>NC_133452.1:78482505-79096394 GCF_048565385.1 Saimiri boliviensis
TATAATTGTAGTAATATTAAAAATATAGAGGATGATTTTTAATAATACATTTGTCAGTGAGCATCTCTCGCCTCTTGCCATACATTGGCTTTGATCACATAAACCTCTATAGCAAGATGCTGTGTTTTTAAACATTTAAACAAAGCTTTGGGGAAAGCCATTTGGCTTATGATTAGGGATTTTTGTTATTCAGTAGCAGTGAACCTGAATCTATTATCCTTGAATGATGAATTTTAAAAGAAAAAGCAGTGGATCCAACTTTATTTACCTCCCCACCCCAATTTTACTGATAAAAATTAAATGGATAAATTTATTTCAAAATAGGTGTGTTCCAATTTTGACATATGAAAAGCATAGTGGTGAGTTATAAAAACATGGAGTTGGTTGATTAATGAAAATGTACTTATTTTAGATAGAGTTATTGCTAGGTTGTTGCCTGGATGCAGAGTCTGAACCCCCTTCAGTCCCACCTCTCCCCCACCTTACCCTCCTCCAGCAACCATGCTATGTTGAGTTGATGGCTCCATCTAGTGCCAGTCTGTGGTACTGTCTTTCAGGACTCCTCACTGTCCCTGGTTCTCTTGCTGTGTGGTGGGTCACCTCTAGAGCGGGATATGATGAAGAGTCCTCTTTCTCTGGGAACACACAGTCTCCTGGGGGACTGCCCTCTAGTTCCTACCTCTCCTTTGTTTTTGCGGTATAGTTATACCTCCATGTCTTTCTCCCAGACTTAATTTCTTTGTTTCCCTCTCTCTAGTACCTGCTGTTTGTACTTCTTTCTCCTCTTTTTTTCTTTTCCAACTCTCAATCAATTTTTTTGGAGCAAAAAAAAAAAAAGGAAAGAGAAAAGAAAAAAATCAGAGCTCACAACTGGTAAGTATAAAGATTTTTTCTAGCAATACATTACACCAAAGTAAGAGAATTCCATGCATTTTAAATGAAACTAATGATTTAAACCATATTAAAGAACCAGAGTGACCCTAAAGTTGAAGACAAAGTCTCACTTAGAAGACTGTGTCCCTTCATCTTCCTGTAATTAGACATTTCCCCCAAACACAGTTAATTAAAATTTTTTCTTTTGATTGATTTTGGAACTATCATTGTATTATTTTCTACTTTATAAATTTAATCTCTCACTCATAATGTAAGTTCAAGACATTTTCATGGACTATCCAGGAATGCTAGTTCATTGGCCTGGCCCTGTTTCCATGGGGGAATGTATTCTCAGTTTCAGATAACCAGTTTTCCTGCAGATTTTTTGGGTCCCGTATGAAATGAGAACAGAGATGAATGAGAGGCATTGTCAGACAAAGCCTGACACGTGAGATCTGAGTTAGTGTACAGGTTTTAAGTCTCCTACATTAAACAATACATTTTAAATTTCCACTTATGTTAAGCATCTTGATATTGTGGGTTTGAAAGTAAGTCCCCTCTGAAAAACAGGAACTGTGCTTGTCTGTTACCAGTTCTTGTGGTCGATATGGTAACTATTTTGATTTTTCAGAAGGGAAGAAGAGCAGTTAAATCTAGTTAAAATTAAAACCAGTTAAAATTAACTGGCTCGTGAGATTTCAGTGCAGCTGTTCCACACAGCAACACTGAGAGTGAGTTGTTTGTTTATTATCATGATTAATTATTAGTTGTTACTTTTTGAACAGTGGCATATTTATATTTTTGGTCTACCCTTGGAAAATAGAAACTGCAAGCGTAGAGAGGTTCCCGTTTGCTAATTTGCATGTACCCTGTTTTTGTTTTTGCCGGGTAGGTGTGTGCACCTCATGTATGTGAGAGTAATTTAGCATGTCAGCACTTTCCTACCAGCAACGCTTGCTGACTCATGCAGCTGTTGTAGCGCTCAGCTGGCCGCACTGTAAACTGCCCATAGTACCAGCACTGCCCTTGGAAAGCACCAGGCTGCTGGGCTGATTAGCTCCTAGGATGCTATTTTCAGCTCTGTGGTCACTGCTGAACTGGGTCCCTGTCTTCTGCCAGCAGCTGGACACAGCTTTCTGGTTGCAGGGGAGCAAATTGGACACATTTCTACCTTTGTAGGGACTGCATAAAGATTCATAGCGTTTCTGGATATGCCTCAGGAAAACCGTCTTGTGTTTTTTTTGTGTGTGCGTTTGTGTTGTTGTTGTTTTGCTTCACTTTATTTTCTGGGAATATTTAAGGGGAGAGGCAAAAGGGACTGATAATAAGTGAAAAGGGAATGTGCTGTTATTTTGTTCTTAAGACCAGGAGTATTCACAAATCTTTAACTTGGGCTTTTTTGGTGTAACTGAAACCTGACCCACTTCTCCTTCAGTGCAAAGCCGCGTGTCCTGAGTAAGGAAGCAGGCTGAGGGTGCAAGTGACTAGCCTGACATTGTTTTATGTGGCTCAAGTCCCTAAGCGATGACAGCTTTTGTTTATATCCGTTGCCTGTTATTGAGGTTAAAACAAAACAAAACAAAACAAAAAACTTGACCTCAGGTCATTTTAAAGCTAGCATGTATTTTCAGAGATGATTTCACTGTTTGTTTTCAGAGTTCCGTTTTGCTTATTTTCATTGGAAAGTGTGAAATGTTGCTTTTTTTGAGACTTCTAAATAAACTTCCTTTTGTAGATACAAGTTGATCCAATCATCGTAAACTGTCTTGAAAAGGATGATTAAAGTAAGATCAGCTGGGGAAGGGAAAGCTTTGCACACATTTGAGGAGTTTGCCTCCTTTTTCTTAAGTTTCAATAAGCATTCTGAAGCAGATTTGACCAGTAATAAAGAAAAGCCGCAGTGACTGTGTGTAACATGATGTTGATGGAAGTTCTTGGTTTCCGCCGATACAGATGACTCATCAGTATCAATAGAATTGTGACTTCTAATAATAACACAGTGCAAGACCTTCAAAACATGTGGTTTTAGCCCTTGCTCTTAGTGAAAGGTTGGAAAATATTAGTTTGAGCTTTTTAAAAAAAAAATCTCTTGATTTTGCCCAAGTATAAAGTTGTTTTTTATAGGAATGATGATCTCCCTATGTTTTCTCATCTTACTGTTTTTAGTTTCATTATTATTAAGGAGCCAAACTCATATCATTTCATCGTGTAGAAATCTCTGCACTAAGCATCTCCTGTCAGGGCTGTGTTTGAGGGAAATGTGGCTGAAAAGCAAATCTTCCCTGAATGCAGAAAGGAAAACACTCGTGCGACAATAGTCTACTGAGTTGCATGCCACCTACACAGCATCTATTGCGGAGGGCTGTGGTATTGCTGAGTAGCCCCATAGCCCTGTGAGTCATTGTCAAAGGATTCCACGAGGAAGGTTAACAGAAAATGCGAGTCAGAGGAAACAGCAGAGTGGAGCAGCTAGCTCAGGAAGAACTGTGCTACCTGCTGAGCGGCTGTCCAAATGTCACCAGGAGTTCAGGTTTACATTCATCCTTTTGCAGCCCATTTCCATGTGTCTACATATGGGGACATTGTTTTTTGTTTAGTTTTAGTTGGTTGTACTGCAGTTTGGCCAGACTCTCAGAGATTACTATCTTAGCTCTGTATCACAGTGCTCTCACCCCAGAGCCCTTGCTTTGTGTATTTTGTAGTTAGAGGAACTGAAGTTCCAGACTATAAGACAAACATGTATATTTGTATCATCTTTTTCTTTCTACATGCTTAACTTTTTATTTGTTTATTTTTTGAGATGGAGTCTTGCTCTTTCAAGCTGGAGTACAGTGGCGTGATCTTGGCTCACTACAACCCCTGCCTCCCAGGTTCAAGCAATCCTCTTGGCTCAGCCTCCTGAGTGCATGTCACTATGCCTAGCTAATTTTTGTATTTTTAGTAGAAATGGGATTTCTACTAAACCAGTAGTAGCCTAGTCTGTTGGCCAGGCTGATCTCTGGTCTCAAACTCCTGACCTCAAGTGATCTGCCCACCCCAGCCTCCCAAAGTGCTAGGATTATAGGTGTGAGCCACCATGCCCCGCTCAGACCTACAAAATTCTTACATGATAGTACGAAAGTTAAAAATTCATGAGGAGTCTTTCACTTATTGTTGGGAGGAAAAAAGAGAGTAGGACTTCTGTTCACTGAGTGGTAACTATGGAGAATGAGAAAACAAGCCCCAAGTGGTAGAAGATGTTTGTGGCACATAAATAATACTGGTTCAGCATACATATGAATCAATAAAAAAGTCAGATAACCAAAAAGAAAAATGATACTATACATTCATATTCTTAAACATGCATTTCACAAAGGAAAAAAACCAATTGCTAGTAAAGATATAAAAAGATGCACTCAGCCTCATTAATAAGCAAACATATGCAAATTAAAATCATAGTAACAGACAATTACACACTCTCTGGCAGAAATTTTAATACCTGACAGTACTGTGTAAAGATGTGGATGAATGGGAGTTTTTGTATTTAGCTGACAGGAGTATAACTTGGTACAATTGCACTGGAAAACAGTTTGCTATTAACCTAACCAAGTTCAACCTGCAAATAACTTACAGCACAACCATCTTACCCCTAGGTATGTATCTAAGAAAAATTCTTATCTATATGCTTTAAGAAACATGGACAAAACAAAAAATAGATGCTGGCAAGGTTATAGAGAAAGAGGAACACTTATACACTGTTGGTGGGAGTGTAAATTAGTTCAACCATTGTGGAAGACAGTGTGATGCTTGATCAAAGACCTAAAGACGGCATACCATTCAACCCAGCAATTTCATTACTGTGCATATACCCAAAGGAATATAAATTATTCTGTTATAAAGACACATACGTTCACATATGTTCACTGTAGCACCATTCACAATAAGCAAAGACATGTAATCAACCTAAATGCCCATCAGTGATAGACTGGATAAAGAAGATGTGGTACATACACCATGGAATACTATGCAACCTTGAAAAAGAATGAGCTCATGTCCTTTGCAAGGACATGGATGGAGCTGAAGGCCATTATCCTTAGCAAACTAACACAGGAACAGAAAACCAAATACTGAACATTTTCACTTACAAATGAGCTAAATGATGAAAACACCTGGACACATAGAGGGGAACAGCAAACACTGAGACCTATTAGAGGGTGGGAAGAGGGAGAGGATCAGGAAAAATAACTAATGGATACCAGGCCTAATACCTGAGTGATGAAGTAATCTGTACAGCAAACCTCCATGACAAAAAGTTTTCCTATGTAACAAAGCAGTACATATACGTACCCCTGAACTAAAAAGTTTAAAAATGGGCAAAAATATTCAAAGCAGCATTGTTTATAAGAGCAAAACACTGGAAGCAACCCAAATAAATGCCCATCATCAACCTGAGATTGAATCAGCACATTTTGCTATGAGGTGTTTATACACTGTGATACTATTTGGCAATGAAAAATCAGCTAGTAAAAACACTTATAGAAGGGTGTGGACAGACAGCATTTCTTGGTGGTCAAGAATAAGGATTGTGCCTGGGTCTGTGTGACCTTTGATGAATTTCTGGACTTCAGTAAATCTTAGTTTTCTCATCTGTACATCAGGGAAAATGATGTCTATCTGGTAGGGTTGTTGGGAAATTTAAATGAGTTAATATTTGTGACATGTTTAGGAGAATGATTGGCAGGTAATACATTCTGTGTTTGTTAAAAATGCATCAAAATGGATGAATCTTACAAACATAATGTTGAAAGAAGCAAGATAGAATATGTACAGTGTGGTTCTATTCATGTAAAGTTCAAAAGCATGCAAAACTAAAACTGTTTAGGGATGCATACATAGATGGCAAACCTATAAAGAAAATTAATATGATTGAATACAGTTCTCACAAAAATCAGTGACAATCATATTAAATCATATTAATTTTCTGTATAGTTTTACCATACATAGATGGTAAAACTGTAAAGAAGTGACGGAGTGAGTATGGTGGGAAAGGGGCTCACTGAGGGCCCCTCCAGAGGTGACAGAGTGGGTATGATGGGGAAGGGGCTTCCTGGGGCTTCTGAGGTCCTGGCAGTGTTTTAGCTCCCAATCTGGACAGTGGTCTCAAGGATGTTCTTTTTTATAATTGTGTTAAAAACTGTATTTTTTTATATGTGTGTGACCTATTAGATAATAAACATTTTAAAGGATTTGAGTTGTTATAGTAGCAATATGGCATTAAGTAGGAATAACTGTAAATTCCTACATTTGAATTAAAAAATAATCGTTCAAGTGCAGATTAGAACACTTGCTTGGTATTATTTCCTTTACAACATTGTGAGCCACCAGCGCAATGTGATTCTTACAGAGGGTGACACCTCCTTGTGGCCACATTCAGAGAGCTGTCCCCTTTAGATCAGGGAATGTACTTTGCTCACTAGACCAGCTACTCCCAGGTCTAGATGTCCCATGTGTACAATGCTATGTCTTGTTCCAGGGGGTTTATTTTAAGAAAGATTTTGACCACAGAGGGAGCATTTTCAGTGATAAAGATGTTTAGGGGTCTGGAAACCTATCAGTTCTAAGAGTGGCCAAAGGAAGTGGGGATTTTCAACATGGAGAAGAGGAGATGTCCGGAGAGAAAGAGTGTCTTCCATCACTAGAAGCAGAAGCAGCAGCAGCCTTTCTTTGTTGCTATTCAAGCCCCCTCTGCAATGTCTACCCTTGGAGGCACATTTCAACTCCTGGATACTGGAGATGCCCAAGCAGAGGCTGTGGGACTCCCTTAGACTCAACTGAGGCCAAGATACCCACCACCTGGTCACTGGGCTGCATCAGCATCACCTGGAGCTTCTTAGTCTCTCAGGAACTGAGGTGGTTCAGGCCAGTTGTCCTGGCACTTAAGGAGGTGAGGCTACACTTGAGGCTAGCCTGGGTAATGTAAAAAAAAAAAAAAAAAAAAAAAAAATGCCTCTCATTCATTTAAAAAAAAAATTGAAAAAAAAAGGGAAGAAAGAAAGGGAGAAAGAAAGGGAGGGAAGGAGGAAATTAGTCTCTCTCAGGCCCATCTACATCTACTGAGTCCGAATCTGTAATTTTTCAAGATGCCCTGGGGACTCAAATACACATCAAAATTTGAGAGGCACTGGGCTAAATGTCTCTAAGATCCCTAATGATGCTTAAGATTTAATAATTTTATAGAATAAACTGTATAAGCAAGTGAAAACTGCCAGTTCATACGGTGACATTATCAATTTAAAACACCTTGGGATGTTGCATGTTCATAAAACCATATTAAGTATTTGTTGCTAAATTAGTTTTAAATTGTCTGTTTTCCCCCTAAAGTCAAAGTTAGGTTGCCTGTGTATTTGGGCACCTATAAAAATTATTGTACAACATTGTTGCATTTTCTTCTTTTTAACATATAGGACTAGATTTTTGCTTTAAAATTCTTCATTAATGTCTTTAAATTTTTCTTCTATATTCATTAAAAATTCAGAAGCAGATTAGGATTCTAAATACCTGTTAAGAATACTCAAAAGGGATATTTAAATAATAAATACATCTCATAATACGTTGGTTTTATAGTTAGCATATTTTTTCTTCTGTATGTGGATATTTTGACCTTATGTGGACCTTTGAAGTCTAAGTATTTTATAATGATTCTCCACAATACCCCTTATCTTTTAGATTCTAGATCTGAGATAAGGCAAGTAAAATAGTTTTGCTTTTTCCTCCCTCAAAAGATCATAACTAACTTAAGCTCATTTACTTTTTCCTTAATATTTTGCGAATTATTCTTTTAACCTATGAAGTTCGAGTGGAATCCATGATTCATTTACTCTTTTCCCCTTCGTATAATTAGTCACTTGTTCTTTTGATGCTCCTAGAAAAACTAATATTCAAGGTGCTAGTCATAAAATTCCAAAATGATTAAATGATTTAAAATCAGTTCTTAAATGACTTAAAGTCAGAGATAAAATATGCTTTACTATACAGTAAAAATGGAGAAAACGTCTCATAAATAGAAGATGTTCTTTAAGGCTTTGTAACCATGAGTTATTTTATTTAAGCATGTGTTACCAGATCTGTTTTCTTGTGGTACAAAAGACCAAGAAACTGTACTTTGACGGTTGGCTTAGATAGTATTTGCTGTATATATGTCATCTAGATAAGATAATGTATGACAGAGGGCTTTATAAAATGATAAAAGTACTGTAGACATTTTAATAACTTTTGTATACTATAATTATATTTACACTTTATCATAGTTCCCTCTATTTTATAAGACTGACTTAAAAAAATTCTAAATTCTGCCTCACTGAGATTCTTAAAGTTTTAATTTCTTTTTTGAGACAGAGTTTCACTGTTGTTGCCCAGGCTGGAGTGCAATGGCATGATCTTAGCTCACCGCAACCTCCACCTCCCGGGTTCAAGTGATCCTCCTACTTCAGCCTCCTGAGTAGCTGGGATTACAGGCATGCACCACCATGCACTGTTAATTTTTTGTATTTTTAGTAGAGACAGGGTTTCTCCATGTTGATCAGGCTGGTCTCTAACTCCCGACCCCAGGTGATCTGCCTGCCTCAGCCTCCCAAAGTGCTGGGATTACAGGTGTGAGCCACTGCTCCCAGCCATGTTTTAATTTCTTAATCCATAAATGATTGTGAACAAATGTTATCACTCTCTACCATATTAGTAATTGGCTGTAACATGAAATACTAGACTTCTTATCCAGAATTCTTATTGACTTCATGCATTCATTTATTCATAGTGAATATATGTGGAGCACTTCCTGTGTGCAAAGCTGTAGGCTGGGTTTTCCAGAAAGGACATAAAATGAATAATGCAATCCCAGTGTCCAAAGAGTTTATAGCTTTATGCCTTTGGTCCTGATAAAAGAATCTTATGAATTTATAAATTTTAAATTTATAATTTTAGAAATCATAACATCTTACTAGATTTTTGATTGTGAAATCACCGTTTAAAATATTGGGTATGTAATAAGAGATTGATGTTGAACTTAATAGCTGTTGGAAAACAATTGCTTGAAGTATATTCTTCTATTTAAAAATAATTTTGTAGAGACAGACAAGGTCTCACTGTGTTGGCCAGTTTGGTCTCAAACTCCTGGCCTCAAGTGATTGTCCTACCTTGGCCTCCCAAAGTGCTGGTTTTACCAGTATTCCCTGATTTTTGTTGTTGTTGTTGTTGCTGGGATCTCACTCTGTTGCCCAGGCTGGAGTATAGTGGCATGATCTTGGCTCACTGCAACTTCCACCTCCTGGGTTCAAGCGATTCTCCTGCCTCAGCCTCCTGAGTAGCTCAGATTATAGGCATGTACCACCATGCCCAGCTATTTTTTGTATTTTTAGTACAAACGGGGTTTGACCAGGCTGGTTGCAAACTCCTGACCTCATGATCCACCTGCAGTGTCTCCCAAAGTCCTGGGATTACAGACGTCAGCCACATAATTTAGGAGCAAGATTTTTAAGAGCAAGATTTAGGAAGATTACTGCCTATCCCTATAGGGTTTATTGGATTTTGGATTTTTCTTAATGGTTTGAAATCATATGTTCTAGTTTGAACTCAGCCTGCACTGTCGAATATGGTAACTACCAGCCACATGTGGCATTTGAACATGTGAAATGTGGTTGAGATGTGCTGTGCAATACACACCAGATTTCAGATTTCAAGGATTTATTACACAAAAAAAGATATAAGATATCGCCTTAATAATTTTTACTATGTTGATTACATGTTGAAATGATATTTTACATATATAGGATTAAGTAATATTAAGATACATTTGACCTGTTCCTTTTTACTTTTTATTTAATGTGGATACTAGAAATAAAATTATATGTGGCTCACCTTATACTTTGATTTCAAAGTGCCGGTTTCTTCTCTGAAGTCTAGAGTGATTGAGAGCTCTCGGAGAAAAGAAGATCAGAGCTTAACAGAGAGTTTTAGAGATGAGATGCCACCAACAGAATCCACTTACTTGAAGAAATCCCAGTCAGCACCTTTGCCCTACTTTTGGAGATTCCTGCTTTATTGAACCCACAAAATAGAGCATGGGTAGCAAGCATTTAATATCTACAATGTACAGAACATTGACGGGGAATTAAAATAAGTATCACACAGATCCCTGCCTTTAGGGAAAAAAAATTTGGCCTACTGGGGAAGCAGGATACAAGCACATGAGTTATTAAATCATGGCTTGAAAGATACATAGCTGTTCGATGCTCAGATCCAAGGTTGTTGCAAACGGATAGTCAAGGCACTAAACAAAAAAGTGCTTCAAAGGAAGGAATGGTCTCCATGGCCTGGAAAGGTCTCCATTTATGCCCTGGAAGGGTGTCCCACCAGAGGAACGACTTGGCTGGACACTGATGAGTGGGTAGGATTTCAATGGATGAGAGAAAGGGGGCATGGCCAGGTAGGAGACAAGGTAGAGTGGGAAGGAGGATGAAAACATGGGCAAGCACAGAACAGTTGAGAGGTCAATGAGACGAAGAGATGGCTGAGCCAGAGGACTGAACTGTGACGTATGAGTAGAATCATTCTCTAGTCCACTTATTATTCAAGCTTTAATCTTTGACATCATCTCTATAATATTATTTATCTTAGAAGCTCGTTACCAAGTGTCTCAAAGCAGAGGTTAGGGCAGGACACTTTAACTTTGGGTAGAATGAATGTTGCATACCTTTAATTGTTAGGAAGTTCTTTAAATAGCAAAACTAGTAGTATTATCTTGCCAGTTATGTTTATACTAACATTTGTATAGAACCACATAACTTTAAAGACTTGTTGGATAAGTACATTATTAGTATTCAGGTAATAGTGCTAAGCATTTGTAAATTCTTCTTGCTTAAAATGCCTTCAGTGTTGTGTCATTTGATCTTGCCCATTGGCTCCATCTTATAGAATTGGAAGCCAGGGAAGCTAAGATTGAATAATTAATGGTAGAATCTGGAATTTGAACCTAGATCTTAAGCTTCTTCCATTTTACTGTGTGGAACACTCTAATTTTCATTCCTGTAAGTCTGTTTCTTAAGAGAAGCTGATTAATTTTATCTTATTTTTAATTGAATGATAATATACATAGAGAAAAGTATGCATATAGCATATATTCATCTTACTGATGAATTTCCACAAAGTGAACACACTGTTATAAGCAGCTCCCAGATTAAGATACAGCATTATCAGTGCCCTAGAAATCCCTCAGGCTCCCTTCCAGTAACTGCTACACCTGTGGTAGCCACTACTCTAACTTTGGAAAGCATACATTTGCTTTGCCTGTTTTTGAACTTCATATCAGTGGATATATAGAATGTACTATTTTGTGCCTGACTTCTTTCATTCAGTAGTATGCTCAGTTCACTCATATTGTGTATGACACTGTATTGACTATGGTAGTTGGTTTTGCATTCTCCGTGCTCTATAATAATATATTGTGTGATTATACCACTATTAATTTGTGTAGTTTCCAGTTTGGGACCATTATGAGTAGAACTGCTACATACATAATAGAACATATCTTCAGGTGAACACAAATTTGTGTTGGGCATATTTAGGAGTTAAATCAGGAAAGTGGTGTAATTTTTAAATTATCTTGTAGATGAGGCTTAAATTTGACTTTCTAATAGTCTTTTGAAGAAAAGCGAAAACTTCAAATTGTTGATATCTTGAATAGTATATCCAAATAAATACTAAGGCAGCCATTACAGAAGGGTCCAAGGTGGAGGAATTTTAATGCCCTAACACGTTTTTTCAAGGGAGGATGAAAATAATCAATCCTTATATAGAAAGAATTTGAAAGGGTTAGGATATTAAAATGCTGAATTTATATCACTCAGATTTCTCTTACAGTTATTTACTTTTTTCTCCAAGAGAACTTTTAGCAGGTAATAGTGGAAAACTAAAGTGTGATTGGTACTAAAATGACCATTGTACCAGTGTATAATAAGTGATGAACACTGGGGAGTGTATTTACTGGGAAGTAAGAAAACGGGGTTGGGGTAAATGGCAGGAAGGTAAATTCCAAAATCTATAATGCAAGCTACAGTTCTCACAATTTTACTGAAATTTCCCCTCTCTCTCACTCCTTTGGTTAGGGTAATCTGCAGGCAACAGAATTTGCATTCTTGTAAAGAAGGCAATTAAAAATACCATAACTTGTTTTTAGAAAAAAATCTTAAAGTAGACATTTATCCAGAGGCAGCCTGTCTGAACAAAATGTAGTTCTAGAATTTGTCAATATGGAAGACTTCAGAGTCTATCTTTAATGTTTGTTAACATTAATGGTAATCATTTAAAGGTGTGTGTTTTATATTTAGATTTAAAAGTGTTGTTGAACTTGAGCAGACTAGGCAGAGAAAGAAATCCTCCACTTTTTCTGTGCTCTGATTCAGGATGGCCCTGGGCATGTTTCATGGGAAATGAGAATATGTGAATAAACACTCTCATAGTTTCTTGGGCCTCAATGAAAAGAACATTGTTACCATTTTTAGTCATAAAATTCTTTCAGAGTAGGAAATATAATATTAATTTAGAACATGGATGTCATAGATGAAACATTTTACACATGTATTGCTGTGGTAAACATTCCTTGCATTTGTTGAAAGCTCCTCCTTGGTTTTATGAAGTTAGTGAACTGTGACTACTCTGACCTCCAGATACTGGGTGTATTTGGACTGTGAAAGTAGGTTTAAAAGTTATATTTTTCTTTAATGCCCATTGATGATTTCTTTTTCTTTTTCTGTTTTCCTTTTCCTTTTCCTTTTTCTTTTCTTTTTCTTTTTTTTCTTTTTTTTTTTTTCTTTTTTTTTTTTTGAGAGGGAGTCTAGCTCTGTCACCCAGGCTGGAGTGCAGTGGCACAATCTTGGCTTATTGCAACCTCTGCCTCCTAGGTTCAAATCATTCTCCTGCCTCAGTCTCCCAAGTAGCTGGGACTACAGGCACATGTCACCACACTTGGCTAATTTCTTTTGTGTTTTTCGTACAGACAAGGTTTCACCATGTTGGCCAGGCTGGTCTTGAACTCCTGACCTCAAATGATCTGCCTACCTTGGCCTCCCAAAGTGTTGGGATTACAGGCATGAGCCACTGCACCCGGCCTGATGATTTCTTTAGGATCATACATTGTGGTTAGAACGATAATGTCCTTTGGAGGAACGTGGGTGGAGCTGGCGGCCATTATTCTTAGCAGAAAGAGAAAACCAAATATCACATGTTCTCAGTCACTATACAGGAGCAAAATGATGAAAACACATGGACATAAAGAGGGGAACACCAGGCTCTGGGGCCTACTGGAAGGTAGAGGGTGGGAGGAGGGGGAGGAGCAGAAAAAAAACAACTATCAGATACTAGGCTTAGTACCTGGATGACAAAATAATCTGGACTACAAAGTCGCATGACATAAGTTACCATATCACAAATCTGCACAGGTACTCCTGAAGCTAAAAGTTAAACAAGTAAATAATAAAATATTTTACATTTATTAAAAAGTTATAAAATGATTGTATTTTAAAAGCAAAAAAAAAATAAATTTTGGTTAGAATTTGAGCTTATTCCATTTTTCTTCTAATTTTCCAAATTAAATATAAAACAAGAACATGCCAGGTAGCGGGAGGGAGGGGAGAAACCAAATGATTTTCAAATGATATTTGAAGAGCAACTGTGTTCTGTCACAATTTACAGTGCAGGTGCATTTTAATTTAACTGCTTTAAATAATGATAAAAATTGTTCAGTTAGAACAAAGAAAAGTTTTAGAAGTGATTTGTGAACAGTCATTCTTAATTTTTTTCCTGTTTTCTCTCAACTTATTTGAGTTGCATGAATTTCTGAAGCAGTCCCTTCAAATGACCCTGTTCCAAACATGTGAATTGCATTCATCAACAAAATCTAGGCTTTTCCTTTGTAGAACAATGGGGTCACAGAGCGAGGGGTCTTTTCTTTGTCTAGCCTGGTGCCAAAGCAAAGAGTAATCCTCCCTGCGTTTGGACCCAGTGACATGTTTCCATTTGTCATTGAACACTAGGGGGAGGAACTGCAGTCTCTGAGGTACCCCCGCTTGGTCCTCACCCTCTGCCAGAGGATTTGCTGCTTCAGCCTCTTCAGTGCCCCAGATACTTGATGCCAAGATCATGCACTTATGCAGCCAGTTATCAGAGTTGTGTGGGTGACTTTAGAGGTGTCTCCCCTTAGCTTAGCAGTGAGTCTCAATGACAGAATCTAAATAACACAGGTTACTCACCACGAGTTAAAGATTTTTTTTCCCTTTTCACATTGATGTTTCTGATATAGTTTTATACGTTAGCTGATTGTGTGTGCGTACTTTGTGGCTGCCAGAATGCAGCTGGAAAGTGTGTGGGGGTTGTCTGCTTCCTCTGAGGCTGCTACAGGTGGTCAGGTGGGGGCGGCCATGATAAAGGTACAGCACCCACTTCCGCCAGCTTGTCTTGTGAGTCCTATAACCCACTGCCTGAACCCAAATGGCACTTCAGCTGGATTTTCTTGTTGGCATTTTATCTTTCACTGCTTCTGACTTGCCTTTTGAGGTTTATGACTAAGATTGTGATTAAAAATTACCTTTTTAGGTATCAAAAATCTTTTAAGTTACTTTGTGTTCCTTTTGTTGTTGTTGTTGTTGTTTGGACTTTCTGGGTTTTATAAAAATGAATCTTTAAAAAAATCTTAATATTATATAACAGATAAAGGTTAAGTAGCTAATATATTCCCTCATTAGGGCAAGAATAGAATCAACGTATGTTTTTGGTAGATTAAGTGTGCTAAAATGCTTTTATGATGGAAACACTGTCAGTTATTTAGAATAGGCATGGAAAAGCCCATTTCAGAATATTGTCATAAAATCATTAGACTTAGAAAGGTTTTTGTTTATTCAGTCTGTATTCCCCTACCTGCTTAATCTCTGCATACTACTGTCCTTGGAGCAGGGAGAAAAGTGCGCTATGCTTGGAGATGTATAGTCCCACTGGAAGGGAACCAGCATTTATGCCTGATTATATGATAGGAGCTTTACATGTTCTTATTCAGTCTTTGAGGAAACCTTATATTTAAGATACAACCTTTTCATAGAAAGAAACTGAGGTTCTGAGACATTAAGCACCCACTTAGGGGCACCCAGAGGAAAGAGCAAGACCTCCGGCTCCATCACCAGTAATTTCCAGCGTGCGAACTGCCCTCCGTATTCAGTAATTTAAAAAACAACTTGATTTGGGGGCATCCAGTAAATATTCCAGAAGTTCAGAAAAAAACTAGGCTACAGCTGCAGTAATCGGATTTCCCACTCAACCAGACCAGAGCCTTGACAATGGGCAGAATTTGTGTAGAGGAGCCAAGAGAAGAATTTCCGCACTGTATAAGCCAAATGAGGGAAGGTGTAATAACAAAGGAAAAGTGAGCACACAGGTTTAGGAGATGCTGTATTGACCAGTCCAGCTGGGAGCCATTACCATTTAACACTTAATGGAGTGCTTACTGTGCTAGGCACTCTTCTAAGTTCTTCACATCTTTTAACTGTTCTTATCTTCACAGCAAGCCTTTGAAGGAGATGTTATTATTAAGTCCTCCTAGTCCCTGCTTTTTTTAGAAACAGAGTCTTGCTCTGTTATCCAGGCTGGAGTGCAGTATTGTGATCATAGCTGATTGTGGCCTCGAACTCCTGGGCCCTAGTGATCCTTTTTACTTAGCTTCCTGAGTAGCCAGAACTGCAGGTGTGTGCCACAATGCCTGGCTAATATTGTTTTATGGAACCAGGATCTCGTTATGTTACCCAGACTTGTTTTGAACTCGTGGCCTCAAGTGATCCTCTGCCTTAGCCTCCCAAAGTGCTGGGATTACAGGTGTGAGCCACTGCACCCGGCCTTCATTTAGGGATGAGGAAACCAAGGCACATAGCATTTAATAGGTGGAACTGGGATTCAAAGCATGGCCACCAGGATCTAGAGCCTGAGTTCTTAGCTAACCTGCTGTCTTGCCCCCCTCTACCAGGCAATGCAGGTTGCTTGTTAGTGGGGTGGTGAGAATTCTCACATTGCTGGGGATAGTGAGAGGAAGATGAAAATGGCAGGGGTAGTGATAGAAAGGTCAAAATGGTAGCAACACACTGGCCAGTTTGACAAGAGGAAACATTAGGAAAGAAGAGAAGAAGGAGTTTTTCTAAGCAGGATCTGGTCAGTATAAGTAGATAGCAAGAGACAGAGGTGAGATGTAATGAATCAATAGGCCTTGATGAATGATTGAAATTGAAGACAAGGGAATGAGCAAAAATGAATCTAAGATTTGGAGCTTGGTTGGCTGGGAGGATAATTCTGCTGTTGCAGAAATCAATGAGGTCAATAGACAAGCTCATTTTTCCACAGCAGTAGTGTTGCAGCAAGAAATGAAGGCTTTTGAATAAGTTAAATATGCAGTAGAGATACCATATGCAGGAAAAATGGTTCACTGGAGCGTTGAAAATAAAGGAGAGGAGTTCAAGGGAGGGAATGGGGATGATTTGGTGGCTATCTGCAAGGAGAGAATTGATGCTCTGGGAATAGATGATTTCTGAGAGAGAAAGAGAGATAACAACCCAGGGCCTTAAAAAGTGTCCTTGGTCAAGAAGCAGAAGGAGAAAGAAGAGCAGGAAACCATAAAAGAAACAGGAGAAGCAGGAGAGAGAGGAGAATAAAAAGAGAGAAAAAAACCTACTGAACAGTATCAGATACTGCAAAGAAGTCAAATAGAACAAGAGGGAAAGGGGGCCATAAGATTTGACAAGGGAGAAGGCCTGTGCTCTGCACAGTAAGTCTTGGTGGCATGGGGAGGTAAAATCCAGTTGCATTAAGGACTTTGCTGAGTTCAGGGGCAAGTACCTGGACCTTTTCTAAACACTAAATTTGCAGGTAGTTCAATACCAAGCAGAGAAGGAACTTAGCAGTACTTGGTTGCCTGATACTGCATTGTGTTATAGTGACCTAATTGATTTAACATGTTTTGTCTTTCAGCGCATTCATTCACGTAGCTCCCAGTTTCTGACTGTAGAGGTTTTAATATTTTGCCACCTACTGAAGACATCATTTGGGGCCAAGTTGATGATCCCTTGAAGCAGAGCAGATGAGGCAAGGACCGTAGCTTGGTTTTTGTTTTATAAGTTTACGCAGCTAGGTTGTGTTCCCACTAGCAATATGAAAGTGTTCCCTTTTTTACCATATCCACACTGGCATCTATTATTATTATTATTATTTTCAATTCTGGCCATTCTTACAGGAATAAGATGGTATCTCATATGCTGTTACTTTGCATTTCCCTGATAGAAATGTTGAGCATTTTTTCTTAACGTTTCTTGGCCATTTGGATATCTTCTTTTGATAATTGTCTATTCATGTGCTTTGCCCAGTTTTTGATGGGTGGTTTTTATCTTGCTGATTTGAGTTCCTTGCAGATTCTGGGTGTTAGTCCTTTGTCAGGTGCATAATTTGCAAAGATTTTCTTCCACTCTGTGAGTTGTCTGCTTACTCTGTTGGTCAATTCTTTTGCTATGCATAAGCTTTTTAGTTTAATTAGGTTCCAGCTATTTTTGTTTTCATTGCATTTGCTTTTGGGTTTTTAGTCATGAACTTTTTGCCTAAGCCAATGTCTGGAAGAGTTTTTCCAATGTTCTAGAGTTTTTATGGTTTCAGGTCTTAGATTTAACTCTTTAATCCATCTTGAGTTGATTTTTATATGAAGTGAGAGATCAGGATCCAGTTCATTCTTCTACATGTGGCTTGCCGATTATTCCAGCACCATTTATTGAATAGGATATTCTTTCCTCACTTTATGTTTTTGTTTGCCTTGTCAAAGATCAGTTGACTGTAAGTATTTGACTTTATTCCCAGATTCTCTGTTCTGTTCCATTGGTCTATGTGCCTATTTTTATACCAGCACCATACTGTTGTGGTAACTAGAGGCTTGTAGTATAGTTTGAAGTTAGGCAATGTGATGCCTTCAGATTTGTTCTTTTTGCTTAGACTTGATTTTGCTATGTGGGCTCTTTTTTGATTCCTTATGAATTTAGGATTGTTTTTTCTGTTCTATGAAGAATGATGATGGCGTTTTGGTGGGAATTACATTGAATCTGTAGATTGCTTTTGGCAGTATGTTCATTTTCATAATATTGATTCCACTCATTCATGAGCATGGGATGTGTTTCCATTTGTTTGTGCCATCTACGATTTCTTTCAGCAGTGTTTTGTAGTTTTCCTTGTAGAGATTTTCACCTCCTTGGTTAGGTATATTCCTAAGTTATTTATTTATTCAGCAGCTGTTGTAAAAGGAATTGAGTTCTTGATTTGATTCTCAGCATGGTCACTGTTGGTGTATAGCAGTGCTACTGATTTGTATTCATTGATTTTGTATCTTGAAACTTCACTGAATTCATTTATTTGATCTAGGAGCTTTTTGGATGAATCTTTAGGTTTTCTAGGTAGTACAACTGCTATGAAAACAGTGTGGAGATTCCCTTAAGAACTAAAAGTAGAACTGCCATTCCATCTAGTAATCCCACTATTATCTACCCAAAGGAAAAGAAGTCATTATATGAAAAAGACATTTGGACATACATGTTTATAGCAGCAAAATTCACAATTGCAAAATATGGAACCAGCTTAAATGCCCATCAACCAATGAGTGGATAAAGAATATGTGGTACAGATATATCATGAAATACTACTCAGTCATAAAAAGGAACAAAATAATGGCATTCACAGCAATCTGGATGGAATTGGAGACCAGTATTCTTAAGTGAAGTAACTCAGGAATGGAAAACCATATATAGTGTATCATAAGAATGATATAATGGATTTTGGGGATTTGGGGAAGTTCCACTAAGACACTTATCCATATAACCAGAAACCACATTTTCCCAAAACTATTCAAATAAAATTAAATTTTAAAAAAAAGTTCACACAGCTACCCAGTGCATATCCCACCTGCCAGGGCAATCAGTTTATTCTATGTGTATTTCTAAGTCTCTTATGAACACACTGTTAAAAGGAATCCAAACAATATTATAGCATTGCCACACTTGGGGTTGCTTTTTGTTTTAGGGGTCTTTTATTATGTAAAGTCCAACTGATATGAAAATAACGTAAATTTTCTCTGACTTCTCAGAAATCATCAAAACACCAAAATGTGCTCTGTCCTTTGATGCTGGTTACCCCTTGGTGGGAATCCAGGATTTCCTTATTTCAGTGTCACAGCTGTGAGTTTTTAAAAATTTCATCCACCACAGTGCTAGTCACAGTTGGTTTTATTTAAGCTACCAGATTTGGAAATGCACCTCACTATAGAATTAGTTTAAGTATTTTAGGGAGGAGAGAAGAAATTTGTATGTACAAATGATATTTTTTACTTTTGGACTGTAAGTATGTTTTCTGGTTCTTTATTCTTCCCACCAGTTTTTCTAGATAACTATAACTTGGTGTATCAACTTTTAGAAAACGTATTTCCATCTAGAAAACTCAAAAGACTTAGGAGGATATAAGCTCTCTCCCTTCCCTTCTCACCCCCCCCCCCCACAACCCCTAGCATAGAATATTGGTAGGTGAAACTTTTAGAGTCTGCGCCTAGTCCCACCCAACCCCACCCCTTGTCTCTTTGTTATTGTTTTTTGTTTCATTAGCATATTCATTCAGAAGGATGAGGGAAGAAAAAAACAAAAATGAAGTTAATTTTGTTCAGTAAAAGTTAGTGTTTTTGGTTGAACTCTGGGTAGTTGGTTTTGGATTGTTTGGTGTTTCATTTATTCTCCAGGTCTCTTCACTTATAAATAAACTAGAGTTCATTTTTTCTGACAAGAACAAACAGTAATTTACCTATAATGGTTCGTGATCTGTTTTGATTACCAGAAAGCTTCTTCTGATCTATTTAGTATCTTTTTTCCTAAGAGTTTTAATATATTAGCATGTATTCTCAATGGAATCTAACCATTCATTATTAAAGTTCCTAAATATCTTACTATGTTTTATCATTATGAACATTGACTCTCATTGTTTAGAATTGTGCATCTCCAATTATCTTGGGTGAAGACCAGTTTTGTTTTTAATTTCCAATATATCATGGATTGATAATTTTATAAAAATGATTTACTAGAAAAACAAAATGTAAAGAAACTAAAAATATAAGCCTGGTTAAACATTTATTATTCTCATAGTCAACAGCCATAAAATTACTCTGGCAAGCTGCTGTAAAAAAATTCTGAAGGTCCACTCAGTTTCTGTGCTTATTCTGGGACTGAGGCTGGTCTGCAGAGCCGAGTTTGAGTTGTGCTGTTGGACAGAATATGTACAATTTAGTAGAATAAAGTTCAGTAGATACTAATTTCAGAACATACCCTCAAAGTGGGTTTTTGGGAACTGTCCTCTTCACGTTTCTTGCATATATAAAAGGCAAGTGCAGGCCAGGTACGGTGGCTCACGCCTGTAATCCCAGCCCTTTGGGAGGCCAAGCCAAGCAGATCACTTGAGATCAGGAGTTTGAGACAAAGCTGGCTAACATGGTGAAACGTCGTCTCTACTAAAAATACAAAAATTAGCTCGGCATGGTGGTGCGCACCTGTAATCCCAGCTACTCGAGAGACTAAGGCAGGAGAATCTCTTGAACCCGGGAGGCAGAGGTTGCAGTGAGCCGAGAGCACGCCACCCTGGGCGACAAAGCAAGACCCTGCCTCAAAAAAGAAAATGCAAGTGCAGAAAAAAAATCCTGTTTATTTAAACTTTCCCTACTTCAACAAAACTTACAGGACAGTGCATATAATAATATTTAGATGAATATAGGAAAAGTTAATTGTCTTTCTCCCACTTGTCTTGTTGGTTCTTTTCCTTTCTCTATGCATTATATATATATATATATATATATATATATATATATATATATATACACATACAAACATAGATACCTTTTCATAGAGAAGAGACATTTTTTCCCCTATGAAAATGGCATCATAAACAATACTCTACAACTTTTAAACATACTTTGTTACAACATTTATCCTTATCAAATATGAATCTAGTGCCTCTTTTTAACAGCTGCATAATATCCTATGTTATAGTTGTACCATACTTTTTTCAATTATTCCCCAACTGATAGACATTCAGGAGCATTCTAGGTTTTTACCATTCCCAACAACACTGCAGTTAAATTCTTCTACATATATTCTTATTTATCTCCTTTGATATTTGAAGGTTAGAATCCTAAAAACAGAGTCAAAGACTCATACATAGTATCGGATGACACTCCATAAAAGTTGCATAGATGTAGAGTCACACCTGCAAAATATAGTGAGAGTACCTGCTTGCCTCACCCTGCCAGGGGTTAGGAATCTTTTTCAGTGTTTTCTCTCTGCGGTGTAACGTGATCACTAGTTGTTTTAATTTGCATTCCCCTGATTGCCAGTGAGAGTGTGCTTCTTTTCATATGTTTAAGGGCGTACTGGATCTTTTTATTCAATTTGGGGGCAACAAATCTTGACAGATTTTATTTTATTAGGTCTTTTAAGTACCAAGTTTTCTGTCTGTGGTACACTCAGTGGTTGGGGTTTATGTTATTTATTTGTTTTAGTGGGGTAGAGGAGATGGGAAAAGAACAAAGAGTGTGTTGAGGGCGGTTTTTTTTTTTTTTTTTTTTTTTTGGAGATGTCTTAGTTCTCATTTTTTTTCTCTAACATCTTTTTTTCGTCAAGATCAGCTTACAGGAAATCCGTCTTTATTTGTGTGTAATGTAAAAAGGGCACAGGGTGGGGCATCTTTATAGCTGGCATAGTGTATGTCATATTCAAGACTACTCAAAGACTATGCATTCGCATATGTGCTTTTAACAAATTGAGATAAGTTCTTATAAAAATAACCCTCTTCAAGTATACAATTCAGTGGCATATAGTACATTCACAGTGTGGTGCAACCGTGTCCTCTATCCAGTTCTCAAAAGTTTTCCTCACCCCAAACAAAACTCCATCCATTGCTCCTCATTCCCCTCATCCCTCAACCCCTGGAAATCACTTTTCTGCTTCCTGTGTTTGTGGTTTAACCTTTTCTAGATATTTCATATAAATTGAGTCATGCAATATATGACTTTTTATATCTGGCTTTTTTCATTTAGCATAACATTTTTGAGGTTCATTTGTATTGTTGCATGTATCAGTATTTCATTCCTTATTATGACTGGATAAAATTTCATTGTATACTACAATATACAATAATGTTTATCCATTTACCAGTTGATAGATATTAGGGTTGTTTCTACCTGTTATCAGCTGTGAATAATTGCCCATGTACACCTAGATGCCAAGTTAGTCATACAGAGAGAGGGATGAGGGAGGAAGAAAGACAGCTGAGAAGAGCATTCCAGGGAGCATCTTCTGTCTTCTAGAGCCTGCCTCTCTCTGTAATTGGTCATTTACAGGCTCTTAAGCAGGCTGGATCAGTCTTGGGGCCAGATTTGGGATCTGTGTTCATTGACTTCAGTATCTTCCTTAAACCAAAGATAGAGCCTCCATATCACATCCCCTGGATTTAAGAAGGAATTTACATCCCACCCTCAGGGCACTAGGTCTGCTCTAGCCTCTGTGGGTGCAGTGGCCGCAAGGAACATTCATGGGTGTTCCTCCATGGTTGTTGCTTCTACCTTTAGCATCTGGGTTGGAGCTTGTAGAATGTGGTGACCAGTGGGAGGAATTGTGCCCACATGGTACTTGACATACAACAGTAGAGGCTCATTTCCCATCTCTGTAGCCTCGGTCCATTATGTACCTCCTGGTTTTCTCCTCTATCAAATGGCATTACTGATGCTTACATCATAGGGTTGTAGAGACAGTTAAATGGGATAATGTGTGGAGAACACTGTGACAGTACTATGTGGTAGTACTTGGTAAATGTTCATTTTTCTCTTGTCATTGCTTCTCTGTCCTCTGCTATCCAGTGCCCAGGACATTACATACTTCACAAGGTAGTAGTACATTTAAAATGAGGTGATAATGCAGATGAAGGCTGTTAGCACCATGCCTGTAACATGTTGACACTCACGGTAGACAGAAAGATACCTTACCTTGCAGTTAGAATTTCTCATTGGGAAAATGCCATTCAGTTGATTACAAGCTGTCTAAAGTGTTTTAAGTGGTAAAGATTTCACCTGGGTATATTGAGTTGTTCTGAAGCTTGGTGTTTATTACCATAGACACATCAGGCTAATTAAGACAGCCATGATCAGGTTAGATACACTATCACTAAGATCCTGATGTGTGAGTTGGCATTTACCATCATATTAGCACAAGTACATGAAAGAAAGTTACTTTTATATCAAAGCATTGCATCCCAAAGAAAATAAATGAGTACAGCCTAAAATTATCTCTCTTGTGGAAGCTGACAAGAGACTTCTGTCTAGCCTTCCAAAGTGGTTTAGTACCCTGTTTTGAGTACTATTTGGGTGCTGTGATTTAGAAATTCTGTTTTAAAGCAAATGGAAAGTAATTCTATTAAAAAAGGAAGAAGCAGCTGTCCTCCACTGTGTACTCTCGACTGTGTAACAAGCCTTCTCTCTGAGGATGAAGTAGATCCCCATAAGTGGGCCCTGCACGAGAACCTTTTACAAGATTTTCTTGTTGTAATGGCTGGTATAATTAAAGGAGAGAGTTCATGTTTTGTATGAAATGGAGCATACCTTGAGTTACAGTGTTTTGTTTTTCTCACCAAATATATGCTGACTATAATAGCAAACAGCTTGTATAAGATTTTTACATAAATATTTGAAAAAGCATTTTTGTCTTTGCTGAAATTTTGAAAGCCTTTAAGAATATGTGTAGCACTTACACTTTTAATTGTGTAGGTCTAACACGTAGTCATTTGTTTGGTAAATTCATTCCATGAGGGTGCTTTGGATCTACCTCCAACCTCTCATGGGTCTCTCAGACTTCCCAGTAACTACTGCTTGACAGCTGGAGAGAGAGCATGTGAACCAGGGCCTCACTGGGAGGAAAAGACCAGGAAACACCAAAGAGATAGCTTTCTGGAGAGAAATGCCTGGATGTGAATGCCTTTTCCCCTCCCAGACGCACACTTCCAGGACATGCAAATTGAATCAACATCATGTCTGTAGAGGACAATAATGTGTCTTTTGTTGGTCTTAACATTTCTTAGGTACTAGGCCCCTCAAGTTTTAGATGTGTGATGCTCAAGAAATGCATTTAAAATTTGAAAACCTGGTGCTCATTAAATAATTATTTTAGAACATTTTCCTTTTGAAAAAATTCAAACCTAGAGAAGAGATGAAAGAATCATATGAAGAACCTTTGTATACCCTTTGTTTAATATTTGTCAGTTATTAGTTTGTTATTTTGTCTCTGAACCTATACTTTTATATGTGTGTTGGCAAGAGGGGTTCATTTTTTAGAACTATGTGTAAGTAAGTTGCAAACTTATTTTCATGACATTTTTCCCTAAACACTTCAGCATCATTTCTGAAGAATAAGAACATTTTCCTACATAACCACAATACTGTTATAAAGAAAGTCTTAACTGAAAACTTCAGACAGAGGACAAAAGAATAAAAAAGGCAGAGATTGAACAAACCTGCAATTGAACTTGGAAAGTATAAGGAGAAGAAATATAGGGAGGTAATTAGAACTCCTGTTTGGTTCCTTAAAGGATACATTTTGTATATACCAATAAATCACCCAGTGAATGCAGATTTTTTTCAAATATTTACTTTATCTAGTTTAAGGAGTTTCTCCTGGTGCTCTGAAGTCAGTGTTTTGGCCAGGGTTGTAAGCTTTTCAGCCTGTAAATACATTTCTTCAGCATCATCAATCTAAAACCTGAGTGACCACATCCTACTTAGACTTGTGGTTAAGAGCAAATTTTCAAGGGATTTTGCTGGTTGCCATTACATTGAGAACATGGGGCCTTTAGTTATTATAGTCAGAAATGTTTACTAATGGGCACTTAGCATAAACATGGGAGTCCTTTCCTGACATTTCATTTAGGTTTGAGCAAAAGTTGATGTGTTAACACACTATTTTGAGAAATTATTTTACAGGCTTGGCAAAATGTTAAACTTGATGTCATCATATACTTTTTTGCAGATTTAGGTTTCAGGAGTCAGTACAAGAAAAAAATGCTGCTCTTATAAGGCTGAACAGCAGGAATAAAGTCAAGTGGATGGCATGTAAACACATCACTAAGTTGTCTCTTTTAAAACAAAGATATACATTTTCTTGATACCGCTAGCTTATAGAACATTAAACAATTTAAAAGGTTTCTTTGGAC
This sequence comes from Saimiri boliviensis, assembly GCF_048565385.1. Taxonomy (NCBI): domain Eukaryota; kingdom Metazoa; phylum Chordata; class Mammalia; order Primates; family Cebidae; genus Saimiri; species Saimiri boliviensis. The sequence goes on from NC_133452.1 coordinate 78,507,700, forward strand.
TGTTTTTCTGAAAATATCCTTCTTTGGTAGGATTTAATATTTTGCCCAAAGAATTTTGTGTTTGGGGGTTTTTCAAATTTTGTAAAAAAGCTATTTTCACTAAGCTTTGGTATGGGAACCATGTTAAGCTGTCTCCATGACAAAGCACATCATGCATCATCATGTCAAGAATGAGAAACAGTGTGTTTCCTTGAACAGCAGTGCATGTCATAGAGATGTTTGACCCATGATTTTTCATGAAAAGGTCCTTTTTCAGTAAACTCTTGTGCTTACCTAGTGCCTTCAGTGTGATAACTGGCCTCCCACTGATCAGGGGTGAGATGCATCACAGAGGGTTTGAAACTGTATATTTCATCTTTTATTTCCTTTTTCTTTTTACTCTTTCAGCCTTCAGTGGCTGTGGAGATTACTTATTTCAGATTCCAGTTTTACATATCGAATTTATGAGCTATAACTTTTTGAATAATTGTTGTACTCCGTTCCGTAAGCAAATTTTAAAAAAACATTTAATGTAAACTGCATGTGTAGTTTCTTGTGTATCAAATCCATGTTTTTCCTTAGCCCAGCATAATCGTCTGCTGTTTCCAATTAGTTAGAAAGTTCTGTGTGAAATATGAACTCTAGTTTATATGCTTTCTAACAGTTAATGCATGTCCTTTGGGATAATAGGCCTTGAGCTATCTTTCTGGTTATTTATATAGACCATTTGAATCTTTATTCTTTAATGCCAGGTGGCTCTTGTGCTGTTAGTACTCGTTCATGAGTACCATTCATGCGCGTGATTCCAGGATAGCAGTCCTACCCTGTTCCTTTTTAACTAGCACTGACATAGAGTAGGCACTAAATGAATGTTTACTGACTGAAAGAGTGAATGATGTACAGACCCAGTCTCTTAAGTTTGGTCTCACAAAATTTGCCTCTATAAAACAAAATTCTCACAGAGTAGCCAAAAACCATGACACCAGTCAACATTACCTACATACACACACTGGTGGCCAAGTTCAGGTAGTGACATCTCCAGTTTACATGTGAATCGCCACTTGAATGGCCTGGGGATGTGGGTGTGAGAATGGGAAGGGGCTCCACAGAAAGGTGAGTTGGTCTGTAAAAGCTATTGCTGTACAAATGAATCCCAAACTGAACATTGAAAGAGTGCACAGTAGATTATCCAGTTAGGGCAGGGTCATGGAAAGAGCATTTTAGGCAAAGGCTGCATACAATGCCATAGAAGCATGAAACATATGTCACATTGTATGAATTTCAAATAACTTCATATAATGAGAGTTTGGGAACATGGAGAAAGTAGTGGAGGAAGATCAGACTCAAACTGATTATGAAGGGCCTTATGTACTATGCCAAGGAGGCTGTCCTTTATCCTGTAGTCAGTGGGGAACAACTTCAGGAATCTTAATGCAGAAGTGTCATGATGAAATGTGTGCTTTAGAAATATTTTTTACAGCACTATGGAGGCACAACTAAGTGGGAATGGAATCCAAGGCAAGAGGGTCAGTTACTCTGCTCGTATAAAAGTTCATGGGGCAATGGCAGTAGGGAGATTAGAAGATAATGGTGCTGAGAACAAATTAAGAAATAGAATCCTCAGAACTTGTTAACTGATTGGTTATGGGTATTGAGGGAGAGAAACTTACAGGTTTCTGGTTTGGGTGACTGCATTAGTGATCTCATAACTGCTCAATTAGATCATGAGATTGAGGGCTGATATTAATGCAGGAAACAGAGAACAGAGAGAACTGATGGTATAAGTCCTAGGAAGTGGACTTTTAAGGAGGAGGCAAATAAAAAGAAGCTTTAGAAGGAATAATCTGAGAGTATGAGGAAAACTTGAGGATAGGGTGTTCCAGAACCCCAGAACAGGAGTCTGCAGAAGGAGGGAGTGGTCAAGAATGTTGAATACTTCAGAGAGGTCAAGCAAGGGTTCTGGGATGTGTCAACTGGTAGGTTCAGTAATCCTAGCAAGAGCAATTGGTGAGCAGTGAAAAATAAGAAATGGGATGGTTCACTTACACTCCTCTTTCAAGGAGAGTAGATATGAAGAGAAGGAAAGCAAGAGGGTCAAGGAACATTTTTAAAATACTCGTTTTCAAGGTTAAAATCTCAAGTAAGTTTACATCTTAGAGGATAGATAGAATCCGTCAGGAAGAAGGAGGAGATAATTACTAGAATAATGTCTCTAAGCAGATCTGAGGGCATATCAACTAGAACACATGGCAAGATTGGCTTTGGATAGTCAAGAAAGGACAACTCAATTTTTAATAGATGAGAACAAAGGAGGAAAGATTAGGTGTGGATATGGATAAATGGAGTGAGGAAAAGAAATGTAGGTCTTGAAAGTTGGAAGTTTGAGGGATGTGGGTGTCCATGAAAATGAGTGCTCAGATCTGTAACTAGAAGCACAGTTGACTGATGGCCCAATGACTGTCCCTCTGCAGCCACTCTTGCATGTACTAAACGACACATTGCCACGGGCTTCTCCCAGTCATGATCAAGCACAATAGGGGCTCCTATTGCAGGCTTATTCCTGTGGGATACAGGATTTTTCCAGTAGGCCAAATTGGCTTAAGAATTTCCATTGGCCTGAGCAGACCTTTCTTGGAACTGTGTTGTAATTCAAGACTTCCTGGCCACTCCTTCTTTTCTCTCCATGTCCATAGGTGTGGTTTGAAAGACCTCCCACATTCTGTGGCTTCCTTTCCCAGTACATCTTTTGTATTTCTAGTCCTATCTTGGTGCCTGCTTCTGGGTAGACCCAAACTAACATAAAGAGTTTGGTCAAAATCTATATATTATTAAGGTAATGCTAGCTGCTATAAAAATAACTTCTCAGTTCAACAACGTGTACATCATTCCGATAGAAAATTAATAAGAAATGCAGGACTTGAATTGCGTTTTTAACCAAAGGAACCCAATAGACATACACAGAATTTTTCATCCAACAGCAGCAGAATGTAAATTTTTCTATAGTATGCATGGAACATTGTCCAGGATAGGTCATATGTTAGGCCACAAAATTTAAGATTTAAATTATATCTAGTATCATTTCAGATATAACTTCAGACCACAATGGTATAAACTAGGCATCAGTGACAGGAGGAATCTTGAAAAATTCACAAGTATGTAGAAAGTAAACAACATGCTCCAGAAAAACCTGTGGATCAAAGAAGAAATCAAAAGGGACATTTAAAAATGCCTGAGACAAATGACAGTGGAAACACAATATAGCAAAACCTATGGGATGTAGTAGAAGCAGTTCTGAGAGGAAAGTTTGTAGCAATGTATGCTTACATTACAAAAGAACAAAGATCTCAAATGAATAGTCTGATATTACACCTCAAGAAACTAGAAAAAGAACAAATTAAAACCAGATTAGCAGAAGAAAAGAAACAAAAATTAGAACAATCATAAATCAAATGACTAACAGAAAAAACAGAGGAAGAATCAATAAACTAAGAGTTGGTTTTTTTGAAAAGTTAAATTGACAAGCCCTTAGACAGTCTAACAAAGGAAAAATAAGACTCACGTAAAACCAAAAATGAAACTGAAGAAATTACAAGAGACACCTCAGAAATAAAAAAAGATGATAAGGCACTGTTATGAACAATTATATGCCAACAAATTGGATAGCCTAGAGGAAACAGGTAAATTCCTAGGAAAATACAATCCACCAGGATTGACTCAGGAAGAAATAGAAAGCTTGTAACAGACCAATCACAAGTGGATTGAAGAAGTAATAAAATCCTCTCAGAAAAGACAAGCCCAGGACCAGATAGTTTCACAGCTGAATTCTACCAAACATTAAAAAAAATTGATACCAGTACTTCTTAAAACTCTTCCAAAAAAATAGAACTAGAAGGAATACTTCCAAACACATTTTATGAGGCCAGGATCACCTTGATACCCAGCCAAAGACATCACAAGAAAAGAAAATTTAAGCCCAATTTCTCTGATGAATATTGGTGCAAAAATCCCCAGTAAAATACTAGGAAACCAAATCCAACAACACATCAAAAAGATTACACGTTGTGACTAAGTGGGATTTATCATTGGCACGCAAAGCTGGTTTAACATCTGCAGATTGATCAGTGTGATACATTACATTAACAGAATTAAAAATCACATGATAATCTTAATCGATGCAGAAAAAGCACTTGACAAAGTCCAACATCCTTTCTTGAGAAAAACACTCAATAGTCTATTTATAGAAGGAAAGCTGCTCAATGTAATAAAAGCCATTTATGAAAAACCCACAGCTTACATTATAACACATGCGGAGAGACTGAAAGTTTTTCCAGAGGTCTGGTATCAGGCAGGCATGGATGCCCACTTTCATCACTTTTATTCAACATAGTACTGGAAGTACTAGCAAGAGTAATTAGATAAGGAAAAGAAAAAGGCATTGAAGTCAGGAAGAAAGAAGCAAAGTTATTTCTATTTGCAGATGATGTGATCCTATATTGTAGGGGGGGAAAACCCTGTAGATTCCACTCACAAAAATACTGTTAGAACTAATGAATGAATTCAGTAAAGTTGTGGGATGCAAAATCAACATACAAAATCAGTTGTTTTTTTTAAAAATATATATGCCAATAACAGTCTTACCTGAAAACAGGAAGAAAATAGTCCCACTTACAATAGCATCAAAAAGAACAAAATAGCTAGGAATAAATTCAAAAATCTGAAATATGTGGTCACTGAAAACTATAAAACGTAAATGAAAGAAATTAAAGAAGATGCAAATAAATGGAAAGAGATTCCATGCTCCTGGATCAAAAGAATTAATATTGTTAAAATGTCCATACTACCCAAAGCAATATACAGATTCAATATAATCTCTATCAAAATCCCAATGACCTTCTTCACAGAAATAGAAAAAACACTTCTTAAATTTGAACCATGAAAGACCCTGAATAGCCAAAACAATTATTAGAAAGCAAAACAAAGTTGGAGGTATTATGCTTTCTATTTTTAAATTATGTTACAAAGTTGTAGTAGTAAAGACAATATCCTGGCATAAAAACAGACACATAGACCAATGGAACAGATTAGAGAGTCCATAAATGTCCATAAATAAATCCACACACACACACATACATACATATATATATATATATATATATATATATATATATATATATATTCAACTAATTTTTGACAAGGGCACCAAGAAGATACAATGGAAAAAGAATAGTCTCTTTAATTAATGATGTTAAGAAAACTGGATTTCTACATGCAAATGAATAAAATTGGACTCTTATGCCATACACAAAAATCAACTCAAAATGGATAAAATACCTAAATGTAAGAGCAGGAACTGTAAAACTCCTAGACAGGAACATAGTGGAAAAGCTCCTGGATATTGGCCTTGGTGGTCAGCTTTTGAATACCACAACAAGAGCTCAGGCCACAAAAGCAAAATTAAATAAATGGGGACCAGACACAGTGGCTCACGCCTGTAATCCCAGCACTTTGGGAGGCCAAGGCAGGCAGATCACAAAGTCAGGAGATCGAGACCATCTTGGCCAACATGGTGAAACCCCGTCTGTACTAAAAATAAAAAAACTAGCTGGGTGTGGTGGCATGCACCTGTACCAGCTACTCGGGAGGCTGAGTCAGGAGAATCACTTGAACCCTGGAGGCGGAGATTGCATTGAGCCAAGATCGTACCACTGCACTCCAGCCTGGCAACAGCGTGAGACTTCATCTCAAAAAAATTAAATTAAAAATAAAAATAAAACAATTGGGACTACACCAAACTAGAAAATTTCTGTACAGTAAAGGAAGCAATCAACAAAATGAAATAGCAGCCTACAGATTGGGGAAAAAAATCCGAATCTCCCAGTATATCCCAATATCCCAACATAGATCAGATATATTGAAAACCATATATCAGATGAGTTAATAACCAAAATTTATAAGGAACTCATACAACTCAATAACAAAGAACAAACAAATGAATTACCTGATTTATAAAATTGGCAAAAGGGCTGAATAGATATTTTTCTAAAGAAGACACAAAGATGGCCACAGGCATATGAAAGGGTACACAACATCATTCATATCAGGGAAATGCAAGTCAAAACCACTGTGATTTGCCCCCTCACAATTATTAGGATGGTTGTTATCAAAAAGTCAAAAGATGGTAACAAATGTTGGTGAGGATGTGGAGCACTCGTGTTCACTGTTGATCGGAGTGTAGATTAGATATAGCCATTATGGAAGACAGTATAGAGGTTTCTAAAGAAATTAAAAATAGAACTACCATATATGACCCAGCCATCTCTCTTCTGGGCATATGCCTAAAGGAAATTAAATCACCACCTCATAAAGATACCTGTACTCCCATGTTCACTGCAGCATGATTCACAATAACTAAGATATGGAAACAATCTGAGGATCTGATGATGGACAAATAGAAACAAATGGCTATAAATTTACCACATTTGGTACATACTTTATTCAGCCCTAAAAAATAGATCTTGTCATTTGCCACAATATGGATAAACCTAGAAGACATTGTGCTAAGTGAAATAAGCCAAAGAAAGACACATATTATATGATCTAACTTGTATGTGGAACCACAAAAAATTCAAATATGCAGAGAGAGAATAAAACAGTGGTTACCAGGGATATGGGTTGTGGGCAGGAAATGGAGAGATGTAGGTCAGAGGATACAAAGCAGTATGAACAAGTATAGCGATCTAATGTGTAGTATGAAGACTATGGGTAACAATGGCATTCATGCTAAATGAGATTTTAGCTGCTGTTAACACAAAAACAAAAATAGGGTAACTGTGAGATGATGAATGTGTTAATTTGCTTCAGTAACCTTTTTACTATATATGTTAAGACTATAACATCATGTTGTATATCATAAATACACATAATAAAAATTATTTAAAAAAAAAAAAAGATAACTTCCCAACATTTCACTATCCTAACGCAAGTTTCTTCCTTATCACATGAGATCTTAAATGGGTGTTGATGAATGGTAGGTGACATTTTTCTCCTGGAAGTCCTTCAGGAATTCAGATTCCTTCCATCTTGTGGTCTCTTCATCTTCAACATGTGACTCCCAGAGTTACTGTGCTTGTTGGCATCACATCAAGAGAAGGGGAAAAGAACATAGAAGATTATAAATGGAAGGTTTTTATGGAGTAGGCTTGGAAATTAGCATAATCATTGTCACGTTTCATAGTAGAACTCAGTCATAAAAGAAGCTGCAAAGAAGGCTGGGAAACATGGCCCAACTGTGTACCAAGAAGAGGACAATGTAAGTTTCATGGAATAGTCTCTGTGGGAAGTAGGAGGACACAGCTAATGCTTTGAGGCCTAGATTTATCAAACTGTGCAATTTATGTGGGGTTTTTTTCCCCCTAGAAACTTCAACATTGAGTTACTGATAAAGTTACCGAGAAAGTAGATGGTTGAGTTTGAAATTCAGAGTTTGGAGGTTCAAAACTGAGTAGTTTTAAAAGGAAAACTTGGGTAAGTTTCTGTTGGAAAATGTCTTTTCAATGTTTCAGTGCATTTTTGGGTTGATGTGAGAAGGGCTTAATCAAAACATGTCACTCTGTGGGTTGCTGGTTTTGGGTCCTACACCCGGACAACCAAACAGGACTGGCCCCTTCCTTCCTCCTTCACGTTGGACGCTTCAGTCAGAGATAGTATGCCTTACAGAGAGAGAGAGAGAGATGTTTTCATACCCTGTGAAACCACCCATTGTTCAGATAAACCATTATCTTGCACTTTTCTAGTTAGCAGAGCTAACCCTGCTTCTAGTTAGTGCCCTTATTTAGCTGCTCTTCTGGTGGTATGCAATTGTTCATTACATTTTTTGCTTTTGCAAATTTGTCTCATTGTGTTTTCTCTGCTTAACATTGGCTCTCTTCTCCTTCCCTCTTCTCTTCCCTTGAATGATTGTCAATCCAAATCTTGGACAACCTGTCCTCTCAGGCCCAATTCAAATGCCATCTCCTCTATTATTGAGTGCCCCGTCTTTTCCTGACACCTTTTGGGTCTGAGTTTCACCATTCAGGTGGCCCTTGGCTGCCTTGTAGGCTACATACTTTCATATAAGTCTTTCACCTATTAGATTTAAAACTTGATGGAACTGTGACATCTGAGTACTACCTGCTCTTAGCACAGTGTCTTAGACATAATACATTTGTAATAAATAATTGTTGATTTACAAGTGAATAAATATTGCTTATTGTGGGAAAGAATGAAGTTCAGTTGGAGAATCAGTCTTTTGTGGCCACAGATCACATGAGGAAAGTAAAAGTTAAAGTAAATAAATAAAACAAGCCTACGATAACATGTTAGAAGGGGAGAAAGGCCTATACTGATTTTTTGCAATCATAGAGATATGATTTGTGTTACTTATGCAGGCCAGAAAAGGGGATCTATTAGAGCTCTGAAGCTTGTGAAGGCTCCAGCCATCCATCTGATGTTGAAAAAGTTAATTGATTGAGAACCCACCATATTTACAATCTTGACTTGTTTTGGAGTGTTAATGATAGCAAATTGAGATTTTGGTTGGTTGTAGGGAATATAAGTTATATCAGTGCTCAGGGCAGTAGTTTTGAGTTTGAAACATTACAATAACTCCAGGCTTTTCAGATATACATAAAATACTTGTAAGTGGAAGATAATGAATTGACAGGAGACCTCTTTATACAGCTAGAATGTATCAAGTTGTTACTTTTCTACAAATCTCTTTACAGATTGGATTTTGCTGGTATTGTTTTTATGGTTGGAGTTGTTTATTGTAGGATAAAAGTCCACGAGCAAATAGCTCTCAAATATAAAATGTGTATTCTAAATATAATATACAGATAGTATATATAAGCTGTTCTTCTGCTGTAGGTCATTTTTATTTTCTTAAAGCCAAACATATTGTGTGTGATTTAAACAGGTGGAGAGCAATTAATTTAAAAGTGGCCTAAAATGCACCTTCCTCTACTACATTTGAAGGGAATTTTACCACTATATGATCCACGGTTTATATAGCAGATTATTTTGTCACTACTCCCTTAGAGCAACCAATCAGTCTGCTTCATTTCATTGGCAGGCTTTAATATATCCATTTAAAAAATGTTTATTGAACATTTTTAAGTAATTTTGAAAAGATTTAGGAAAATTCACATACTCATTTTTTTGTAAACCAATTATGCTGTATACTTAATTGGGTCTGTCTGTAGGGATCATTTATTTCTATTCATCAATGGTTTACCAACCTTAATACTAGGTATTGAGATGATAATCTATTGATTTTGTTCCTTTTTCTTTGTTTTTCTAGTATGTCTTATCTTGTGGGGTTTGTTTCTGGTCCTAGAGTTCTTTCTTAAGCTCTTAGATGGTTGTGATATGTTGCTGAATTACCTGCATTCAAGTTTTTATAAATGAATATTGATATTTTGAAAACTATTTCTTTTAGAAGATTAAACAGACAAAGATAACATTGCACAATTGGGTACAAAAGGTGTTTTGGAATAAGACTTCTTTGTATGTTAAAAGCAATTTGTGCCATGATAGTTTTAAATAAATAGTTTGGCAATAATGTTGTCATTTATTTCTATGTACATACTTCGTTTGAGCATAGAGAAGTTTTTTATGATGACTAAGACCTCTGTGTGACCAATTTCAGGTCAAATATGAAATATGTGGTGTAACTAGTGCTATGTTTTCTTTTTAAAATACACTTGGATTCTTCTACGAGGCATATTAAAAATGCTTTGATATCAGTATTTCATCTTGAGTTATCCTTTCATTCACTAGCTTGATTGGAGAAGATTCACTTTTCAATACATGATACAGAAAGTCTGTTGATGCATCCCCCCTGCAGTTCTTAGTATTTAATTTCATGAGGAATGTAGCACTTTTCCCCATGTAATTGCAGATTGCTAGAGTTGAGCAGGGCCTTAAACATCCTCAAGTTTAACACCCATCAAATGCAGATACCTCTTCTAAGCTATCCTAATTTCTATATAGAAAATAATTCTAATTATCCCATTCTAATTATCTAATTTACTTGGCAAATCTGCCATAATAAAATCTTTTTGGAAGTTATCTATACTCAGTTCCACTCAATATTTCTCATAGTATTAGTTCTGCAATCATTCTGATCTCACTCCTTTTTGCTCTCTCCAGTTTATCAGAAAGTACCTTAAAATGTAGTGGACAAAATATAGAGCTACCTCCCTCTTTTTTAGAGACAGAATTTCACTCTCATCACCCAGGCTGGAGTGCAATGGCGCAATCTTGGCTCGTTGCAACCTCCACCTCCCAGGCTTAAGCCATTCTCCTGCCTCAGACTCCCAAGTAGCTGAGTGTACAGGTGCACACCACCATGCCTAGCTAATTTGTGTATGTCTTGTGGAGATGAACTTCACCATGTTCTCCAGGATGGTCTTGAACTTCTGACCTCAAGTGAGCTACCTGCCTTGGTCTCCCAAAGTGCTGCGATTACAGCGTGAGCAACTGTACCTAGCCCTAAAGCTACTCTTTCTGAGCAGTTTGAGAGGGACTATGGCTTCTTTGACCTTGAGAACAGTGTCTTTATTAATGCAGCCTAAGAATGCATTTTCGCAAACCCATCACACTGCCTGTATTGAATCAGGAGGCTACTAGACCTCCGTGTACTAATCATACAGGACATCACATTTGAGCCTAGTAAACTTGACTCTATTCATTTTGGCCTATTTTTGACCTTGTGAGAACTTTTGTAATGTTTTTATACCAATACAACTTCTGGATCATTGTCTCAATCATTGATAAAAATGGGCAAATACAGACTTTCTGTCCAGAGTGATATTCATATCCACTTACTTTTGCTTTAGATAAGAGTGTTACTGTTGATCATCTTTGCCTGGGGAAATTGAATGATAAAGCCAGAAGAAAGCATGCTTTCTGATCATTATAGGTTTTACTTTTAAGGAAAGAGATATAAAAAAAATTAAGCCGAGCAGGAAATTTAAATTTTGTTAACATTGTCTCATTTATCTTAGAAGATCTAAAACTATCAAAAGAAACAAAATGGTTTACACTGGGGCCTAGTTATAACTTTTCCTTTGGTAGCCCATAGCTGTGGGGCCCATAGCTTTGGGGCCCAAAGCTCTCCTTGATTTGGGTCTCAGAGACCTTCCCATATGCCCAGGAATTTTGATCATGGCAGGTGATGTTATCAAATCTTCATCAAATTTGGCTGCAGGGCAAAGCTGTCTGGCACCAAGTTGTGTGAATCTTTGTATTGCTAAATAAGGATACCCGGACAGTCTAAAAAATTGGTGCCTTATGTTATTTGAACTTTAAAATATTGTGATGTTCATGTTTGCTCAGGCTGGCTACTCCAGTTTTGATACAACATAGTGCTGCTCAGACCATGGTTGAAAGTTTGATGCTAATAAGTACAACGTATTTGAACATAGTTGATTCTAAAAAAATTGTTTTTTTCTGCCTCTTTCCCCTTTTTTTTATTCCTTATGTTGTGAAATCTGTAGATTGCACTTTCCCACCCCTGGAAAAACAACTCAGAGTACATCCTGCATCACCACTATTATCTTCCTTTATCAGTTCAGGTTTATAGAAAGTGTTCTTATATCACCCTGAATCATTTCTACAAACTATAGAACAAAATTAGCTTTCCATTACAATCCTAACAATTGTAATAAACGCTCCTGTTAGAAGCTTTTGCTTCCATCCTGTGAGGTATATCATACTGTGGGGAAAGTTGCATCTTCATTAGTCACCCATGACTTAGTCCAGGTGTTAACCTCTAAGTTAGGAAGAGAGAGGGCAACTTAGCACAAAATACCCTGGTGACACATATTTTTTTAAGAGAAAAAAATTCTGAAAGTAAAAGGGTTTTCTCTTTTTTTAATATGACTAACAAAAGAGTGTTGATTAAGATGTGTCAAGCAGGTGCAGGGTATGTGCTAAACTATTTAATGGTTTTCAGAGTACTAGGTGGCTATTTTTAAATGTTTCTGTATCATTCTCAGTTAAGCTGCTGGATGAAAAGTACAAAAGGCTAAAAATATTTAGTTTCAGTAATGTCTGTTTTAAAAGAAACCATCCTTGTCGATGGCGATATCACCCTGAATGTGCCCAATCTTGTCTAAAAGAAACTATCCTGTGTGATTTTTCTTTTTTCCATTTGAAGGAAAAGAATATTATGGCTTACAGAGAAGTGGTTGAAAGCAGTTTGTTCAACACTGAGGTTTTTAGGAAAATGATCATCAAAAGGACAGTAAGTTGGGTTACAAATAATCAGGATTAAAAAAAATAAAAACACTTGATTATTTCTTTTACTATATTATTATTATTATATTTTTGTATTATTAACTGTAGTTCTAACTGAAAATAGTCTTATCTTCGAAACTTTGTGTGTGGAGTTAGGAGAAAAGTTGCTGGTATCACATTGCTTGGGCGTGTATCTCAGCTCTATCCCTTGAATCTGCAATCCTGAATAAATTGCTTAACCTCTTTGTGTCTCAGTGTACTCATCTGTAACATATCAGTAATAATAATGCCTGCCTGCTACGGTTGTTGTGAGGATTAAATGAGATGATGCTCTACTTAGCATGATAAGTATTCAGTAAATGTTGACTATGCTTATTTTTTTCATTTAAAATTTTTGTGGTTAAGTCAGCACATAACATATCATTTATTCATGTAACCATTTTTGAGTATATAGTTCAGTAATATTAGCTATATTTACATTGTACTGTAACAAATCTTTAGAATTTTTCATCTGGCAAAACTGAAATGTTTATTATGTTTTAAAAGCTCATTTTCCTTCATAGTTACACAGTTATGTGAACATAACACAGGAATGCAAGCTTAATTGGGGCAGGGAGTTTAGACTCTTCTGTTTACTGCTGTATCACAAGTGTCTGGCCCATAACGGGGTTCAATCAATATCTGTCAAACGAATGAATGAACAGTGAGCCTCCATTTGACAAACTAGATGTGTGTTTGAAAATTATTTTTTAAATGGTAAATCAATTTTTATGAGTGATTTTAAGTATACATGGAAAGCTTTCTCCTTTCAGAGGGTGAAGTAATTTCTAAAACAACTATTTTGTAATTATTTACCAGTTCTGGCTTTGGTAGGTCAACTTTTCTTAAACTGGAAAAAAAAATAGTAGCATAGTTAGCTAAAGTAAAGAAGATAGGTTAGATGATTTGTCCAAAATTTAAACAGGATTCACTTTTTAAATTCAAGCCTTTTTACTTTCTTTCAGATCTGGTTACCAGACTTAATTTTTCCTTAAGGCATATATGAATCATCTTGTTCTTTCATTCAGAAATCAAAAGTTCAAGCCTAGATCAGTATTTACCAAAACTGGTGGAACACTACCTTTCCACTGAGAGTGCATTACCTTTTTTGGGGTCTTTGAAAAGAATGTCAACTGAACCTGGTCTGGAAGTGGCCTAAACTCTGTGGGTGGGGAGAAAGGAAGAAATAACCTATCTCCCATTTAAAAACCTACCACCTATTAAATAAACAGCAGTCTTGTTCTGTGAAGTATTCATTTGGGTTATCTATTCTGATGAACAAATACAAATTCTTGGCAGGGTTTTCTTGCTTCTGGATAAAATGCTTAATGTTAGTTTTTATTGTTCAATCTTAGTTTTTGTTTTGTTTTGCCTTTGAGACAAAACTTTGGTGCTGAGTAGTTGGGACTATAGGCATGCACCACCGCACCCTGCTAATTTTTGTATTTGTAGTAGAGACAGGGGTCTCACCATGTTGCCCAGTCTGGTCTCGAACTCCTGGACTCGAATGATCTGCCCACTTTGACCTCCCAAAGCGCTGGGATTACAGGCATGAGCCAGTGCACCTGGCCTGTTTTTATGATATGTATTGAAATGCTCCAATAGCATTCTATTTTTATTTAAAAATTGCTGTTAGGTAGTAGGCACAAAATGTGTCCTATGCCAGAGTTCACTTCCTTCTACCAAGGAAAGGGGACTCTGCCTCCTGGACTTGGCAGTTCTGGGAGGAAGATGACAGGAAGCCACATCATCTGCCAGGATTTTTATGGGGCCACATTGCACAGCACACAATGCCTGCCTGTAACTAAGAGCAAGAGCACATCTCCTTTCAGCTAATGTTTGGTAAACCCTCACTCCGCTCCATGGCAGAGACAGTCACTCATCTTCCAAATTGTGGCATCTTGACTCATTTCCATTATGACCTGTCATCTGAAAAGTGATAAAGGAAAATGATCTTACCTAGTCACTTTTTCCCATGCTACAAGACAAAGTTTATCTCCAAATCAGGCAGCATAAATCTCCATTGCTTCTCTGAGATAAAATATTTTAATATTTAAATTCTGTAATAACAGGAAAATGTATAAAACCTTCTGAAATTTTTAATTCCTTCTTTTGATTCTATACCTACATAGGTTTTTATTTGGGTTAGAAGCCAAATAAAAAACAGTTTTATGGTCTGGGCCCTTGGGACCCAGGGACCTTGGGACAGGATTGTAGTAAAGCAACCAATTCATTTATTCTTCATCTGCCCTGCCATGGCTTCCTATTTTACAAAAAAAAACAAGCCTCATCCCTGGATTCGATGGGGCTCTGCTGACCTGGCCTCAGCCAGATTCTCTGGTCTTATGAAGCCATTTTCCCTTATTAACCCCGTACCACCACTCTGACCAGGTGTACTGGTCTCTTCCTAAGGCTGCTTCTCTCCCTGAAATGCCCACACTACCTCCCACTTTTATTTTTCTAACTCTTGTTCAACCTTCACTAGCATTTTAATATCACATCCTCTGAGAAGCCTTCCCTGATCTCCACCCTTAATGAGCACCACCCAGTTGTCCATACTTTCCTTTTGCCTTTCTTTCCTAGCCCTTATTATAATTATAATTTCATATTTGCCCATGCATTTATTTATTTAATCGTTTTCTCTTGCATTAGTCTGTGGGCCCATCAGGGATCATGGCTGTTTTGTCTGCTGTGTATAATATCCAGTTCCTAGCAAGCAAGACATACTCAAGGAATAGTTATTGAATAATCATTTTAAAATATTTTTTATTAAGTGAAAAGTATTAATATCCAATTCTAAGAATGTGTGATTCTATTAGGAGTGTTAAGTACTGAAAAGCAACAGCAGATTAGTTAATTGGTTGATTTCACAAACATCTGTTGAGAGCTGACCCTGCACTGTGATGTGCTGTTCTAGGTGCTGAGTACATGTGGACGGGATGTCACCTGGCTTTGAAGAGGTCTCACCTAGGGAAGATAGTGAAGAGAAACAAAGAGGAAGAAAATTAGTACCTTTCTCTGAAGGAGCATATTTATTCATTCATGTAACAAATGTTTGTTGAGCACCTATACTCTTAAGTTAGAACACACTTGAATATAATGAGTATAACATAAGAGAGTAAAATTAATCTCTAAGATATGGAATGCTGTCTGATTAGGGACATCAGAGAGCATCCTGGATAAAGCAGAGATCGCAGAGCTACTCAAAGAATGGGTAGAACTTTGACAGTTGAAGCTATGAGAGAGGAAATTCTAGGCAAGTACCACTTGAGTAAAGACATAGAAATGGGAAAACATTCCAGGAATAGCAATTCACCCTTTTTAACTGAAGCATAGGGTGGATGATGATGAATAGGAAGAAATCACTGAAAAATTAGGTAGAGGCTATACTTTAGGGGAGTAAAGAATTCCTCCAAGTTTAGAAAAAGATGGTTTCAATTACCTTAAATAAGGCAGTTGTGATACTAATATTGCTGTTTGGTAGCCCTTAAGAAAATGATACTTGTGACGTGGTACAGTGGCTCAGACCTGCAGTTCTAGCACTTTAGGAGATTGAGGTGGAAGGATTGCTTGAGGCCAGGAGTTCAAGACCAGCCTGGGCAACATAGCAAGACCGTATCTCTGAAAAAAGTTAACTGTATTTTATGTGCATGCTTGTAGTCTCAGCTACTAAAGAGGTTGAAGCAGGAGGATCACTTGAGCCCAGGAGTTGGAGACTGTGGTAAGCTATGATTGACCACTGCACTCCAGCCTAGGTGAGACCGCATCTCTACAAAAAAAAAAAAAAAAAAAAAAAAAAAAAAAAGAAAAGAAAAGAAACTGGTACTCGTTTAAATGTATTACATGCCAAATGTACTGCAGCAGTCCTCTCCAAATGAGAATATCAAGATCTTCATCCTTGTAAACTGCAGTCACGTTCTTGTTACAGTAGCAGTTAGTATGCAGGTCAGTAATTTATATGTGATCTTTAGCTTTGTCTTTATCATAAAACAGTAAAAACTAACCTCACATTTGAAGGTTTTTTTCATATTTGTGATATCAAAATGTTGATTCTTAACAAGTATCCCATATTTACAAATATGTTTATCATGCATATTTTAAGGAAATTTTCATAGGACTTTAACATTGGGTTTCTTTTGAATACTTTCACATACTATACCTAACAATTTTAGTGTAAAGATTCATTTTCCTTATCAAATTCTATGTAACTAAGACATTGGTGTTTTAGCTAAGGTACCATGCTTTATGGAGTATCTGTGTTCCTAGAAAATTTGTTATGAAATATGATTTTATAAATCGTGTTGTGTTGTAATATACTTGATGACCTTTTGCTTAAAATCACCTCACACCTGTAATCCCAGCACTTTGGAGGCTGAGATGGGTGGGTCACCTGAGGTCATGAGATCAGCCTGGACAACATAGTGAAACCTCATCTCTAGTAAAATTACAAAAATTGGTATGGTGGTGCATGCCTGTAATCCCAGCTACCCAGGAGGCTGAGGCATGAGAATCGTTTGAACCCAGGAGATAGCAGTTTCAGTAAGCTGAGATTGTGCCACTGTACTCCAGCCTGGGCAGCAGAGTGAGACTCTGTCTCCCAAAAAAAAAACAAACAAACAAAAAAAAAAGAATATCCTATAACTGAGGTTTCCTGCTCCTCAATTGAGCTCTTTCAGACAATGAAATTTTGCTACATTTTAGGTAGATGCTTTCTAGTGGTTTTCTTCCCGCAGGAATTGGGGAAAGGTGGGGAACTGTTTAGGTAGTGGATCTGTTCATGAGGAAAAAAACTACTTAAATGCTGAGAAAAGGATGCTAGCTTTTTTGGATTCATCATTATTTTTGCTAAATTTGTAGAAATTTTGGCCAATGGTGCCAAACTTTAGAATTCTTAAGAAAAGAGATTCAGTAATTACTCTGTAATATTAGGGAAGGTGTAGAAATAAGGAATGAAGGTTATGTCAAGACCTTAATGCAGGTCAAGAGAATGTTCCCAATGGAAAACAATGTTTCCTTCTGCTACCAGGACAAAACTTCTGTGATCTAAAGGCAAAACAATTACAAAAACAACAGCAACAAAAACCAGCCTAACAATTCAAGTGGTTTTCATTGTCATGATTACTAAACATTTTTTCCAAAGTCTCAACTACAGTTTTTTGAGGTTTCATTGAAAATTATACTAAAACAAATTTCCTTAAAAGCAAAATGGAGTTATTGGCCTCACAAACGTTATCGTCACCTTCTTAAGAACTGCATAACCTTTAATGACTTTAAAGGATTTTAAAGATGGTCATTGTGACTAGTTATTAATACATTTTTTTTCTGAGGCTGTAGAAATCAGGTGATTTGCCCAAAGTCAACAGCCAGGGCTCCTGAAGTTTTTAATCACGTTATCTTACAAGTTTAGTTAGAACCTGAAAGTTAACTGTCCTTTGGTTAGATGGATCACAGATAATGCACTGGTCACATTGTATAGATAAGAAGTTACACTTTGGTAGATTGACTTTTAAATATTAAAAATATAGATTGGTACAACTGCTGTGAAAGACAGTTTGGCAGCTTCTTATAAAGCTCAAGGCTTAACATAAAATTCTGCAACTATGCATCTAGTTGTTTACCCAAATGAGTTGAAAATGTATGTCCACTGAAGAACCTGCTTGTGAACGCTTATAGCAGCTTTATTTTTAATTGTCAAAAAGTAGAAGCAACTAAGGAGTCTTTCATTAGATGAATGGCTAAATAAACTGTAGTACATCCAGATAATGGAATATTATTTAGCGCTAACAAGAAACGAGTCATGAAGTCACAAGAAGACACAAAGGAAACTTAAATGCATATTGCTACGTGAAAAAAGCCAATCTGGAAAGGCTACATACTATATGATTTCAACTATAGAAAAGGGAAAAGGCAAAACCGTAGAGACAGTAAAAAGATCAGTAGTTGTTAGGAGCTGACCAAGAGAGGGACAGGCTGTATAGGTGGAGCACAGTGGATTTTTAGGGTTGTGACACTATTCTGTATGATACTGTAATAGTGGTTAGATATGTGTGCCAAAACCCATACAACTGTGTAACATAAAGAGTGAACTCTTATGTAAACTATATTGACTTCTATGACTGTAGTTAATCATATATCATCATTGGCTCATTAATTATAACAAATGTACCATACTCATGCAAGACATTAATAACAGAGGAAACTTAACTAAAACTGCTCTAAAAAAGTCTATTAATAAAAAGAAAATAAATGAAAATAAAAACAGGATATGCTGTAGCTTAGAAGTAAAAAAAATACCCGAAGACAAAACAAACCTTTGCATAATGTCTTTTATATAATCATTCCCAGTTTGTTTCTCTAGTTGTTTTTTAAATTTATTTCATTTATTTTATGTTTTATCCATTAACCTTTAGCTAGTAACAGGCAGTTTAAAAAAAAGCAGGTTGGCAATTTCCTATGGCAGACATTTCAAATTGTGAGCAGAGATGCCCACCATGTGACTAGCAGGCGTCCTTCTCCCTGGCCACACCCTGTCCCTCTTTTCCATCTATCGTAGCTTTAGTTGTCTCCTTCCTTGCTTTTGACAACACTCAGGGTGAAAATGTGGGCTTGTGGCCATTGTGCTGAATGCTTTATTTCTATATATCTTTTAATCCTCACAGCAATTCCCATTCTGTAGATGAGGAAATGAGAGCATTGGAAGAGAGGAAATTCCTACTCATTCAGTCTGACTCCAGTCTGATCTGCTGACTGTTAGGCTAATGTGAGCACGAGTGACTCTCTGTCCCAGCCTGCCCCCTGTTGAGTAGGTAGGAAGGGGAGCCATTTGGAGGACTTCGTCCCATTCTAGATGCTATTTAAGTGAGCAGTTGATTTTAGCTGTGGCAAATATCACCATCTCAGAAACCAGTGGCTGCCATTGAGAATTACCATCTCAGCATTTTCAGTCCTTTATTAGGTGATACATTATCACATTATTATTATACATATATTATTACAGTATATAGTATCTGGAAACCATGTAAGTGTATACTTTTAGTCAACTCTTAATTTCTAGCTTCACATTGAAAAGTGATACGGTTGAAACATAACATCTGTCGGCTTTGGAAATAATATTTAGTGGAAATTAGCAGATTTAGCTTCTTAATAACGTTTGGCTTGAGGCAGTATTACATTTGGTTGCTGTCTTGTGGCCTGTAGATAATTGTAATGCAAGAGATAGGAGCTTGGTCCCTGGGAGACTAAAGCTAAGGTTCACTCTAAGGAAGCCACAAAGCAGATAGTCTACATTTTGAGGATTGAATGTTGATTTTACATGGGTCATCATTTTTAAAATCCACTTGCCTTCTTACTTTGTGATGAATATTTAACATTTTGAATTACATCTCCTCTTACTTGCTTTGTAGTTCTTGTAAGAGAGAATTCCCATTATAGTGGTCTGGGGAGATAACTATTATTTTTCCTTATGATTGTTTCCTTACTATAATAAAGCAGACAATAGCAGGATATTTAATGAAATACTGACTAAACATCATGAATTTAATCCCAGGCCAAGGCAAAGTATTTTCAAGGTGTTTAAAAAATTCATTTTCACATAAGTTATATTAAAATTTATATCATTTAAAATAAAATTTTTGAGGCAGTTTACTTGAAACAAAACATTCTTCACTGATGTTAGAATTACTTTATAACCTATTTTGCATTTCTTAGGAGGCAAAATACGTTTTCAAAAGGATTAACATTTTAATATTTCATTAAAAATACAGTATTTGAAAAATGCAGTATTTTTTCATTTACTTTCAAATGTTTTGTATTAAACATTTTTGGCCTAGTAGATGACTAGTACCAATAGAACTTTTAAAAATTAGGATATCACTGTTAATTTTAAGATCAATTTTTTAATGCTCATTCAAATAATATATCTATTTTTGTATTTTCTGTAACAATATAGAAGTAATTCTCACATTTCTTTTTCTGTAAAATGAATTTTTATATTGTTATTTTACTTTACAAGTCTAAAATACTGGAGATAGTTCTGGGGTTGATTCGTACATTTGTTTTTCCTACTGTTTGACTAATTCTTGTATGTGGTTTTAATTTTTTTAAATAGCAGATGTATATTTCTGCATGTAAATAGTCAGTGTGTGTGTATGTGTGTTAGTTCGTGTGCTTACCCCTTTACTGTGGAGATCATGTATGTCAGTGCTGAGCTTGGGAAAAACAGAAAAACAAACATGACCTTTGATCCCTTATATAAAGATAAGGTCCATCTGTTAGTCATATAGACAAGATTTATATCTTAGTCATATATAGCTATATGTATAAATATGTGCATATTGCCAGAGATTATTAAAGCATGTACATGCAAACATAAATAATTTTTAAAGCAAAAAGAGAATCCTGTAGCGCCTTACAGAGTAGCTATGTTCTTTTAAGGTTTCATGGGAACCTCACTGTATTTCTAGAGCCAGCACCTGGCTCAGGTTCACCTATGACATTTTCAGTTGATCTTTTGCTTGTTTTCTTTCCTAGTTGACCTTCAAACAGAAAGTTCATAGCCTCTTCTCAGCTGTTAATGTGATTTACTTCTTATGTCTGGGAAGTCAAGATTGCCACTGAAATCATTGTTTTAAGGGGATTGAGGTCCTTGCTTTAATGCCAAGATGTTCCCAGCTGACAGAAAACTAAATCCACCAACCCTGATTTCAAAGATTACCAGGTTTGTGGCTCATGGACATCTTAGATCCCAGGTCGAGCAACTCTTAGGCTGTTCTTAGCATACCATATACATAAGAGGTTGTCTATTGATTTTAATTCAAGTATTGTTTTAGCATTGATTGGCAAACACCCCAGTGGCTTTCAGTCAGAAAAATTCAGTGCAGCAACTAACCTGCTGCTGCTTATGCCTTAAAATTAGTGTTTGAGTTAGTGGTTGTTTAACTTTGCAGTTTTGACTGTGTGTTAAAATGTATACTTTTACTAATCTTCAAAATAGGAAGTGAGGTGTGCTGTTCAGGTTCTCAGGCTCACAGCAGGTGGGTATGAAATATAAATGAAAGGAGACACTGGATGAGCTCCACACAGGGCAGTGTCACAACTCACTCCCTCAAGAAGGAAGCACATCATCGCTTCTTTCACCGTGAGAAAGAGCCATCTTGTCACAGGAAAATGAGATTGAAGTATTAGTCTGATTAAAAACAAATGACCAGAGTTGCTGTCCAGTTAGCTGGCCTGCAGAATATTAGCACCTGCGGTTGGAAAGCCATCAGGAGTTTCTCTCAAGCAAGACCAAGCTGGTTTCCTTAGATCCCTGTCTTGTGCCCCAGCCTGTCTTATGCCTTTACCACCCTCACTTTAGCTTTTTCTCACTATGAGACAATGGCAATGTAGAGGAAGAGCTTTTAAACTCATTCTTATTAGGATTATTAGTATTTTTATAGATATTAGTAATCTAAAAGTAGAAGTAGTGTAAATAATTTTTACAGCATATGATTCAATTGGTCATCAGCAGTTGTACTATCTGTATATGCAAATACACTGAGAAATTTAATATTTTATCAAAAGACACAACTCCAAAAATGAAACCTAATGACTTGTTTCTATGGTAACCACTATTGAAATATGTCTAGCCACTGTGTGTCTTCCCATAATTTTTCTCTGAGTGTTTCAGAGAGTTCACTAAATTTGCTTTCCCAACATAGATAGATGATCGATCGATAGACAGATAGAGATACAGATACATTTTTTCCCCTAATGGGGATACAAGACTATTATAAAATTCTCTTTAGCTTCATATAGAGTATGACTTCATTCTTAGGCATGATTATATTTGGCTAAGGGACAAGCCTATTGTTTTATAAATATAGTTTAAACCGGTAATAAATCCAGGTAAGTAATAATTTCTAAAACGAGATTAATTGTGCTTCCTACATGTTTTCTGGTATTTATTCATGGAACTGTTGGATTGCACACACATTGATTTCTAGAATGACCGATGTCTTTTTAAAATACTCATTTGCTGTACCTTGTTAGATTTCTTTATCACTCTTCCATTATTGTCTTTGTTATCCACCAGGGCCTTGAGTGTCCACCTTGATGGAGTTCTGACCTGGATTTAATCAACACCCCCTTGTGGCCTTTCTTCCTTGTCAGAGGTTGTGTGTTGCAAATACAGTGGAAGTCACAACTTATTTATTCAGAGATCTTGACATTTCCCAGCAGGTTCATTCAGAAAAGCTGACTTCAGTGTTTCCAAAAGTGCAGAAGAGATTCCATTGCAGTTTATATTTAAGAGAAAGTAAACTGTTGGTTTGTTTTGATAAATTTTTCACCAGTCTCAAGGCCTGTCATGTCACAAAACAAACAGATATGGTCAGATATTCTTGTGATGTAAAGTGTGCACTCACTGGGAGTATTAGTGTTATGGCAGGGTTCATGGAATTTCTGTGGTTACATTCAAAGGGAAACGTTTTGTAAAGTGGCAGGAAATAAATACTGAGAAAATAAAACTACATTTGGGCCTGACAACCTGAGACTTTCGTTTAGCCTACAAATTTGACAGAGAGGCTAGGATGTCTCTGAACCTGTTAGATATGGTTGGTTATAATAACACTTAATTGCTTGTTGAGGAGGAATGACTAACTTAAGAGCCCTTCCTCTGTACTTTCAAGTTCTCCTAGACTTCTAAAATAAGAGCATTGGCCCTTCTGAGTCCTGGAGAAAGGCTTTACACAATTTCACAGTGGAATCATGGGCATACTATAAGTACATGTAGTTTTCCATTTTAATTTGTAGTCTCAGTTCTTTCAAGAAGTAGCTGAACAGTGACAGGCAGTTTTCTGTACAGTGAGCTAAAGTAGAGTAGCTTCATGGGATCAGGTGTTCTTATTTTCTGGAATCCCAGAGACTGTTTTTTGCTCCCTCCTTTATTGTCCTGTGTTTAGGCTTTACCATTTCTCTTCTGGAGAAACACAGGAAACTCTTTACTTGCCTCCTACTTTGCATGTACGACCAGCACCTCAGTTCATCTTCTATATTGCCAACCAAATGTTCTTTCTAAAGCCAAAGCGAAACATCATGGCATGACTTTGCTTAAAATCTTCCGAAGACTTCTCTTCCTTTGCAAGGCATCTAAGTCCCAGAATGTCTCAGACCTACGTATCTTGCCAGTCTACTCCCTCTGTGCCCTGGGTAAGCCTTTGGCTTCCCAAATGCTTTGTGCTAATTGTGTGAACTCTTCCTGGGTCTTTCCCTGCAGGCCTGAGCTCCCTCATGCCTCAGGCATGTCTCTGACCTAGCATACTGTTTCTCATCTTTAGTTGAGGTATCTTCCTCACTAAACTCTAAAAAGCATTTTGAGCACTGTTTCTTGCTTGTTTTTGCTTAACAAATACCTAGCCCAGCACCTGGCACCTAGGTGTGTGTTATTATGAGTGAATAAATGAATGAAGGAATGAGTTAGTGATTATATCACACAGGAAGCAGAGGTGAAGGAGATACTGCATTTAGTTAGTAAGATAGGCTTGAGCTGTAAATAACAGATTTCAACAAGAATGAGGCTGTTAGTTGCTGGGTGGTCCCCTAAGGACATAGCCCTAGTGAATAGCTACAGGACCAAAATCAGTTTTATTCTTTTAGAGAGATGTGACTTGCAAGAATTGACGTATAGTTAAATTTAAGAGAGATTAATTTATAGCTGATATAGATACATGCTCATGTATTCCTTGACCATGAAAAGAGAAAGGCCAGGCAGCACAACTGACATGGGTCATTTGCTCAGGTCACATCTTGCTGGTCAGTAATTTCATTCAGGAGGCCCAGTATTAGAGCCTACTAAATACAAATATGAGTAAGTGTATTCTTTCCAATTGTCCCTAAGGGTTTGTCCATTAAGCTGGTAAAATAATCATTACCCAGAAGAATGATTATTTTCTTTTCCTGTTTAAAAATGTTTTTAAGGTAGTCTGGGCGCTGTTGCTCACGCTGGTAATCCCAGCACTGTGGGAGGCCAAGGCAGGTGGATCATGAGGTCAAGAGATTGAGACCATCCTGGCCAACGTGGTGAAACCCTGTCTCTACTAAAACATACAAAAATTAGCTGGGCTTGGTGGCATGCACCTGTAGTCACAGCTGCTCGGGAGGCTGAGGCAGGAAAATTGCTTGAACCCGGGAGGTGGAGGTTGCAGTGAGCCAAGATCACGCCACTGCACTCCAGCCTGGTGCCTGGCAACAGAGCGAGACTCTGTCTTAAAAAAAAAAAAAAAAAAAAAAAAAAAAAAAAATAGTTTTTAAAGTAAGAAAATGGCCGGGCACAGTGGCTCAAGCCTGTAATCCTAGCACTTTGGGAGGCCGAGGCGGGTGGATCATGAGGTCAGGAGATCGAGACCATCCTGGTCAACATGGTGAAACCCCGTCTCTACTAAAAATACAAAAAATTAGCTGGGCATGGTGGCGCATGCGTGCAATCCCAGCTACTCGGGAGGCTGAGGCAGGAGAACTGCCTGAACCCAGGAGGTGGAGGTTACGGTGAGCCGAGATCGCGCCATTGCACTCCAGCCTGGGTAACAAGAGCGAAACTCTGTCTCAAAAACAAAAATAAAAAATAAAGTAAAATAATTTTTTTTTTTAGAGACAGGGTCTCACAATATTGTTCAGGCTCAAACTCCTAGGTTCAAAGGATCCTCTGCCTCCACCTCCCAGGTAGCTGGGACTACAGGCTTGTGCTATAATCCCTGGCTTTTTTAGTTGAAGGGCATTTCTCTATGCATCAGTGACTTTTACACAGTCCTTAACAGCAATCAAAACAGTTCTACCTTCGTAATAATAACGGCTGATTCTTTGGTGTTTACTGTGTTGGGCACTGTTCTAAATGCTGTATCTACTTTGACTTAATCTTTATAACTTTATGATATAGTTACTATTATTAGCTCTGTTTTTACAGACTAGCAAACTGAGAGCAAAGATGTTCAGTGATTTATCTCTGTTCTAAGGGGTGCTGAAATTTGAACCCATGCAGTTCTCAATACTTTTGCTTTTAACCACACACTAATTTTCCTTTCTATGAACGCAACCAGCATTTCTTGTGTTTGCTTTGTGTGACTTCATTTAATTCTCTTAGCAACTTGTGCAAATTAGATGTTAAATCTTTTTTGCTTTAGTCTGTTGCAACCAAAAAGAAGTCTTGGTTTTTTGGTTGCAAGCAACAGACTAGAGCAAAAAAGATTTAACTATGTCCTATAGCTGAGCTATCTTTGGGTCGGGTGGCTGGCTCACTATGATGATGGGTGCCCCATTTGGTATGGGGGGGCAACTTTTCACAAAGGAACAGGAGCCAGTGATGGACAAACAAAAATCACATAAAGAAGTAGAAGTTTAAATGACTTTCCCAAGGTCACCCAGCTAGTGAGTGGCAAAGGTGGGATTTGGCCCTAGGCTGCCTACCTACAGCACCATTGGGTTCACTCTGATTTAAACGTGCTCTTTGCAAATGGTACATCCTGCTGCTGCTATTCTTTCCTCGGCAGATTATGGTATAACTATAACATGTATGATTTTCTTTATTCCATTCTGGTTCTAAGGATACACTGTGACCCCCTTCTGTGAACCTGGCTGTTTCCCAAATGTAGTGCACATTGTTTAATTCTAAGCTATCTTTTAGAATAGTTGTATGAACAGTTTAGTTCATCTAAAATTTTAACTAAAATTTGTACTGCTTTCCACTTCTGAGGATGACCTTTTTTCTGACCTGGCCGCAAATTCTGTAGAAGTCTTGACTGAAGCTCTGTGAGCGGACCAGAGCTTTTTCAGGCTAAGGTTTATGCAAAACATTGACCTTCATGATGGAAGTATTGGTGCTTAATCACTTGGGTAAGCAAGTAAGTTCATGGAAATGCCCATCTATTCACTGTCACCTCACAGCCCTATTGTACAGGTCCTTGCTAGGGAGCATGATCTCTGGAAGGTGGCATATACTTTGCGCTTCTGAATCTGTTTGTGAGGAAATTACAGTAATTTTCCGCACTTGTACCACCGACTGAAGCGCTGATCCTTTATGTGTTTAGTTTTTACCTGTGCTCATCTCTACATCAAAAACAGAGGAAGCCACAGGAAACTGCTGCCTGTATTTCCAGGAAACTTAACTACATCACTGGCTCCCCAGTCCGCACAGCCCAGAAGACCCTGATGCTGGCCTCAGCGTTGCTGATGCTGGTGGTGATAAGGAGCTGGGAGTGTTCTGATCCTGTTGCTCTGCCAGTGAAAGCCCCAAAGAAATGATGGGCTCTTTAGCCTACTAGGAAAACCCTGAGTTTGACTCTGTAAGCGCTCATTCTCCAAACATGCAGACAGTGTGGGTGAAATGAGGGATAATTCTGTCCCAAGGCTGATGGTTCTCTCTCTTTCTGCTCAGTTATGCTGTCTTGTTCCTGGTCCATAGGGCTGTGGCTGGCACTGTGTCTGATCACAGACAATTGAAATGATCCTGGGAAAATTGTCACATGAGCCTGGGGGTGGGATCAGGAGAGATAAAGACCATAGAATTTACACTGGCCACCAGCAGTTCTTCAAAGAATTAAAATAACATAATAGTAATACTAATCGTTAGTTTTGATATTTCTTGAGCATTGACTTTGGTGTGCCAGGCATTTTGTTGAGGACCCTCTGAGCATTAATGTAATCTTCACATAAACCCCAAAAGGGACTCTTTATTATTCCCAATTATCAGGAGAGGTACCTGAGACTCACAGAATTTAATACCTTGTCCAGGGTCACATAGTCAGTAAAGGATGTAAAACTTGAACCTAAATTTATGTCATTCCAAGCCAGCACTGTAAATAGTCAAGTAGGTTTTACTGGAGGGTGGAGGGGCTGGCAGCCTGTGTGCACAGGCAGATGGAAACAGACAAGATCTGTCCAAGGCAGGCTGAAGACTTATACCCAGAGAATGCTTTGGTGTAGATCTGCCAAAGTGATATTCTTACGTAGAAGAAAGGCTTGGGTGACAGTCCAGTAAATACTTTACCACAGGGAACTTATTTGTCTTCTGGGGCCTGGCCAAAGTCATGAGTGCAAACTCCAAAGTAAAAAAAAAAGGTGGCTTCTCACCTCATCATGATCCCAGCTTCCTAGCATAGCTCTACTCTCTATTTTAGCTTATCAGCTTATCAATTCAAAATGTGATTAACACAAGTATGAGAAATTGATGTTGTTTCAGCTTCTGTGTGAACTGACACAAATTTTTGTTTAAGCATGAAATGTCCTGCCTCATGGATCAAAGAAAGATGATCTGGAAGAGAAGCCCCTATACATATTTGAGGGTTAATGAAGGTTATCTATTGAATAATACTGCCACATTATTGTAAAAAGTTTAATTTGGCTCCAGAGATACTCCCCACTAAAGCAGACAACAACAAAAGTGAGAAAATAAGGCTTGGAATTAATAAAAGATGTCAAGAAGACCATTTAAGGGCTTGCTACAGACAGGCCATAAATGTGGTTTTGAACTTTTTGGCAGCTGTTACGAAGATGGAAAGAGAAGTATCATGGGAATCAATTTTCAAAAACTTAAAAGGAGAAAAGTTCTTTTAAAATTCTAGCAGAAAAATAGTTTGCATCTCTACCTCGGTATTGGTTAGCGTTAGTTTAAAGTTGGCATGTAGGCCTGTTGCACCCCTCTTTATATTTCATTTGAATTTAGGTTTAGAAAAACTCACATGGTATGATCTATCATGTTTACTTCTGGATTATTTCAAGATTGATAATCTGGTTTGTATATTATCTTGGTCTCCATTTCTCTTTCTTCTGGGCCTGTTGTTCATCTACTGGACATTTCTTATTAACATTTCTGCTAAATTATAAGCAGGGAAAATATAAATAAATGCAGAATTCCAGCTATTTGCAGAGGTGATTTTAATGCTTTGTCAGCTAAAGGGAATTTCGAGAGAGATTTTTCTACATCAGTCTACTCATAATAGACCTCCTGGCTATTTTAGGCTCAGTCTGTCCCCAGGTGTGCTTAACCTGGGCCACAGATTAAGGCAGGTAAGGGAGAAACACCTGCAGAGGTAGGTTTTGACCTCGTTGTACTTAAGATAAAGGTCACTCCTGGTGAACTGAAACAGAATGAGAAAAGGGTAGAAACTGCTGATTAAAACAAAGTGTTTTGATTATCTGTATTTCAGTAATAAGTATTTTCCTCTCTGCCAGTTATAAAGAATTGAAAACCTTACAAGGCACTCTTGTATAATTGTGTCCTTAAAAGGTTTGGATAACAGTTGGGTGCTCTCGCTCACTCACGCATTCTCTTTCTCTAACCAAATATATTGTGTCTATTGAAAGTTTGAAAATCAGTACATTTCCTCCTGTTTAGAAAATAATAATGCCTAGCTTTCACTGGAATTCTTTTCATCTCCAAAGCTCTCTTAAATATTGACTAATTAAATAAAAACAGAGGAATTCTGGTTACTAAATAGCCTGACTTTGAGGACCAGCTCAGTGAACTTAGAATACATGGTAATTTGCTATATGTCTGAAACAAGTAACTAGAAATCTTTTATTATTGGCTATAATAGCAAGTGGCATCTCTTACTATGTTTGGCAGCTGACATTTCAAATTGCATTTTGGTTGGTTGTTATACATGAAATAGTAGGATATGAGTAGACTAAAAATGAGAATTTGCTGCCCAGGGATGACATGAAATAGCTAACATCTAGGAGTTGCCATGGCAACTCATCAGGATGTTGCTTTGTGATCTCTTGGATTAGGTTCTGGCCCAGGGTCACTGGATTGCAATTGGAGAAGGGTTTGGTAACAGGATGTGAATGTTGTACCTTTACTCAGTGGCATTTGAATTTGCAGTTCGGTCATGTTGCTAAGGTCAAGTAGAAATGACATTCAGAGAATATTTAAATTCTCACAGAACCTAGACAAGGTCACATTTGTCAGCAAAAATACTCAGTTGGAATAGTCTGAGACTTAGCAAAATGAACGACAGGATTTCCTGTCCTTGGTAGGTAGATAAAAAGTATGCACATATCCATTAATATAGACATATCTCTGAACAGTTTATATGTAATGAAAATGTGGGAAATTAAACCCTTTTTATATTGTCTTCTGTTTTAAAATTGGAACTGAACATCCATAAGAAAACAATTTGGCCACAAACCAACCACAGCTGCTTTCTAGTGCTCTGTGACCTCTATTTCAGCTGGAAATGGCCTGCAGGGTGTGGAATTTGGACCAGGGAAAGGAACTCGGTAGAGAGAGGAAGGAAGCAATTGGGAAACAAGGTACCACATTCCTCATCCCCTGCATTGGCCTTGACCACAAGGACAGCATCTTCCATGTGATAATGTACTTCTCAAGCATGCTTTTCACAAGGGATGATCAATGGAAGCTACCTGGAAACTAAAGAGCTCTGTTCCTAAGTCTGATCCCAGTTCTGCCACTCACACTGTGATCTTGAGCAAAACACATTTCAACTCTGGATTCCCCTAGGAAATGAGGGGGCTGAGTTTCCTCTGGCTGTCAAGTTCTGCTATTTATCATCATGTGGGGGCAGAGCCAGGTCTCCACATTGCTTTTCTTTGCCATTAAGCCCACATTCCCATCATAACTTTGCAGTGGAAGTACTGTTCATGGTTAGTAGGACCTCTTAATAATTAAAAGAAAGAGAAAAAGGATTTGTTCCTATCTCCCTACCTTTTAAAGTTATGGTTTTCTGAAGCAAAGACTGCCATGCAGTGAGGAAAGGATGACATTTCAGACAGAATACAGACAGTTGCAATAAGTTGTCCCACTACCAGTACCATCAGCATCAGCTCAGCTTATATTTACTGAGCATTTTCTATATGGAGACAGTACTAAACCTTTTATATACATTAAGCTGTTTAATCCTTAGGACATATTCACATGTACACATGTATAGGTATGGTGCATGTGATAAATATAAAATTGAGCATTTGCTATGTACCAGGTGTTATGCAAAATCCATACAGTAATCCACTGAAGTCACTAAATGGATTCAGTCAGTCGAGCCTCACAACAAAGGAGGTGTTATCAATTATCTCTGTTTTTACAAATAAGGAAACTGAGCCATAGCTAGTAACTAGCGGAGCAGGGATTTGAACCCACATAGCATGGCCTCAGCACCCTTTCTCAAAACCTCTCTGCCTGTAATTTTCCTCACTCATATGACATAACCATTACCTGGGGAACTTTAGAAATAAAAGGATCTTGGGGCCCCATTCCAGATCAGTCAGAATCTCTGGGATTGTGTCCCAGACCCAGGTTTGCTAATATGCAGCCAAGGCTGAGAACTACTGCCTCAGATAGAATAGCAGGGTTATGTTGTTGGAAAATTGCCTGTAGCCCTACAGCCAGCAGATAACTGACCATGGACTTGCGTCCAGGCTGTAGGCTCTCAAGCTGAATATCTTGACAGTACAATGGGCAACAATTCAGTTGTCATTATCTGGACTTATATCTACCACCGTGCCTAGTTTTTCTCTCTGGTCTAAATCCCAAAGCTACAAGTTCATTTAGGGCCTTTTAAAGACTGTGTGATATACCAATTATGAGAATCAGAGCACATACTCCTTGTTGCAGCCAAACTAGTGATTTCCTGCTTAAAAGTTTCAGAGGTAACCTTTGCTTTTAGCTGTCACCGACTTAAATATAAGTTATTGTGCTCTTTCCTCATTGAGCAAGATCTTGCACTGATAGAGTCTAGGACAGTGGTTCTAAAATTTTGATGCACGTTGGAATCTCCTGGGGATCTTTAAGAGCAATAGATGCCTGGCTTCCACCCCAGATTTTTTTTTCTCTGTAGCCCAGGCTGGAGTGCAGTGGTATGATCTCGGTTCACCACAACCTCCACCTCCCAGGTTCAAGTGATTCTTCTGCCTCAGCCCAGAGTAGCTGGGATTACAGGTGCACACCACTGCACCTGGCTGATTTTTTGTATTTTTAGTAGAGACAGGATTTCACCGTGTTGGCCAGGCTGGTCTTGAACTCCCAAACTCAGGTAATCTCCCCTCCTCGGCCTCCCAAAGTACTAGGATTACAGGCGTGAGCCACTGTGCCTGACCTCTGATTTTATTAGTATGGGATGTAACCTCGGCAATGGGAGTTTAATAAAGCTCTCCAGGTGATTCTGATGTGCAGCAGAGTTTGGACCAGTGGTTTAAGAACTTGGTCTGTGAATGCACAGATGTGTTTGTTGACTTGAAAAGACTGTGGAATCACCTCATGGATAAAACTCACTTTTTAACTCTCTGACAGTGTCTCTTGCATTTCAGCTGGCGTGATTAATTTGCATTTAATTCCATTCATTTCACTACCTGACTTGGAATTGCACCTCATTGTCAAATGATGATTCCTCCCCAAAGGTTGTTCTTAGACTCATGCAGTGATATTGGTGACATGTCTGTAAGATCCCCTTGTAAAGTTCTCAGCTTCATTTGACTCTCTTATTTCCACTA
The DNA here is from genome assembly GCF_048565385.1 of Saimiri boliviensis. NCBI lineage: Eukaryota > Metazoa > Chordata > Mammalia > Primates > Cebidae > Saimiri > Saimiri boliviensis. Next base: position 78,539,473 of record NC_133452.1, read on the forward strand.
TAGAATATTTCTTTTTATGTTGTTTTACCTTTTAAAACCTTTTTTTGAGACTTTGTTTTGCTGTGTCTCCCAGGCTGGAGTGCAGTGGTGCCATCTCAGCTCGCTGCCACCTCTACCTACTGGGTTCAAGCAATTCTCCTGCCTCAGCCTCCTGAATAGCTGGGATTACAGGTGTGTGCCGCCAAGTCCAGCTAATTTTTGTAATTTTAGTCAAGACAGAGTTTCTTTTCACTGTGTTGCCCAGGCTAGTCTCGAACTCCTGGTCTCAAGCAGTCGCCTGCCTTGGCCTCCCAAAGTGCTGGGATTACAGGTGTGAGCCACCACAGCTAGCCTAAAAACATTTTTATGATTTTAATACATATTGCTTTTTTTTCTTCCAAGAGCAAAATAAACACCTTTTCCACATCCTTTATAATGATAAACCACCTATGGTTCTTTTCCCAAAATGGCTGACCATCAGACTCACTGCTGGGAGACAGCAATTGACATGTCTATAGTGTTTAACAGCTAATAACATCTAACAGATAGGTAGTGATATGGTGGAAAGTTGGAGATTATGTAAAGAAAAATTGACTCAGACTTTATCGGCAGAGATTTTTAGTAAAGTCAGATTAACATAATCAACTGGAAAATATAGCTGGATTATAAAAGTATATTAAGGCAGAAGTGTAAATTTGTTGGCAAGTGTGCAAATGTACTGGATTATTCTAGATATCATTTTTGCAGTAAGTCTTAAATAGGTTTTTAAATGGAGAGAGATGTTATTTGGTGGATAAAATGAGACAGGTAATTTACAAGTGGAACAATTCTTGATAAAGGCTGGAGATGGCAAATGGATTGTTGCAGGCTACTAGGCCAGCTAGCTAGGCTGGTATGAAAAGTATAAACTGGGTATAGCAGATAATGAGGAAGGATTGCTGAAGTGGATAGAGCGAGCTATTGCATGAGATTTAATAGCAAAAATACTTTGGAACAGCTTTAAAAAGAAAAAGGATTTATCAGGAGTCTCTGTTTTCCTTTGTGTGGTTGTTGAAGTCTAGTTGATTGCTAGTCTGTAATTACGTTGGTATTTCGGATCACCAAACAAGGCTAGTAAGATGGATTGGTTGTTATGCTTCTCTTGAGGGTAAAGCTTTTGAAATTAACTCTGCTTCTTTAGGTTCAAAAATTTCGAATTTCATTCTTGTCTACATCTTGCTGCTGTAATCCCCAAGAAAAGAAAAAGGGGTTAGGATGCCTATCTTTTGAAATGGAAGGGTCAGAGCAGGCAGGGGGCTGTCACTGTTGTTTCTCTTTGTTCAAAAATTAGAACATGTGAGCAAGTGGTTCCACCCCTCATTTTGTGAGCTGTTTTCCTCCAATATATCCTAATTTTTCCCATGACGTTTCAGCCTGTTTCTTCACAAGATTGTAAGGCCTGAAAGACCCCATTGTTTGACAGGAGTGCAGGCTTGTGCACATTTGCTGATCTGGCTGCCCAGGGTCTGAGTGGGTGGTACACTGCCGAGGGATCATGCAGACAGGAAAATGCATGGAACAGACTCCTGGTAGTTGCAAACACTTTCTGTGTATCAAGAGTTCATAGAATGTGTTTTTGTAGATAGAAAATACTGCACTTTTAAAATGTTATTCACAAACTGCAATCTCATTGACAAAAATAGGGACATTCCTCTAGGCTAAGAAAAGTTTCTTAATGGTGAAATCAAATTGATGAAGGCCTTATTCAGACTTCACTTCATCTTCAGATAGATTCAAACTTTTGTTCTTGCAGTTCACAAACATTTCTTGATGGCCTGTCTGGGATTTATGTGAGCCCTTGGAGTAGCAACAGCACATACTATGCATGGCAAATCCTAGTTAATGCATACTTTTTGAGAGTACAAGATGTTAATTATAGTAAGAGAAGAAAAATTCAATAACAGAGGAATCCCAACTAAAGTTAAATAGATTTTTTTGAATAAAGGAAGCTGGAGTTTAATACTAATGGGATTTTCTCTAAATGAAGTTAATATATTATTGTTGTATTAACTCTTCAGGAGTTTGGGCTGCAGTGAGCTATGATCACACCATTGCCCTCCAGCCTGGATGACAAAGTGAGACCCTGTCTCTTTAAAAAAAAAAAAAAAAATCCAAGGTCTTGGGCTCTGTATTTGATTAACAGTCATAGAACAATAGAAAACATTGCATTTATACAGATTTATAAAATAACATTCACATTTCCAATCCAATTTACAAAATTCTCCCTTATTTTCAAATGTTCCAGCGGTAGCAGTGACTTTGGGACTAGAGTCAGTATTGTGAGTCGTTTATGCACATCTCTTCACAACTCCATGTTCAGTGAGTCATGCTGGCAGCTTGAAATCAGCCATGGTGGGAGAGTTTACACCATGTAAATCAACAAACACTACAAATTGGTGCTCCTCACCCTTAGAGCCTGTTTTTAAACATTTAGCAGCATACCACTGCCCAAAATGGAGTTGAGCAGTCAGGGAGTCTCCTCTTGAGGCAAGTCATGTAGGGCTTCTGCTCAGCCATACAGCCAACACAAATGTCTGGAAATACAAGGCTGGCTATGTGGCTCCTGAAGAAAAGTTCTTCATAGCTCCCCATTTTTCTCTTGGAGCCAAAGCCTTGCTATGATCTTAAAGCTGTTATCCTGTGGCCACCCTTGACCTCTCTCATCTTATTCCCACCACCATCCTCCTAGCTCTCATCTCATCACCTAGTTTTATCCTTGTTTCTGTAGAAACAGGGTTATACATTTTGGCTTATACATTTGAACTTCTTAAAAATAAATAAATCATTGATTAGAGAGTTCCATCCCGGTATTTTTCATAGTCCAGCCTGATCATAAATTGAACAGGCAAATTCCTCTTGTCACACATACTCAGCACACTTGATGACATGCCAGGCAGTACTTCAGAACCTTTGTGGGATGTTGGCTTCTGTGTGGATTAACAGTTACAATAAGTGAACACAACACACATCACTTAGTGACATATATTCTGTTAGAGGGTCATGTCTACCCACTCTACATTTTGGATACTCTGACTTTTACCTAAAATAGTGTCATATTATCATTAGTGATTAAAATTTGAAATAAAAATTCTTGACTACTGCATTTTCTCTAAGCTTTTAGATTAGTTTGAGGCATATCATGAGATTATAAAATGAAATGCTAAAGAACTCTTATAATTTCCAATATGACTATGCCTTGCAATTCAAATATGCTCATTTCCAGAATTCAGGTGCAGAAATTTTCCATTGTGAATTCCAGTGCAAAGGAATGTGAACTTCTTATATTCATGTCAGTTTCGTTTCTCAGCTCCAGATAGTAAGTACAGGTAGTGCTCGACTTTCGACCATGGTCAGGACCACAGAACGGTCGTAACACTATTTTGGTCATAAGTTGAGTAGGCTATATGTACAGTTGAAATGGTGCACGCGGAGATGGTAGTGCTACCAGAAGCTGGTCCACACTGTTGTACGCCCAGCTGGGCAACGTTTGCGCTGCCAGATGCAGAGCAGTCGTGACTAGCGATTGTGGTCGTAAAGTCGAATGGTCCTAAGTTGCATAGGTCGTAAGTTGATCAATACCTGTGTAGTAAGAGTAGCAAATAGCAAGAGATTTGTCTGAAAATGTGAGTTTTGAGAGCAGAATTTCAGATAGTGAGTGTTACTTGTATTATCTGGGAGTATCAGGATTTTGTTAATACAATGCAACCAAATTCATAGAAGTAAATCTTATTCTGGATTACTTTTAAAAATCAATTGAGGCTTAGCATGGTGGCTCATATCTGTAATCCCAGCATTTTTGGGAGGCTGAAGCAAGTGGATTGCTTGAGTCCAAGTGTTCAAGACCATCCTGGGCAACATGGCAAAACCCCATCTCTACTTAAAAAAAAAAAAAAAAATCCAAAAAATTAGCTGGGTGTGGTACACCTTGTGCTAGGTACTTGGGAGGCTAAGATGGGAGAATCACCTGAGCCCAGGAGGTCGAGGCTGTAGTTAGCTGAGGTTACACCCCTGTACTCCAGCCTAGGCAACTGCAGTGAGACCCTGTCTCAAAAAAAAAAAAAAAAAAGTCAACTGATACATACAGGCTTTACTATCTGAAAGCCCCACTCCATCTCACAAGTGCCATTGAATACATTCTATGAAACAGTTCTACTTTATGGGACATTTGGTACGCCTCTTTGTATATCTTTTTATTAATGTACTTAATGCTCTGTTGTAATTTGTTTTGTCTCCCCCACTGTATTTGAGCCCCTTGAAAGTAAAAATTGTGTCACAGCTTTGCTTCCCCAGTGCCCGGCATTGCCACATGGTAGGTACTCAGCACATGTTTATTAAGTGACATTGCATTCTACTGCAGAAGGAAGCAAGCTTGAAAGGAACAGTGAAACTTCATATTAAATATACAATCAGTGACCTTTAATTCTAGGCACAAATTTTAGCATGAAAAAAATTTAATGGATCTGTGAGTCCTTCACATGATCTATCAATCACATACAGTCATCTAAAGTTTTCTGAATTCCTTTTACAAGTATCTTCTGACTCTTACTCTTCCATGCCATCCTACTTATCACTGCCCCCATCTGAGCCTTGTTCTTGTTCTTCTCTATGTCCCTTGCATGGACTGTGGAAGCCACGTCAAAAGCCCTCTCTCAGACCCAGTGCTTCTGCTTCTCCACATTGTTGCCTTTGTCTCATGAAACAAAGCCAAGCATATCCTTTGGTCTGCACTAGCTGCAGAATAAGGTCTAAGCCTGTGCTTTCCAATATAATAGTCACTAGCCACAGGTGGCTATTGAGCTCTTAAAATGTGGCTTGTCCAAATTGAGATGTGCTGTAAGTGTAAAATCTACACCCTGTTTCAAAGACTTGGTATGAACAAAATGTAAAATAGCTCATTAATACTTTTTATATTGATAACATGTTACAATAATACTTTTTTCAGTAATACTAAGTACATTTCTCCTGTTTCTTTTTACTTTTTTAATGTGGTTATTAGAAAGTTTAAAATTACAGGTTTAATTCACCTTGTGTTTCTGCTGGCCAGCACTGGTCTAAGCTGTATTGCGACATCTAGAGTTTCTTATAACCTGGACTCAGTTACCTTTTTGGCCTTATCTCCCAGCCCTTCCTGTCTCTCTCAGAATTTCTCATAACCTCCAGACTCACCAGCCCTGTTTATATTTACAGGTTTTAGTTTTTTTCACATTCAGTTTCTTCTATCTGAAATGTTCCTCCTTTTCTTTTTTGGCTGTCAAAAATCCTTCTCAGACTTCTAGGACTGGACTTAATTGTCCTGTGCTGGTGACGTTACGCTGTATTTTTCCTGAAGCAGAATTAGCTACTCCTCATGCAGTATCTCTCAGTACTTCTATTATTGCACTTGTCTTGTTGTTCTGCCATTAGGTGCCTTCTTAAGTAGACTCCTCAAGGGAAAGGCTGCAACTTATTTCTCTGATGACCCAAGGGCAATGCCTAGTGTGTAGTAACCACTTAATGGATGTTTATTACATGAACTTATGAATTAATTTCTTCCTGCTACACACACTGCTGTTTTTATATACATCAGACTTTGATCATCTTAACCATTGGCCATGGAAAAAATTAGATGCTGAGGTACACCTAATAGGACCTTTCAGCCTTAACCTCAATTTCAGGTTTTATGTTCAATAAAATGGTCTCTTTTTTCTCACTGGGTGGCTTATGATTAAAAAATTGTAACTTTGAGCTTATAAAATCCATGAATATTGTATAGACTGAAAGTATAAAAGGACAGTATAAATTACTGCTTTTTACCTATCTTGTTTATAGGGATTTCATATCAGATTTTGTTTGATTGAAGATTTCACTTCAAAACAAGTTTGGAAAGCCACCATTTTATTACTAAATTTCATTTACATTTCTATACCAAAGGTTTCATTTCGGTTTTGATGAAATGATTTCTACTATCATGTTAGTTCACATAGGGCAAGACTTCTCAACTTTAGTTGCACAAAATTGGGAAGCTTTTCAAAAATAGTAATGCCTAGGCCGCTCCACTCAGGGATCCTTGTATAATTGAGCTGGAAGAAAGGGACCCAGGCACCAGTGTTTAAGAAAAGCACAAATACCTGTAATAAAATGATTCTGCAGTGCTTAGAAAACCAGGTAGTTAACTATGAAAATACTGAAGTTTTAAATTGCTAATTTTTCTTTCTTTTTGTTAACTATATTGTCATTGTCTTTCAACTATATTGTATTGTCTTTCTTGGGTGTAAAGCTAATGCAATCTTAAGTTTGTACTATGATTTAGAGACCCCAAACAGCATTTAATAGATGCCATCATCTGTGGACAATTTTCCTAAGGCTTCTGAAATTAAAAATCCCTTTTCTGTCACTCTCCAAAAGCCTACATACAGCAGAATTTTAATGTCCCTTATTGATAGAAATAGCTAACACAACCCCTATTTCAGATCATGGAAATGAGGACTGACAAGGGCAGTGAGTGGGTTTAAGAAGTTTACACAGGTAGTGGCCTTCCTGGCACCCTTGTTAGCCTGAATAAACAGTACTTCCCTGACAAATCCTCTGTAGCTCTGCCACGTTGATAAAATCTGACATTCTGGTTAATCATTTTTAATAATATTCTCCTTTTGTTCTTGGTATGTTAGAAACCAGCCCACCCTCCTTTTTTTAGAGTGTGGGAAAGAATTAACTTTAATTTCCTAATTCAGTAAAATGGGCTGATAATGCAGACCTTATTCTTAGGGGGACAGAAACAAAGAACTTAATTTCTATATATCAAATACATCTTCATACATTTAAAAATATACAGAGTTATAAAGTACCTTCAGTCCTTTACAGGAGAAACTCTGGGGTAAATGCGAGAGACATTGTGAAAAAATTCTATAAATTCTGATGGCAGGTTCCATTTCATTGCTCTGTACCAGGCGTCCCCAGACTTTTTACACAGGGGGCCAGTTCACTGTCCCTCAGACCATTGGAGGGCCGCCACATACTGTGCTCCTCTCACTGACCACCAATGAAAGAGGTGCCCCTTACTGAAGTGCGCCCGGGGCGGGGGGGGCGGATAAATGGCCTCAGGGGGCCGCAGTTTGGGGACGCCTGATCTGTACTATTAAAAGTGCAGATGTAGGCCGGGCGCGGTGGCTCAAGCCTGTAATCCCAGCACTTTGGGAGGCCGAGGCGGGTGGATCACAAGGTCAAGAGATCGAGACCATCCTGGTTAACATGGTGAAACCCCGTCTCTACTAAAAATACAAAAAATTAGCTGGGCATGGTGGTGTGTGCCTGTAATCCCAGCTACTCGGGAGGCTGAGGCAGGAGAATTGCCTGAACCCAGGAGGCGGAGGTTGCGGTGAGCCGAGATCGTGCCATTGCACTCCAGCCTGGGTAACAAGAGCGAAACTCCTCCTCAAAAAAAAAAAAAGTGCAGATGTAAATGCGCGTAAGTTTTGCAGGTTGTCAATTTGTTACAAACAGCTGCATGTTCTTATTCTTCTCAAGTGTCATCTCTTTCAGTGTGGGCTCTTTAGGGGGAAAAAAACTTCAGAAAAAAATACACATTTGAGATGAAATCCTTAGGGCAGAAAAAAGAATCAAAACCTGTAGTTAACTTGGTTATTTGCAGTGGTGGTATGTCATCCTGTGTGAGACTGACGTCAGGCGGCTTGAATGCAGAGGCAAACTTCGGGAGCAAGTTGTGAGAGTGTGTGTGTGTGTGTGTGTGTGTATCTCTCAAGAATGTACCTATATTTAACATGCTGGATCAAGTGTCAGCACTCAGTAGGAGATGAGGAAGGGGTAGAGCCCAACTTGTACAGATTCCTCGGATGGTAAATGGCCCTCTGGCATGTTTACAATACAGCTGTGCAGTTCTTAATGACTCTGCTGCTGCCATGTCAGGTAAAGTTTTCTTTGCACGTGATGAATGGCAGAGAATTCTTTAGAAGAGAGAACCAAAGGAACTGGGAGGAGGAAAGGGGAAAAGAAGAGCGGAAAAGAGAGAGAAAAAGAAACATGCAGCTCCAGAGGGACATAGCCTGTGCTTTGCAGTTGCTTGTGTGGATAGAAACCAGATGGTAAGCTGGAACACCCGCTTGGCTATCTGAGGAGCCAAACATATGGTTAATGGTTGGGAGAAATAGCTTTCAGAGCCAGGGCTTTGCTGACTGCTTCATATTACAGATTGTTACAGTGTGTCATTACATTGCCAACCTAAGTGCTTAATACCCACTGCGGGCGCTGGGCATACACTTACAAGAAGGACTTTTAGCTCTTTGCTGGCTTTAAACAGAGAAGTGACATCATAGAGAGGCTGAAAATGTCTGGTGTTGGAAGTAGGGAGAGGGATAATTTTGTAGTGGAAACAACAAAACTTTTTCTTTCTTTTTTTTCCACAAGCCAAACCTTCACTCCTGTGAACTCTGCTGTTCTCTGAGAACCTTTTAATACTAAATTGGTGTTCTTACCTTTCTCTCTCTCTCTCTCTCTCTCTCTCTCTCTCTCACACACACACACACACACACACACACACACACACACACACACGCACGCGGAAGTTCTAAAACCAAAATTCACAGCCCAGGCGTTGTCCCCCAACTCCAGTGGATTTGACAGGCCCCGTTCACCTGGAAGCCACATCACTGTACTCAGAAGCCCTGCATTTGAAGTTTCTGTTTTGGGGAGCTTTGGGCAACAGCAGGCCTATGTTATCTAAGGAACTGCTGAGCCCATTCATCTGCTTTTCACGGCCCGCTTCCTTTTATTTTTAGCCAAATCCGTCAGGCCTGACAGGCGGGTAATTCGAGCCAGAGAAAGGGCAGAGCTCCAGGTCCTTTCCACAAAGCAATTCTTCTCCTCCCTCCTGGGAGGGCTCCAGACTTGGCCTGCTTCAGGCAGATGGATTTGTTGAGTCATGTGAGATCATTTACACAAAAACACAGTGAGGCAGTGGAAATTAAAAAAAAAAAAAAAAGAAAAAGAGGAGGGTGGGGGAAGAGGAAAGAGGGGAAGCCAGGGGAGCGTGCGCTGCCCTGCTGCTAGGGAGCATAGGAATTTTGAAGTGAGGCAGCTAGACTGAGGAATGCCTAGAGTCATTTGTGTATAAGGTAATGTCTAGTTTACGGAGTGGGGCGGGCCAGGCGAGGACGGCGCCTCCAGCAGCTCGCCTCTATTTAAAAAAACGGGGTGTTGGGAAACTTCTTTAAAAAATTTGTAGAGCAACACCCACCAAACAAAGACCACACTGTTGACAGCCTTGGGTTCCAGTAGCGGTAAACTACCAAGGGGCTGGTTTACAAAAAATGAGTTTGCTCTGTGATGTCATACAAGTTTGCTTTGTCCTGACGCCAGCATGACACTGAGGCAGCAGGGAAGGGAGAACAGGAAAATTGGAACCGTGCTCTTGCTTAATGGTTTCCAGAGATTATTTAGCAGGACTTGAACAGAGGGAGGAAAATATTGTAGAGAATTGCTGCGAGTTGTACCGTAATTGCGGTAGGTAAAAAAAAGTCATTACTATGGTTTCCTTGCTCAAGAAGAATTGAGCAACGACTTTGAAATGCCAAGTAAGGTATTATTTTTCCCTACCACAGTATTTATTTTCCTTTAGCTTATGGGGCATTTTAAAAAAAGCCCGACTTCTACATCATGGCAAATAGTATTAATGTGAGTGAATCAATTTTGTTTGCTGTTTATACCACAAACCTTTAAAACATTCCATTAAAAAATCATCTCCTGCTCATTCATGAAATTCTTTTTTTCCTTCAAATTTGCTTACATGCATTCGCTTTGCTCGGATGGGGATTTTTCCCCCTTTTTTGCTGGAGTAAAATAATTCATAAAAGAATAATGAGTAGGTTATTTAAATATACATTCTTAAATGTAATAAAAGTATGCCATGTGGATGAAAGAGAGTATTTGGAAACAGGAAGAAAATCTGAACTGGGGAGCATTTCAGAATAGTCACCCTGATTATTTTCATTATGATGGACTTCTGCAATTCTGCATTTATTTAGAACCCTATTGTGCAGCTATTTTTTTTTAGCCACCCTAGAATGTAGGTCAACATCGACATGGTTCCTTGTATTTTTTTTTTTTTTTTTTTTTTTTTGAGATGGAGTTTCGCTCTTGTTTCCCAGGCTGGAGTGCAATGATGCGATCTCGGCTCACCGCAACCTCTGCCTCCTGGGTTCAGGCAATTCTCCTGCCTCAGCCTGCTGAGTAGCTGGGATTACAGGTACGCGCCACCATGCCCAGCTAATTTTTGTATTTTTAGTAGAGACGGGGTTTCACCACGTTGACCAGGACGGTCTCAATCTCTTGACCTCGTGATCCACCCGCCTCAGCCTCCCAAAGTGCTGGGATTACAGGCATGAGCCAGTGCGCCTGGCATTTTGTTGGTATTTTAAAAGTTGAAACATTTCACAATTCTTTCCAGACCGAGATATGCTTAGGTTATATAGACAGTTTTTAGTGGCCATAGAACTTCCTGCATTAACTCCTTCTGTTAATAGCCACCACTGAATTTTGATAGTAGGCACTCAGATCACACATTGACCTGGAGTAAACATGGCACTGATGATGTTGGTGATAACAAAGTCTAACACTGAAGCTGCCCTACTTCTTCCCAGGCACTCTGATGATCTCACTCTGCATAAGGTACAGCTTTTACTTTGCTTAAGGAGAGAACTGGTAAATTTTTATGGTTGTTAATTGTTTATATTTTGGGGACCCCAAGTTGCATGATACCACATTATTATAATGTGATTGTGAGTTGGCATGATTTTAAGTCTACCTGTATCCTTGAATGTTCCCTCCCCATCAGGGTTTCCCAGTCTCAGCACTGTTGACGTTTTGGACCAGATAATTTAGTATGGGGGCTGTCCTGAACATGATAGGATCTTCAGTAGCATCATTGGTCTCACCCACTAGATGCCAGTAGCACCCTCTACCCCCAACCCCCGCCCCCGGTCATGACAACCAAAAATGTCTACAGCATTGCCAGATGTCCCCTGGGAGGCAAAATCACTCTGGCTCAGAACTTCTGCTCCACATTGCTCATACTCTGGTTTAGAAGCTCATTCTTTATATCATGAACTGGCTGCTCAGTTACTTCTAAGATTGAATTAAAGGATATAAAATAATGTTTTAAGTGGGAATTCCAAGTTAAGTAAAGTTTTCAAAGGTGCGGGCAAGAGTATTCTGATTATTGTTATGCAGAACAGTCTCTCTCTTGGAATTTCTATCTTAGCAGGTGGATCCCCTCAAGACTCCCTTATAGTGAGTTTCCCAGTGCTGTTTAAGAGGAAATGGCCCCACCATCTGAGCCTAGAGAGGTTGACATTAGCAGAAAAGGAACTTCCCGCCAGTCACCTGAGCAGAGAGCCTAGGCCCCCAGGCTCACTGCTTGTATATCCAACCTCAGAAAGAGGGTGAGGCAGCAGCAACAGTTCTTTCTTGGGAGCACAGCCGACCTCCTCCCCATCCTGGTGGCTGTGGTCTCAGAAGCTGAAACTCTCGTTCATAAGGAATGTGGAGCTTTACACAGCTAAGACAGGCATAAATTTCCTCTGTTTGTTTTGTGAGGACTAGTGTCAACAGCTGTAATGAGATCAGAGGAGACCCCAGGGTCAGCTGCTGCAGCCGCTTTCTGTGGCTGTTCTCTTGGCTGCTTGCTGTCGGAGAATGCAGTGACTCTCTGCAGACCACGGTTGTGATGTGGTAAGGTGGTTGTGCCCTTGTTGCATTTCTGGCTGTCTTTGCTTCTCTCATTCTACTAAAACATCAGTGTGCAGTCATCGAGTTCTAAATCATGAAAAAGTTAATGGAAGGCAGATTCCTTTCCACGGAACAGAGGGCAGGCTTAGTTTGGTGTAGAAAATGCAGCCTTGGGAAGGAAGGTGACCTGCTTATTTGGGGTAACTGCCTGGACCTGCTAGTGAAGGCAGAGGGTAGGTTTCTCAAAGCCTGGGCTACCCATAAGTTCTTTCTCACCCAGTGGCACTCTGTAATGAGGATGAGTTAGTGAAAGAGTCACAGCAATTAGCTTAGGCTACAAAGAACATAATTCTAGCTGTAGTCTAAATGACAGCTAGAATTGGCTACATATGGGCCCTAAATATGGTAGAATTGCGTTCAGGGAACCCAATTCTGGCAGAATGGTATCCTGAGCTCATGCAGCCTGGCCGACTTCTGACCATCCACCCCAAAAGGTCCTAAGCTTGACCTCCTTCTGACCACCCACCCCCAAAAGTCCTAAGGTATATTGGTTAAAATAACCAATATTGGTTAAAAATTTTCAAGTACATACGAGCTTTAAAGCAGGACAGGGAAATGCCTAGGTGCCAGAAGACATTGATGTCACTGGCCTTAGAGTGTTTCAGAGCCAGCTATAGGCTCCAGGATCTAGGGGTATGATGTTTATACTTGCACAGGAATTGCTTGTGAAAGGGTGGCAGGAAGATTTTCCCTAGTCTGTCTAGGGCTTTAAGTATGTGTGTTGGGGCACAGAACAGGGGGATTAAAACCTAGGATTGCAGTGTTAGAATAGCTGTGGGGTCCATAGTTACACTACTACCTGCATGATGTAACTTCAGCTGTTCTGGTAGAAACTGGTTTCAAAGCATTGAAAGCCCTCAGGCCATAGTGGAGGCAAACACTAGATCCCTGTAGAGAGGTTTAACAACCCAGGACATGGTACTCCCTCAAAAAGAACAAGCCGCACTAAGGAGAAGCTGGTAATAAGAAATACAGAATATGGCCAGATACAGTGGCTCATACCTGTAATTCCAGTGCTATGAGAGGCAAACACAGGAGGATCGCTTGAGTCCAGGTGTTTGAAACCAGTCTAAGCAACATAGCAAAACCCTGTCTCTACAAAAGTTACAAAAAATTCACTGAGCATGGGTGACTCACACCTGTAGTCCCAGCCACTTGGGAAGCTGAGGTGGGACAATCAGTTGAGCCTGGGAGGGTGAAGCTGCAGTGAGCCAAGATGGTGCCCTTGCACTCCAGCCTGGGCGACAGAGTGGGACCCCATCTCCCAAAAAAAAAAAAAGATACGGAATCGAAGCCCCAGAAAAGCAGAGGTTAACAGTGAACCTCTGAGATTGCTTTCCAGCAGAGCACAATCAGGCCAGATAGAGTTTTCTTCTGCAGATTAATCAAAGTTTCTTCCCAAGAGGAACAAGGCATATAACCCATTCTGGCCTGCTAAGCAGTTTCAGTTGTAAGTACTATCCCCAATTAAGGTGACAATCCTACTTATAGCTTGTCCCCAGGATCTTGAGAATATTTTAATTTCTGAATTGGAAACTTTTTATTGGAGAGATAGCTGGTCCCCTTAATGCTTCTTTAACAGTGCTCTCATTGCAGTGGGTCACTCTGAAGTAACTCACCAGGCAGTCTGTTATTTCATTTTCTCACCAAATCATAGGAAATATATTTGCCTGAATTATACCGCAAACCCCTGCAAGGGAGAGAGAAGCCAAAATTGTTTGGAGGACTCTGGGATTCTTTCAGCATAAAATCAAAGAAATCCAGGTAAATAAGACATGGTTAGTAAACATTTGTCCTAGATGAAGATAATTCAGCCTTCTCAATCCACAGTGAACAAATGGATCAGGAGTTGCCTGGAACAGCCACTGTGTACTCCCCGTGCAGTGACGTGCACTATTGGCAAACATGAACTGAGAATGCGTGATTCCTTAGTTTATTAATAGGACTATGAAATCTCTTGTGTTTAATTTTTTTTTCTGAAGTGCCTAAAAAGCTGTTGCCAGTAGTACCCAAATAGTGCCTTGCTGACCTAAAAGTATGCTATGCTTCTTAAGAAAAAACTCTTTAGTATTTATTCTTAATTTGGACTTCTATAAAATTTAATTTCAAAATATTGTGGTCAAGCAAGAAGTAGATCTAGACATTGACATTAAAGCATTAGAAGAGGAGAGAATGAAAGGAAACAGGCTCAACTGGTGCCAGACTTAAGGGAGATGTTCCCAAACATTATAATTTGGCATAGATTGAGTGCCTACTATATGTAAGACAGTGGGATAGGTGCTGGGTATTTGAGTACTAGTACAAAATAGACAACATCTCTTCTCTTGAAATGCTCAAAACAATTAATCCTCAAAAGACTCTCAAGAGGCATAAAGAATTTCCCCCAATTTTAAGGATAAAGGAATAGAGACTGAGAGAGAGAGCCAGTAACTTGCCAAAAATCACTTTCTGTGCAGTGGAATTGATATTCAGACTGACTTGGCCCCTATCTTTGCTTTGCCCACTCTTCTCTCGGGGCTTTCTGTGGGCAGTGAAGCCCTAGCAGTACAACCCAGAGGGACCAGGAGGCAGGGAGGGAGTTTTCTCCCCCGGAGGCTTACAGGAACAAAGGATCCCCTGACTGATCTGGAAGATGTGCAGAAGAAGAGGCAAACTAGTCAACAAGATCCAACTCCTACAAAATTTCCAAAGTATTAGCATGAGTTTCTACCATTACAACAGCAAATGGTTTTATGCAGTGTCTCAACTCTGTTTCTTGAGTATCTGAAACTCTAGGTACATAGGGCTATTCCTGCTTTGCTGGGGCTAGAGCTGAGTGGCAGACTCCCCAAATGCTCCATTCCTCACTGTCTTCCCAGACCTGACCTTTCACTCATCTCATTCTTTCTTGACCCCTACAGTCATCTGAATTTGTGACCTCTGATTTAGATAGTCACTTAGGCGAGGGAAGTGGGCCAGGCCAAGTAACCTCTTGGGGGCTCCTGTGTGTTGTGCCTTTAAATTGAGATAGTCTTTAATCACTGGAAACTGCAGTTTACATTTTACAGTGATAGCCTGATTCTAAACATTAGATATCCTGACTTACGACTTGACCAAGTGCAAGAAACCCCTAACCTGTGTGCCAGAAGTGGGTATATGAAAGTGACAGGCACTCTACCACTTGTCACCCTTGGCCCTTTCGTGGCCTCTGTTTCTCCCTATCTGGCTCTCAGACCATTTGTGTGTGTGTGTGTGTGTGTGTGTGTGTTACCAACAATGTGTCTCTCTTTTATAATATATCATCCTCTTGTTTCCTCTTCTTTATCACCGTTTCCTATTGAACCACAACTCATATACTAGTTAAAATTTGAGAACACTCATTTTAAAATTACCTAATCTATCCTTGGGGAGGAAGGCCATTGATGATGTTTGACGAGAAGATACTCTGGTCTTTCTGGCTTAGAATGTCTGTTTTCAATGGTATACTGTGAAGGCAGCGCACAGGGGAGCAATGCAGAATGGCAAACATTGTCCAGTGTCTTCGGGCAGAACCGTATTATAATGTGTTTACTGCCTTCACGTGGGGGTGTTGAGGACACTGAAGTCCTTGAGAACCACAGGCACACATCTGCTATAACTTTGAGGACTGAGAGGAACCTACAGGAAGCTCCTTGGTAAGCTCTACTCTGTTCCTCTTGCTTCTTCTTTAGGAAGCAGGGAGTGAGGCAGCTGCTCGGGAAGGAGATGTGTGTGTACTGGGAGAAGGGGGCAGGAGTCTAGTTTCTTTGCCTTTGGATCTTTTAATCCCAGCACCATTCCTCCTATTTTAGAAGGGAGGGATTAGCCTTTCTGTAATAAAATGGCCTTACTTTTTTTCATTTGAAAGTTTCCAATTGAAGATTGACAAGACTTAACTTCAGAGCCATGTGAATTACTCTACCCCTTAAAATAGACTAGAGGAAATTAGGGATATTGCTATCACCTGTCCGTCTGATTTCCCAAGTTTCTAAGTCCTAGTTGCAGGAGCACTTTTTTCTAGACTTCAGAGCCTGTTCACCTTGTATTACTTCACTTATTCCTTCTCCAAAAGCTCTTGGGTCTGGCATAGGCCCTTATGCTGCAGCCCTCTGCCTAAGCTGTTGGGTGTGGTAGTGGGAAGGGTAGGGACAATAGTCCATCCCACAGGCTGGCCTCATGTTGCGTTATGTCTAAAAGCTAGTGAGACCTTTAACACTGCGAAGAGTGACCTGCTTGCTCTTGCTGGCCTGTCTCCCAAAGGAGTACCTGGCCTACCCAACTTTGAGATATATTACAGAAGGCTTCTAAAATGGACATCATAGAAGTGGGTGGGAGTTGGAGTGGGAAGAAAAGCCCAACTCACCATATTCCATTCGATATTGATAGTAAGTATTAGTTGCATTTTCAAGGGCCAAAGCAACACCACACACACACACACACACACACACACACACACCCCTTGACACTTAAGCTCCTCTTTAAAGAGCATAGGATAAAGGTGGCTTATGCTCTTCTCAGCATACCTCTACACCACATTAGCAGTGATCCAGGTAAAATAGGCTTCTCTCCATGGTAGATGGCGGTTGATGATAAATAAATAATGGTGGATCAGGTAGGCCTGGTGTTAACTTTTCTCCAACTTCCATTTGCTGACACCTGAGACATGAGAATATAACCCCAGAGAAACCATAGATGTGGAATTGTCACCAGGGCCCAAATCTCTGGGTCCTTTCCATAGTGAGGACCTGGCTGGTGAGGGGCACTTGGCCATGTTAGCAAACCTATGTCTTTGTTTGCCTACTTACCCTTTGTTTTTCTCCATTTTTTGTATCCTTCATTTTTTTCTTGTCAGTTCTCTCTTATTAGACTTACTTTGTCTCTGCTTTCTTTTTTTTTTTTTTCTTTTGAGACAAAGTCTCACTTTGTCACCCAGGCTGCAGTGCAATGGTGCAATCTTGGCCCACTGCAGCCTCTGCCTCCTGGGTTCAAGCTGTTCTCCTGCCTTGGCCTCCCAAGTAGCTTGGATTACAGGCATACACCACCATGCTCAGCTAATTTTTATATTTTTAGTAGAGATGAGGTTTCATTCACCATGTTGGCCAGGTGTATCTCGTACTCCTGACCTCAAGTGATCCATCCGCCTCAGCCTCCTAGAGTGCTGGAATTCTGTTAGTTTGGCCCACCTTTCTTCTTTACTTATACTTCTGTCTACCTGGAAAGACAAATTATTAACCTTTTAGAAGTCTAAGATTGACCATTGAACCAACTGTTAGGATCAACTAAGTGGAAGTCATACAGGGGCTTATGGGATTAACTTTTTCAAGGCACCCTTTAAATGCATCTGTGGTTTCCTTTTGTTCAGTACTAGAGGAATCCAACTTCTTAAAAAATTAAAGAGAAACATTGAATAATAAACTAAAAAAAAAAGAAATCTTGATTCCACCATGGTCATTCAGGTATCTTTTTCCCTACTGCTTTGTATTTAAGATGTAGTCTCCTTTTTTAAGCTGTAGATTTTGCTAAGCTTCTTAAACTTAATTGGCTGCAGACAAACAGGTTCTCTCTATTTCAAAGGAGATGAAAAGTACTTGATAGAACAAGGCCAGTCTTTTTGGTTGCTGTCCAGAAGTGAACTGACCCAGTTTCCAAAATTGTCATCTGTTTTCTGAGGTGTTTTCTGTTAAATGGTGGTCTTAGTGTGTGTGTGTGTGTGTGTGTGTGTGTTGGCGTGTATTGTGTTTATTTGTGGTCTTTCACATGCTTTAATTCCATAGTGTCTTGAAATGAAGTCACTTCTAGCCCAGGGTCTGTTGCTTGTTACAGCAGAACCAAGAACAATTCTTTTACCTCTGAGTCTGGTTTCCAAATTAGGAAAACTACCACCCAGGTCGATATTAGTATAAAATGAGAGTGTAAATATAAAAGTGCATTGTACAGTTTGAGGTACTATACAGCTGTATAATATTCTTAATATTTTTTAAAAGATTTGCAACCCTGGCATTAAGAGATTTTCCTTTTTAAAAGAACTCCAAAGGCAGCTGCAACAATTATTAATATTGTTTTTAAGACCCCACATCTAAAAGCCTGCATCATCCTAGGCCCTGTGAATGAGAGCAAAGAAAAAGCTATAGTAATATTTATTTTAAAACATTCTGTGTGACTAATATTTTCCCTCAAAGGGTTTTTAGCCTGATTTGGTTGTAAAACAACATACATGAAAATAACATAAGAACAGTTGGGCTGGGGGACAGGAAGGGATCTGTAATCAGTTCAGTGCAAGCTATTTATCCAAGTTCTGAGAGTACAGGGATTGTGGCATGATTGGAGCTGGGTGGGGTTCCTCAGGGAAATTATGTTCAAGAATCCTTGTCTGTTATTATCTTCTTGTGCCCACCTTTCCTGTGTTGATACCAATGTGTACATAGAATTGGAATTGTGACATGAGGCATCTCTGCTAGGCATTTAGGCAAGCTTTCCAGTTAAGTGCTAGGCTGTAGTTTTTAAATGAATTGATACATACATTGAAAAGGAAACGTATGTATAAAGGTCTGCTTTAAAAGTAAGAAATGTATTAGCATCTGTTTCTAGAAATTGAAAGAGTAAAAGTTATATGCATTATTTTTTCAGTCACTTTAATATCAATTAGAATTAGGTATTGAATTTTCTTGACTTTGAAGCTGTGATTACCCAAGCATCATGTACATGTGGCAATGTTTGGATGTATTCATACTACAAAGTTGGAATTCCAGGATCTCTCCATGTTGTACATTATTGTTAAAATATGCTACTGCTATGACTAAATGTGGTATTTTCTTTGGAATCTGTATTTCAAATAGTCAATGAGTGATTTGCAGCTTTCTCTCCCTATCTTCTGATTTATAAAAGGAATGTAGTAATATTATGTTCACAGAATAGTAATGTGCATGGAGTAGGAGTTTATCTTTGAAAATGTAAATTGCAAAATCATTTTCTTAGTGAAAGATGTTAATATGGGGAATACAGCTTTGGGATTCTCCATGTCCTGGACTTATTAGCAGACATGTAATTCTCCAATATAGACAAAGGCTGATTACTAAGAACTAGAGATGGTTATAGTGGCTAGTGGGATTATGAGTACCTTTTTCTTTTCCCATTGAACATATTCTGAATTGTTACTATATTATAATTAAAAATAGTCTTTTTCATTTTTAAAAGCACTGCAGTTCCAATTAAACCTCCAATTCCATGTATTATGGGAAGGTACAGATATATAAATCTTTTCTAGATGCAACTTAAAAAACACACACACACAAATTAACCATCAGGAACCTTACAACATTTTGCTCTCTTCTCAATTCCACCTGTGAACACCTTTCAGAGGAAAAGCTGCAAATCCATTTAAGTGGTTGAAGTTATTTTTTAAAAATTTTTTCCCTAATATTGGAGAAATTAAGAACCTTGAAACTGGCCAGGTGTGGTGGCTCACACCTATAATCCCCCAGCACTTTAGAAGGCTAAGGCAGGAGGATCACTTGAACATAGGAGTTTCAGACCAGCCTGGGAAACATGGAATAACCCTGTCTCTACAAAAAATACAAAAATTAGCTGGACGTTGTGGTGCATACCTGTAGTCCCAGCTACTCGGGAGGCTGAGGTGGGAGGATCACTGTAGCCCAGAAGGTTGAGGCTGCAGTGAGCTGTGATCATGCCACTCCACTTCAACTGAGCAACAGAATGAGACTCTATGTCAAAAAAATTACAAATATGAAGAAGAACCCTGAAACTGTACAATGACTCTTTTACTCTACAGTGTAATTCATATTAATCAGAAACTTCGTGTAAAGAATAAATAGCATGAATAAAAACATGGTGAACTCTTTTTCTATTGGGGTGGAATTGGATTGTTTCGTTCACTTGGCCCATGGAAAACTGACCTCCTGAATTTCCTCATGGTACACTGCCTTCCTAGCAACTCTGTAGAAGTTCTAGCTGTTGAGCTGTGGCAGCCCCCATTTGTACTAGTTGCTTTTCAAATTCTCAATAGCCACATCTGACCAGTGGCTACCATGTTGGACAGTGCAGACTTGGATCATTGCCATCATGGCAGCAAGTGCCGCTGGACATGGTAGTGCTCTGTGCCTCCCTGAGCACCAGCTGATGGATTTCTTCTTTGTTTATACTCACAGAGCAGCTGTCTGCTTCAGAAATTGAGGGCTCCAGGAATGAGGAGAATCATCACGAGCTGCCTCGCATTGTGGCATGTCTGATCCCTTGCTCCTGTCCCTGCAGCATGAACAAGGTAAGAGGTACTTGGAGAAATCAGCACTTGTATTTTCTTTATGGTACTATGATTTTCTGGAATACGTATGTCGTTCCATTATGTGAAGAGGTTGCGTCTCCTGCCAGCAGCATTCCAGAGTTGAAGAGTTGTGTGATCCCCACAAGCAGGGTCACAGGTGCTGGTGGCTACTCTGTGGCTGTGTAGTCCTCTAGAGGTGTCATTTATACTTGCCAGGGGCCTCTGAGCGGCTGAAATACTGGGTTTTAGTATAACTGCCTTGGCATGAATACTGGAATATTGAGGCTCTGGGGCTAGATTTCCTGGGACTAAATATCACCTTTTTCAGATGCTAGTGTCAGTGACCCAAGGCAAATGGCCTGATTTCTTGGTTCCTCAATTTCTCCATCTATAAAATGCTGATAATAATGATACCTACCTGACAGGATTACTGTAAGGATGAAATGAGTTACTATGTGTATCAGTGCTTAATATATAGTGCCTGTCCACATTACAAGCACTTGATAAGTATTTGCTGCTGCTATTTTTAATGTTGAGGATACTATTATCCCTTATACATAGTTGCAAGAGAGTCTAAGGTGCATATTTTCCATTTCCAATGGAAAAGGTATAACATTTTGATTTATTCCCTGATTAAATTGGTGATTACCAAATGGGCACTACAGGGATAAATGATGAATACAACTTGAGACATGCCTTCAGCAGGTGGCAGAGTATCTTGGGGTAACATAATGAGTGTGTTCTAACAAGGTATGTACCAGAAGCTCTGGAGGCACAGAATAAGGAACATCCAACTCTGAGGAATCTGGGAAGGATGATGTAGAGGAGGCAACATTTGAATAGGATTCTATATGGAAATGGTAATTTCCTGGACAGGGAATGTAGGGCAAGGCGTTCCAGGTAAAGGAATGTGCTTAAGCACAAAAGCAAATGAGAAAGTCTGGTATGCTCAGAGAATAGCAAAAAGTTTGATATGGCTGGAACAGGGTTTCTCAGCCTTGACACTTGATATTTGGACCAGGTAATTCTTTTCAGTGAGAGACTGTCTTCTGCATTTTAGGATTTTTTGTAGCATTCCCTTGCCTTCATTCTAATTGTAACAACCAAAAATGTCCCTAGATTGTTGCCCAGTATCCCATACGGGGACAGAATTACCCCTTGGTTGAAAACTACTGTGCTAGTGGAAAGTGATTTGATATAAGCCCAGAGAAGGAGGCAAGGGCCGGATCCTATGAGCCACTGAAGGATTTAAAATGGCAGAGACCTGTTTTGTGGGCCTGTTATATGGATTGTGGTAGAGCTGGATACCACTGTTCGATGGTTTGGTCATGCAAATAGCATATGGAATCTCTAGAGTTTAGAAAGCCCATTTAACCTGTGGAAATTCTTCTACTAAATGACCCTCTTCCAGTGACTTTTCTTGTGGCCATTTGCTCAGCCTTCTCATGGGCAGGAAGGGTCCTGAGTGGCTTCAGTGGTTGGAGAAAGCTGGAAAAGCCCTCTGTGCACTTACCCTGTTTCCCTAGATGCAAGTTTTGTGAAAGACCGTGGCTGCTTTACACTGTCTGAAGAGACCAGCAAAAAAACAAGCAGTTGTTTTTTGAGGAATTTTCATTTGGCTGAGCTGAGCCAAAGAGAAAGAAACCAGTGCTGAGTTTTCTCGCTTCAGCCTCACCCCAGCTTAAACACTTGGCTTGAAGCTGCCTTTGAGAAGTGAGCTGTTGGAATAATGGAAGGTAGGCATGTCTTCTGCCCCAGGGTCCTGACTGGACGGGAGACTGTCCCCTTGTTTGAAAACTACTGTGCTAGTGGAAGGTAGCCAGATATAAGCCCAGAGAAGGAGGCAAGGGCCAGATCTTGTGAGCCACTGAAGGGCATCCTCCCATTGGGAGATCCATGGCTGCAAACCTTTTTTAGCTCTTAGTATTGGGAGTTTGTTGTATTGAAAAGCTAAGGCAACTCTTGAGAACTCTCTTATCAAATCTCTTACCAGCAAATGTAGCTTACTGTGACAGCTCTGCCCTGAGTTTCTCCAGGGCAACCCAACACCTAATATCATGGATTTACTCTCCATACAGAGCTGGGAACCAGACACCTCAGAAGTGTCAAGTGTCTCAGTAGATGTGTCTGTTGCTTGAGATATTATGTTCTGCCTGAATGGCTCAGTACATGCTTTATTTTATATTGTTTTAATTGAAAGTAGTGATTAAGCATGATGTGTCACCTTCATGGGTCAGCATTTTTCTTATGGCTTTCTTGGCGTAAGACAAAGAATAGGTCACTCTCTGGGGAGGAAACAGCTCTTCTCAGCATAAATAAAACCAGAGAATCTCCTCTTCAATTATGGTGTTAATTGGAGTACTAGAAATACTGTTGTGTGACTGACGTTCTAAGTGGATTTGTTTCTAGAAAACTGGAGACATTTGAATTGCATGCACTCCTCTTGTTTAGACACACACTGTAATACTCTCCCTTCTTCCTAAACCCTAGCTCACTGATGGGCACTTCCATTAGGGGGGTGTCCAGACGGAGGGTGGCCATAGCGTTCTAGGGTCCTTTTTATTCCTGTGAAGTGCCAGGGCGATGCCAATTGCAGTTAGACATTGACAACTCTCTCTTGAATCCATCAGGGACTATCCCTCTAGAAAACACAGAATCCCTCAACCCCCATGGCACAAGGGGATTAGCAGTTGGCCATACTAATTTAACAGGGCTACCCTGACACTTTGTGAGTTGCTGTCCACCAGGTAGGGCCTTCATTCCTCACATTCTTGAACTATCTGTGCCAGGGTCTGAGGAAATACCACAGAGGGGTGCACTTCTGGTCCTCAGATAGCCTTGTTGGTGCATCAGTGCTGGCTAAAAAGAGAAACAGAGGGCATTCCTGCACAGAAGCCCATCAGGAATCTGCTGTTATCCCTGAGGCCAGTCCATAAGGAATTTGTTAGTGTACATGGAATGTGATAACCGAGTCGTAGGTTTACACAGTAGACACCCTCATATTTATTTATTCACCTTTTAAGTATTGTAAACAGGCATTAATGGTTGTACATTCTGAACCTTACATATTAAAGAAATTGTGGGACACATATTTTCCCAGAGTATTCGTTCTCCCAAACCCTCAAGCAGGCTTGAAGACCATCTTTCCAATGTTCATACATTCTTCACAGTTTTTTGCAAGAGCTGACTTTCCAATCTCAAAAACTTCATATTAGAATTTAACTTATTTTTAGAGAGAGAGAGAGAGAGAGAGAGAGACTGACTGACTGACTTTCTCTGTTACCCAGGCTGGAGTGCAGTGGCACTATCAGGGCTCACTGTAGCCTCAACCTCCTGGACTCAAGCAATCCTCCCACCTCAGCCTCCTGAGTAGCTAGGACTACAGGTGTATGCCACCATTGTTTTTGGCTAATTTTTGTATTTTTGGCAGAGATGGGGTTTTACCATGTTACCCAGGCTGGTCTGGAACTCCTGGACTCAAACAGTCCTCCTGCCTCAACTTCCCAAAATGCTGGGATTACACGTGTGAACCACCACACCTGGCCAGAATTTAACTTTTAAATTCTGTCAAAAGTATTTCTACTTTCTTATTTTCTTGCTAATATATATATAAATATATATTACATATAGTATACTTTTAATTTTTGTCAGGAAGAAGAATCAATCTTTAGGGTTTTTCTGTGTTACTACTGCATTATCATGCTACAGAGAAAGGATTTCAGCGTGTTACTTAAAAGCCATTGCCAAATGGGAAGCCAGTTAAACAGGATTCTGTAGAGGCAAATTGTGCAGGATGATGTGCATTCAGTGCATACCGCTGTGTACATTCACAGAAAACACACTAGCAGGAAAAATGTCATTCTCCTCTTGAGAGATCTTTCCTTCTTAGTAGCAACCTTGGGATTATGATCCTTTACTCTCTCCCTCATGGTCATTGTTTTTTATGAAGGCTTGTCACATGCTGTTCTGTGATTAAATTTATGAGGACACTCCATCTGATTGAAAAATAATTGATTTTTCCATTATTATACAAAATGACCCTCTCACTTCCCCCATTGTGAAAAAGGATCTTCTTGAGAACTGTTTCTTCCTTGTTATGTTCAAATCAAGCCGGATCTGATTTTTATTCCTTTGGACAGATGCCAAAGAGTCAGATGAAGTAGGGTAGTGCCTCTTATCTCTTTTAGTGGGTGGATGCCACTGTTTTGCTTAATGATCTGCCCAACAGAATTTTTTTTTCTCTGAATATTTTCCAGTATTCAGCACCACATCCTACTGTGCCAGGCTTGAGGCAGTTTCACATTTACACGTAGATCAATATCTCTACAGTCAACTAAAAAGTAAAACTGAAATGTAGTTTCTACCTTCATTTGGAGTTTTTCTTACATTGCGCCTTTTTCGTACGAAGCTATGAAGTCCAGACTTTATTATCCCTGCCTCTCTCACCCAAAACCTGGCATATACATAGCTCTAGTTGGTGAAACATCAACTCCAACCCATGTTTGTCAAGTGCATGCACTGTGCTTGCAAGAAACACATCAGTGAATATAACAAAGTTATTTTCTATATAAGACAACTGCTGTTTCTGGCAAAGGTAAGAAGAGTCATCACACCCACCAGTTTAATATTTTAATATAAACCTAACATGAACACTTTTTTCATTTTAAACTTCTTATTCTCAAAGAGCAAGTTAACAGATCTACTGGAGATAGTATAAAGAATTGGTTAATAATAAACATAAAAGATCTCTCTCTTCTCCTTTACAGGACACCCTTAATGGTTTGTTTCACCAATGTCCAATCTATATTTAAAAAGCCTCAGCAGTCATTTTTCTGAAGGCACTGGCCAGGTCCTCCTTGTAGCAGAGTTTGAAGAGCTATTGCAAGGTTTAAACTAGTGACATGTAAGAAAATACAACTAAAAATTAAATGATCTTAGAATAAAGAAGGTCTTATTAATTTCTAGTGTCAGAAATTATCAAGGAATAGAATGTACTTAACTGTGTAATGTCTCAGAACTTCTTTCAACCAAAAGACACTCTGAACTATTCTAAAAGGCAAAAGACAAGCTGGGACAGTATTTACCCATATATGAGAAATAGTTATTAAGAGTTCTTACAAATTAATGTAGATAAATAAGATAAAGATAGTTACACTAAGAAAATAGGCAAAAAACAAAAAGGAGAAACAAAGAAAGAAATATGATCAATAATAGAAGAAAAATGTTCAATCTCAACAGTAATCAAAGAAATGCATATTAAAATGTCAAGATAATATTTTTCACCTATATAATTGATGAAGGTTTGTAGCATTTACCCAGTGAAGTTGAGATTAGAAAACATCAGGCATTCTCATATACAGGTAGTGAAAGAACACCTTTCTTAAGGGTACTTAAATAAGGTATATCAATGCCTAAAAAAATTGACGCACCTTTTGACCCAGAATTTCCATTTCTAAACCATTACCTTAAAGAGAACTGCCATGGATGTGTGTAAAAGTTTGGCTAAGATATTCATCATAATATTCTTAAAATAGTACTTTTTGAAGGTAATAACCATGGTACAGCCGTACAATAAAAATGCCAAAAAGCGATTGAGGAATACTCAGTGACATAAAAAGATGTTCTAAATAAATTGCAAAGAAGACAAGTTATATAACAGTATGTGCAGTTTGATCATTATTTCATTTTTTAAAAAAGGTACAGTATGTATACAGAATAAAGATTGTTTATACACATCAATATAATGTGAATATTATCTTTATTTTGCTTGTATGTTTTAGATTTTCTTTAGCAATATGCATTTCTTTCATACTAAAAGCAATATTTTTAAATACACTGAATTATTTTTGAAATACAAACTTCACTGTATTTTTAAAATATATGTGATACATGTTCTCACCCATAGGCGAGTGTTGAACAATGAGAACACATGGACTCAGGGAGAGGAGCATCACATACTGGGGGTAGTTGCAAGGGGGCTAGGGGAGGGACAGCACGAGGTGGGGAAGGTGGGGAGGGATAACATGGGGAGAAATGCCAGATATAGATGAAGGGGGAGTAGAGGCAGCAGACCACCTGGTTATGTATGCACCTACGCAACAATCCTGCATGACCTGCACATGTACCCCAGAACGTAAAGTAAAATATATATATATGTGATAAAAAGACTGGAAGGCTATTGCCCAGAATGTTGACCATGGTTTTCTTAGAGGGTGGAAACATAGGACATATTTGTTTCTTTTTTAAAAAATACTTTTTGGTATTTTCAGCTTTCCTGCAATATTTGTGTATTTTTTTAACAATCAGAAAAGAAACCAAACATTTAAAAAATAAGTACTTTTAGCTATTTTGCATTTGAGGGGCAAATGGATGAAGATACTTAGTGAGCAGATAGAAAATGGAGAGTGATTGGTTGGAACAGAGATTGGGGCCCAGGATTGTTCTGCTTGGCACATTATTACCAGGAAGGATCATTTTAATATATTAATGGTCTGGAGGCAGTAGTGAGTGGTGAAATGCTCTGGAAAAAAATGCCATCCTTTGACTCAATGGCTCAATTTTTAAAAATGGACATTACATCCTCTTACTGTGTATTGTGCTATTTCTTCATTTACATGTTCAAAGATACTGCCAGTGTGTACAGGTTTGAACTAGACCAGTGGTTCTCAAACTATGGTTTGGGGACCCTTGGGGAGGGGCACCCTTAGACCCTTTCAAGGTGTCTGCCTGCAAGATAAAAGTAACTTTTATAATAGTAAGATATGACTTACCTTTTTGACACTTTCTCTCTTGACTATACACTGTGATGTTTCAAGAGACTGTGAAATGCAGTGACATCATTTCTGGGATGTGCACCTGTGTTTTCATGTTCCAAAACTTTCTTGGGTTTGACCACTAGTATGGTAGAAATAACTCACATAAACAAAAGCTCTTTAGGGTCTGTGATAATTTGTGAGCCTGTAAAAGGGCCCTAAGATGAGTTTGGGAACCACTGAGTTAGATTGTGCCTATGTTCTGTATGTGGCAGACTTTCTTCTAACAAGAATCTGGACCTCAGCCCTAGTCAGTGAGTGCCCTTGGACATTGTAGCACTTCTGTTCTCACTTTCTACATTTTTAAGGAATAATTTCCCTTAGCTCTTCTTTAAAAGCTTCATTTTTATAGAGTTTGTGAAGCCAAAAAGAAACATTGCTGGCCTCAGGCCACTGTAGCCTCTCTGTTACATGTACATTGAGTCCTTTCGAATGTGAGGTGCGTGGAAATGTTAAAGGCCAAATTAGACCTACAGACTCTGTCTCCGTGTGTCTTGTACTGGGAAATTCAGGAAGACAACAGCACTGTAACTGCCTTCTGAGAGGTTTGGGAGTGCAAATTTAAAATATAACTTACCATGTGATTGAATAGAGGGTCAATTTGCATGAAAGAGGGAAGACAAATTTAAAAGAATTAACTGAGTATGTTTACACTCATTTGTCTTTAAAATGTGTGCATGCATATAATGTGTGTGTGTGTGTGTGTGTGTAATATGTGTGAAACATATACATTCTAGAGGATTGCTTCCCAAGTTAGGTAGGATTCTCTCTGTCATGGTCATCTTGACTATGGAGCTACAGTAATGCTTCTATTTCAGTCCCATCTCATCTCCTCCTTTCTGCCTAACCAGAAACACATTTCTGTTGTTCTCTTTTTGTGAGCATGGCTCACCACTGAATCTCAGAGCAGTGTGTGGTGAAGCACTGGCTGATGCCCCCTTCTCTGAGAAGCAGTCTGTATTAGCTTGTTCCCACACTCCTAATAAAGATACTGAGACTGGGTAATTTATAAAGAAAATGAGATTAAATGGACTCATAGTTATACTTGGCTGAGGAGGCCTCACAAGGTGAGAAGGAGCAAAGTCACATCTTACATGGCAGCAGGCAAGAGAGAGCATATGCAGGAGAACTTCCCTTTATAAACTATCAGATCTCATGAGATTTATTCACTATCACAAGAACAGCATGGGAGACACCCACCCCCATGATTCAGTTACCTCTTACTGGGTCCCTGTCATGACACATGGAAATTGTGGGAGCTACAATTTGAAATTTGGGTGGGGACACTGCCAAACCATATCATAGTCTTTATGTTCCAGGGCTTATGCTGAAAATCTGAACTTTTTTGTACAGAGCTTGAGCATCAGATGAGTAAGTGTGCTGGAGCACCTCCAAGTGTGCTCTAGCCCTGAGACACTGCATCCACTACCGTGTCATATGGACATGGCAATGCCTTGTCTTGAGTGAAGCGGTCATGTGGCCTGATGTAACAGCTCCTGACAATGTCAGAAAAGATGAAGGAGAATCTGAACAGGTAGTAGATAAATTAAGGCTTCAGAATAGAAAAGCTAAACTTTGTGTTTGTATTAAGACCCTAAAGACCCCAGAGAATAAAAGATATGTTTTGACATGACTGTAATATAATTTCAAGTCTGAGAGGCCTAGCTGTGAATCATGATAACCTCTTTGAAATCTGGCTACAGCTGCTGACCATCTGTCAGGTTCTAACTGAGGTCGGAGGAGAGTTGGTGGATGAGTGGCAGACAGCTGAAAGACCACCCGAGAAATCATAGGGAGTTTCAACATGGCTTTATTGTCTCTCTGGGTGCAAGGGAGCCATGGGCACAAGCAAGCCATGGTCACAAGCCTGGGGGCAAACCGTGGATACAGTGTTAGTAGGGTAATTATACCTTTTATAGACAATAGTGGTTCCAAGTCAAGCATGAGTGCACGTAAGTGGTTACTTAATGTGCCTCACATGGCGTGGTTACATAACATGCAGAGTTGTGTGCCTGCGCGCCAAACTCGCTGGGTCGTGCTGGACTGGGTGTCTGCCTCAGCCTGTTCTTGACCATAGCACTTCCATTTTCCTTACACCATCAAACAGGTTTCATTTGTAGGAAAGCACATATTCATTCCCATTTGATTCTTGTTACTGGTACTTTCACATACGTTGGTTTTGGAATCTTGTTCATCTTCATTTTTTGAGGATTTAAAGAGGAGTGATTAGCATTTTCTTAATTAAAACAGGCTTTGCTTCTCTGCACCTGCTGCCCCAAACCAGTGGGCTGCCCTGGGCCTCCTTCATGGGGAGCTTTAATGCATGTTAACTGAACTGGTAGTTCTGATCCTATATTATCATGTCAGACTAAGCCCACAACAGCCATTCAGCCTCAGTAAAGAGGCCCTTTGGATACTCAAAGTGTGCTGCTGCCATTTTCTTTGTGACTGTTGGTGGCTGGGTTCCCGTAACAGTGGCCAGGGGATTCTGACCTTTGTGAATCAGGCAGAGGAATGCTCCTGTCTTCTTTCTCCAAGTCCTCAAGTCTTCCCTTTTTCTCTCAATTATAGGTCTTAATAAATATAGTTAACATCATTCTACTTAGTTAATTGGTGATTGGAAACACGATTATTTAGGTACTTAGTTAATCTGTGGTATGTCCATCTTTAGAATATTAACAATTGATTTTTGCCTGCTTTCACAAAGATACCATCTCAGTAGGATTGATATGTATGAAAGGAAATTTATAATGGAAAGATTGCTTCCAATCCAGCTTATTAATTTAAGTACTTAGTACTTTAGATTGGCTCTATTTTCCCTTCCTTTTCATGTTACAGAGGACTTAAAATGTATAACTGTTTGCTGGTATTCTTTCCAGCTTCCATTGTCTTTTGTCTTCTTAAAACAAGCCTAACAGTACTGTTTTCTATAAGAGGTTTTCAGAGAACATTATGTTTTTGAATATATATACATCATTGGCTTCATTTTCTAAGAACCTCATACTGTGTGATAAAATTAATAAATGTACTAGATAAAAAAGTGGAGATGCCTATTTAAAATAAATAATTTGCAGAAATCCCTTAGTTACTGTTCAGAATACACATATTTCTAGTCTAGTAGACATCTAGTAAATGATGTTTACTTTTAAATGCAAACATTTGATTTGACAAATCATAGTTTGTATATTGTTCTGGTTTACTTGGTTTTCTTTTCTATGTTTTTAATGGAATAGTTTTGTAATTTCTTGCCACTCTTAAATTTTAATAAAGTGGCATTATCTTAAGGCTAGTCTCAGTTAGATATAAATAAAAGCAATTAATTAAGATAACCAACCCTAGTGAAAGAGGTAAAGGATCATCACATGTTGTAGTAATCAAGGAGCACCTGTTAATTAAAACAATAGGAAAACTGCAATGAGTCATGGGAAAAAAAGTGTTGCGTAAAATTAACAATATCTGCATTTCTTGTTATTTCTTAAATCCAACCCATAAACAATTTACTGTGACAGCTCTAGGCTGGGATTACAGCATTTGGGATGAGGTCTGATTATAGCTAAAAATAGGCACATGTATTGAAGATCAGAAAGGGAATATTAAACAATTGAAATTTTGTGAAAGACTGATGCTGTTTCATTGTAATAATTTCCCCAAAGGCACCTAAGTAATGCTGCTAAATACAGACTTTAATAGACTTTAATAATGTGTACTTTAGAGGCCTTATACACAAAGGAATAATGTTTAAAACATTCATTATGAAAAATTGCTACCTTTCTTATTTAATAAGAAATCTGTTGAACAAAACCTATGGCATTGTGTTTCTGGCTATTAGCAGGCTGCAGAATAATCGCTACACTTGTTTACATTTTTTCACCTAATCAAATTGCAATCATATTTTCTTATTTGTTCATGAACAAAATTGGGATTTAAAGTAAAGAAAAAAGTACTTGCATTGGATGGACCCTTGTTCAGATTGTGACTCATTCTCTCACTACTTTCATAATCTTGGGCATGTTGCCTAACATCAAACTCCGTTTCTTTATTTGCAAACTGACGATTGTTCTACCTGTCTAACAAGGTAGGAATAAGTTAAATGTTGACACAGTAGAGTCCCCACGTAACAGACACTCAGCAAATACTTTCTATTATGATTACTTTCTACATCTATTTCTCTTTTTATTGCTTGTTTCTTTGAAGGACTGTTGTGGAGGAGCTGGAAGGGAGTTGAGAGTAGGAAAAAGCAATTAAAAAAAAATCTTAAGCAGCTCTGTAGCCAAGCCTTGCATTGGATTTCAATTTGATTTTAATGTGCTGCTGCTGAGAGCCAGGCTGTTGAAAAAGAGAGAAGAGTAAGAAGCAGATGCTCTTAGAAGAACAGTGGGGCATTTATCTCTTTTAATGAGATAACATCATTAGAGTGACAAAGTGCAGCGAATCAATACTTGAAATGGACTGGCGCTATCTTCCCAAAGTGCACTGATTGTTACACTTCACAGCCTTAGAATCTGCTGAATCACGAATTCTGTCTTATCTGTTATTAGAGCCACTGGCTTTGATCTCACAGAATAGATCCACACCTTAGGGATCTCTGGAGGAACAGGAAAATGGACTAATAGGATAAATGAGAAAAATCCAAGGTGATTTATAAACTGCCCTGTAATCAAGGAGCCTCAGAGAAAGGAGGTTAGGCTTGTTTTTTCCTTGGACTTCTTTAAATGGCTACGCCTCATAACTGCCTTCCCCTCCACCCGCTCTCCTTGCTCTCTGTCTGCTTCTTGGTGTAATGTCAGAAACGCTAATCATGTCAGACTGTGACACTGACAGCCCTGACATTCATAACAAAGAGACAAGGAGAGGAAGAGAGATGGGGGAGGGGGTAGGTGAGGAAAAGCAGCAGGAGAAGTTTTTTTTATTTTTTTATTTTTATTGAACATAAAATCCATAGCTGCAGAATCACCCACATTCTGGACATATTATATCCAAGAAAAATCAAGGAAGGCACAAGATGAATTCCGATAGAGATTAAAACTGAGCTGGGGATTTCCCCTCTCTTCTTTTAGATTTCATTGTGTAGTTTATATTAGAATTACTGTGGCTATGATTTCTTCTCATCATGAAAAAAGGCATTTACATTTGTTTTTCCTTTTTTATTACTACTGTTTTTCTCCTTGAAACAAAGCAAAGTTAAACACAGATCTTAGCAGGAAATGTGTGCTGTCAAAGGTTTCCAATTTATTACCAGATTCCCATAGTTTAATCTGAACAATAGCCACTTCAGGAAAGAAGTCATGGGTGAGGGGTGTTTTCTGACCATGGCAAAGCTGAATGTCATAGCAAAGCTGTTCAGTGTCATCCTCAGGCCACCTTACCCTTGGCCTCTGCAGCACCTGCTTAAAGCTACTGGATGCAGAAAATGCTGATGTTACCTGTTCCCCAACAGTTCGGAGTAGGCTTCTAAATACCTTTGAGACTTCTGTCTCTCTCAGGCACTTTCTCCATTTGGAATAATGCTGGTGAATGGTCTGCAGTCTCTGTCTTGGATCAGTCATGACCTGAAAATTGGCTGCCACATCTCACATGTGTTTTGAATCCAGATGCTGTGATCTAAATTGAGCTCTGAGCTCAGGCTGAATCATCCTAGCTTTTCTATAAACATGAGAAGCCAGCTGCCAGCTCGGCTTTTGAGGTACTTTGAACTATAACTCTTAAGTTTTAGCGAGGATAGCTATCATTTTACTTTTTCTTCTTATAAAAAAAAATCAAAAATGGAAAATGGTATCCAGTATGTATTCCATACTAGTTACCTTGTCATAAAGGAGGGTACGTTTTTTGTCCATATTTGAACGGAAGGTATTCTACACCTAGTGACTTCTCTTCAGATTGATTATAAAAATATTGAGAATTTTGAAAAAGGCTGAGAACTCATTTTACAGTGTTCTCATCCTTAGTACCCAAGTAAAATTTTATGTACTTGGGCCACTTGAGAGAAATGCTTTGCTTAATTTCAAAAAAAAAAAAAAAAAAAAAAAAATTAAATGGATTATATAGCATAATTGAAGCTCTAGCAATTTTGATGTTGTGGCTTATTTAATATTCTTGAGGAAATCCTACTTCCATTGACAGAAAAGAGTAAATTTACCTCCTGTGGAGGATTTGAGAGAATTTACCCAAAAATATCTTCCTGTAAATTCAAATTTTCTTTGAAGTTTTTTTAATCCTAAAATTTTGCATGGATGTTATTTACATTGTTCCTTGTGATGTGTGATAGGTCCATGTTTGTTTTGATGTAAAATAACTTAAAAATTACTTGCCAGTTAAATTAGGTCCTATAATAGGTAATGCCAGCTGGTATAACAGGTAAGTCCTCAAAATTCAATGGTCTGACAAAACAAGTTTCCTTTCTTGCTCAGCTCTCAGCCCAGTGGAAGTTTTTCTGACCAGTAAAGTGCTTTTATTGAGAGGTGATTCAGGAATCCTGAACTTGGCCACCTTCTATCTTCTGGCCTTACCATCTGTTTCGTCTGCTCAGGCTGCTGTAACAAAGTACCACAGATTAGGTGGCTTCAACAACAGAAATGTGTGGTCACACCGTTCTGCAGACTAGGAGTCCACAATCAAGGTGTCAGGAAAGTTGGTTTCTTCCTCAGACCATGAGGCAATGATCGGTTCCAGGCCTCACTCCTTGGCTTGTAGGATGGCCACCTTTTCCCAAGACTCTTCACATTATCTTTCCTCTTTTCCTGTCTATATCCAAATTTTCCCTTTTTATAAGGACACCAGTCATATTGGATTAGGGGCACACTCTATTCCAATATGACTTAATCTTGACTAATTATATCTGTAATGGTCCTGTTTTCAAATAAGGTCACTTTCTGAGGTACTGGGGGCCAGGTCTTCACCATGTGAATTTTGCGGGGACATAATTCATCCTGTACTACCATCTTGCAATTGTCTGCACCTCACTTCTTAATCATAGTCACCTTGAAGTAAAGCACCATCTTTTCTCATATTCCTTTGTTGAGCACTAGTTACATGGCTACACCTGGATGTGAGGTGACCTGGGAAATGTAGTCTCGTGCTGACTCGTGATTGTGTCAGATGGCCACATGCACACACAGGAGCCACCCCATCTTTCTTGGAATGTGTATCAAACTCTCCTGTATTGTCCAGTGCTTCTGAGCACACCTGTCGGAGAGCTGTCAAAGAGGTAATCAGTATTCAAGTTTGAGAATCCTATTCTAGCATGACTAGGAATGCTTTTCAGTTAACATCCCAAGGATTTATATGTAAATGAATGCCTAAGGTTGCGTACTGTTTTCTTAAGAATCTAATAGATTCTCAAGGGAATTTTACTTACATTAGGGGTAATCATTTTTTCTCTTTATGAAATTAGTGAAATCCAAATGAATGATTGAAGTTTAACTCTCAACCAAAAATTTAGCTTGTGTTTAGAGTGATTTTCTACAGTACAGTAACTTTTTTTGTTACATGTTCCACTATATTCTATTACTGAAAAACAGTATATTTCCAAGAGGGAGGACAGGATATTGTGAGTGCAGAAGATGGTTATATAACTTGCTTTGCTTATCTCAAATGGCTAAACTTTAGTATTTAAACAAGTCTTACCTCTCCTATCAAGTTATTCATTATTTTGAAGGTTGAACGTGGGTTTTATAAGTGACTAATTACTTGGTGTGTTCCTTTTCAATTATAATAAGAAGTCATGAATTCTCTACATTTAGAACTGCTAAAAATTATTTAGATTTACCTGTTTAATAGGTTTATTCTTAAAAAAAAAGGAATTGGAAAAAAATTTCTACCATAAATTTTTGGTCTCTCCAAAAAATTTGTAAGACATCTCCCATGAAAAAGAGAGAGAGAGCAATTTGAAAAGGATAAGTAGATGCAGTCTTAAAATACTTGGTAGGTAGTATGAAAGCACATTAACACTGAAACATAATATTTAATGTAACATTTTAGTCATTAAGAAACCACTATATTGCTGTCTTGCTTATTCTATTACTTTAAAACCGTTTTTATCTAAAGACTTAAAACCCACCAACAGTATTGTAAGTTTCCTTTGGTTCAAAAAACTGACAGTGGTACTTTATTTAGCAAAGCTAGTCATTTGAACAGTGGCCTTTACATTTATAATGTTATAGTTTTTAATATATCAAAATCTTAGCAAGTATTTGAGTCATTTTAAGAATGAATTAAATCCTTATTCATTTCAATGTTATGAATTCAGATTTTGGAGAAGGGTCCAGGATGAAATTTGTCCTTTGTAGATATTTGATAAATAATCATTATTTTAAGTATTACCATTTTATTGAATGCCTAATGTTTGCCAGATACGGCAATTAGCTCCTTTACAGAAGACTATATATTATTGCTAATTTTCACAGCCAATTTGCACAGTCAGTGGTATTATTCCCACTTTACAGCTGGGGAAATGCAGAGGCCCTTAAGGAATGAGCCCAGTAATCACATCTAGATAGGCAGATCCAGTATTTGCATTTGGATTTTAGTGACTTCAAAATCCATGCACATTTCCATTCTGTCACATTGGAATGTCCTGAGAATATTTGTTGAATTGAATTAGAAATATAATCATTAAATTTGCAATAAACTAAACACAAATGCAGAATCACAGAATGAATGCTTTAGTTCTTAAAAGAATGAGCCATTTGCAAGTGTACAAATGAATGCAATAGTCGAAAATTAGTTCCATCTAATCATTAAAGCAGGTCTCTAGGACTTTTACTCGGTAACACTTTAGTAGATGGCCACTTCCTTAAATACATGAGCAGTCTTTGATTCAGAATAGTTCTTAAATATCCATTATGTGACCAAATTAGAGTTCTTTAGAACTCTAAGAGTTCCTTAAAACTGGTTTCTACTTCACACCCTCACACTTGCCCTCCTTTCTGAATGTGACCAGGTTATGCAGGTTTTCTTGAGTCATGGGTGGGCCTGGCCTGAGAGCAAGATGAAGAAAACCAATGAGAAGCTCAACTAGAACCCTGAAATGAAAGAAAGCTCTCCTCTCGAAACACTTCACCTTTTCTCCTTTCCTAGGAAAACAAAAGGCCTGATTTGTGATGGTTCAGAGTTGCTGTCTGCATCATTTTCAGTTTCATCCAGTTTAGTCTGCTAGTAGTTTCTGCTGAGCTGCTATGGCCAAGCCACACCCCCTGCTTGGAACTTGGTGTCTCCATATGTAAAACGAAGCAGTGGGATTAGATCAGAGTTGTTTGTCTGGTGTCAGCCTAGGTTGGCTTCAGGGGCTGTCTCTAAAATGCTGGGAAGTGAATACAATATTTGGCATGCATATACGTTTTTCTGGAGAGAGAATGGTTCATAGCTCACATTAGATTCGCCAAGGGGCTTCAGCTTATAAAGAAATTAGTGGGCCAGATTATCTTTGAAGTCTGTAGGGACTCTAAGCATTCTAGTTTTCTATAAAATTTATCATACACAGACTATCACAGGCAAGATAGTTGAGAAAGTAAATGTATTTTATTTCCTTTCTACAGTGTAATATGTAAGGGAAACTTGGTGTGTTTTTACTATAGACGACTGCTTCCCTGTTCCCTAAGATGAGCACTCTGGAATGTTTGTGGATAGTGACAAAATTCTGTTATTAGTAGAAGAGCAGAAATAGTAAATCAATTAGAAGTGATTCACATTTTGTTGATGAATGAACATTTTTTCAGGCCTGAATATTTCTTACAGTTGCCTACAATGGTAGCTTAAAGAGTCATTTAAAATAGCACTTTCCCATTTGGAATCTCAGATACTTGGAACATTAGTGCCTAAAAATGCTCAGAGTTAATAGACCAATTTTTACCCCAAAGAAGCAGAGGCCTCAGAGGGAAGGTGATAACCTTTGGTTCTTCGCTACTGTAGCCTCAGTGTGGTGGGCATGTTGTCCTGTCAGAGAACCTTCTCATATGTATCATGGCTCAGCAGATTAACCAACCTGAATCAAGATCCCTATTGCTCAGCAAATAAACAGATGAAAGAATAAAAAGAAACACTTGAGCACCTCCTCCTTCTGGTAGGGAAGAGAAAGAAGTAAGTAGCATCCCCTGTCCAGCTGTTGAGTTTGAAGCCAAAGGAAACCTACTCTTGAAGTGTTAACTTGCACATTCACTATATTGAAACAACATTTTAGTACTCTCAGTAAATCCTAGTTCAATTCAAAGACTGTCTCTTAGATGTTTAGATATGCCTTTTAAACAGTTAGTGATCTTTACCTGCATTGTTGCTTCTCTCCAAAAAATAAATACATTTCTTTTTTTCTTTTGGTGAATTTTAAGAAGTTGCTTTTAGACCAAATATAAATATACAATATAAATTTCTATATGTGTGTGTTTTGCAGCCATTTACTCTCTCAGTTTCTGTTTAAATTTTAAGCATTTCGACTCTAAGGAAACTTTGTAAAAAGAGAGAAATCATGGTAGACTGCAATAATATTATTTGTCTTCAAAGCTGGTATGTATAATTCACTATTAAGATTTTTTTCTCCAGGGTATGCTCACAGTTTAAAGTCAAGAGGAAGCAAAATGTTCAGAGATAGCCTTTGGAAGCTGATGTTATTTTTTATTTTTTAAACCAATGCTAAAAACATAAATACTGAGAGAGTCCCCTTTTGCATTACCTTTTTTCATTTTAGGGCTACCACACCTTATTACTAAATTGGTAGTATGAAGTAACTATTAAGATGTCAGTTTTTCAGTAGGAACAGAAAAAATAAGTAAAAAATATTACTAGCTATATTCTTTTACTCAGTTTACTAGAATAAGTTTACAAATGATCAGTCTCTTTTAGTCATGAATGAGTATACAATATGGCACACAATTTTCTACTATGTATATTTATATATGCATTTTTTCTTTTTTTATATATATACACGTGTATTCTAATAGATATGAAGAAATTAGTTCCCAGGTACCAAATAATGATCACCCTCAAAATTTGAATTTCAAGGAACAGTGGCAGAAAATATCATTTGAAACTGAAACTACCTCAGATTAACATAAAAATGGTGAAATTAGCGATGTATAAAATTCCCATAAGTTAATCCACACTTAAACAAATTCGTGATGTGTCTACTGACATCCTATCGGGGGAAAAAAAGATATCTCAAAATAAATGTAGATAATGTTAATTAGACTTCACTTTTTAGAAATTAGAACACATTAATATCAAAAGCAGACAGGTGGCTGCTAGTTTGTGTGACAGTCACAGAAAGGAGTTGGGCCTGAAAGTTTTAGGGATGTTCCTGATTCTGACAGCCCACTGGCAGCCATGTGTCACGAGTGCATTTTAAGTCTTTACGCTTGATGACATCAACCTAGAACCACTGGGCTCCCTTGCCAGCACCTTCTGAACTTTGTGATTTTCCCCATACTGAGACCCCTGGCCTCAGCACTGGGGTACTCATGCTCTTCTGGGAGCTTTGCTGCTCCTCTTAACTACATGACCTCAACAGAGTCCCTCTGCCTTTCCAGGCCACAGCCTCTAGCTAAAATGTACATAGAAAGTACTCACATCAAAGATCATTTGTAAGAGTTAAATGAAACCACCAAGGTAAAAGTGCCTACAACAGATCCTGGCCCATAGAAGGTGCTCAGAAAATGTTTTATTTATTTATTTATTTAAAGAATAATCTGTTCCCAATCTTCTGCTCTTCTGCGAAATTGTGTTTCTCAGATTGCTTGATAAGCATTTCAGTTGGTCTGTCAATCTGGCTTTTATGAGTGTGGGTGGGACGACCCATCTCTGTGAACAAATCCAGATGATTTCTTTGTCATGCAAAGCAGAGTCCTCAGTGGGCCTGTCCTCCTGGTGACCCATCACACAGTAGGAGTAACCACAGAGAAGAGCCAACCAAAGGCCTCAGCTGGCTCACCCTGCTTCATGACTGCACAGTGATGTCAGTCCTTGTCAGAGTTTTATACATTGGGCCGAAAAGTTGTTTTGTTTCTTTTTTAAACAAGACAAACTAAATGTATTCTTGTACTATAGCAAATGAGAGAAATAGGAATCTCACAATATATTTTTTAGATGCTGTTACCCTGGTTTATTTTTACTTTGACAGATACTTCCGTTTAGGGGGTGCTTTCCACAGATAGATTCTGTTGTGCAATAGAATATTCAGTACATATTGCCTCTAGGTTTCCTCCAGATCTGTCAGGTGGCCCCACCCAAGCCTCTCATTATTGCCATGTTCTCAATAAGACACTTGAGTTATTTCTTTAGTAGATGTTCTTAGTTTCCCTCAGGACGTTTTTTTTTGGCAGAATTTGTAAATGTTTTTATAGGGCATCATGCTTAATATAGAGGAGGACCAATTATGTATATGCAGCAGACTCAAATTAAAAGTGGCATAATTGCGATTATTCATTGCTTTTGATTTCACACTTAATTGGCCCTCTGAAGTGAACAAGCCCTTAGTGGTTAAGAATTTGCACTCTGAGCGTTATAAGACCTGGGTTCAGATTCCACCTCTGACACAGAGGAGTTGTGGACTTTAGACAAGCTCCCTAACCTTTTCTTGAACCTATCATCTGTAAAATACTGATAGAAATGCCTACCTTCCAGAGCTCTTTAGAGGATTATGTTGCGTGATGCACATGAAGTACTTAACACTCAGCACCTGCTGAGAGCACTTGGTAAATGTTAGCCATTGTCATGGGGGCTAACATTTTGTGAGAGTTAAATGAAACCTAACAGTCTCTTTGAGTGTACATGGGAGAGGCACAAGGACTGAGTTCTCGAAAAGTGACTTCTCTGGTTTAATCTAATATGTACTTGGGATTTCACATTTGCCTGCTTATTTCCTGACAACCTTGAAAGGAATGGACTAATTTGGGCCAAATTTGATAACACTGTGTTATAAATTT
Source organism: Saimiri boliviensis (assembly GCF_048565385.1). Taxonomy (NCBI): domain Eukaryota; kingdom Metazoa; phylum Chordata; class Mammalia; order Primates; family Cebidae; genus Saimiri; species Saimiri boliviensis. The sequence goes on from NC_133452.1 coordinate 78,579,264, forward strand.
CTAATAAGAATACCACCTGAAAACACTGACAGTCATTTGTAACTTCTTACAGCCACCGCACTTTGGGGGAAAAAAAAAAAAAAGCTAATGTTTATTGATAGCAAGGTATATCTTGAGAGTGACTTCAAAAGTTATAGTAACCTTGATTATATTTTGGAGAATATAAGAACTTTGAAAAGAACTTTGAGGGGTCTGGAAAACACTGTAAATGTAAGCTGCTTCATTGGATATTACTCTAGTGCTGTAAGAGTGGTTTGACTTAGGGCTATTTGGGTTTGGTTTGGTTTCTTGAGTGAGATTTTTTGTGTGTGTCTACCACTATTTTTATTAATTCCAGGGCTGAGTCAGTGGCGAGTCCAGTAGTTGAATTAATATGGAAATCAAACTGTAAGCTCATCCTTAGAATTATATAACACAGAAATGGGCTAAAACAGAAAATTACAGTACTGTTTTTCTTTCTGCTTTAAATATGGTAGAAGATCCGTCTCTTTGAGTGTATATGCTGCCAAAAAAAAAAAAAAGTAGCTCATTAATACACTGATTTTAAAGGGGGAAAAGAATGTATGTTCTTATTCTGTGTTGCTGTCCAAGCATCAGTAACACTAAGCTGGCTGCTAGAGTGAACAAGAATCAACCACATTTGTGTAATCATCCTAAAAATTACATTCTATCTGCATTTTTAATTGAGCCAGACATTGCACAGAATTAGACATAGCCTTTGCTCTCTGGAAGATTACAGTATAAGACAGAAGATACTAATGTGTATAGACATGAAGGCCAGTTGAATTTAATATTTTATAAACATGGTTGATTCTATTTTATGCCTTTCCAGCCTTCCCCAACCCTAGTAACCCTTCATTAGGTATCATTTCATCCACAGGTAATTTTCTTTTTAATTTAAATAATTTTCTTAACTATGAAAATAATGTATGTTAATTTTAGAAAAATTGGAAAGTAAAGTAGAAAGAAAAAACAAAAATCATGTATAATCCCACAACCACAGAAAAGATCATGTTATATTTTAGTTATATCTTTAATACATTGTCTTAAATGTATCTATATATTTTATGTAATTGGGATCTATAAATGCAGTTTTGCCCTGTGCTTTTTTTCCCTAATATATCTTTGCATGTTTTCATATTAAGAATTTTTTTAAATGCCATTTTAGTGGTTTTATAATATTAGGATAATTGAAAAGTTGAGAATCTAGCTTTTGCTCCCCTGAAACAGACATTTAATGTGTAAAAAGTCAAAGGATCATTTCAGCTGTTCACCAGCCCATCCAGACCTGTTTCCAAGACAGAGCTATTGTTCACCTAAAGTGGAAGCTCACCCGGCTCTGCATATTTCCTCAGGCTGAGTGGCTGTTCCATGTCTGTCTCCCCCCATTGACTTATCAGGCTCCATGCACACATGCACATTTGTTTATAGCAGTCTTCCTGATATGCAGCCATTGCGTGGGTTTTGGAAAATTGCCCAGCTGCATACCATTCATACCGGCTGACATTCAGCTTCTGGTAGCTAAACAGGTACTCTTAACTCCTTCAGTCTCTGAAGAACTCACTCTACAGTACCACAGGCCATGGAGCTAACATACTAATCCTCTGAGGGTTTCTATTCATGCACACAAATGAAAAGAGGCGTAATGGTGCAAGTATTGTGAGAGGTAACCGGTAAAGATCACCGACCCTCTATTTGCCACCCCCTTAGCCATACCACAAGCAACTGTTTGCCTTTGCACTCCTTCAAGCTTAAAGTGATATTTTCTGAAGCACTTGGAAAGCAGGTAGAGTCTGCAGAGGCTTCCCAGGAGTGACAGAGACCATGTGTGGCCTCCTAGAGGATGGGTGTGCCCCTGGGCTGGGGCTCACCCCTTGTGTTAGGAAGAGTTGCCTCATCATCCCTGAAGCCATTTCTTTCATGAAACTTCATCAGGTCCTCCACTTCCTCCAGGAACCTGGTTATCTTCTTATCACTTCTGTTTCTTATGGAGCATCAGAGTAGAAAGTTCAGTCTAGGTGAGTGACTAGAAAGGAGCAGTGAAGGGGCAGGGGGAAGAAGGTTAGGCAGAGAGGCGAGTAAGATTGCAGCAACTATTGGTAAGATTCAGAATCTTTCTGTTACTTCTGCCAACTCTTACCTTTTTTTCTCCAAAAGTGATTTTTAGTCTCTTTCATCAGTCTTCCTTGTATGCAGGAATCTGAGAGGATATATTCACAATAATAGCACGAGGAAGGAGGACCCTAGATAAAGAGGAGAGGTTAAAATGACATTTATTCTAGTTACAAATATCTCCACTGAGCATGTTTCAGTAGTTAATCAGAGCTTTCTTGCCTGGCACATTTTTAAATGATATCATTATCTGGCTTGCTATTTCAGCAGTTCCAGGAATACCTTGCCTATGGGTCAGGGTACTTGGTTTCACATAAACAACTCATAGGGGCCCTTTATAATTTCAGAAAGACAGGCAAGAGAAGAAATACCTATAGAAGTTATGTGGACAAAAAATAAATTGGCAACATTCCTCACCTGTCTAACATAGACACTGAGAAAAGGCATTCTTTGCCACCTCTCATGGTTAAATGTTGTTTATTATTTCCCTTCAGACCACACTGAATTTAGTTCCCTGGTAGACTAAGGCACCTTTCAGATTCCAGTGGGAGATCATGAGGTGCATGCCTAATTGCTTCATGGATAATATGAAGTCTTGGAATGAAATCCAGACATCATTCATTAACTAACTCAGCTTAGTAAACCTTGACAGCTAACAGAACCCAGTCAAACATCCTTGATTACCGGCAGCTCACAGAGCCCAGGGAGTAGATCAGGAAGAATGGTAGAGTAGGTTGAGTTATTCCAGTAATATCAGCTTCATCTGTTTGAACTTCTCTTCCTGAAATGAGGGTGACAGAAGTAGATTTGCCAAATGCTTTTCCTGCTTTCATTGGTGGCAGTAGGAACAAATAAATGACCTCTAAATTGGGTTGCTATTCACAGTTATTGAGAAGGATAATCAGTTTTTGTTAACACTATTTTCTGGCTTAACTCTATGCTAGATAATAAGGGAATAAATGTTATTAGGCATGTTAGAATTTCACACATCACGCTTCTCACAGCAGGAACCTACAGTCAACAGTTCACTGACTGTGTGGTATGTATGGACGTTTGGTCAAGGCATAAACTCAGTTACTATCTGCTGCAAAATCAGTGTAAACATAACGATAAATCTGGTTGATTGATTGGCTTTCTGCTCCATACAACAAACCAGGTAATGTCTCTGAAAGCAAATACATTCTGTCTTACATAAATATCAGTCATTATTATTTCAATAAATAGTCTCACACTTAGGAGGTAAAGGTTGGTCTGAATTACTAAAGAGGCCTTCCATGCACACACACAATACACATCTCTCACATTCCAGCTGTGATTTCAAACTGAATGCCAGCATTTGAGAGGGAATGAGGGGATTTTCACTTTGTTTTACAAAAATGAAAACATTATATGGAGTGTTCTCAAAATATTAGTGCAGTTTTAAGTTCAAAATTTCAGAAGTATAATTGCTATACCCAGGTAACAAACCTGCACATGTGTCTCCTGAATCTAAAATGAAAATGGGAATTATTTTTAAAATAATTATTATTGCCATAAACTTAGGAAAGAACTTTTCGTAGCTTGTCCTGCTGTTGCTGAGTTGGGGAAAGGCAAGAGTGAAGATCCACATGTGTGAGTTGTAGCCTCTTTCCTTGTAGTGATTTAGATCATATTATTTAAAAGCAAAGGATTCTTGGCCTTGTGCATGGAAAATTACATGTTCATTTGCCTTAGTGTTAGACCTATCACTTATTTACCTCGTGAATTAATACAATCTCAATCTCACTGTTTCATGGAACCAATATTTAATTGAAGACTGTGATGTGCCAAGCACCATGTTGGCCACTGGAACAAGGTGAGAGTGAGACCACACTCATGAGGTCTCCAGTGGAAGATCAGTCCTTAAGCCCATAATCAAAGCCTCAGTGAGCACTGCTAAGAGAAGCCTTTCCTGATCCTCGAGGGCACACAGAGGGGAAAGCAGTTCTGCCTGGATGAGGTAGGAAATCCTTGACAGAGAATGTGGTATTTGAGCTGCAAGTTCAAGAATATAGAAGGGTTTTCTGAGCAGAGAAAAAGATGAAGGACATTCCAGATAGAAGGAACAGTATGTGACAGTCCTGAAGGAAAAAAGCACACCACATGTTCAGGGATTGACAAGATGTTCCCATTTTTAATTTACTTGAGAGAGAGAGAAAAAAAAAGGTGTCTTGGATTCAGAGATGAACATATCAGTAAGAATTACATAGCAATGGTGATTAAAATTATATATCTGTGCAACAGAGGGTTACTATCAGCATCAGCCAAAACCCTCATGAGTCAGTCAACATGTCAATAGCATCTACCATGCATTCAGAGGATGATTGGTTGTTTTGAAAAGAGCTTCTGAGATTGTTGAGTGATAGTCAGGCGCTCCATCCTGGAGATGCCAATTGCAGGGCTAAGTGAGTCCTGCCTATGAATCTGTAACCATCCTAAATCAGTGTAATCCTTCAGGGCTCAGACTGCAGAGCCAGAGAGACCTAGGTACAAGTTCTGGTTCTTCTGCCATTAGCTCAGTATGGGACTTGGGGTAAGTTTCTTTCCTTTCTTAAAAGAAAAAAAAAATAGCAAGCCTGGGCAACAACATGAGACTCTGTGTCTACAATCAATCACTCAGTAGCCAGGCATGGTGGTGCTCTAGCTGTAGTCCCAGCTACTCAAGAGACTGAGGTTAGAGGGTTCCTTGAGCCCAGGAGATAGAGGTTGCAGTGAGCTATGATTGTGCCACTGCAATTGTAACTTGCTGCACTGTAGTTTGGGCAACAGATTAAGACTTTGTATCTAAAATAAAATAATAAAACTTAAACATGTAATATTATATAGCTATACTATACAAATGATTTTATATAGGTGCATAAATGTGATAATAGCATATATACTTTTTGGTTCTCCAATTAAAAAATAAATTTCCTCTTTTGTGTGGATTACTCTCCTCCTCTTTTCCCCCCCTCCCATTTTAACTGCTCACACAGCCTTCCATGTTTTCCCCCATTTATTTAAATGTACAATCATACACACAGAGAGAGAAAGAGAGAGCACACAGTGGGAGTGAAGGGATTGTCATTTTGTTTTTAAAAAATGAAAACATGTTATACAGAGTGTTCTCAAAGTGTTAATGCGTTAAATCCACAAGATACCACCTTACCCCAGCTGGAATGGCTATTATGAAAAAGTAAAAAAACAATAGATGTTGGTGTGCATGTAGTGAAAAGGGAACACTCACACACTGCTGATGAGAATTTAAATTGGTATAACCATGGTGGAAAACAGTATCGAGATTTCTCAAAGAACTAAAAGTAGATCTACCATTCAGTCCAGCAGTCCCATTACTGGGTATCTATCCAAAGGAGAAGACATTAAATAAAAAAGACACCTGCATGTGTGTTTTTATTGCAGCGTAATTCACAATTGCAAAGATACGGGTTCTGCCTAAATGCCCATCAAATGATGAGTGGGTAAAGCACGTGGGGGTAGAAGTGTGTGTGTAATACACACAATTCCTTTTCATTCTTTTTTATGGCTGAGTAGTGTTCTATGGTGTGTAAATAGGATGCATTCCATTCCATTGAACTGGTGTGTGTATTCCATACCACACATTCCATTCACAGAGTATGGAATATTACTCATCCATGAAAAAGAATGAAATAATGTATTTTACAATAACTTGGATGGAACTGAAGGCCATTATTCTAAGTGATGTAATTCAGGAATTGAAAGCTAAATGCCACATGTTCTCACTTTTAAGTGGGAGCTAAGCTATGGGTACACAACGACATACAGAGTGATATAATGGACACTGGAGACTCAAGTGGAGAGGTTAAGAGGGGGTGGAGGCATGAAAAACTACCTACTGAGTACAGTGTACACTACTTGGGTGACAGGTACACTAAGGTCCCAGACTTTACCACTATACAGTTCGTTCATGTAACCAAAAGCACTAGTACTCCTAAAGCTATTGAAAATTAAAAAAAAAAAAAAAATTTAAGTATTAGTACAGTTTTAAGTTCATAATTTCAGAGGTAGTGCTATAAACATAATAGAGACATTTAAACATTTAGCTATATATATTTTATACTTTAGAATTTTTAATAATAAATTTTAATTTTTTGTGCGTAATAGTTTTATATTGATTTTAATAAGTACCATCAATATTTTTAAATGTCAACATTTTTAACTTTTCATATGTTGTTTCTTGAAAGTATATAGCATTTATACTTCTGAAATTATTAAAGTTTAAAACTGAGACTTTTAGAACTCCCTGTTAAACAATCTTTTTTTTTATAAAGGCTTTCTCTTCTCAGAAAACTGTGTTGAAATCTCTTCATTCAACTGATAAAGCTCTAGAACATTCTTTTTAATGGGTGCATGGTATTCCAGTGAGGGTAACTATTAGAATTTTTTAGTCTGCCATTGCCCTACTGATGGATATTTACCTTGGTCTCAGTTTTGTTTTGTTTTGTTGTTGTTTTGGTCATTGTCAACACTGAAGTTATAAACATCTTTGTATATTTTCTTGGATACTATTTGTTCTATGGCATTGGTTCCCAGGAGTGGGATTGCAGGATTGAAGAGTAAATATAACTTTAATAGGTGATACTATAAATGGCATTAGATAATTAAGAATAATACCTTAGATTTTAGATTCATTGAAAAGAACGTTCACATACATTGTTTCTTGGATGCTCACAATACCTTTGAGGTAGATAGAGTGGATATTATTTCCATTTTACTGATGAGAAGATGGAGGCACAAGATGCTACAGTATCTTATAGTTAACCTAGTTAGAAAGAACTTCACTCCAGTCCACAACTAAACCTTATTCTCAGTAAGCTCCATACAGTCTTTCTTTACCTATATTTTCGTTTTGGTAGATCAATTAGATAAAAACCTTCCAAATCCATCGAGTGACGAAAAAGAAATGTACCCCCACCAGGTGAGGGCAGTAGTTGAAATACATTTATTTTTCTAAATATTAGCACCCCAGCCTCTTTTAAGAACCATGTCTTTATTTCTTTGATATTTGTAATGTATTAATTTTAGTTTTAGGTTACTTGTTTGATCATTGAAATCTTCGTTAAGGTAGACGAGTAAATTAGTGATCAGTTTCCTCCAGTTTTTTTTTTTTTTTTTTTTTTTTTTTTTTTTGAGACAGAGTCTCGCTCTGTTGCCAGGCACCAGGCTGTAGGCTCACTGCAACCTCCGCCTCCTGGGTTCAAGCAGTTCTCCTGCCTCAGCCTCCCGAGGAGTAGCTGGGACTCTAGGTGCATGCCACCACACCCAGCTAATTTTTGTATTTTTAGTAGAGACGTGGTTTCACCATATTGGCCAGGATGGTTTTGATCTCTTGACCTTGTGATCCGTCCGCCTCGGCCTCCCAAAGTGCTGGGATTACAGGCGTGAGCCATGATGCCTGGCCTTTTTTTTTAATTTATAGAAATACACACTAGAGTGTCTCCCAGGGCTTGTAATACACATTGTTTCTTTGGTTCCCTTAAAGAACTTCTTCACATACTCTGAATCTGACTGTTCAAATTCCACTTTTGCAAACTTAGTGGCATGTGATTTGGGGCAGTTCAAAGAGTGCTCAGTTTCCTCATCTGTGAAAGGGGGAGAACATACCTACCTCCTAAACATATTTTACCGAGTCATCATAGATACAAACCATTTAGCATGGCGTGTATCTCAGAGCACAGGCTTAGTACATACATGTACATATGTGGTCCCCTGTGGAACCATGCTAACACTGCTGATAGTAACATGTTGAGTCCAGTCATATCTCCCAGGAACACACTGGGTGGGATATATTTCTTAAATATTTTTCCTCCGTACCATTGCCAAAATGCTAACAAGCTTCTCTACATTTTGTGCCCAAAGCAAGTATTGATACAGCACAGCTCCTTAAATAAAAGTGAAATTATAGGAAGTCTCATGACATTTCTGGGTACTTTATTTTTGAGTGACAAGTGTTTAAACCACAGCAAATACTTTGGTTTCTGCAAGGGTTTGATTGAGAGGAACAACAAAAAGAAATTTAGTTTCTCTTCCTCCAAGTGAACATTGTTTTCTTAGCTGTCTTTTTTTGGGAATTGGGAAGGAGTGGTTACTAAAAACCAATAGTGTGTGAATAGGAGCCAGCGAGGAGTACAGTTAGAGTTTACTCAGCATCGCTAGTAGACAAGCCCCAGAAATGTGCGCAAGAGACATCTGGGAACAAACAGATTTTTTCCCTTCAAATATGTTAAGAGTCTTTTTGTTTCTAGTGGGAACAGCTGTAGGATTCAGCTGTTTGTTTGTAATCTGATGTCTGAGTGAGGGATGATGTCTAAGATGTAGTATACTAATACACAAAATGTCGTCTTAGATAATAGTGAGGTGGTGAGGAAAGTGGAATGAAGCTGGGAAATTCAGAATTGCAGCTGACATTTCATTCTCTCCGAGGTTTGTGAAAAGGCCACAGCTAACTTTGCATTTCCCCAGGAAGGAGGGTGGAGGTTCAGTTGATATCACACCCTGCATATTATTTAAACACTAGCTTGTTCATTTTCTCTTCTGTGACGAGAGGTTACAGAAAGTCTGTTTCTGGCTGACTTCATCCTGGTTCCCTGCTATTTTGGTCTACAGCATTTGGGAACAGGGAGAGCCTAGGTACCTGCTCTGTGCTGAGGACAAAAGTGGACATTTTCTTGACCAAAAGTGGCTTCTGACATCATTTCTTCAGAAGCAGTTTTTCAGTGAAGGAAGAGATGTTTCAAGGCCAATATCTGAAAAGAGTATGTAGCTTTATGATCCACAGTACTTTCTTACCAGTTTTAGAGGACCTTAAGAGTGAGGATGTGACATGGGATCTGTTAAGGATGGCATTCCCCCCATGAGAAAGGTGAAGCCCAGAGAAAGCCTGCGACTGCCCAGAGTTGAGGTTCATCAGCGGCAGAACCAGAAAACCCAGATGTCCTGATGCCTCCATCTAGCATTCTGCATAAGCTTCATGGCCTTCAACCCATGGCGTAAGTTGGGGGAGATTTCATGTGATCCCATCCACGTTTTGTGCATTACCTTTCCCCAGAGGCCCAAGGAGCTAACATAGGCGGTGGTATCAGAGACCCAAGCCCTAGTCGAGATTCTACCATTTGCTCACTGCAAGGTCCTGGGGATGTTAACCCCCTAAATCTCAGTTTCCTTGTTTGTAAAAATGAGATAATTGTAAATAGTTCATTGAGTTGTTGCGGGAACTCACATCATAACATTAGAAAATCTTAGTACAGGGCTTGCTATACAGTAGGTGCTTGATAGATGATAGTTGCTTTTTTTTTTTTTTAAAATGGGTCAGATGTTACGCTACACACTGGAAATACAAAGAAAAAGAAGATACCATTCCTGCCATCAAGTAGTCTGCAGTGTAGCCAGGAAGACAGACATATATGTGAATAAAATAGTGTGCACTGAATATAATGAGAGCAGCAAGGTGGTCCATAAAGAGAGCAGACTGCAGTCACGGCTTCAGAATGAAGTGTTGCACAGATTTTTGAAGATGAATAATAGTGTTAAGGCAGGCAAGCCTTCTTCCTTTCAGAAAGAGAAAAGAGTACATAATGTGCTAATATCTGGATCCATGAAATATTTTAATATTAACATAATAAATTTTAACATATTAACACGGAGTTGCAATTGGTTTACAGTGCTGTGGTCTAAAGTGTCCAGATAGAGAACCCAGAAGGATGACAGAAAGGAGGACAATCTAAGTGGCTTGGAGGCTACTCTGGGTGGATATGGGTCAATACTGAAAGGTTTTTAAGCTGGGAAGTAATATTGTCATATTTGTGTTCTGTAAAGATTACTCTGTGGACACATGAAGGATGAACTGGAGAAGATGGGAGCAGGAGGGCTGGTAGGAGATAATGAGGGCATTACATCTGGCTTGGGTGACTGGACTCTCACCAAAACTGATTTGGAAGGGGTAGGTAATGAGTATTGTTTGGGATATTTTATGTAGTGTATCCAGATGGCTGGATCCATTTGAGTTGGTTGTACAGATCTAGAGCAAGGTGGGAATAAAAACAAGGATATAGATGAGCTCATTTGGAGTGAAGTGTGAGAATATACTGAGATGGCCAAGGCTAGAATCTAGAGGATCCCGGCATTGACGAGGTAGACAGTAGAAGAAGATCCAAGGGAGATGGTGGGAGGGATAGTCACAGAGCAGGAAGAAGCCAGGACAGAGGGAAACTGGAAGGCAGGAGAGAGGAGAGTATAGGAGGGAGGTTTCCAGTGGCAGTTTCATGTGTGTTCTTCATGTTGAAATAAGTAGATGTATACTTGACTACATAAAGGAGGACCTGGGGGCAGAGGGCAGAGGGCAGGGGCTTCAGAGCAAATGCTGCCCCTTGGACTTGGCAAATTAAGAGATCACAAATGTTCTTAGCATGAACAACTCTACGAAAGATATTTAGACAGTAGCTAGATTTCAGTGTAATAGTTACAGATGAGGTTCTTTTGAAAATGAAAGGGTCTTAGAAGATACAGGCAAGAGCAAATGGCAAGGCTTCTGAAAGCAAAGGCAGGTCAGTGATGATGGTGAGTTCTGATGCTTGTAGACAAAGTGGTAGGAGGTAAGGGTGGGTGGGGTTGCACACACATTTTTGGGTGATGGCTCCCTCTTTTCTGCCTCCACATTCCCCTCCTACAGTGTATGATTTCTCTGATCTGCCTCAGTCTGCAGATCTAGCAGACACCTCACCATACCAGCAAGAAGCTTATCAGTTCCACTGTTAGGCACCTTAAGTGCTGGTTGAGGTTGTCCAGGTGCCATGAGGTGCCTCAGAGCCTCTCCTTCCCAGTGTGCACTCTCCACAGCTAACTCCTGTTTTTTGACCACTGAACTCGCAAACCCCCAGTATTTGCATGTTCTTGTTTCCTGTGAATTTGCTCCGTTCTTCACTAATCTCTGCTGTCCCTGAGCTCCAGAATTGTCATGCTTAGAGACCTTGGTTAACATCTGAGAGTCCTGGTTTGCCATGCATTTAAAGAATGTACACGATGTGTGATAAAAATCAGTACGGCCACAGGGGGAAATGAGAACAGGGCTTGGAAGGAAGAAATCTGTTATATTCACAGATCCCAAAGAGGGGTATCACCACATGCTTCGCAGGGCCACAGGAGAAAACACTCATGTTAGGAGGCAGAGAAGGTGGGAGTCAGAGGAGAGCTTGGGCCAGCCCATCCGCTGTCTTTATTGGAGTTCCCAAGGGAAAGGCAAGGTGGGGGCAAGGTTAACAGTTCATAATTGCTATTTGAAGTAAATTGGTCAGGCTCCAAGCCTTCTGGGTGGTCCCTGCTTGCTTGGTACTTGGCTGTGGCATGATAAAGGCAGAGGAATATTGCGTTCCAGGGACAGATAGAGGGATGTCTCTGGATTGGTGAGTTTTCTTGTCAAAGGCATGATACCAGCCAGGCTCTTTGTTGTCTCTAAGAATTGGCTAGTGCCCTGAAAGAGACAGTCTCTCTCCAGCCAGAAAGGTAGTAGTTTTAAGATGTCAAAACATTTAATATTCAGAAAATGCAAATTATGTAAAATACATAGTGATACCTGCTATTCATAGTCAACCTGCCTGCCTGTTTATTGATCTGAGCTCTGATTTCCCAAACCTCAGCCCCTTACCCCCAATACCCTACCACCAAGAATTTAGAAAAATTGTCTTTCAAAAGAAGAGATTAGGTTTTTTCCACCAAAAAGTTGTTTTTAGTATGAGAAGTCAAGCCTTTTTGACATTTCTTATCAGTTAATGTTCTTTCCTTACCATTTAATTGTTCATTTGTTGCTTTTCTTCTGTCTTCTGCAGGCAATTAAGAAAACAAAATGGTTTTATTATCTGCCTGTAAAACCTACCAAGAGAGTTTCTTAGGATTTCAGTGTAACAGGAAAACCATTGTATAAATGAGAACTCTCAACTTTCCTAGAATAAGGAATAAGAAAAAGGCAATAAATATTAATTTCAAAACTTAGATACAGAAAAAGAATTTCTTCAATGCCTGTGTTTTCCAACTTGAAGTAGCATTGACTTTAAAATTCATGTTCTAACAAAGTTCCCTCAGTTTCATTTACTTCTTTAGATTATGAAGAATGTCATAATATGGAAGAGAATATATAACACATAGATGCACTTTAAAGGATTAAAGAAAACATCCACATTTCTGCTACTAATCTGAAGAACATTATCACTGCTACTGAAACCCTTATGTATCTCTCTCCTATTGTTCTCTCCCCACCTACTTTCCTGGATTTTGAGTTACTTACTCTCTTGTTTGCTTTTTTTTTTTTTTTTTAGTTTTACCACATTTGTACCACATATGGTTTTACCATATATGTATCCTAAAACAATATACTATCTTATTTTAACTTTTACGTAACAGAATCATACTGATTATTTTGTGACTTTCTCCCCACAAAAGCACTGTGTTCTGAGTTTCATCCGTGTTTATCTGTATAACTTTAGTTCATTCATTTTCATTGCTATAGAATATTTTATTGTATTTATTATACGACAGTTTAGCCATTCCACTGTTTAAGGGTCCTGTGTTTTATCACATATATGGAAACCTTATTGGCTTCCTTATTAATAAAAGTAATTTGTAGATTCTTTATATCATTTACAAGTAATGACAGTTCTGTCTTCCTTTTCAATCGATAAAATGTTAATTCTTTTTCTTACTGAACTAGCAAGAATCTGCAGTGTTAAAGGTGACAGATGAAACTTTTCATTTACATTACAGAGTATGGTATTTGTGATAGCCTTTATTCAGTTCAGGAAGTTTTCTTCTATTCTTGTTTTAATCATAAATGATGAGTATTGTATTTTGCTGAATGCTTTTTCTGTATCCTTTGAGATGATCATGTATTTTATTCTTTTATCTAGTGAATAACACTGATATTGAAGCAACCTTGAATTATGGGAATAACCCAAATTTATACACGTTATTTTTCTTTGTAAATTATTAAATTTGAACTACTAATTTTTTTCCCCAGGATTTTTCCATTTGTGTTCATAAATGGGACTGTTTTATGGTTAGTTTTTTTTTTTTTTGAGGTTCTCTGATTTTTGGGTTTATATATTTTTGAAGATACATTATTAGGAACATATTGTTATATCTTCCCAGGGAATTAAATATTTATATTAATATGTGATGTCCCTTTTTATCTCTTTGCCTAAAATTAATTGTGTATGGTTTTAATTTAGCTACACTAGATTTCTGGGTTATTATTTGCCTATGTACTTCTTTCCCTAACCTCCTTTTTTCAAAGACACAAAAGGTTTTAGATTTGTGCTTTGTAAATCACATAATTGGAATTTGTCTTTCACACTAGCTTTATTAAGGTATAATTTTATATGATAAAACTCATATATTTTAAGTATACAGTTTGATGAATTTTGGCAGGTGTGTATAGTCATGTCACCACTACCACAATAAAGCTACAGCTATTTTCGTCACACAAGAAAGTTCCTCATGCTCTTTGCTATCAGTTTCCCTCCCGTCTGGCATTAGGAAACTACTGAACTGCTTTTTATCACAATATTATTTTGTCTTTTCCAGAATGTCATATAAATGAAATCATACAGTATGTAGGCTTTGGTATTTGGCTTCTTTCACTTAGCATAATGCCTTCGAGGTTCATTTATGCTGTTACATGTATCAGACTTCCATTCCTTTGTATTTTCTCAGTATTACTTCATTGGATGGACATACCACAGTTGTGTTGTGTTGTGTTACATTGTTTTGTTTTAGCTATTCGCCAGTTGATGGACATTTGGGTCATTTCCAGTTTTTCCCTATTATAGATAAAATTGCTGTGAACATTCACATACAAGTCTTTTTGTGGACATATGTTGTCTATCTTTTAATTCAATCGAACAGTCTTTGTCTTTTAACCACCTCAGCCTCCCAACATGCTGGGATTACAGGTGTGAGCCACCGCACCCAGCCATATAATTTCTTAAACATAAGATTAAATTTTCCATTTCTGTATAAGATTATATACAATTTGTTTATATCTGTTTACCAAATAACTCTTTCCTACTTCATCTGCATCTAATTTGGTATTGGACTTATTGAGTCTCTGAATATAATTATTTTCATTTCTTAAAGTTATTTTTGGCTGTTTCTTAAATTTGGTCATTTTTGATATCTTCTTTTTTCATATTTTAAGATCCTGTTTACTTTTTAAAACACATTAAATACATCTATTTTACATTGATATTCAATACATCCAATAGCTGAAGTCTATGAGGGTTTCATCTGCACTTTGTTTTTTCTCATTGATGTTCATGACACCTTGATTCTTTGTTTTGTGATTTTTTTAATTTGAACTCAATTACTTAGAATTCTTATGAAAATCTCTTGAAACTTAGATTTAACATTCATTATTCTAGAGAGGCTTTGTATTTGCTTCTACCATGTGTTTGTAGGCCTTGCCAACCCAAGACTTTTTACCCTATTTGGTTTTGGAAAGGGCACAAGGATATGTAATTTCTGGGCTTTGTCTTTGTTCGTTTGTTTGTTTTGAAATGGAGTCTCACTCTGTCACCCAGGCTGGAGTGCCGTGGTGAGATTTCAGCCCACTGCAACCTCCACCTCCTGGGTTCAAGTGATTCTCCTGGCTTGGCCTCATGACTAGCTGAAACTGCAGGTGCATGCTACCACAGCCAGCTAATTTTTTTGTATTTTTCATAGAGTCAGGGTTTCATCGTGTTGTCCAGGCTGGTCTAAAACTCCTGACCTCAAGTGATCCTCCTGCCTTGGCCTCCCAAAGTGCTGGGATTACAGGTATGAGCCACCACACCTGGTCTGGGCTCTGTATTTTTTGAGGAAACTTTTTCTTCTTTTTTTCTCCTTTCCCATCACCAAGGCTTATTCTGTCTCCTATTTCTGGGAATATATTTTTTTTAATTTACCCACTGAGGATTTCGTCTTTCCAAGGGTATTGGCTTTGACCTTCCTGTGTGGACATTAGGCTCTCTCTTTGTCTCTTAATATCCCATCAGGGATTGACTTATGTCTCCAGGGTACATACCAGCTGCAGGACTTACCTACTTACTTCCCTGGGTTCTAACTTTCTCGTCATTTTCAACTTTTAGCAATTGCTGTTACTTTCTTGCAGCTTAGCCATATCTTTAAAAATGTTTTTATTTTTAAATACTCACTTCAGCATTTTTTAGGCATTCAACTTGCCATACTTGACATTCAGAAGGCCTCTTTACTTGAAAAGTAAAATAGTTAAAGGAATATTCTACTTTTGCCATACTTGACAGTCAGAAGTCCTCTTTACTTGAAAGTTGAAACATTTCCTGGAAGAAGACCAATAGTAAATTAGAGCCTTGTCATTCATGGATTTCTCTACAGTCAAAGAGTTTTACATCACAGTAGAATCATATTTTTACCTATAAAAAAAGTAGTAGTTGGTTTGTATAAATATTAATGTTTAAGATTTTGTCTTTTTTCTTTGGTCTTCTGAAATGGAATTACAAAAGGTCTTTAAGAATCAGACACTCATTCACTAGCTTTTCAACAAATACTTGTGGAGCCCCTACATTTTAGGTGCTGGGGACAGGATGTGTCAGTGATTAAAGCAGACAAAAATTCTTGTTCCTACTGAGCTTACGTTCTGGGAGGAGATGGACAGTTAACCAGATAAATAGATAAAGTGTTTAGTATGTTGAAGGGTGATAGTGCTGAGGGAACACTTGGGCAGGTAAAGGAGAATTGGGAGTTGTTCTCAATTATTCTTCTTTTAAAAAAAAATTTTATCCCAATAGTAAGCAATAATACTTATTTTTTAAAGAATATACTTTAGGCCGTGGTGGCTCACACCTGTAATCCCAGCACTTTGGGAGGTCAGGGAAGGTGGATCATGAGGTCAAGAGATCGAGACAATGCTGGCCAACATGGTGAAGCCCTGTCTCTACTAAAGATAAAAAAAATTAAAAAAAAAATTAGCCAGGCGTGACGGTGCCTGCCTGTAGTCCCAGCTATTCGGGAGTCTGAGGCAGGAGAATTGCTTGAAACCAAAAAACGGAACTTGCAGTGAGACGGGATCGCACTACCACACTCCAGCCTAGCAATAGAGTGAGACTCCATCTCAAAAAGAAAGAATATACTTTAAAAGTAAGAGCCATGTCAATTGAAGTTTATACTGAAAGTTCCTTTAAATATTCTATTGCAGCATTATTAATTCTTAAACTTGTAAATGTTAAGTTGCAATTAATGTGTTCATTTGTAGAAATTCCTAGATTAGAAAAAAAATGTTTTTATAATTCCTTGGGCACTTGTTTAGTAAGAAAGCAAATGATTAGAAAATATTGATCACAATAGAACTTCAACTATATGATGCCAAAACTTTTTTAAAATCCTCAGGTTTTCAAAATAGCATCAAACTGGAAAATGTTTCTTTCTACCCACCAATTCCCAGAAGGGCAAAAACAAACAAAATATCCAGCAACAACTGAATATCAAAGGGGGCTAAGTATCTGTTAGACTTAACTCACTAGGCTGGTTCTGAAAATCCCAACTGGTGAAGGTATAAATGGCTATTCATTTATTTAGCGCAAAAACTGACAAACAGGGCAGAAGTAACCAGAAGGGAACAAAGAGAGCAGTGGAGACCTTTAAAGACGGCAGCAGTGGACACCAGAGTGCAAAGCAGCAGGCACTGTTTTAAAAGGAGCACCGTTAATCCAGAGACTAAAGCTCTGCAGACCAAGAGCAAAGCACCATTTATAGCTCAGTTCCCACAAGGGCATGACCATGCTCTATTGCAAGCACATCAGCTGAGGGACAGAGAGTCTATTATTAAACAATTGTAGTGTCTACCCACAGGAAGTAGGGTGAATGTCTGGGTTAGTGTCCTGACACCAGTGACTTCATTGATCCAACCTGTGCAAGTATCAGGGAAGGGCTCAGAATAGGAGGAGTTATTGCAGAACGTTATTCATGGGGGAGTTTTTCATCATTAAAGCATCATCCAAGACTCCATTTTTGCTGTTGTTTATGCTTAGACTTTTTTTCACAGTAAAAAATTGAGGAGAATAAACTATCTTCTTATAAGGATAAAGAACTCTGAAAAATACATAAATCACTTTAGTGGTTTTTTTGATTGTAAAAGGTAACATATTTATTGGGGAAAAGTTCAGAAAATCTTTTTTTTTTTTTTTTTTTTTTTTAACCAGTAACTGGAGAGAAAGCAACTGTTAACATTTTGTTATATATCTGCAGTTCCCAAACTGTGTGCCCAAATGCTCTGGGGCACCACAGCAAATTTGGGTGCAGCTCTAGAGTTGGCACAGGTATGTTCCATCATTAAGGGAAACATTGTACAACACTCTGCCAACTATTAGCTGGACATAATTCACAGCTTCAGCATTCGATCACACTATATTCCTTTTGATTATATCATATCTTTACAAAACTGAGTTTTCAGTGGTTGCTGAGGGTTTAGTGATTAAAAAGTACATCACATGAAAACTATCACGGAACAGGAAATAAGAATTGTGGTGTCCAGTGATTCCAAGATTTAAAGTTATGCCATGCCCAACAGGTGTATACATTCTATAACAAGTTATAACAAAGTTACTTAAGAAAATAAAAATAGTAGTTTTCATTTATGTGTGGTTTTTTTTCCCAAATAACTACTAAGTTATTCTGACATAAATAGTTATTATGTTGTTTGGATCTAACTACTTAACAGACAGCACTATTAGATATTTGTTTAGACCTGGAGGCATTGTAAAAAATAACTGAGACTCTAACGGCTTCCAGAATTATTTGGGAACCTCTAATATAAATCCTTTCAGATTTTCCCCTAAATACAGCCACATGTATTTTTGAAAATATATTATTTCAAAGAAACCATCATTTTCTTTCAGTTAATATATTGTGGAAATCTTTGCATGCCAGTAATGTGGATCATTATTTTAAAAATTTAATGGCAGAATAGTTTTCCATTGTTTTAAATTCTATGTTTTTTTCACTGGTCGTCTAATGTTAGAGGTTTAGTAAAACTTTACTTTTATGCCCTGTCACATAGGCTGGAGTACAGTGGCATGATCATGATTCCCTGCAGCCTCTCCCTCCTGGGCTCAAGCAGTCAGTCCTCTGGCCTCACGTATCCATGTAGCTGGGACAATAAGCGCCACCACACCCAACTAATTTTTCTATTTTTTATAGAGATAGGGTCTCACTATGTTGCCCAAGCTGGTCTCAAACTCCTGGGCTTAAATGGTTCTCCCACTTTGGCCTCCCAAAAGTACTAGGATTATAGGCATGCAGCACCACACCCAGAGTACTTTACTGTTATAATCAGGGGTGTGATTAGCCTCTTTGTTTATATAGCCAGTGATTCTTTAGGCTAGATTCCTAGAAAGTGATTTTCTGGGTCAAAGAATATGTACTTTTTAATGGCTTGGATATTCATATGTAAAATATATAGAGAGCCCAATTATCTTTTCAAAGAGATTACACCAATTTCTTTTTGCCAACTGTTTACAAGGCTACCTCAGCAACAAGAAGTGAAACATTGGAGAATTCCCAAACATTTAAACTCAGATTTGTGAACTGGCCAAGCATGTTTCTCTTTCTCAACCACTGAATAAAGTGAATGCCAGTGAGAAAGCTGAGGAAATGTGTACTGGCCAGGAGTGCCTAGGAGCCTTTATAGATGAAGCTGATGTCAGAGGTAGCTGATGCTAGGCCAGGCATGGTAGTTCACGCCTGTAATCCCAGCATTTGGGGAGGCAGGGGCAGATGGGTCACCTGAGGTCCAGAGTTTGAGACCAGCCTGGTCAACATGGTAAAACCCCATCTCTGCTAAAAATATAAAAAACTAGCCTGGCATGGTGGCGGGTGCCTTTAATCCCCAGCTTCTCCAGAGGCTGAGGCAGGAGAATCACTGGAACCCAGAAGGTAGAGGTTGCAGTGAACCAAGATTCCGCCATTGCACTCCAGCCTGGGCAACAAGAGCAAGAGTCCGTCCCCCCAAAAAAAAAGAAAAAAAAAAAAAGAGGTAGCTGATAGCAATCAACATCCAAAATGACACCCACTTAGGAAATAGGAAAATCATTTGTGAGGAAACTTCTACAGCCTTTGGTTCACCAACCAGTTTTTAAAAAACATTTTACTCCCCCTAAAGCAATGCTCGACCACATAGCTTCACTCTGCCTTTGTGAGGAAGAGACAAATGATCCAAATAGGAGTTGACATCAGGAATTTTTTGAGAGGACAAATTTCAGAGTACTGTGAGGGTCAAATAGACTCCTTCCTGCTCCATGGTTTACAGCACATAAGTTCTTATCTATCACCAAATACCTATCACATTTTGATCTACATTCAATTTGTACACATGAGCTGGTGTCTTCAATTATACGTTACTAAGGAAAAAGCATATTACGTGTCTTAGACTATGGTCTTCGAAGCACGGATATGTGGTGCCTTTTGGAAATATTTCAATGTTAAGAAAATTTGGAGGCTTTCAACTCTGGGAATCTAAGCTGTATTGAAAGCCTCATTCCCAAAGTATCCTGAATGGATAAGATTTGGCTGTGATTTCACAGCATGGGAATGTGTATTTCTGTTTTCTTTTTGCAGTGAAGATATCATCTACCTTTCATCTTGATTTTAGATATTTTAAAATCAATTTTATAATTTTATAAAATAGATTAATGCTTTTTGAAAAAGCACGGCTTAGCTGCTTCCGAAAAGATAAATGTACTCTTAGGGATCCACATTTGACTTTTTTCGATATTCAAATAAAAATCATTGGGACAAGATGATAACCAGGATGACTCTACTGAAAGCAGAAAATCTTTAAAATTTTGTTGTAGATAAATTAAATCCGTGTTGTAAATACTCATCACCTCACTGTTTTCACCTGATGCCTTGCATACATAGAACCAAGAAGCTACTTTCAGTTATATCAGAAGAGAAGTAAAAAAAAAAAAAATACTGTGGTCTGTTTATCAAACAATTGCTACAGAGAGGGCCTTCCCCCCTTTGTGTAGAAGGAGAATGTCAGCTGTTGGAAGTCTCCATGTGACTCTGTGCTGCCATGAGATACTTTCTTTTAAATCTCTGCTAGAGAATTCTGCCAAAGTCTGGTGTGTTTGTGTCATCTTTAGAGAAGTTGACTGTATTAAGAGTGAGGTGAGTTTCTGCATTTATCCAAGACTGGTACACTTAGGAAAATAAGTGTAAGAAAAATAAGCTTTTCAGGAACTGAGGAAAATTTAAAGGCCATATCAGTTATTTATATCTAAATGGCAAAGTTCTCTTTGTCATCTTTAAAAACCAACTACAAGTTTGCTTTCAGAACACTGGACATGTTTACAGATTTAGGAGACACACACCAGAATGTGTACTGTAATTACTTAATCCTCATTTGTCAGCCAGAGCAGTGTCCCTTCAAGATAAAAGAATGGGCAGCATCTGTGATGTCTGGGTAGTTCCTTAACTCCTGAGCTTTAAGTACAGAAAATCATGATCATTCTTTACTTGCTTGTCCTCAGAAAATGAAAATGCGTATTAGTGGACAAATTTCTGTTCTGTGATTTTTTTGTTTTTATTTTTTGAAACAGAGTTCTTACTCTGGCAACCAGGCTGAAGTGTGGTGTTGTGATCACAGCTCATGGCAGCCTCAACCTCCTGAACTCAAATGACCCTCCCACATCAACCTCCCAAGTAGCTGGGACCACAGGTGTGTGCCAGCAGGCCCAGCTAATTTTTTAAAAAAAAATTTATAGCAATGAGGTCTCACTATGTTGCCCAGGCTGGTCTCAAACTCCCGGGCTCAAGCAGTCCTCCTACCTTGGTCTCCCAGAGTGCTGGGATTACAGGCATGAGCCACCACACCTGGCCCTGGTCTGGGAATTGTTTGTGATAATCAGGAACTTTGTTTCTTTTAAGCCACACCATTTTAATTACATATTCACCAAATGAACAAATTATCTGATAGATAAGAGCACTACTAATTTAAATAAATTTAATCCTATGCTCATTGATTTATTCAACAAACATTTATAGAGCTCCAACAGTTTGTAAACATTTTCCAGGCACAAAACAATCTGGCTCCTGCCCTTAAGAAGTTTGATCAAATTGGGAAGCTTTCAAGAAAGCCAGTATCTAATAATCGTGAAGAAGTGCTGGGGTGAAGATTGAAGGCATCCTCTGGAGCAGCATTGCTGGGTCCAGCTCAGGGCTCCAAGAAGCTTCTCTGAGGAACTCCTGCTCAGTCTGGATCTCAGAAGTTGGGTGGAATTCAGAGTACTAATAGCCATGAAATCCAAATAAATTCATCTGGCCAGAGGTTCCACTTCTTTTAGTACACATTTTCAGACCTATAACTACCATCGAGATGCTAGTTGGTGCCACTGCCTATTTGCATGGTGCCTTCAGAGGGTTCCAGAGTCATCCATCCATCCTGTCTGTGGTTGACATTGGCATTGTGGTCCCCTGGCCATTGTCTGTTACAGGTAGCAATGGAAAGATGGTATATTAAGCATTCCGAGATGCTAAGCATTCTAATATTTTCTTCTCCAGAATAATGCCAACTAATGGTACCAGGCCTGTATTACCTAGATTTAACTTGATTAGTTTCTAAGTGAGACCTTGAAGGACTTTCTAATCAGTTGCTTAACCATGCCTAATCATGATGCTTTGTATACTCACACATGCAAATAAGCACGTGTACTTTATTGTTTATATTTATTTAAAATAAATTCAGATGTTAGTCATCTGTGATTTGGGGCAAGTCATGAATAGTGATATCAGTATTACCATTTGTAAGATGTGGTTAAGAGTAGCTGTAATTTTACCTAACAGGGATTAAATACTTAATGTTTATAAAGTGCTATGTTTCATTAGAAAAAATAATCATTATTATGTTTATTAATATGATTTGCAAATGATTAGTACTAATCACAGATAATACACCTGCAAAAATATCACGTGTCTATACAAACCACAGTTTAGATAGCTTTAACTTTTTTTAATCCCAAATTTTAATTTAAGAGTTTTTGGGGACACAGTGCCTAAAAATATACATATCTCTTTTTTTTCTTCCAGTTAGGTCTATCCCCTTGTAAAAGGGCTGGTAACAATTTGGCCTCTTTAAGGGCAAAAATCCTTTCATACGGACCGTAAGTGGTTTGAGTCAAGACTCCAACTTAGATGTCATCTCCATGAGGTTCTTTTGTCTCGAGAGACCAAGTCTGAAGAACCATATATTCTGGTTGAAAATAGTGTGGCCTTTTTGGAATGCTTCACAGAAGTTTCTAATAAAGAGGTGGTGTTTGTCTTAGGTATTCTGACACTGTTTTTGAAAAGACTGCAGTACCAAATTCCCATTTAGTTTATTTTTAGCTTGAGTCTACTCTGCTAATAAAAATAAAACTATTTTTGTACATGCTGCTTCTAGTACTTAGAGCCACATTTTAAAAGAATTCACAGAAAACAGTCCATAGTGATAACTCTGTGCAATGACCAGATTGTTACAGAATTGTGTTTCAAATAAATGTTATGATGGCTGCATTTTAGCTGCATCACAGGATCCAGCTCACATGATTCCTGCCCCTACAGTACACACATACACATACACAAAGGGCCTCATCCCCGCCTTGCTTACTTAGAGTAAGTACTTGGCTTATCTAATTTCTGCATTTGTCCAGTGTGCATGTGCTGACTGTCCTTTGTGTATTGTTCAAAGCCTTACATGCACAGAGAGACACTGAATACATGTCTGTGATGACAGTTCCCCTTAAGAGACGATGGACTGCTCTTTTAGGGAGTTGTGTGTTTCTATGGTAACCCCCTTTTGAAAACTTCAATTTTATCCACATATATTTTGCAGATACTGAAAGCAAGCTTATGTTGAATTTAGAGAAGCTTTAAGTTTTGAAGAGGAAACTGCAGCTTATCAGCAGATGTCAAGAGCATACATACTTTGAAAGCTCGTTGAAAAAAATTATGATTCCTTTTGTGCTTGACACTTACCAAAGACCAGTGTTCCATTCAGATAATCTTTTATTGTGTTTTTTATGCTCCTTAGGCTAAAAGTCACAAATATATACACAATTTGATAGAACTCAAAAGGAACAAAATAAGCACTATTCCTCCTTTGCCCTGTCTCCGCCTGTTTCCCATCCCCAGTTTTGTACAGTACAATGTCACCAGCTTATTGAATTAAATTTACTTTAATCCATTTCCTTTTCTCCAGGTTACTACAATAGCTATGGGCTCTCAGTTAGCCAGCTACATCTGATACAGAGAAAATAGGTTATGTCCCTATTTTGAAAAGAGAACTCTCTCCATGGCTTAGTGCTTTGTGTTTTTAATAGTTACAAATCTGGAAGAGATGTGGACTTCTTCCCAAGGGATAAAAATGTATGTATAGTGACCATTTCTTAATTCTGCAGGAGAATGCAGACAGTGATCTATGTAGTCTATGAGGTCTGCATATATAAGAGTTTTCCTTTGCTTTTAGTTGCCTTCTTTCACTTTTAGGATGTTTTGTTTCTTTTTTTATACTTCTGTGTATTTTCACTGTTTTCCCTTTCTTTCTGAAGCACATATTCAGTTTTCTTAAAATCAAATCTGTGTGGTAGATACTGTGTTTGGTTTTTTCCACATGTGTTAATTGTTCCGTGGCTTATTTTGTTTACTGTTTTTGCAGACCTGATTTGCCATGGTCCATGCCTTTCAGTCTACTAGACCACATAGTTGATTTCCCAGTAGGGAAAAGACTCGGCTGTCTTACCCAGTAATTAGTTATCTCATTGCAAAAGAGACAAGTTTCTCTGAGAGGACTTTGTCACACGTTAAATGTCTGCTTTGGAAGATAGAGCCCATTTAGTTACTTGCCCGTCCATGTGGTAAAAGAAATGCATAATTTCACCATGAAAATTCTTAAGTATTTGGAGGGCAGAAGATGGTTAATTCAACCATTTATACTCAGCTATTGAGAAATGATGTTTATTAGTGCTAGGAAATCAAAGTAAGAGATATTTTTCAGCCTCATGAGGAAGCGACAGTGTTGTTTATTTCTGAAGCATATTTTCATTTGCTGAGAGAGGACTTTGCGGCACTTTCCCTTGAATACTTTCGTGTAGCCTTCTCTTGCTGTATGAGCAAGTGCCCCCCAGAAAATACAGGAGAATGAGTTCTGCCGTCTTTATATTGTTACCTCCCTAGAATAGGAGAAGGAAGTAAATGCCAGACTCTGCCCTGTGCGCCTGGATCTTTCCTCATTCCCCAGCTCAACCACCCATCTCTTGTGACTTACTACACATCATGAAGCCCCTGCCCGGGCTCCTGATCTTGTTCAGTCCTGTCTCAAAGCCACAGTCTTCCTGATGTCCCTTTCCTAGCTTGGCCTCTTTAATTATTTCTTTCCTGTCCCAATCAGTTATGAGTGTGAGGCTTCATCTTTTCAGTCCCACTCCTGGGTCTACCCATGACTTGCCTCCTACCTCTACATGCCCACCATACGTACCCCATCCTTCCACTTGACCACTGCTTGTGGTCTCTTTGTCTGAAATGTTTCTCCATGCCCCTTCCCCAGCAGCTCCATATCCCTTCGTTGGAGAGGCATCACCTCCCTCTCAGTTATGCTTTCATGATATCACATACCTTTCCAACACTGCACCTAATAACGTTTGCAGTTTTATCTTTATTGGTACAAATTATTTCATTAATGTCTGCGTTTCTCATTATCTGCTGAGCACCCGTAGGCAGGCAGTTCCTAGTCTCTGTGTTTCTAGTGATCAGCATAGAAGTGGACATATAGTAGTTGCTCAATGAATATCTCTCAAATGACATCTGCAAATATCTCCGGGGGCCCACTCAATGGCCATTAGCCCCTTTCTTGCAGTACAACCCTAATTTGGTTGAAGTATTTCCTCTCTTCTAAGTGGCCATCTGCTCAGACAGCTGGTCCCAGTCCCAGTTCCTAATCCAGGGAGTGAATTTTTGGTTAGATATACAAGATCAGATCATCAGCTTGGCCCATGCACAGCGGTATGGATTTCCCTGGAACCTCCAAATCAAAATAGAACTGAAAGATGGAAAGAACCCAGGCCCTTAAGGATGTTGCTGAGCTGTGAGCTAAACCAGCCCTCGGATAGCTTTACTTCCAGGCAACTTTGTCGTGTAAAGTAATAAATTTCCTTATTTGTTCAGGTCAATTCAAAGGTTTTTTGCTTCTGAAAATAATCTTATGCAGAATATCATGAATGAATGAATAAATTAACTTAATCTCACTTCTTCACAAATTTGTGTGCCCTTGGAGTTCCTTCCTAATTATTAGTTTTCTCTTTTCTCATTTCTGTGAAGTGTTGGTCTACCAAGTGAAGATGTTGATCAGCATTGAGCCCAATGCTAAATCCCAAGTAACTCATATGTTTCAAAAAGTGTTTCCTTCCACTAAATGGCCCACACCCAGAACGTGAGCTCATATTCTTTTTTACCTCTTGCCCTTTGGCTTCGCACTCTGTTCATACCTTTTTGGGGCAAGCTCTTCTCTAAGGAGGTTGAGAGTCAGGTTAAGTCATACCCAGCAATTTCCTGTTTGTGAGCCTTGAAGCTCTTGAAGAGTGCGGCAGGTTTGACAGAATCTGTAGGTGTTTTCAGACGTGAGCTGATTCATCCCCTTTGGTAGTTAATTCTCCAAAGGTCTCATCTTCCCAGCTACCATCCCTTATTCTCTCTGGATGCTGTACAGTTCTTTGTGTGGGGATGAGATTCTCAAGGCTGCCTGGGTCATGTATTCCATGTCTTTTCTGGGATTTGGTACATGTACTTTAGACCCTGCTTTTCTCCATTTTTATGCAACAGTTACTCCATGTTGCTTCATAGCATTTTTGTTGTTCCAGCAGGGCTTTGGAATGGCCCCTGTGAAATCTGCTGCCATTCTTTTTCATAGTCCTCCACCTCAGTTTAATATAACACAACTTAGCCTAAGAAATGCAAGGGCTAATTAAAGACCACTTGAAATGCTCACTTGTTTGGTAGCAGAAACTTTGGTGTTCTCTCATTATTTTCTTTATTTCCCAGCATATTGACAATGAAAACTAGGTAATCACCCATTTTTGTAAAATGCTCCCCTGTAGTAAACCATGAGAGTGAGGCAGCTAAGTAACCCATCTTTGAGGATGTTACTTTTAGTGATGCCATGTGAAAAAAAGACTAAATTTGTAACCCAAAAACTTGCATTCTTAAACCAAAATAGGAACAGCCCCACTTTGGCCCACCATCCTGGGCAAGTAGCATACTCTCCAAGATTCGGAATATAATTCTTACTGCCTGCAGGGGTTGTTATGAGAGAAGAGTAAGACGCGATGGAAGTGTTGTATATGCCTAGGAAGTGCTATACACACGTATTAAAATTGTGAGGTTACAAAGAAAAACTCTTGTGCAGCATCTTTTCATACCACTCTGTACCTGCTTCAGTTTCCCTCCCCACCTCCAGCAATAGACAAGGCAGGTCATGAGGTTGGGCCCAATGCACATTGGGATCAGTTCCCCTGGAACTTGTCAAGTGAGTCACTGCTTCATCACACAGCAGAACACCCCCACTAACCTTGGAATTCCAATCATTTTTACAAGTTTGGTGATTTCCATTGGGGGGAAAAATCCCTTGTAGTTAGTGATGAGACCACCTCAGTTGTCATCTGAGAAGTAGGACTCCAATATTGATAACTCATCCGTGACTTTTTCTTACCTAGTCGGCCAGCATTTTTGTACAACCTACTTGTGTTAGGCATTGTATTCAATGCTTGGGATGTATCTGTGAACAAAACAAAAAAATTTCTGCCCTCTTGGAGCTTCTGTTCTATTGAGGGGAAATAGAAAATAAGCAATAAACAAGCAAATTATAGTATGTTATAAGATGATAATTGCTAGGAAAAAAAATTTAAAGCAGAGCAGGAAAGAGAAGGACCAATTTGGGGATAGGAAGAGGTTTCAGTTTTAAATTAGGTGCTCGTTGTAGGCCTCCTATATTTCTAGCCTTTTTTTTACTGTTGTGTTGTTGTTTTTACAGAATGTTGTGATGATGCACCATTGCAAAGAATTATCTCTAGAGAAATTAAATATTGCATGAAATGAAAGCAGTTCAGCTAAAGGCGAAAGCTGATTGCTAAATGCTTACAAAGGATGGGAAGTTGCTCTAGCCCTTGTATGGCATTCTCAGGTTATCTATTCTTAGTTTAGTTTCCTTTTCCGAAAATGATGTTTATTATATAGTCTTCGAATGGAACATATCACTGACACCTACTGCCATGTGTTTATAGTTAAACATAGCTAGCCTTCTTCTTAACAAGACCAAGAGGTTCATCCAGAATGTTTCCCTTTAAAAGTCCTAAAAAGGTTCCCCCCTGGTTGGCTTTCCAGCCCATAACAGTGATGGATTTTGCAGCCCTCTTAGTCTAGCCATGTGGAGAAAGCTAATGTTGTGGGTAATTCACCCCTTTAAACATGTGCTTTGTGTTTTGGTGGTAGTTGTTTGGGGCTGTGGTGTCTTAGGCATGGAGCTTATTATTCCGTATAAATTACAAATCACAGACACTCCGCCCCGAATAGCACTGTTATTTATGATCCATAGCTCTCCCTGTGCAGTGCCCCTTTTCCTCATGTCTGCTGTGTAACCTGACTTATGGATGAGCCTGCTTCAAGTTCTCCCTGGCAGTTTGTCCCCTTTTCCACAGTCCACCTTGGTGGCTGACTGGAAGGAGCCAGCATATGGCTTCTCCCATTGTCTGTGGCTATAGACAAGAGGCTGTCAGGGGGTCTCTTTCCATGGACAAGACCCTGCCAATCCTGCCAAAGTAACACTTGTGCTTCCTGTCCAGTACTGACTAGCACAGTGCTATTCAAAAGGCAGGCTAATACCAGATCCATCAGAATGAACACATTTTGAGCATTCGCAGACATACTTCCTCCCTTCCTGGCCTGTTGTTCTCCATCACTCACCAGATTCAGAGGGTACCGTGCTTCTTGGGAGCAAGGCTAGGGTGCTTAGAGAGAGGCTTCTTCAAAGAGGAAAGGGGCTACCCTGGCTCATTATGAACTTTCTGGGTTCCGAACCTGCCACTCATTATTCTGAATTGTGCAGCACATGTCTGTCACCTCCTAGTATAGTGTGGCCTTGAGAAAGTTACCTACTTTTTTTAGCTCTCAGTTTTTCATCTGTAAAAAGGAGTGAATTATTCTTCGAATGACCTTCAAATTTGCTTCCACTTCTAATTTTGTTTTAAGACACTGTTGACTATATTTCTCCTAAAAATTGTTCCTTTTTTTTTATGGGTTAACAGGGTTGCTTTAATGAAAAAAAAATGCTAAATTAGAGTTTGTAAGGGAAAAATCTATTTCTTAAAAAAAATTATTTATGTGATAAGCAGATTATATTCCTTTCATGTCAAGCATTTGGAAAAGCAGAGACTGATCAAGGCATGAAATTCACCATATTCACTCCAATAAAACCTGAAAGTTTTATAAGAAACATAGTTGGTAGATATTTTACAAGAGCACTGTCTGAGGCTTAGGAACCATACACAGAGGCTTAGATCAATTGTTCTTTTTGACGTGATTGGGCTCTTTAGACTTTTTACCCTTTGTCCTGATCTGATTGTCTCCACGAATCAATCTTGTTCATTTCATGTATCACTCTTCCTTTGTATGCTTTGTAACCTGCATTTCCTCTACTTCCGGCACTTTTCTGCCAATGGAACCTGCAATTCTACTCTGCAGATAGCTAGGGTTGTTTCCTCCCTCACTCCCAACCAAAATACAGCTTTTATAGTAGTGTCTCTGAGTAGGGAGTGGACTGTTGAGAAAAACATGCTATAGCTTAAAGTCCCTATTTTAAAAGAGATAGAGAATGGAATGATACGTTCTTTTTAGGGTGTGGATGTTTTAGGCTCCAATGACCATAATCAAAATAGATCTATATCCAAGCAGCAAAAGGGTAATATATGTGAATTTTCTCATCACATGAATCCTAACACAAAAGCAGTTACGATACTTTAAGTGCAAATTGTATAGTCTGCACCATGATTTTTTCAAAATTTGTCTTACAAATCTCAAAGAGGAAAATGTACCCCACTGGTTAGGAAAGAATTGTTTTCTCTAAGTTCCATAACATAGAAGAAGTGTTTTATTTCTTCAGTGCCTTGAGCCTGGGAATATTGAAATGATAGATTCAGCCATCTTATAATAAAATTCTACTGTAAGAATATTAGCATGGAGAGAGATTAGTATAAATACATGAATGTGTCTGGTTTTTTATGCTAAATCCTGTAACTGTCAGATTGCAATTCACTTACTTGCCACAATCTAAAATTTATCTGTAGTGTTTCTTTTCTAATTGTTACCTGTGAGATAAAAAGAAAAACTCCTCTTTATATATAGATTATTTATTTCAGGGCATTAACTGAGGATATAGTATTGAAATGACTTGAAATTGAAGGAATCAGATTTTTTCCTGCTTATTTATTTAGGATATAACTTAACAAGGTCTGATTTAATTTATTTTGAGGCGTAGTATTTAGAAGTAGGATTACTCCTATTTAGGAAAATAATCTGAATCTTCTATATAAAATGGCTTGCCCAGTCACCTAGTAAATGAAAGACAGCAACTACAAGTCACTACTTACGCATGTGATTCATGATCTTGACTATGAATTGATACTAGTACTTTACATGAAATGTCCATACTCTGGAAAATTATATTATTTTAGATATAACCTTAATAAATATACTTGTCTTTCACAGAATATTACAACCAGTTCCTCCTTCATCTTCATGAAGGAGCATACTTAATGATACATGTACTGATGAGATTTCATCTTATTTTTAAAAGCTTCCAGGAAAGAATGTTTCATAGCTCCCTTCATTTTTTCACTCCAGTGTTTAATTAGATTTGATGAGAGAATGCACTCTTTGTTATCTAACTTGAATGCCTCATGCTGTAGCTTAAGTCTGTTTTCTCTCAGTCTGCCTAGCGTGCCAAAGGCAGCTAATCACCATTATCCATAATAATAGTCACAAAGTCCTCCATATGTTTGAAATGTTAGCACTATAACTGCCAGTAAATATAACTCCCAAATATCAGTAAATTCTAAGTTAGAGAAAGACCAGCTTGTAGTAAATATAGACGACATATTAGTATTTAGTTTTAATGAATGAATAATACTTAATAATGTGACTTAAGCATAAGCAGACTAAATGAAAGGCATTCATCTATTAACTCATTCACTTAAATATTTATTTGGCACCTACTTTGTGATACTATGCTACATTTAAGACTTTTGATGAAAAGGATTTTTAAAAAGGAAAAACTTAAGTATATTTCTCAGAAATGCAAATGTACAATAGCCTAATCTTAATAGGATAACCCTGTGTCCTATTTAATCACCCTGTGGAATTTACCCATATTTTGGAGGTGGGGCTGAAAAATAGGTTTGATTATTACAACATTTATGTTTATTTTTACAGCTGTCCTATTACTAAAATATGCAGTTGGCATCAAAATTTGACCCTACACAGTCACCGAGCCCTTCACCTGGAAGCCTCTTCATTTCAGTATAACTGTTGAAGAGTTACCTGTGTCTTTCTGTGTGTATTTGAACATGTGTGAGCATGCAGCCAGTGTAGTACTACAAGAGGTTTATTACTAGAAATAAATTACAGAGTTGGGCAGCATGAAAATGATATGTCCGGGAATGCAGAACACAGGGTTATCCTCTGCCTTCTTTCTTTATCCTAGACAGCAGAGGCAGAAAGGAGAAAGAGATTTATTCTAAAGCCATTTGAAGCTGACCAAGCAATTTATAACAGATGAAATGCTGATTTATTGCTGCAGAGAAAATAATGGGTGTTCTTGCTAAAATGCCATTAATAGCTTTATTGTTTAAAGTGCAAATTATATTCAGCAATTTGTTAGTCTTCTTTTGAGGCGATATTGAAGTAATTCAGTGTAGGCTTTTAGCAGAAAAAAGGACAAAGTAACAAATCGTAAAAGAATTCATTCACCAAGATTGGCTGATATTTGAATTCTCTGTCTGAACTATAAAGACATAGGACAAATTTCCATTTAAGAAATACAAGATGACTCAAGTTATTTGTTTAAAACAGAAAAGCCATAAGGAAGTTGGAGTTGGGACATTGCAGTTAGGAGCATGCCTTCTGTTGGTGTCTACTATGTGTGCAAGACATTGTGCTAGTCAACCCAAGGGGGAAAAACTGAAAATCACATCGTTCCTACCTTTATGGATCTTACTGTCTCACGGCAGGAGTAGTTAATTAATAAGTTAATAAAATTAATTAAAATATATAGCAGAGGCTAGGCATGGTAGCTCATATCTGTAATCCCAGCACTTTGGGAGGCCAAGTTGGGAACATTGTGTGATCCCAGAAGTTCAAGAGCAGCCTGGGGAATGTAGTGAGACCCTATGTCTACAAAAAAATTTTTCGTTTAATTAGCCAGGCACAGTGGCATATGCCTTGTAGTCCAAGCTACTCTGAAGACAGAGGCAGGATGGTCACTTGAGCCCGGGAGGTTGAGGCTACAGTAAGGTGTGATTGTGCCACTGTATTTCCAGCCTGGGCAACAGAGCAAGACTCTGTCTTAAAAAATAAAATACACAGCAGGACAGGGTCAGTATTTCAGGAAAGGGACACATGAAATGATTCCAAGGAGGAGAAGATGACATTTAACAGTTTTAAAACATGCCTAGGATTTCTGTAGCCATGGTTTGGGTTATAAAACAGTTCCAAACTGATAGAATGCCAAAAAGTGAAAAGATCTATGCTAGTGAACATGGAGTAAGCCCTTTAATGC
Organism: Saimiri boliviensis; assembly: GCF_048565385.1. Lineage (NCBI taxonomy): Eukaryota > Metazoa > Chordata > Mammalia > Primates > Cebidae > Saimiri > Saimiri boliviensis. The sequence goes on from NC_133452.1 coordinate 78,611,266, forward strand.
AATTGTTGCCATAGAGTGACAATAAATTCTTGTTTGCCTAGATGGACCCTGGTTCTACCTGTCTTCCTGGTATAATTATTGATAGCTCCCTCTTCCACTCTTAAAAGTGTCCCAGTTTAATAGTAAATTATACAATGACTGTGGCGGCCATGAAAATGCACTACTCGGCTCTCTTGCTGTAGGGAACACTGCTGGCTGGCTGGCTGGCTGGCTGGCTGGCTGGCTGGCTGATTAATTAGTTGACTGACTGACTGACATCCCAGCTGCTGCCTCTCTGTACCCACCACTGCTTTGGCAACAAGGCTGTGCTTCTCAAGGGGTGCTCCCAGCCAGTGGCCAGGCATGGTGGAGGTGTTAAGTACGGCATGCCCATTCCAGCAACACAAGGAGTCCTTCACTGAGAAACTTGGGCTCAAGCACTCCCCAGTGACATGGCTAAACCCTTCTTGGAACTATGCTGCACTCCAAGACACTTCCCAGCCTATCCTCCTTCCTTCTTCTTCTCCTTCTTAGAGGCCAGACCTGCATGTTCTTCTGAAGGCCTTTCTTGCCTCCTCCTGCACCCTTCCCCAAGAAATCTGAGCACTTGGAACACCATGTTAGTGTTTGATTCTCAGGACATTTGAACTAATAAAGTGGATTGATAAGTGTTACATGTTAGATGAGAATAGTAAGATAAGTGTTACATATTAGGTGAGAATAGTAATTGGTAAGTGTTACATATTAGATGAGAATAAGACTAGAAAGTAAAATTGGGATTGTATTACAGGCAACTTTGAAAACTGCATAGAAGAATTTGACCTTTAACTCAGGAGCCTCTGAGGCTCCATTGAGGAAGGTTTATAATAGGTGTTAGAAAATAATTATTAATGATTTGATCTTGCTGATGAAGAAGGATAATTGAAACAAGGAGACCAGTTGGGAGGGTACAGCAATTGTCCAATAAAAGTCCAAACTAGAAATAGTGCATGTGATTATAAACATTGGCATGGGTATGAGAGACACTGCTGAGGTGAGTTTGGATGCTTATCACCGTAGATAGGGATAGCTACAGAGAAGGCTCTGGTGGGGGATAGCTACAGAGAAGGCTCTGGTGCTAATCGAACCCTTGGAGATGATCAGAACAATAAGAAAGGGAAGAGGAGGAGACCTAATGTTTTCATTAACCCTGCAGTGAGAAAAGTACTGGGAGCTTGAAGGAAAGTAATCATGTCTTGATTTCTGCAAGTAGCTAATAGGTGATTAAGACCTCCCATTTAATAGCATCTGGACTGTCTGCTGTCCATTTCCCAGACCAAAGAGAGGTGATACTGCAGTGCCTGTTCTTACGTTCTCCCCTAAATCATAGCCAGGAGAGCAGTAGCTCACTGCTAATGCTAAGGATTTCTGGCAGTTCAAGGACAGACTAATTGGAACCCAGTGAAAGATGCAGGCTGTGTTTTAGAAGGAAAGGACCCCAAGTTTCTTGATATCTATAGAGCAAAATAAAAAGATTTTCATCTGCCTATATATCCAGAAATTGGATTTTTGTAATACCACTCTTCCCTTCTCTCCATCATGCATGGGGCTGCCCTTTCCAGTTCCATGAATATATCCTTTTGAATGTTTGGTTTATGCTGGGCTTTATGATGGGCATCCCCAATGTTATTGACTCACCAGCTGAGATGTTTGATGCAATTGAAACTCCAGATGCCTCAGCTGATAAGTAACCTGTATGAATCAAGGTATTTCTCTCACGAGATCAAACAGAGGAGGCACTGTGAAGAGCAGTAGGAAGAAGATGGACTTTGGAATTTACCCTGAGAGCAAATGATAGCTCTGTTACTTGCTAGCCCTGTGACTAATGCTAGTTATTTTAACTTCAGTGTCCTTCCAGTGAATTGGGAGTACTGATATTTTCTGAGTTCTTTTGAGCATTACATGAGTAAACATAGAGTTTTTTACATGGAGGTGCTGAAAAAAATGTAGGTTCCTTGCCCCTTATCATATTGCTGTTGTCTTAACTTTCGTAAGTTCTTGTTTGTTCTTATTCCCAAACCCAGCATCACCTGGGACTCACACTCTGTTGAACTCACACTCTCAAATCATACATCTGCATCACTTCCATTGCACCTACTTACTCAGCCCTGCCGGGGCATCCCTGAGCAAACTGCTTCCCTCTCTTGTCCTGCCTGCTGAAAGGCCTTGGGTCCCTTTTCTGAGGTCAGAACCTTCCCACTCTGGAAGCATTTGATTTTCGTCTATCAAACGAGGGAAGTGGCTCAGGGAGCTAGAAGGCCCTTCCAGCCCTGGTGTTTGGTAGGTCCCTGTGCACAAGACCTCCACCTGATGTGTCAAAATCTATTTCTGATTTTTCTCTTTATCAAAAGCAACATGTTTTTATAAAAGATGTTTTCAAAAAGAGGTGAGGAAAGAATCAAAACACTCATAATTTTACCATTCCTGAATGTGTCTTACAGTCCTGACTCGTGTGTGTATGTGTGTGTGTGTGTGTGTGTGTGTGTGTGTGTGTGTGTGTAAAACAGTAATTACATTCCCACTTTCTGGTCACATCCTTTTAAATGTTGTAATTTCTTGAATTTTTTTTCCATATCACTTGAATATTCCTCTAGAGCATCATTTCAGGTATCTGTCTAGAATCCATGCATGAATGTTTCATGGTTTTTACTGGACATTTTAGGGATTATCTTGTTTTTCCACTGTTATAAACAAGGCAGAGCATTTTGAAAAGCACCGCAAATAGCATCTTCTGTGCATCTATCTTTTCACGTATCCTTGAAATTGAATTAACAGATCAAAAAGCGTGCGTATTTTTCATGTGTTTGATATAACATTGTTAGATTTCCGGGCTGAAAGAATGGACCTCTTTATTTCCTCCCCTCTGGGCGTCTGTGGCTTTGACCACCTGGTTTCTGATGAGACGAGTAAGTCCTACTTGGGTACGGGAGAGAAAAAATAACATTTATTCTTACTTGGGTAGATCTGGCTCCAAGTCTCCTGTGTTTTTAAACTCTCCTTGAATGGAAAATCTTCCTGGCTAGTGCACGATGATTCACTATTTATCAGCCAGTAGCTCCTCTGCCTCCTGTAAATTGCCACCTTTGAGTCAGTGAGCTGTTCTTTTGAAGTTGGACCCTTTGGGAAGAGCCTGTCTGCACCTCTGTCTCATCAAACTGGAGAATTTCATCTGTGTGTCTTTCTGTAATCTCATTTTGCACAAGATTTTCTATTTTCTCTGTTACTGGCCTTTTGATTTAATGTTTTAATTTGGCATGTAGAGTCTTTGTATTACTGTTTTGGATAGTTCATGCCATTGTAGATAGAGTATTCTGTAAAATTTTTTTGAAGCATCATTTTGTGAAAGATGTCTTACAGACCCAAATTATTTATTTACAGAAACAAAAACAAGATAAAAAGCTGTGCACTTGTGATAATTAGATGACTTTATTTTTTCAATTCCGGTGCTCAGGAGAAAACCACCTGTTCTTTTATACAACAGGATGAAGCCAAGCACAATTTTTTTTTTTTTTCTGATTGACTGTCTGGCACATGGGTTGTTGCTTAAGCAGGTTGATCATAGCACATTTCCTAATTTGTAAGGATATGAATCCATATGCTCCTTAGAAGAAGACTGCGTAGGTTGGCCTTGCTCCTTCTGGACAATGAAGCTACTGTTGTAGGGTACCCTCCTTGCACCCGGGATCCGGGACACCAGCGAGCGGCTGCCACAGAACGGCTCTCCGAGTGTACTGTTTCAGCAGCATGTGGGAAGGCTTATGGTATAGTGATGTGACAAGCTGTGAACAGCAGATCAGAGAAAAACGTGAGATAATTTAATTGAGGAGTTTGGAGAGAGGACAGCTGAAGAGCAGAGAGCAGGGACATGGCAGAAAAAGGCCATCTGAGGAAGGGATAAATTATGAAATAACATTCTGAGGACAGGGTGAAAAGGGTGCTTCCTCATTCTCTGGCAGTTTGGGTCAATTTCCTACCCTCACATGCTTTGCAACAAGGGAAATAATTTATTTTTTATTACTGCCCCATTCTTGCAATGGCTTTTTTTTTTTTTTTTTTAATATTGCCTATAGCAAGGCACCCATTTCTGTGTAAGAAACTAACTTCCTCTTTTTTCTGGGTTTGGTATTTACTGTTTCTGTTATATTCTACCCTTTCGGCAAAATATTTTTTCTTTCTTTCTTTCTTTTTTTTTTTCTTTTAAGTAGCAGTAGCAATGGAAGTCTAGGATCAAGCTATAGTATGTTCTCTTTGACTCATCCTGTATCTCTTGGAGGCTACTGTAAGATTTTTTATTTCTTCGTTGTCATTGGCACTGATATCTGAAAGGAATAGTTTTACTCTTCATTCACAAACCACTTTTTAAGTTAGTTTTAGAAGTCATTTCTTAGAGTTTACTCTCAGATTATCCTTACAGGACCAGTGGTTAATTTAACATTATCCTATCTTTTAGTAAATCTTAATCCCAATATCCTGAATGCTTAGAAAACAACAAAGAGAGATCAAAAAGGTTTGCCTAGAAGTATTAAGGTATTTGATTATTTACGTTGAAACAATTCACCTACTAATTTTTCAGTTTTCTATTTTTTGTGTGTGTTGAGACCAGTCTTCTGTTTTAGTATGTGTGATCATCTTTTTTAGAACAAGGTCTTGGAAGAGTTGACCATCAGTTATGGGTCATGGAGTAGTTAAAGCCATTCCAGACACTTTTGACTTTATGTTTCATTTTAGAAAACTTTCACATATGCCGGTGACAGAATCTGTGCCTCAGAGTCATAGAGAATCATCAATTTTGGTCCTTGAGGACAGACATCACTGGAAAACAATACACAGAGAGAGAGAGAGCGTATGCACGCAAGAGAGAGAGAGAGAGAATGCTAAATAAATAAAGTTTTCTTTGTGTTGTGCACAATTACAGATATGGTTTGTCCAAAAGGCAAGCCATAGGAATCAGAGTCATGACCTTCGTCGGTACATTGTATCATAAAGTTCAACACAGTCGTGTAACATCACTTCTGCAGGTTGTCTTTGATCATACATGGTGTTGCAAGAATATTGATTCTACATTAAATTTAACCCCAAGTCTCACTACCCCTAAATTTAATCTTAAACATAAATTCTACGTCTTTGACCTCTTCAGAGTTATCTTTCTGTGCACGTGCACATAAGTCTATACATAGAATTTAATGTAAAAAATTTAAAGCAAAAATTCTAGCTTCAAACTCTTATTGAAGTTTAATGTGTTATTGGTTACACAGTTGAAAATATATTGTTGGAAGTCAGAGAGAAAAGGTCACAAAATGACTTTGCCAGACACATAAGAACATTGTCTCTCTCTACCAGTTTCTCCCCGCTGCCTTGTACACTGTGTTTTCTTACTTAAACCCATGTGTTTTCCCTCTCTGTGCAAATCCAATCATGTACTTTTCAAAGATGATATCCTCCTTTCTTTAGGTTACCATTCTTTTTAGCAGGATGGTTCAAGATGTCCAAATTAGTTAGAGGGAGACTTAATGCATTCGTATATTATAATATGAATAATTTGAAGACCTGCCACACCAGTCGTATTTGGGAGAATGACACTTCACACAGTTGTAGAGGATATATCTGCAGAAAGAGATCCTGTAGGGAGCTTCAAGAAGCCTTGTCAAGCATTTTTCCATCATTCTGGGAGAGCTTTGATCCCATTTTAAACTCTTCACTGAAAAGTTTATGTGTGATTAACTAGTTTTTAAAAAGCTGACTACATACTAGTTTTGTAAACACTTTTTCTCTTTACTCGCCACCCCCACATCTTCCTAAGTTTATCTCCAAATGCTTTATATTACCCAAGCACTTAAACAAGATTGCAGACATTTTCATCTAAGCTGGTAGCAGTTAATTACCTATCTTTGTCTGTGTTTCAGCACTTAATACTATTTTGACAGGGGTTGCGTACTGTGTCTTTCTGGAATTTTTTTAAGTGCTCTTATGAGTAATTTGAGAAATTCCAAGTACAGATTAGATGAGCTATTCTTTCCTTTGTTGCTTTTTTCTTCTTTAAACATTTAAAGAGGACCCACTATGTGTCAGGCAGTATGCTCTCCTCTCTCCCACATACAGTGTCTGATTTAGTCTCCTCTTACCCTGAAACTGCACCTGAAATCGCCGCCATAATCTCAGTGTATATGTGGTTTATTTGGGGGGTGGGAGGGAGTTGTTTGAGAGCGTGTTATAGAAAGGTCATGATACCTGGGAACTATATCCTTTTTTATTAGTGATTTTGTCTACAAGGGTGTTGCTGCTCCCATCTTTATTTGTCAGGTTGGTAAAATCCTGACAAATAAATGGAAGAGAAGTTGATTAATGGAAGAGAAGTGCTTTACAACCAAGGATGATAGCTCTCTGGGATGTTTTAACATAAGCATGTTTCTGTTTCTTTTGAAAAACCTGTTTACTCACCTGCACTGTAGGTGAATAGGAAGCCTAAGTCCCAAATGGAGTGTGTCAGGAAGGATTACTGATGTATTTATGTTTGCTTCTAGAATATTTGTAAGAATTGGTTTTATTACTCTTCAGTGGGGCTTATGGGGCTTACTCACCCAGTCATTGTTTGAATATCTCAGGACTCTCATTCTGAAACAGCGGTGTTCCTGAAGGTGCTTTCCCAAACCTGAGGAGTGAAACCTGCCCCAGATGCGGGCAGGCCCAGCCAGGATCTCCCTTTTTTGGCTCGATCCCTGCTTTCCTCTGCTGGGGCCAGACCCATGGCAGTTCTGCCAGTGCCTTACTGGCCTCAGGGGATAATGTTCTCTCTCATCCAGCTCTTCTCTTGGCTCCCAAACTTTTCTTCTTCCTCCCTCCCTCTGTTTTTCCCTCTCTCCTTCCCTTCTTCCAGTCCTTCAGCAAACATTTATTGAGTGCCTACTGATTACACAGCACTGTACAAAGTTCCAGGGATCCAGAACTAAATAAACAGAATTTTCTCTTTTTTGCATACAATCAACAGATGTGGTTTTTCCAAAAGGCAAGCCATAGGAATCAGTTTTTTTAAATAAAGGAAAAAAGTTATCTCTGTGTAAATTATCTCTATGTTCCTATTTAGAGTTGCCACCAAAGTAGTTACAGGTGGGCATTTTCTAGCATGAAAATTTTTCAGGATGACATTCATTCAGCAAATACTTATTTGGCACTTATTAAGTGCCAAATTCTGTGCTAGACACTAGAAACCTAAAGACAGGTAAGATCAGGTCCCTTTCTCAAAAGACTCACCTTCTAACAGGGGAAAGAGTTCTATAACGTATATAGTAATGTCATAGTAGATCTCCAGGGGGATACTAAAGAGTTCACAATTGTGAGTGTTGAGCAGGGTGGGGGCAGGAGTTTTATTCACTGCTATTTTTAAAGTGTCTGAGACAGTGCCTGACACATAGTAGGCTCTTAATATTAGTAAGTATTTGTTGACCAGCCAATGGGGGCAGCCCTCAGTCAGGGCTTATTCAAAGAGGTGGCATTTCAGCTGTTTCATGAAGGATGAGGAACACACTGCCTAGGAGGAGAAGCGCATTGTAGATAGATAGAATACCAGCAAAGCTGGAGGATGTAGAGGTGCCCAGAGGTTCATCAAACAGCCTCAGCGTACCTCAGAAGGAAGTGTTGAAGAGATGCTTCCAGAAAGGCAAACTGGGGTCAGAGTATGAAAGGTTTGAAGGCTTTGGCCTTTTTCCTACTGCTCTGACCAGGACGGGGAGATGTGGTTCAGACAACCTTATGGAGTGGAAACTGTTGTGCTTATTCCACAGATGAGGAAACCGAGGCACAGAGAGAGTAACTTGCCCAACATAGCACAGCTGTTAATGGACAGAGGTGGATTTGAAGCAGGCAGGCAGGTTCCAGAGACTGCATTCTTAAGTGCAAGCCATACTGCCTTTACATGTCATCGATGTTACTATTAATTTTTCCTTCCTTGTACCATCTCAGTCCTATTCCCCAGCCCTCTAGCTATGAAGACTTTGTGGGGAATAGAAGGAAAGGTATGTCTGGTGCCCGACCTTTCTCATCATCTCTCTTCATGTAAAGCAGACCTATCCCGGTGACGTCTCATTCCCTCCAGACCCTGTCTGAGGATGGAAATGAATTTGATAAATGAATCTGCAGTGAATGGAGGATAGTGGATAAATGAGTTAGCCTTCTAAGAAACATGTCTACATTTTAACTAACTTGCAACTGGCTGTCACCCAGAAGGGTAACAAATTTCATGCCAATACAGAATTATTTTTCGCTGGAATACCTTAAGTCACACCCGAGGCTAGTTTAACCTGCCTCTAATCATGTCCAATGTACTATTTATATAATGTCTCTTCCTTTAGTTCTTTTTTATTCTTAATACAATTTTCCTAATTATCACAGTCACTCTTATTCATTGAAACTTTAGAAAACAGAGAGAAGCAAATAGAAGAAAATTTAAATCTCTTATAATGATCTTCCTATCCAGCAGTAACCACTGTAGACTTTATAGAGCTTGTCTGTCTGTAGTCTTTTTTACATTATGTATACATGAAATATGTCTGAATGTAAGGCAAGAAGGGGTTTTGTTTGTCCAAATATTATCCTTAAAGTGGGCATCATCTTATAATCAAGTCCCTATAAGTCCGTCAGATTATGGACACTCCTCTATTATTTTATTCTGAATAACAAAGTACTATTTAGGCAAACAATCCTGAAATAATTACCCTGAAATCACTTCAGTCAGCTTGAGTTTTGGGTGCTTATAGAGGTCAGTTGCTAGAATTGCTGTAAAAATAAGTGTTAAATTCAACAGAAACTTAGCCATTATGCCTAAAGGTGTGACCCCACAGCCTAGGGTTTGATGCTATGCAGAGCAACTCTTTTTTATATACAGCACTTTTAAGAACAATACAATAAGTGATTCAATAGTGGAGATAATGTGCAGCTCAAATGATAACATCAGCTTTCTTAATATGATGCAGATGGATATTTCCCACTCAGGATCAAATTTCCAGTGACAGCATCACATACTAAGTCAAAGATTCTATCTCAGACAATCAGAGGTGTTAGATGACTCAAAAGACATTCTAACAATGATGAAGACATTGAAGATGAGTGTGAAACATTTGAATTTAAGAAAAAAAAATTTTTTTAGACAAGAGTCTAGTTCTGTCACCCAGGATGAAGTGCAGTGGTGCAATCTCAGCTCATTATAGCCTTGACTTCATGGATTCAAGTGATTTTCCTCATACCTCTGCCACCGAATAGCCGGGATTACAGGCATAAGCCACCATGCCCAGCTAATTTTTGTATTTTTAGTAGAGACAGCGTTTTGCCATGTTGGCCAGGCTGGTCTCCAACTCCTGGCCTCAAGTGGTCTGCTTGTCTCGGCCTCCCAAAGTGCTGGGATTACAGGCATGAGTCACTATGCCCAGCCTGAATAAAATTTTTAATAAAATATGATTTCACAAAACATTTACAAATCAATCTATTGTGTAAAACCTAATTTGAAGTGTGTGTGTATATATGTATATATGTATAACTAAATAAGGTATCATAAGATGATTATTTTATCACATTCCTCAGAGTTTATATACTCAAGTTAGCAAAGCTGTTTGTCTTTTTTGTTATTTTTGTTTTGTTATTTTGTATTCTTATTGGTAAAATAGATCATTTTTTGAGGCTACCTTATATTGAGGTATATGTGGCAATATAGATTCATTGGTTTAAAAAAAAATAAAATAGATCGAGGCCCTACGAGGTGGCTCATGCCTGTAATCCCACTCTTTGGGAGGCCAAGGTGGGCAGATCACTTGAGGTCAGGAGTTTGTGACCAGTCTGGCCAACATGATGAAACCCTGTCTCTACTAAAAATAGATAAATTAGCCAGGCGTGGTGGCACACGCCTGTAATCTCAGCTACTCCAAAGGCTGAGACAGGTGAATCACTTGAACCCAGGAGGCAGAAGTTGCAGTAAGCTGAGATTGCACCACTGCACTCCAGCAAGACTTCCTCTTGGGGAAGTGGCGGGGGCAGGGATTAGGTTGGTGGGGGAAGAAAACTAGATCACACAATAGATTTTATTTTATAAACTGCATCTTACATTTTATAAAATTATGACTATTTTCCATGCCTTAAGCTTCTTAACCTAATCATTTGTAATGGCTGCATTAGAATTTGTGAACTAGCATATATTTAGCCAGTCCTCTCTTGTTAGATATTGAAGATTTTTCCATTTTCTTACTATGATAAGTAACCTTGATGAATATCTCCATTTTCTTACTATGATAAGTAACTTTGATGAATATCTGCATAGGTAAGTCTCTTAAGTGTATCTATGGCTATTTTTCTTAAGTTACATTTCTAGAAATAGAATTGCAGAATCAGGAACTTGCAAACAGGTTGCCAGATCACACCAACCAGGAATACTTTCATTATATCTTAGGGAATTATTCAGTTATCGTTCCCTTGTGACAGTGTCTTAATTAATTCAGAGTAACTCTGTAGTGTGATCATTTTATTGCTGTCCAATATGTTCGTTCTTCCTTCTTCCTCACAACTCATGCCTCTGAATTAGTATTAAAAACAAGTTATAGGATTTCATGTCTATTTCATTGTCCAAACCTATTGATTGAAAATGTTTGCTACCGCCTGGGTTAGTGAAGGTGTTTCTGTAGTACCGTGTGGTATATTAACCTTTCTCTGTGCATGGCATTAAATCATTAGAAAATATCCCTGTGTCTTTTGAGATGGAAAAATCTATGATTTTCCTTAAATTCAATGGAATACTATTACTGTAGTTTATTGTAATTGTATTCTTTTTCTTTCCATTTGTTGTATATGTTGCTAATCTTATTATACAGCCTCAGAAGCTTGCAAAGCCCTTATGGGAAACACTGCTACTTTTACACCAAATAGCTTTCTTGTCTTTGCTTACCAATTAGCAGAATCCCTTTTATAGCTGAACTGCTAGCCAAAAGGCATGTTTCCCAGCCTCGCTGGCCATGTGACTAAGTTATGGCCAGTGAGATGTAAGAAGTGTGTGTGGGAGTTCTAGGAAGTCTTAAAGGGCTAAGCTGCACCCTTCTTCAGCCCTTCTCCATGTGGTTTCTTGGAACATGAGTGTGATGGCTGGAGCACCAGCACCATTTTGGACATTGAGGAGGAGGACTGCATTTTAGGATTGGTGGGAAGGAAAACTGGCAGGAGCTTGGGTCCTGATGAATGAGGAAGCTTCATATCATCCTGTACTGCTCACCCCTGACTTCTTTTACATGAAAGAAATAAACTTCCATATTATTTAAGCCCCAATTTCGGGAGGGTGTCTGTTAGCTGGAGTCCGGCTTAACCATCTGAAACAAAGATCTTGTAGATATTATGGCCATGTATATTTCTGTTCCCTTTCCTACATTTTACTTCTCTAGTCTCCTTAGCTAAAAGGGATTTCTTAGTTGAAATAGAGGCCCTCCACCCCCACCTGTGTGGAAGTACAACTGGTAATGTTCAGATGGAAGATAAGGACACATCCAAACACTGTTACATAATCATCCTTCTCATGTTCATTCACAAATACTGTTGAAGGACTGTTGGTTTGTTGAACATCCCCATCCTCTGTCCCTCCTCCCAGAAAAAGAAAGGGAGGGTGATTATTGCATAAAGAACTAACAAATGAACTTTGCGCTATCAGAAAATAGGTCTGGCGCGGCAGCCTAGAAGTGATGAGGCAGCAGCTGGTCTGTAAGCAACAGCTCCACACATTTGGCTTTAGTGTCTTCAGGGAGCTCATCACTGTGCATGCACACAGCCTGCTGGGGACCTTTCTCCACCTTCTCCCTCACTTTTCTTACGAAAGTAAATTATGATCATGTGTTAGGCTTATCTAGCTCTTTCGGTGAACAGCTTAAGGCACACTGCTTTTTACATGGAACATTTAATATTATAAAACATAATCATGAGGAACATGGCAAAGGATGACTAGAAAACAGAGGAAGAAGAAAAGGGTGGAGAAAGGATAAAAGGGAGAAAATTCCCGATTTTAGCCATGGGCATACAGAATCACTGTAAACAGACTTTTTTAAAATCTAGTGAGAGATTCTTGAAGGCCTTTGATGCCTTTTTCTCGGTGAAGTCACCCTGAGAGCAAACAAGGAAGTCAAGCAGGCATATCCTGTTTATTCATCTTGTTAAAGTACATGTGTATGGGAAGATGATGAGGTGGAAAGGGCATTCCTTCAAAAACACGAACCTGGCTCCCATTCTGGTGTGTCCCACTTGAGGCCCACAGGATTAACTTCACCCCACTCTCCTCCCATCCCACTTTCTTGTTACAAAACCACACGGTATGTGAATTGATGCAGACATACAGACATTAAAGTGGGGTCTTGGTATTGCGTTTACTATGCCCCACTTCATTGTGTTTGTTTCCATTCTTGATAGAGCTGTCAGGAATTATTATTTAATGGCAAGAAGTGGGTAGAGCTGGAGAGGTGGACCTGGAAGATGCCTCCTCAGTTTAATATGTTCTATGTCCTAGGATGTGCCCTTTAGAGGATTTAATAAATTCCTCTCAGTAATTTATATTGGCAGGTCATCTCCAAGCTCTTGTAGTGATGTTTTTCAAGGACTTTTTTTTAAGGAGAAGATTTACATGGATCCTTTTTCTACCCACTGTGAAAATTGTCTGTATGCCCCTGCTGGTGTATTTATTTTATTTTTTATTTATTTGTTTTTTTGAGATGGATCGCGCTCTGTTGCCCAGGCTGGAGTGCAGTGGCATGATCTCAGCTCACTGCAATCTCTACCTCCCAGGTTCAAATGATTCTCCTGCCTCAGCCTCCCAAGTAGGTGGGATTACAGGCACATGCCACTATGCCCAGCTAATTTTTGTATTTTTAGTAGAGACAGGGTTTCACCGTGTTGGCCAGGCTGGTCTGGATCTCCTGATCTCAGGTGATCCACCCACCTTGACCTTTCAAAGTGCTGGGATTACAGGTGTGAGCCACCACGCCCAGAGTCCCTGCTGGTTTAAAGAGACTGTCACTGTCCAGTTCATATCCATGTTTCTTCTATTTGTCTCTTTGATGAAATCCAGAATGAGCCTTCAGTTATAAGAAAACGTATCCTGGAAAGAGAGACAGACTCTGTGTGTGTGTGTGTGTGTGTGTGTGTGTGTGTGTGTGTGTGTGTGTTTTATGAGTAGAATAGTCATAATCTCATAGAGTATTAGGGCTGGGAGAATCTGTGAAGCCATTACCATAACCACCACCACTCCTTATGTTTTATTGTTGCAAACCTGGAGTCACAAAGAGGTGAAATCCCTTGCTCTGATCACACAGTCAATCTAAGTCTAGTCCCACTCACTTCATCCAGCTGTCTCACACTGCCTGGCTTTGCAAGACAGCAGCCGAATCTTATTATAAGTCTGGGCATCAAGTCCTTCTTGGTTTAGAATTGTCTTGGAATAAATCATCCTGATTAGGGAGAGCACCAGAGAATTATAGAATCCCACAGGCTTCTCAAAGATAATTCACTTTAAACTGTTCTCCGTAAAAGCCACATAAAAATGTCCAACAAATCATAGAAAAATGAGCTCATGGATTAACCACAAACTTGAATAAGAATGTGTTTGTCCAGAGCTAAAAGTATGTAGAAGATGTTTTCAAAAGTGTGGCAAGTAGTAAAAATTGGGAGAAGAAAGAGTCTGGAGCCTGGCTTAGTTCTCATTGTTTTTCTGGGAAAGAACAGAAAAACGAGTTAGATCCAATTCTCCTTGCCCCACCCTAATTTTCAATGTTCTCAGAATTTGTTTCTTTGAAGTTCAAGCTCATAGATTTATGGCCTCTATAAACAGTTGAAAACCATCACATTACACTGAAACACACATGTCTTCTGAAAGTTCTGTTTAAGTATTTGCAAAGAACTAGTATACCTCTCAGACAACGTAGAATTTAGGCAGACCTGCTCTTGTCTAACTTCGTGTTACTTGGAGTGGAGGGATTGTTTAATGAAATGTTAGTATGAGTATTCCTTAGATGATACTGTGTCTTGGGTTTACAAATGGCAGACAGAGTCAAGACAAGCCTGTCCCTCTTGGCTGTGTCAGGCTCTGCCATCTGTTCTCTTCCTGGCTTCACTGGAACAGGCATTTTTTTAATGTATGTGCTCAGTGCTCATGTCACAGGATGGCGGGACGTGCTACCAGGACGGCATCACTGTCAGGACGGGTCCAGTGAGTCTACAAGTTCCTTTTTGAAATGGGAATTTGATCTAGGTTTTTGCACATCTGTTAGCTCCCGCACGTAAGTCCAGGTCTTTCTCACATGCTAGTTTCCTTGTATCCTGTTTCTTTGTAGGATTTTAAAAAAGAAAGAAAAGAAAAATAGGGTGACTTAGTGCTCATTATTGTAGGGCCTGGCTGTTGTGTTCACATTTGGTGATCACTGCTTTTTGCTGTTCCCGTGAAATTAATTTTTTTGCCTTTTTTTCAGCTTAATCTGCAGAAGTTTATGACAGACAAGCCCTGGTAATATTAAGTAGCATTTGTAGTTAATCTGTTCATTATTAACAGCTTTGCTTAATTTTGCCAGTGATAGCCACTCTCCTTCCTAACCATTCACTGTAGCCATTTTCAGTATCACATTTACAAGGTGGAAGTAGAGTGGGTCAGGGGAGGGGCATTTCTATGGTGCCTTATATGTGTAAGGCATTTTATATATTGAATCTTTATCAAAATAAACATATGAGGTAATAATTATCAGTCCCATTTTGTGAATGTTGCAGCTGAGGTTGAGAAGAACTAAATGATTTGTCAAAGGTTCTGCAGCTACTACTGCAGTTGACAAGGATTTAAAATCAGATCTCTCTGACTCCAAAACCAGGCTCTTTACATACTGTTACATTCACAAAGTGGTCACTAGCTTTAATAGTCCTATTTATCCATCATAGAACTGTCCCTGAAGTTTATAAAGAGAAGAAAGTTATATAGGTATCTGTGGAAGTGAAGGAACTCAGCTGTAGCGGTGAGCAACAGCGAAACATAGTGCAGAGTCACACCCCAGGATTGTACTTGCAGGACTGACTGATCACAGAAAGGAGGGTGGATAGGTGGTGTTTGTAGAAGGGAACTGGTCTTGGAGAAATTCAGGAAGTTTGGGTGAAATGACAAAAGACAAAGAAGGAAAGGGGCAGAGTAGTAGAAAACAAGGAGCAGCCAAGATGAGAAATAGGGATGATGTGCTGGCCGTGGTAGAGTTGGAAACTGCAGTGGAAGTGGCCACAGACCTGGTGGCAGTGGAAAGGGTCAGAGACGATGATAGAAGCTCAGTGTATCATCCACATTCTACCAGCCATGAGGCCTCAGCATATGATGTCCCCAGTGAATGTCTGGAGAGTGAGGAAATAAGTGGGAGGAGGGCTAATAGAGAATACAAGGCTCCTAGTAATCTTGATCATATAGTAGGGTCTGCTCTTATTAGATAAGGTCTTGCTCTGTTGCCCAGGCTGGAGTGCGGTGGCATGATCACAGCTCACTGTAGCCTTGACATCCTGGGCTCCAGCGATCCTCCTACTCAGCCTCTCAAGTATCTGAGACCATAGGTGTGAACTACTATACCTGGCTAATTTTTTGTATTTTGGATTAGAGATAGGGTTTTGCCCTGTTGCCTACACTGGTCTCAAGCAATCCACCCACCTCGGTTTCCCAAAGTGCTGGTATTATAGGTGTGAGCTACCATGCCCAGCCTGATGCTTTACTTTAAAGGTTGTTTGTGAACAGAATTCTGATCAATGTCAAATATTTAGTAAAACTTTAGGAAAAGTGTAGCAAAGGGTTATTGGTGCAGAAGCATCATCTTCTAAACTCCTGGTGCAGATTCTCAAAATGTGACCGATAGATGGCAAGGTATAGGTGACAAGGAGGGAACAGACCTTTACTGTTTTATGATGAAGCCAGATAAAAGGTTTTAGTTGGCTGTGTCAGGAGGGAGGACAATGGTAGCAACAATTAAAGAAAATGTTTGTAGGATGTGAAAACTACTTTTAAGAAGGAAGACAAGGCTGCCTCAGTTTCATTCTCTATTTATTTAGGAAAAAAATGCCATTAGCATGCTGCCAGGGAGGTGATAACTATTGCACGGTCATTGCTCCATTGGAGGAGGAGAAAAATTACTCAAACAGGAGGCTGCTGAAAATTTTTCTAGGAGTGTAAATCTCAGGGCTATCAGTAAGGCCTGGATCTCTTCATCCCACGTTTCCTACTATCTGCTCTGCCTATATCTGCCATATATCCAATAATTGTTAAAGACCCAAGGCCCCAGAGACGGGGAGGTATGACCCTGCTAAGTTGATGGGAAGGAATTGCCCCAGCCCTTTCAGACTCTCTCCAGCAGAGGTTACCTGCCCTGACCAAAGCACATGCCAGTTCTTTGCACAAGGCTTCAACTCAACCAGAGCATACAGCTCTCAATTTAGACATAAATACCAACTTCTTTAGAAAACTCCCCCTGCCTTTTGGTCAAGAAGACTAGGCCTGTGAAAAGCCTCACTCTGGAGGCTGCCATTCTGGAGATGGTAACCATTCAAATTATTCTATGCACTGCCTGTTTCTGCTGCATAATTATTGCCATCCCAATGAAACCTGCCTGTAGGCCCGCTGACGGCCTGAACTATGCATCCTGTGATTCCACCTCTACCAGTTGCTCCAGGCTAATCCTACTTCACTAACCCCATCGACCAGGAAGGACTCCATTCCATCCATCCTTTTGTAAAATGTCAGCCTTTATCACTCTTCATGCCTAGGTTGATATTACAAACAGTACACTACAAAGATGTACACTGATGTACATCATCAAAATATTTCTATACTGTATTACAGAAATATTTCTAAATTAAAATGAATTAAAAGTGAAGTCATGTGTTTGGAGGAAAATGCATTTCTAAAGAGGAATTATTTTCTTTCTTCTTCTCCCTTCCTTACATACTGAATTATATCTCAAAGCTCGAGTTTAACATTACCTGATTTAATGTAGGTGAAGGTGTTTAGCAGCATTGAAGACATGCTGGCAATAGATGTACTTAATTCTGGGTTTATTCAATTCTGGTGGTGTGTCTTCCACCCAGAGGTACCACTTATATCTCTGCTGAGTTTACTTTTGCATTTCACTTAGGTTTCTTTCCTGGTTTCTCCTCAGGACATAGATAAAAATAAGTCCCTATTTAATATTATGGTTGCTACATAGGTTTTGAAGGAGGAGAAGCACAAAGGATTGGGTGGGCAGAGATAATATAAAAAAGAAGAAAATATAGTCTTCTGGGAGCTGTGATAAGTCTAGTTGAAGAGACAAGAAATTAACTGATTTGCATTTGAATAGCCATCAAAGCAGTAAGTACTATAAAAGAGATCAAAAGGAGATACTCTACTTATTACCAAGTAAATGATCCGGATGGGGCTGCACCTTCTCAGGAATGGCCAAAGCTGTCTTCCTGGAGGAAATGTGACTTAACTGGGTCTGGGAGGGTAGCTGGACGAAAGAAGTGAACATTTTAAGTGGGAAAAGATGATATGCAAAGACAGAAAGTGGATTCAGTGCAGGGCTCAAGAAGTGGTTCGGCCAGGCAGAAAGGGGAAATAGCATTGGAAAGACAGGCTGGTACTAAGTCATTGAGGGCCATGAATACAGTCTTGAGTTGTGGACTGCCATTTTGTAAGCCCAGGAAAACCATTACAGTGGCTTAATGGTGGTGCCCCTGTCAGGTTGCTGGGGCCCAAACCAGAGGTGGAAGACCAGTCAAAGGTTTTTGTAATGGTGTAGCCATGATAGGAGTGGGAGGAGGAACCTGCACAGAAATGGTGACTCTAAGAGTAAAGACATGGAGATGGAGATGGACTCTGAGCACAAAGCAAAGGAGTAATCTGTGAGATGTTGGAGAAAACTGAATATGAATGTTGGTGGAGCCAGGACAACAGAGGAACCGGAAAGATAAAATCAGAGAAGACCCTGAGGCTCCAAGTCTGGGAGCCTGGAAGGGTAATTGATGGACATATGAAGGAGGTGGGCGGGGAGGGGCACTGGTATATAACTCAGGCTGCTTCTGATGTTTGGCATATAACCCAGATTTGATCAAAGCTGTTTACAGGGTATGACCAGCTCTGTTGCTTGCTCAAAGGATAATCTTCTGCCTTAGGAAAAAATAGACGAAGACCAAGTCAGGTTGACTTACGTAATACTACATTGCTTATAAGTAGAAGTTGTAGCCACTTGGCAGAGGAGCATGGTTTACACTCTTTGGATGATACTCTAGGACTTAGACAGCTTCCTCTCTTAACATCTACTACACTGTTGCATCCATTTTACTGCTACCTGATTCACAATAGTGTGTGTTTTCATTTACTTTTTATTAGCCAGTAGTGTCTTCTAAATGGAGTAAGCCTGGATGTGGTTATGTCCATCATCAGCAAAAGTAACAGCCTCTTGACCTCCTGGCATGAACATGTAATACTAAGGAGGAGCAGTCTCTGAAGATCTGTTTCCATTTAATTTAGGAATGCAATCACTTTCGTTGGCTGCCATAACAATAATGAGCTTAGTTTTTTAGTTGTGAGTGAAAGCAGCTTGCTCAGCTTGGCATTCTCTTTGCCGTGGCAGCTGGCCCGCTGACCTCATCATTTGGGTTCCCTGTTCCTATGATGGAACCAACACCACAAAAGTGAAATGCTGTATTTTCCACAGAGTCACGCTACATGTGATTGTTTGTTTACAATTACATAATGCCTTAAACTTTAGTTCAACCCTCCCAAAAATGGACATAAATGTGGTGTTTGAAGGATGAGCTCATGTGTAGAAAAAGGATTGAGATTCGCCCTAATAAAGGGTTAGGTTAATGATCACAGTCTGTCCTTCTGGAGCTCGCCCATCTGTTCAGAAGCCTTCACTGAGATTCAGGGTATTAGAAGCAGGAAGTTTGGTATCCTGATGGCTGCCCCTGGTTCTCAACAGGTTGGTGCCTTTGAACTACTTAGGGGGAAGCTATTGCATTTTGGAATTATTACAAAATAAGGAGTCAACTGCACAAAGGTGACCCTTTCTTTTGAAGCCAGCTGGCGGTGTACAAAGGCGTAAGTGTAACCACCAACAAGAAAATGATGCCTCTTCCTCTGATTCAGCAGCTGACACACAACTAGAAGCAGGCCGGGAGTGTGGAATTTCTGAATTCATTGAAAGTTCACGTTTCTCCTCCACATGTCACAGAATTCATCTTCTTGTGTTGTTTTTTAGGGTCAAACTTCACTATTACTGGTAAATGCCTCTGATAACTGGTAGATGCTTCTACTCCCTTTTCCCCAGTGGTCCTCCAGAGAGCCTACGCCTGGATTTGTCAGGTGGGGTAGGTGATACTAATGTGAAAGTCAATCCTCTGCTCTCAGGAGTGACTCTTCCCATTAAAAGACCATATTAACACTAATAACATCTAAGAGTTTATGCTTCGGAAAACATTTTGCATATATATTACCTTATTCAGTCCTCACAAACAACTCTGTAAAGCAGGTAGTATCAGATTAATTTTATAGATGAGAAAACTAATGTTCATAGATTAACCATAAGTCTTAAAGCAAAGCATGAAATGGGGATTTTAACCAGATCTGCCTTCAGATTTCATGCTCTTCTAACTTCACCACCTTCAAGTGAACAAAGTCTCTGCATCTGCAATATAGCCTCTAGCTGTCTTAGTATTGCCCCACAGTGAAGCAGGGGGTGCTGGCCTGCACCAGCTGTTCACAATTGATGCTTACTATTAGGATGCAACCGTTGGAGGTGGATAGAAGGCCACGAGCTCCAGACAGCTGGCTTCCAATTCCAGTTCTGCCATTTTGTTAGTATGATAGCTGTAAGCAAGTTATCTAACCTCTTTAAGCCTCAGTTTCCACCTTGGTAAATGAGAACACTAAAAGTACTCACACTCAGGGTCATACTATATTGGATGAGAACCACATATGTAAAAGCATGTGGCACATATGTTACAGTCCAGGGCAACAGAGATAATGCTCTTTCAGTGTTAGCTGCTGTGTCAGCATCACCCTCATCAGGTAGGAACAGTGCATCCTACCTCATGACTGTATTAACACCTGTATCCTAGGTCACCTGTATCCTGGGCATGGGCTTGTATTGGTCAAGGAGACCTCCTCTATCTTGGATTTAAACGGTGTCTTACAACTTCTCACTGCATCTCATCACACCAGCAGGAATTCTACCAGTCAGTGGTGTACTCTAACAATTCCCAAATGCTGGACGGGCACTATGGCTCATCCTGTAATCCCAGCACTTGGAGATGCCAAAGCAGGTGGATCACATGAGGTCAGGAGTTTGAGACCAGCCTGGCCAACATGGTGAAACCCCATCTCCACTAAAAAAAAATACAAAAATTAGCCAAGCACGGTGGCAGGCACCTGTAATCCCAGTTACTCGGGAGGCTGGGGCAGGGGAATTGTTTGAACCCAGGAGGTGGAGGTTGCAGCCAGCCAAGATCATGCCACTGCACTCCAGCCTTGACAACAGAGCAAGACTCTGTCTCAAAAAAACAAAACAAAACAAAACAAAAACCACTTTTTGAACTTATAAGCAACTTCAGCAAAGTCTCAGGATACAAAATCAGTGTGCAAAAATCACAAGTATTCCCTTACACCAACAGTAGGCAAGCAGAGAATCAAATCATGAATGAAATCCCATTCACAATTGCTACAAAGAAAATAAAATACCTAGGAATACAGCTAACAAGGGATGTGAAGGATCTCTTCAAGGAAAACTACAAACCACTGCTCAAGGAAATAAGAGAGGGCACAAACAAATGGAAAAACATCCATCTTCATGGATAGGAAGAATCAATGTCATGAAAATGGCCATATTGCCCAAAGTAATTTAAAGATTCAATGCTATTCCCATTAAACTACCATTGTCATTCTTTACAGAATTAGAAAAAAACTGTTTTAAATTTCTTATATGGTCAAAGAAGACCACATACAGCCAAGACAATCCTAAGCAAAAAGAACAAAGCTGGAGGCATCACACTACCTGTCTTCAAAGTGTACTACAAGACTATAGTAACCAAAACAGCGTGGTACTGGCACCAAAACAGACATATAGACCAGTGGAGCAGAACAAAAATAACACCACACATCTACAATAATCTGATCTTTGACAAACCTACCAAAAACAAGCAGTGGGGAAAGGATCTCCTATTCAGTAAATGGTGCTGGGAAAACTAGCTAGCCATATGCAGAAAACTGAAACTGGACCCCTTCCTTACACCGTATACAAAAATTAACTCAAGATGGATTAAAGACTTAAATGTAAAATCCAAAACCATAAAAACCCTAGAAGAAAACCTTGGCAATACCATTCAGGACATAGTCATGATCAAAGACTTCATGACAAAAATGCCAAAAGCAAGTGCAACAAAAGCCAAAATTGACAAATGTGATCTAATTAAAGAGCTTCTGGACATCAAAAGAAACTATCATCAGATTGAGCAGGCAGCCTACCGAATGGAAGAAAGTTTTTGCAATTTACCCATCTGACAGCGGTCTGAAATCCAGAATTTACAAGGAATTTAAACATATTTACAGGGAAAACCCCATCAAAAAGTGGGCAAAGTATATGAACAGACACTTCTCAAAAGAAGACATTTATGCAGCCAACAAACAGGTAAAAAAAAAAACTCAACATCACTGATCATCAGAGAAATGCAAATCAAAACCACAATAAGATACTATCTCACACCAGTCAGAATGATGATTATTAAAAAATCAAGAAACGATAGATACTGGTGAGACGGTGGAGAAATGAGAATGCTTTTACATTGTTGGTGGGAAGGTAAATGAGTTCAACCATTGTGGAAGACAGTATGGAGATTCCTCAGGGATCTAGAACCAGAAATACCATTTGACCCAGCAATTCCGTTACTGGTTATATACCCAAAGGATTATAAATGATCTGTAAAAACACATGCACACTATTTATTACAGCACTATTTACAGTAGCAAAGGCATGGAACCAACCCGAATGCCCATCAATGATAGACTGGATAAAGAAAATGTGGTACATATATACCATGGAATACTATGCAGCCATAAAAGGAATGAGATCATGTCCTTTGCAGGGACATGGATAAAGCTAGAAGCCAGCATCCTGTGCAAACTAACACAGGAACAGGAAACCAAACACAGCATGTTCTCACTCGTAAGTGGGAGTTGAACACTGAAACCGCAGGGACACAGAGAGGGGAACAACACATACCAGGGCCTGTTGGGGGGTGAGGGGGTGGGAACTTAGAGGATGGGTCAATAGGTGCAGCAAACCACCATGGCATACATATACCTATGTAACAAACCTACACATTCTGCCCGTGTATCCCATTTTTGTTTTTTTTAAGAAGAAAACAAAAATATGTCACAGAGAAGTAGGAAACCACTTTAATGAAGTTTTTAGGTCTCCAGTAGTCTAGGACAGTGGTTCTAAAACTATTTGATACTTAGAACCCTTCGTAGACCCTTAAAATTGTTGGTGATACCAAAAAACTTTTGTGTATGTGGATTTAGCTGTTAATGTTAACCACAGAACAAATTAAAACTGAGGGAGAAAAAAAATCCCCAAAGCCTAGTAGGATGAATACCTTAAGTTGTTAGTCATTTGCATCTTGATATGGATTCTTTCCTCTACTTCCTTCCCAAGACCAAAAGAAAGGAGAGTTTGGTGCTGAGGAGGAATGAGAGGGAAGGAGAAGCATAGGCCAGGATGGGATAAGGGGCAAAGCCAGAAGAGCTCTTTGGAAACCTGCAGACCGTGGCTGGGGAAATAGAGATGGGGGCATGAAGGAAAAGTGCATGGGAAGGCAGTGAATCCCAGCCCACAGTTTTCCTCAGGGTTAGCTCCATGCAAACCTTACTTTGAATAGATAATTGCATATCTCCATCTAAAGAAAGTTCTTGCACTCTGTAGTTTTTACACGAGTGGCAATTTCAGATTGCCAGAAGCATCTTTAAAGTGTAAATGGTCTTTTTCAAGGCCTGTGACTTCTCACAGACAGAACGCTGCTCAGCAGAAACTGTTCAAACACAACAGCCTCACGCCACAGCAGATCACTGAGCCAAAGAATCTGTACAGCATCTTCAAGATGAGGCCAAATACTGGCTATCGCACCTGGCTTCTTTTTTGACTCTACTCATCTCAGATAACTTGAGATAATTAAATAACACTGCATTCTTTCTGATTTTTTAATGTAAATCATTTCTGAGCAAGAAAGTCATATCTACCCAACCTCCCAAAGCCATTGTAAGTACAGGGTTATTGTTTTTAAAAGGAAGAGGAAGATGAATTATTTGTGTCTCAGGAAAGCTGTTATCCTGGCATCTCCTTTTCTGCCGAGGTGGTATAATAAGCAGCTCAACCCCACTTCCCACCCTGGTGCCTGAGGCTTGCCCTGGAGGGAAATGCTCTTGAAGGAATAACCACCAGCGAGGCCAGTTGTAGCAGAGGCTGGGGGAGAGGCTCACAGCCTTGCTTCACCTCAGAAAAGGGGTCCATGTCTTCTCACGCCTGCAGCCATCAACTCCGGAGTGGGAAATCCTTACCTGGAGAGTGGTGGCATTTACAATCTCAGATGCATTTCACAGTCTCTGTCTGGGGCAACTTTAGTGTGTATGGGCTGGAAAAGAGGAAAAGTGTGTTACTTTTTTTTTATGCAACAACGTATAACTGTGTCAACACATAAGACAGTCTGTCAAAGCTTTCTGCTGGTGTTGCTGCTGTGAATTAATTTTGAGCGTCACTTGTGAGCAGTAAACACTTTTGCAGTGTGAACAACTCTTTTGTACAGTAGGAGTTGTCAACAGCTTGCCATCCCCCCCTTTAAGGGAGGAAGGAAACAGAGGCTGCCTCTTCCCTGACAAGTGAAGTTGGCTGGAGTAGGAGGAGCAGAAATTTGTGGCGCTCCCATTTTGCTGTTTTATCTTTTCTTTTGACCACTTGTATTTTAGATTTTCAGTAAGACTGGAGAATAAACGTAACATGTGGAATTAAGAATCTGACTAAGCCACTGGGCATTTGGCCACTTCTTGCTGGTTTAGAATTGGTTCTAGAATGTATGATCTACATCACTTTTGTCCTTAAATCTGTTAGAGGTATCACTATGAAGAGCAAGATGCAAAAACACAAAACTCGTCTGCCAAACACTGACTGAGAGAGATGCTTCTCAGTGTTTTACATTTTATTACTGTTATGTTGAATATTTAATTGAACTTGGTTTACACAGTTAAAACATAATCACTAGGGTTGACACTTCATATAGCTCTATGTTCATGTTCACTCTTTTGTTTCAAGGTCTTTGTTCTTTCTCCTCCTTCATCCCGTAACCAAGTATTAAAGTCTACAACTGTCTGTAACTGTGGCAGACCTAAAGCTTCCCCTTCGGCCCGCACCAGATATGACAGTAGCACTGAGAGCATTGTATGACACTGTAGCAGCAGGCTTCCTTGACTCTGACCCACATTTTTGAGATGTGTTCCCAAGTCCCCATCCCTTTCAAACCTTTTAAGAATCTATTGTGCATAATGTTCCCATTCTAGCAGCTACTGAAATGTTTTAGCATGCGCAGTCCTTAAGGTATGTGTGTTTCATGTGTTTACATAGAACCTATTCTATAAAGTCAGGCTTCTCCTTTTGTCTTAAAAGTCCTTCCTTCAGGTCTTACAATGGGACCCACTTGTTCTAACATCCTGAAATGTGTTGAATAAAGACCTTGTTCTACCTATTCATATCCCAGATTGCAAAGTGGAGCCTGGAGACTTTCTCTCCCTGCACTTTTCTCTGTTTCCCTGCAGCCAGCCCTCCTGGCCACCTGGCATACTGCTCTTGCTGTACTATGTGCAGAAAATGGTCAGCAAATGAGGATTACCGCTTTGTCTCAATTCACAAATAAAGCAACAACTAGAGGGTGGCAGGGGTGGATGAGGTGGATTTTCACCCATTTGGCATTGTCTTCAGGTTGAAAGAGAGTTCCAGGGGACCTGTGAGAAGACCCCTGCCACATCTTGTTCAGTAGAGAAGTTGCTTGCACTGGGTGTTGAGCCCAAGGTGGGTACCTCTGTGACAAAGCAGGCCTGAAGTCTCCCTGGGAGTATGAGGGGTACATGTGTCCTGTGGAATGGGCATGGTCTGCACATGCTACTGAAGTCAACCAGTATACATGATCTGACCCCACCTCCAATTTTTTTTCAGTTGGTTCTAAGCAGAGAAGCAGTTTTATACCCAGTGAAAGGGATACAACTGTTCTCTTCCCTAAGATACGAACATTTGGAGAGGATTGGTCTTTTTCGGAGGCAAACATGCTGTTTCTCTTGCCTACCTGGAAGGGTGGTTAGCTCACCCCATTCCTGATGGAGAGGGGAATCTGTATCATGAGAACCTTCACAGGGTTAACCAAGGATGTTTTTAAAATGGAAATCATTATGAAACGTATGTAACATGAAAGGCAAATGCAAAATACTTAAATGACAGGTGGCATCATTTGAAAAGGATGTCGGGGCTGATCCCAGAGCTGTGATCATACACAGCTGCATTAATTTGCCTAATCACTGGATTGCTGTAACCAGTGTCTATAAATAAACACACAAACTAATCTTTTGATTATCCTTTTTTATGGCACATTTTCTTCTCCCTTCCTTTTTTTTTCTTCTTCATGTCTTTTCATTGTGATTAAACCATATTTCTAAACTCTGTAATTCCACAGATTCTTTTATAACTGTTATTTTAAACAACCAAAATAACTTTGGACAGTTCACAAAAAGAGAAATACAGATGGCCGATAAACGTATGAGATCTTCAGCTTTTTTATTGCTTTTAGAAAAATGCAAGGAAAAAAATCAATGAATTGTCATTTTTAAGTATCAGATAGGCAAAGGTTAAAATTATTGGAAAAATTCCGGTGTTGGCAAGAGTGTGAGGGAAGAAGCATTCGTGTGCAAGATCAGCAGGCATGCATACTGGTGTTCTGGCATTAGGTATCAAAATGATCAGTGTGTGTAACATTGCACACTGGCTTCTAGGGATTTACCCAAAAATAATAGTGACAAAACAGAAAGATACTTTCTCAAGGATTTTTAGGTGAGCATGTTTACAATAGTGGGAAAAATGGGAAACTAGAAATGATAATCAAATGAGAGCTCATTAAGTAAATTCTGGTACATAAAGGAATATGGTGTATCTATCAAGAAAGATCATAAGGTCTGTATTTCCAAGGACAGAGGTTATAATACATTGCAATGTGGAAAAAGCAAGTTACAGAACAAGGGATATGTTTGCAGTTATAATACAAGTTATAATACATCCTGCTGGGGCAGGACCCGAAATTCTGAATTGTTAACAATTTCCTTAGTGTTGTCAATGTTGGTGGTCTGTGGACCACACTTTGAATTGCAGGTTAAAGTGTACACAGACATCTATGTGTGAATAAATGCTCGGAAGTACATGTGGAAGGTTTCCCGAGATGGTGAAGCTGGATATTTACTTTTGTCTTTGTGCTTTTCTGTATTGTTTAATACTTTATAATGAATCCAGCTTTACATAAACAATAAAGCTGGATTTTAAATAATAAATAGCCTTTTGCCTACCTGGGAGGGTGGTTAGCTCACCCCATTCCTGACAGTAGAGGGGAATCCATATCATGAGAACCTTCAAAGCGTTAACCAAGGATGTTTTTAAAATGGAAATCATCCATTTTGGAAACACATTTTTTTAAGTTGACTTCATACCTACTTCTAAAACATTGAAAGGGGTCCCCAACAGACCACCTGGGCCCATCATTTTTAATAATGGAAGATCATTAGAATCACACAGGAAACTTTGAATAACACAGTTTCTCCAACCTAACCCCCAGAAATTCTGACTGAGCCACCCTTAAGTGGAGAAATCAGCTTTTTACAAAAGTTCCCCTGGTGATTCTGGCTTACGGTAGGTCTGGCCCCGAAGCAGCCATCAGATGCCTTCTTCATCAGCTTTGGGGCCCAAGTTGGCTTTTGGAGGATAGCTGTATCCTCTCTCCTGCTCCCCTCAGAATCGCTGTGCTTCGGGGTGTCAGGAGGAGATTTGAGTGTCCTCACATAAGATTTCTATTTCCAATAAAAATTTCTTGAGGGTTTTCCACCAGTCTCCTTATAAGCTGTCCTAGCCTTCAGTGTTAGTGTCCTAGGTGTGCTCAACAAATTACCAAACAAATTACAAAAACTTGGTGATTTCAAACAATGTTTATTCTCTCACAGTTCTGGCAGCTGGAAGTCCAAAATCAAAGTGTTGTAGGCCCGTACTTCCTCCAAAGGCTTTAGGGCAAAATCCTCCCGTGACTGTCCCAGCTTCTGGGGAGGCCTCAGGTGTTCCTCACTTCATGGCTGAACGACTCCAATCTCTGCCTCCACCTTCACATGGCCTTCTCCTCTGTCTTCTCTTCTGTGTCTTCGAAGAACACTTCCCCTTGGATTTAGGGCCCACTCAGGTAATCCAAGATGATTTCCATCTCAAGATTCTCAACTTAATTACATCTGCAAAGGCCCTTTTACTACATAAAGTTTCATTTCCCAGTTCTCAAAGCTAGGACATCTATATTGTTGGGACCTCAATTCAACTCCCTACACCTTCTAAACTATTCAACAGCAGTTTTGATGTTAAGCAAAACATTCTAGATTTACCATTTTATTTTTCTCTGCGATCGAGTTTTCGGTTTTTATGTCTCTTTTTTATGGATAACTAAAGGAAGGTCTCCTGTGAAAAAAACAGAACTCGCCATGGGCAGTCAGTAGCTATACTAGCGATGTGTCTGCCCCATGAAGCTCAGGCTTCTGTCCTGGTGGGTCTTCCTCTTTTTGAGCAGTTTTTTCAGGCATCAGAGGGGCTGGGAGAGCCAGGCCTCGCCAACACTGTCTCTGAACACTTACACGCTTCTTGCCTGTGCTTTTCTTTGTCCAGGCTCTCCTGGGATGCAGAAATTAGGGAGATGTTTACTGAGGAATAAAACTAATTATCTCAGTAGAAATTTAAGACAAATGTCATCTTAAGTCTGTTACTGATTGTGCTTAGTTGGACTTTGAACAGATTCAGGGCCACTTTCCCCACCCCAGCCCTCGAGGAGAAAGAGAAAGGAAAAGACTAACATGAGTGTGGCTATGTATCCCATCTTACTGCCTTCAAGAAGTGCTTTCCTGTAAACTTTTTTTGGTTGTTCTTGTTCTGGTAAGGGAGGGTGAATGGATTTGATACTGAGACTGCCACAAGCCTGTCTCCTTTTTGTGTGTTTCACTGACTTGATCCTTGCTTCATGCTACAGATCTCTCATAGTGGGTATTTTTA
Source organism: Saimiri boliviensis (assembly GCF_048565385.1). Taxonomy (NCBI): domain Eukaryota; kingdom Metazoa; phylum Chordata; class Mammalia; order Primates; family Cebidae; genus Saimiri; species Saimiri boliviensis. Next base: position 78,639,654 of record NC_133452.1, read on the forward strand.
GTTGAGGAGGAGGTTTCTCAAAAATGCTTTGCCAGTGTCTGCTCATGCACAACCCCTGGGCATCCCCAGTGAAGTGCTTTGAGTCACAACCCCTTAAAATCCCAGGCAGAAATGTGCATATGGCCCATGGTGTGCTTTGCCTGGACTTGTGTCATTTCTCAAAATATACAGGTGGAGAACCAGATTAGTAAAAGGAAACCTTGTCACACATGGTAGGGTTCTGCTGCCCCAGAATCAACCTTTACAACTGGAAAGGTTCAGTCTTTCTTACTTGGAAGGGTTATATTCATTGACCTGCAATTAAACCAGTCTTACCAATAAGTAGGTAGCCTCACACCAGAAATGGGGGGGAGGGGGGGCAAAGGCAGAATTATTAAACATTTAAGCAACATGTGAGTAAAAGTATTTTGCTTTTATTTTTCTTTGTTTAAAATATGCAAAGGTGGCCAGGCACGGTGGCTCATGCCTGTAATCCCAGCACTTTGGGTAGAGAAAGCAGGTGTTCTCGTGTTCTGTGAATAAAGAAACAGGCCAAGCCAAGTGGATTACTTGAGGTCAGGAGTTCAAGACCAGGCTGACCAACATGGTGAAACCCCATCTCTACTAAAAATACAAAAAATTAGCCAGGTATGGTGGTGGGTAATCCTGTAATTCCAGCTGCTCAGGAGACTGAGGCAGAGAATTGCTTGAACCCAGAAGGCAGAGGTTGCAGTGAGCCAAGATTACACCACTGCATTCTTGGGTATGACAGAGTGAGACTCTGTCTCAAAAAAAAAAAAAAAAAAAAAATTGCAAAGGTGGCTTTTTTCTCCAAGATATCTGAAATTTAGATATGTGTATTTTTATTAAAATAATGTTTTTATTTAAATAAGTAATAACCACTAAGAAAAGTTGCAAAATTTTAAAAATCAGAAAAAGCAAAAAGAAGGAACCCAGTGTACCTAGAGCTTCCCAGGGTTCCAGGCTGGTTGCAGAATCAGAGCCCTCTTAGCTAACCTGACTGGGAGAGGATGTTTTCTGGTTAATTGAAAAATCAATTAAACAGTGAATCTTTTTTTAAGATACTACATAACCTAAATCATATTTAATCACAAATCAACAGTTATTTGCCAATCTTTTGATGTGGGCCTGAAGCCTTTTCTTGGAGTTTGGGTCTACTGATTGGAATTTCATGTAATCTTTCATGCACATTATTGCATGATTTCCATTTTCACTCTCTTTAAGTGAAAAAAATCTTTTTTTCTTTTCCTCAGAAAATTAAAGTAAGTAATTGAAGATAAGTGAAGAATTTTTAAAGACACTTGCAACACAGTCTGACTGCAAAGTCATTTTAAAATTCTTATTATTTTCCCAATCTTTCACAGTTGTCTCAATCATATCTAATTCAATGGCAGATTTCCTCTAGTGACTTACCTCTTTCATTTCTTTAATTTTACCCAGTTTTCATACAAATAACTTTATTTTCACACTCATATTTCATTGGCCAACATAATATTTAATATCTATAATTACAAAGCAGGTATAGCTGGCATTAATAGTTTCTGCAGAGCTGATGTGCTCCAGAGTACCAGAAAGAACCTTCAATATTCATTTGACCACAGTATTGGTCAGTATATTTTATACAGGGCATGGAGGATGCTGATTAATCCATCCAGCTGATTGGAGCCCATTGGTTCAAAGACTTTCTATTGGATAGGTTCTGAACCCATGCAAAAAATTCATCAGCAAAACCCCATTCAAAAAGCAGGTCATCTTCAGATGATTTGAAGGTTTCTGTCAAACATAGGGACCCACTTTGGCACATTAAGATCCATGACAAGACTTAAGATATTTGAAGGAGGCTTATGGTTACACAAATATTTGGCTTCCTCTGAAGGGCCAGTAAACATATCAATGAAGACATTTGTAAAGTAGGCAAGCTTTACTCTGATAATCCTGTACTTCATTGATTTTCCTAATGGTTTTTTTTAATAAAGTAGGGTTTTTTTAAATTTCAGATTTATTTAACACATTATTGAATGCTCACAGAGTTTGGTACCTGCTGAAGTAGAGAAAGCAGGTTTTCTCATATTCTATGGATAAAGAAACAAGGCCAAAACATTTCACCCCATAAGAGTAGTGACCATCATGGACCTCCTGTTGTAATGTTTGATTTAAATTTTGTCCCAAGTCTGTGGTCCTCTCCCCACTTTTAGGTTCCTGGTAAGGCCTTACTGAGTAAGCTTTGTGAGGAATGTGTCTGTCTTATTCATTGATGTCCCCAGCAGCTGGCATGAATAGGTGAATGAATGAATGAGACCAGTCACACAGCTAGCAAGAGCTAGATTTGGGGAGAGACCTAGGTCTTCTGACTCTTGATCCTATGTCTTTCCAGTACATGGAAATCTCCTAGTCGTTTGCTGGCTTTCGTGGGTCCTTAATGTTCCCCTGACCTGAACAAGACCCATTGTCTAGTCGCAGGCAGATTATGACAATACAAATCAAGAGCAACTCCCTGATTTGGCAGGTTTTTGTTGTTGTTGTTCTATTATTGTACTTTAAGTTCTGGGGTACTTGTGCAGAACATGCAGGTTTGTTAAATAGGTATACATGTCCCATGGTGATCGGCTGCATTGATCACCCCATCATCTACATTAGGGATTTCTCCTAATGCTATGCCTACCCTAGTCCCCCAACCCCCAACAGGCCCCAGTATGTGATCTTCCCTCCCTGCATCCATGTGTTCTCATTGTCCAGCTCTTATGAGTGAGAACATGCAGTGTTTGGTTTTCTGTTCTTGTGTTAGTTTGCTAAGAATGGTGGTTTCCAGCTTCATCCATGTCTCTGTAAAGGACATGGTGTTTTTAACTTGAGCTTTAAAATTATCTTGAAATGTCCAAGTCAGCAGATTTTTTTCAAGGTGGATGAACATTATGTTTTAAGAGGTTGTTTTTACTAGTAACTAAGAACTTCTAAATATTTTCTTTTATTTAAAATATTTTAACCCCTAAAAATCTTCAGTAAATGTTAATCATATCCTTTCGGCAACTTTTGCAGTTACTGGGTAATATTAAATTCTGATATTTTGCAATAAATAATTGCTTTTTCAACTACTGGGTAACAGTATATATCTTTTGAAGGTTATTTCTGCAGCTGCTCAGCTATTCTGTGTATTGAGATTTCAGGCTTTTAAGTCTAAATTGATAGCCCAGTAAACTGACACCACAAATCAAGTGGAAGATTGAAGTTAAGCATTTCTCTTTAATGTATAGAGTATTTTTAATGATGAATTTCTGGACATTATATTAGTATTGTTAAGTTGATTTTTGGTATATGTGAATTACTCTCATTTATATTCCTCATTAGGTCTTCATATTACATTTGTTGATTGAAACTAACATAATTAGGTTAAGACAGAGCTGGGCCCACAGGAGACCCTGGAAGAATCATGACTGAGTCATCATTTTAAAATGTAGCCACATGGGCATGACAGGTATAAATACGAACAGTTCCTACAGCGTGTAGATCAAAGTTCCCAAATGTCATAGGCACATGGAAGCTTGCAAGTGCCACCTAAATATTTACATGTAAATAAATTCTGCAAATTATATATCATGTCATATGTTTTTGCAAAGGATGATGGATGATAAAATATATTTAATTTAGGTAAAATATTCTGAACATTTGCTATATGCTTGAGACTGGACTCGAATTTTACTTTATATGTATTGTCTCCTTTAATCATCATGACAATCTTATTTGGTAAGTACTGTTATCTCCATTTTATGATATTGGGTTTAAAGGAGGTAAGGAACATTTTCTAGATACCTTATAGGTAGTGAATGGCAGAGCTTAAAACCAAACCCAGGTCTGGTTAGGCCCCAGCTCCCACTGATGATTGTCCTATACTGTGCTGCCACCTTCTTGGATAACTACAAATAACAAATGTTCCTTTGTTTATTCCACTTTGACATCAGATACTTACAGTGACCCTGTTGGCTTAATATGATCAACTTTTCTTAAGAGAGCATTTTGGTCTTTTCATGACTAAGGCATTTTCATTCATCAAATGCATGTCTATTGAATTACAAAGACGATATGAATATTAACATGTCAGTTATAGCTCATGGGTACTGATCATTGTTATGCCCGTATTAACAATAGGTGCATATAGATACAACAAAATTATTTATCAAAACTCTTACCAGCTGTGAGGCTGCATCTTCGAAAGGAATAAACTCTCCCAGTGAGACTAGCGATGTACTCAGACACAATAACATGGACTTCTAGAAAGCTATTTTTATCACTACAGAGTAACTTCTTTTTCCCAACTTGCAATCCATCAGCTTAAAAGGCTTATTTACTTGTGGAGTATCATGATCCTTTCATCTTGTTTGTATTATCCACAGAGCAGAAAAAGCTAGTCAGTACCAAAGAAAAGTTAGCTGTGTGAAGCCACTGTCCCTGTTCCCTTAGTATGAATAATAGATGGTTCCTCTTTAAATTTCTTGGTTAGCATGACATTCCTAAAGGATGTCCATAGGAGACAACTTTGCTTTAAAGCTTATTACCTTAAATTTTAATTGCTTTTGGAACTCCAGTTTAAGGAACTTTACATTCTCTATTAAACTTAAGTGTCTGTTAACATAGCCACATAAATGAAACTATAACGAATCATATAGTCAATAAACACTGTAGAATACTTTAATCTATAACTTAGATGCTTGTAAATATGGGATGAAGTAGAAAATAGTGACATCGGACAAGATGAAAAAGACTTTAGAAGAAGAGAGCCTAAACTTAAGTAAGGTAAAGTTTATTCTCGCTTGGTATGAAAACCACAAAATAATGAAGAAACGTATATTGATCGAAAACATAAGTAAAGGCTAAACAAGAATGCTGAAAATCAAGTGCAGGAACTAGGAAGAGTCAAAGACACAAAAAAGAAAAGCTAACCACATAAACATTCTCTAGAATTACCTGTTTTGTCTTTGATGGGATTCATGGTTAATTCCTTTGTTCATAATTCCATAATTATTTTTGAGCACCTGTTGTGTCTTAGTAGCAGTCTAGGTGCTAGGGCTCAGTGATGCACAGGAGGGCAGAGTCCTTGCCCTTAAGGAGCTCACAGTTGAGTGGATGAGGCTGTAAATGGGCATTCATCGTAAGAATGACAGGCTGTGATTGCAGAAGTATAGGATGCTGTAGAATTACACACACAGACACACACACACACACACAAAAAAAAAGTCAACCTAAATAAAGAAGTAAAGAAGATAGGGAGAGTCAGAGAAGTTCTGAGGGGAAGTGCTCTCTAGTCTTACACCTAAAGGATGAGTTAGCCAAGGAGAGGGGAGGGAAGAAGGAATGAGCCTGTGAATCCTAGATGACAAAAGAACTGAAATTCAGGATGACTGGAGCAGAGAGCAGAGTAGGAGGAGTGGTGAAAGATGAGACTGTAGATAGAGCACTGTCCTAGTCATAAACAGCCTTGGAAGCTGTATTTGAACTTCATCCTAAGATCAGTGGGATGAAAGGAAGTGGCATGATCAGATTTCCATGTTGAAAGATTATCAAGAGCACTGGGTGCATGCAGCTTGAGAAGCGGGCTGGAGAGACAAGAAACACCCAACTCTTAGCACTTCCTTCTGAACAGTGGCTGAATTCATAGACTGTACTTCAAGTCAGTGTGGGAAATATTAATCATCTGTGCCAAAGGAAGGAGGAGCAACCCATGTCTATCGTTTTCACATGGGGAAGTCAAAGCTGCACATGTGATTGGACATAGGGAATGGTCAGAAAAAAGAAAAGACGTCCCTTGGTCCTGGAGGCATCTATCAGATATCAAAGCATGCTTCAGAGGCATCCCAGCCAGATGAGACTACACCTCTAAGGACCTCCACATAGAAGTATATCCAGGGACCTATTGTGTCACTGTAGGCTGAAGTTACTTAATCAAGAAGACTCATGTGGTAGCAGTTGATTCTAGACAAAGTGTAGACCTGGTCTTCCCTATATGATATAGACCATCACTGCCATCACATCACCTTTTTTTAAGTAGCAAGAATAAAGCCACTGTATGATTCTCTTCTGTTTAATTTTTATTTTAGATTTGTGGGTAAACGTGAAGATTTGTTATATAGCTAAACATGTGTCACAGAGGTTTGCTGTACATATTATTACATCATTATATTTCTATAATGATCAGTGATATTAAGCTTGTTGCGGTTTTGATTTGCATTTCTATAATGATCGGTGATATTAAGCTTTTTTTCATATGCTCGTTGGCTGCACACATGTCTTCTTTTGAGAAGTGTTTATTCATGTCCTTTGCCCACTTTTTAAGAGGGTTGTTTGTTTTTCTCTTGTAAATTTGTTTAAGTTCCTTATAGATACTAGATATTAATCCTTTGTTGGATGGGTAGTTTGCAACTATTTTATTCCATTCTGTAGGTTGTCTATTTACTGTGTTAATAATTTATTTTGCTCTGCAGAAGCTCTTAAGTTTAATTAGATCCAGTTTGTCAATTTTTGCTTTTGTTGCAATTGCTCTGGTGCCTTTGTCATGAAATCTTTGCCTGTTACCATGTCCAGGATGGTATCGCCCAAGTTGTCTTCCAGGGTTTTTATAGTTTGGAGTCTTACATTTAAGTGTTAGTCCATCTTGAGCTGATTTTTGTATATGATATAAAGAAAGGGTCCAGCTTCTAGCCAGTTATCCCAGCACCATTTGTTGAATAGAGTATTTTTTCCATTGCTTGTTTTTGTCAGCTTTGTCAAAGATTAGACGGTCATAGATGTGTGGCCTTATTTCTGAGCTCTCTATTCTGTTATGTTGTTTTTTGTGCCTATTTTTGTACCAGTACCATGCTGTTTTGGTCACTATAGCCTTGTAGTATAGTTTGAGGTCAGATAATGTGATTCCTGCAGCTTTGTTCTTTTGCTTAGGATTGCATTGGCTATTCAGGCCCTTTTTTTTGTTATTGTTCCATATAAATTTTTAAATAATTTTTTCTAGTTCTGTGAAGAATGTCATTGGTAGCTTGAGAGGAATATGAGACGTGGGTCCCACCACTATGGAAAGTTTGACCTGCAGACCCTGACTCAACAACAGATAAATTAATGCACTCTCATACCGTTACAGTGTTTCAAGTGGGCTAGGGCTGGCCATTGGCTGCTTTCAGAGGGCAAAATCAAACTAATCAACCTAGACCCTCTGTCTGTCCACACTTTTATTCATAACAGAGGTTCTAAGTTAACACACTTGTGGATAATTAACATGGTTAAGAGAATGATTTTAAGACTAATAAAAGCTTTAGGTTCAGGGGCCCAGAGTAAATGCTATTAATAGGTAATTCCCCTTTGATCTTCCCCAGAGAGACCACCCAGTACAAAATCTACATGAGTAAATAGAGTGGAGACAAATGGGTGTGGGGTAAAGCCTTTGATTATCTCTCTCTCTCCCTAACTTACTGGACTGGCTGGCTGCTTTTGGCCTGCCCCAGGGAAACCTTTTGGAGTTCCAAAAGGTTTGAGACTAATCTCTAACTTTCCCTAATATATCTTTCATATTTTGCCAACCACCCCAAGTGAATCTCAATAAGAATAGCACTGAATCTGTAAGTTGCTTTGGGCAGTATAGCCATTTTAATGATATTTATTCTGCCTATCCATGAGCATGGGATGTTCTTCCATTTGTTTGTGTCTTCTCTGATTTCTTTGAGCAGTGTTTTATAATTCTCATTGTAGGAATCTTTCACCTCTCTGATTAGCTGTATTCCTAGGTATTTTTGTGTGTTTGTAGCAATTATGAATGGGATTGCCTTTCTGATTTGGCTCTCAGTTTAGTTATTGTTGATGTATAGGAATGCTAGTGATTTTTTTACATTGATTTTGTATCTGCAACTTTGCTGACGTTGTTTATGAGCTGTGGAGCTTTTGGGCTGAGATTGTGGGGTTTTTTATATATAGAATCATGTTGTCTGTAAACAGATAGTTTGACTTCCTCTCTTCCTCTTTGGGTACCGTTTGTTTCTTTCTCTTGCCTGATTGTGCTGGCTAGGACTTCCAATACCATGTTGAATAGAAGTGGTAAGAGAGGACACCCTTGTCTTGTGCTAGTTTTGGGAAATGCTTCCAGCATTTGACCATTTAGTAATATGTTGCCTGTGGGTTTATCATAGATGGCTCTTATTCTTTTGAGGTATGTTCCTTCAGTACCTAATTTATTCAGAGTTTTTAACATGAAGGGATGTTGAATTTTATCAAAAGCATGTTCTGCATCTATTGAGATAATCATGGGGTTTTTGTCTTTAGTTTTGTTTATGTGATAAATCACATTTATTGATTTTCATATGTTGAACCAACCTTGCATCCCGGAGATGAAGCCTATTTGGTCATGGTGGATTTACTTTTTTAGGTGCTGCTGGATTTGGTTTGCAAACATTTTGTTTAGGATTCTTGCATTAATGTTCATCAAGGATATTGGCCTGAAGTTTTCTTTTTTGTTGTATCTCTGCCAGGTTTTGACATCGAGATAGTGCTGGCCTCATAGAGTGAGGTTGGGAGACATTTCTCTTCCTAATTTCTTTGGAATAATTTCTGTAGGTGTGGTACCAGCTCTTCTTTGTACGTGTGGTAGAATTCAGCTGTGAATCCATCACGTTCTGCACTTTTTTGGTTGGTAGGCTATTTGTTACTGATTCAATTTCAGAGCTCATTGTTGGTCTGTTCAGGGAATCAGTTTCTTCCTGGCTCACTCTTGGGAGGGTGCATGTTTCCAGGAATTTATCCATCTTGTCTAGGTTTTCTAGTTTGTGTGTGTAGACATGTTTGTAATGGTTTCTAATGGTGGTTTTATTTTTGTGGGGTCAGTAGAAAGATTCCCTTCATCATTTCTAATTGTATTTATTTGGATCTTCTCTCTTTTATTTGTAATCTAGCTGATGGCTTATCCATTTGATTAATTTTTTCAGAAAACCAACTCCTGGATTCATTGATACTTTGAATTTTCATGTCTCAGTTGTTCTTCAGTTCAGCTGTGATTTTTTTTATTTGTCATCTCCTGCTAGCTTTGGGGTTGATTTGTTCTTGCTTCTCTAATTCATTCAGTTGGAAAGTTAGGTTGTTAATTTGAGATCTTTCTAACGTTTTGACGTGAGCATTTAGTGCTATGAATTTCCCTCTTAACACTGTATTAGCTATGTCCCCCAGAGATTCTGGTATGTTATATCTTTGTTCTCATTATTTTCAAAGAACTTCTTGATTTCTGTGATATGTTTTTAATATTTGTGTGACATTTAATATTTGTGTGATATCTTTTTAATATTCTGTATGACAAAATGGGAAGGACACATAAGCCCTTCTGCCATATGCCAGAGTATAATGGTTGTCTCCAGGAATAACCTGTATGTAGTTGTTTGAGTCAAAAGCTGAACTGGCTGCTTTTTTCGTGGACTACCAATATAATTTAAAAGAACAACTAATAGACAAACTGTAGTTACTCCAATTTGGGTATTTGTTTGACAGACATTTTATCAAAAATGAATGAAGCACCCTGATACTTCAAGAAAAACAACTGGCAGTATTTGTTGCTAGTGATACAATTTGAGCTTGAAACAAAAATTAAGATTTTGAAAAACACAGCTGCCACTATAAAGCTTGATAACTTCCCAAGACAGGAAGGACTTTTTTTGATGAGCTTGGTGGTGATATTAATGAATGTGAAGCCTTTGGTATGGGATCATGAAATGTGTAAACATTCTAAAGATCTCAAAGATCTCTGTACTTAGTGAACAAGTATTTTCAAATATCCAAATGTATAATGTCATCAAATTATGCACAGGTAATCTATTCAAAGTGCAAGATAGACCAGTAGATGTTAACAAAATAAGGAAGGTTTATTGACAGATTTTCAGATAACACATTTCAGACGTCACATTATAAAAACTACCACTTGTTGACTTCTGGTGGAGAATCAGAGAATATCCACAGTTATCAAAGATGATGAAAATACTTCACCCATTTCCAACTGTGTGTCTGTGTGAGGCTAGATTTTCTTCATGTCCTTCCATCAAAATCATAGAGCAACAGATTGATGGCAGCACCAGATCCAGCACCAGAATCCAGCAGTCCTCTGTTAAGCCAGATACTAAGGAGATATGTAAAAATGTACAAGTGTTACTTCTCTCACATTTTGTAAAACGTAGTAATTTTCATAAAATATGTGATTTGTGTTAGTACACAGTGATTGTATTGTATTTCAAATAAAATGAATTCTATATTTTTTAAAACTTTTGCTTTAATTTCTAACATGGTACGTATCAGTAGATATAACCCACATAATCAATAACTCTTTGGGGATTTTATTAGTTTTTTAAGACTGTAAAGGAGTCCTCAGACCAACATGTCTAACACTGAGCTAATGAAAGTGTTTCATTTCAAGAAGTATTATGGAGGTAGGGCAGATGGAGGTCTATATATTCTCTTTGATTCATCTTCAGATATTTGTCCCAGGCAGCTGTGATGAAAAAGCAAGGTTGAAGGGAGGATGGAAACAATTCTTTTTTGGCTGGCCATGTTATACTCTAGATGCATGTTGAATATACAAGTTCAGGTGTTGAGTAGTAAATTGGGTATAGAAATTCGGGAAGAGGTCAGGGGCAACAGATAATAAATTTGAAAGTCTTCAGCATACAGGTGAAAAAAGCCACAGGCCTAGGAGTGAATGTAGTTAGAGGAAAGAGAAAGTCCAAGGATGGAGCTCCAAGACATTCCAGCATTTAGATGGGAAGCAGAGGAGGACTCCTAGGAAGGAGCCACAGATGAAGCTGATGAGAAGCCAGGACAGTGTGGCACCACTGAAGCCACAGGAAGAAGTGATTTCATTGAGGAAGTTGACAACTGAGTCAAGTGATGACAAGAAGTCTTGATATGTAAGAATAGAGAGTTTGAGCATGGAATTGGCAAGACAGAGATCATTACTAACCTTGATAAAAGTGGTTTCTCTGGAATGACAAAAAAAAAATCTGCTTATAACAGGTTAAGGAAAGAATGAGAAAGAGGAAATAATGTCAAGTAAAGACAACTATTTTGAGGGTCTTCCTTCACAACAGGGACAGAGAAAAGGATTGGTATGTGGAGGAAGCTGTGGCATCAAGAAAGGATTTAAGATATGCCAACGGAAATGGTCCAGGGGGGAGAGAGAATTGATGTCCCAGGGACAGTGAAGGTAAATTCAGGAACAGATTCCTTAAGTGAGACAGAGGGGTTGGGATCCAGAGCTCAAGAATAGTGATTGATTACTGAGGACGGGGAAGGATAAAAAGAAAGTCCAAGAATGGGGCAGGTCAGCCCTGTGTCCTCAGTAAAAAGGTCAACTGGGAAACAACTAAAATTGAAGAAAGTTCTGGAGGCTGTAAGACAAGAAGGGCCTAGATTCTGTATTTGGGTGGTTGGTTTGTTTTCACTTGCTTAAGTCAAGAGCGATGACAGACATTCTTCACTGCCCCAGCCATTTGGTTGTCTTCCTCGGGGATGCAGGAAGCAAAGAGCCCACCTGATAACCAGCTGGTGAGTTGGCCTCCTCTGTCTGATCTCAGGCTGGTCTTGGGTTATTTCCAAAAAGCTGGGGAGGGAAGAAGGGAGAAATGGGGCAAAGAGTGATTTGTGATTTCTTTGGTAGTTCACTCTTGGTAAGAAGTCATGGAAGTGTAATGCAGCATCTACTCATCTCTTGACCTGTCCTTATTATGTCAATTGGAAGAGGAGATGGCTCTGGAATTGAAATGTCTCCATTCTCCTTTTGAGACAATAGGGATTGGCAGCTTGAGCAGGTAAGCTTAGTCAGGGCTACATTCCATCCCAAGCAAATGCTGTCCATCTTTCAGGAGGATATATTAAATATTATTATTACTAATGACAATAAATACCAGTCATTCCCTTGAGATCTCAGGTTAGTGACACATGACTAACTCTGTGTCATCTCAAGACATCCCCCAGGTGAGGGGGTGGTTTAAGAAACAAAAGGAAGTGAACTGTGTCTGGTTTCATTATGAGGCTGGGACTTGAATCAGTCCTCACACCCCATGGGCAGGACTCAGCGGAGAGCAAAAATCCTGAAATCTGTTTCATCATTTAACATTCTCTTGTCTTATATAGTTCTCAGTAGGAGAAATAAATAGATATAGTAAATATTTATTCAGTTTCCTCTTGGAATTTACCAAGCAGGATTCGACACAGCATACACACTGAGCCAATTCCTAAAGGGTATTGTTTACTGAGTTAGTTTTCACCCTGAATGCCCACTGCTTTGTAAGCCTTGTACAATTCCATGATAAAGAGAAATTCCCTTGAGCACAGTTCTGTTTCATGTGCTCCTTTGCCACCGAGTGAATAGACAGAAGAAAGCAAAAGAAAACAAGGGACAAGACCCAAGTGAGTTGACATTTAGTAATAGGAATAAGTGCCAAGACCTACAGTTGTATCCCACACCACCACTTAAAAAAAAAATTACAAATAGAGAATGTGGGAAATAAAACCCAAGAGCAGTATGTGAAAAGTCCTTGCGGGGTTTCATTTCTGTAAGCTCAATCCTAGCCAGTGATGTGATGTAGCTGCCCAAAACATTAATGAAATTGTGGTCTGCATTGTAGGACTAAGGAAGTGAAAGATAGTTCTGTGTGATTTTCACTAGTAAAATTGTGCTTTATTTGAGATCACATTTGATGGCTATATTGGCAAATGTATTATTGGCGTGTGTGTGTGTGTGTGTGTGTGTGTGTGTGTGTGTGTGTGTGTATGTATGTATTTGAGATGGAGTCTTGCTGTGTTGCCAGACTGGAGTGCAGTGGCGTGATCTTGGCTCACTGAAACCTCAACCTCCCAGGTTCAAGCAATTCTTCTGCGTCAACATCCCTGAGTAGCTGGGACTACAGGCTCATGCCACCATGCCCAATTAATTTTTGTATTTTTAGTAGAGACGAGGTTTCACCATGTTGGCCAGGATGGTCTCAATCTCTTGACTTCGTGATGCCACCCGCCTCAGCCTCCCAGTGTGCTCAGGTGTGACCCACCATGCCCAGCCTATATACCTATGATGTGTTTTTAAATTTAAACAATGATTTTTAAATTTAGAGCTTAAATATTTTTAAAGGACAATGCCCCAAGACCGTGATAGAGAACCTGAAACCCTGTCAAATAACATTTGAAGGAACTAGAAACAACTATGCAGAGAGAAGACTTGGGGAAGGAGAAGAGGCGGAGCTGCACTTACCCCCTACCATATATGTAGGTGTTATCCTTGCTCTGGTTGCTCTAGAGGGCAAACCGGTGTTTTTAGGCTGCAAGGAGGCACATTTGCCTGACAGAGAACTCCGTAATGATGTATGCAGTGATCTGGTGCATATAATTATCCAAAATGGACTTGGAAATACCTTTCTTTTCATTAGAGGTATTTAATCATTGTCACCCACTTGATGGTCAAGACTTCCATGACACATTGAACTAGCTGATCCCCAAAATACCTGTCACCTTATAATAGTACAGTCATGCATTGCCATGATAGGATACGTTCTGAGAAGTACATCAGAAAGCAGTTTCATCATTGTGCAAACATCATAGAGTGTACTTAATGTAAACCTAGATAGCATAACCTACTGCACATGTAGGCTATATGGTATAGCCTACTGGTCTTAGGCCACAAACCTGTATAGCATGTGACTGTACCAAATACTGTAGGCAGTTGTAACCCAGTGGGGAGTATTTGTGTATCTAAACATAGAAACCGTATGGTAAAAATATGGTGTTAGACTTTTATGGGACCACCATCGTATATACAGTCTATCATCAACTGAAACATCATTATTCAGCACATAACTTTATTTACTTTGTGGAAAGTGTAGGTTTGCATTTCATTAACCGTCTACTCGATTAAAATAATGAGCTATAAAGGCCAAATAAAAAGAGGTGGCCACTTCTCCAGAGCTACTTTTGGTACCTGAGGATAATTTTATGGAATAAGTATCTTTGAAATGTTCTAGCTTTTTGGAAACTTGAGTTTTAAAATATGAAGAGGCCCTTTCCTAGCAGTCCTTATCTCAAAGAGAAAAAGAAAAATGTATTGAATGCAGACTGAGGCCAGCAAGCCTATCCACCCTGTTTCCTTCTTCCCTCTTCTGAAGTTCAGTTGCTTTGGAAGGGAGCTTTGGAGAGAACAGGAAACAGTGTTGATGCAAGGGGCTCACTAACTCTAAGAGAAACTGTTGATGCAATCTGTGGTTGTAATGTGGGATAAGTCTTAAATAATTACTTTGAAGCTTGGAGCCCCAAATTTTTTAATTTAAGGTCTAGAAATTCAGTCTTTTAAAGCAGATTTTGATGACTAAAACCAGGAAAATGGCCCCATCCTTTGCTTTTCTTCTTGTTCAGTTGGTTAGCAGTAGGATTGCCACCCCCATAAACAGATAAAAGGATTGAAAAACAGGAAGCAACATCAAATAGTTTGGGAAACTCCTGAAAGTGGGTGTAATGTGTGTGGGCCTTTAAAAATGAATCATATTTATGCATTTGATGTACAGCTACTTAATTATTTCTTACAGTTCAGCCTAACGTTCATTGGTATTCTTATTTTCCTATGTTTTGGTCCTTACTTGCCATGTATAACTGCTGTTGGTTTGGTTCCCACTGTTACACCAAGTTGTTCAACTAGCTGCTGATAAATGCATTGCAAAGTATGTATGGGAAAAAGAAACCACAAGAGATAAAAGTATTAGTTGATTTTTTTTTTTAATTAAGCTTTGCTTAGTTGGCCCATAGCAAGACCCTGATATATTTGGCTGCAGCCAAACAGAGAAATATTTGGCTAAGCTGTCTTTTCAGCACAGTGTTCCCAAAACAAGTGAAGGAAACCTTTGTTGTATGAGCACCTTGATATTCTAGGCCACAAACCTGTACAGCATGTGACTGTACCAAATACTGTAGGCAGTTGTAACCCAGTGGGGAGTTACCTTGATGTTCTGGAAGTGTCTTGCAGCCACTTCCACTTCATCACCCAGAGGGTCAGTGTCTGCAACATGGGGCGTGTTTAATGCACAGGGGCATATCTGCATTCTGCAGGCTTCCCAGCCCTGATCCACATGGCCCTGGACAGGTCTGGCTCTAATATTTATAGGGCGCCAGACAAAGGCACAATTGAAGCTCATATGTCGTATGTTTAAATACTAAAATTTATGAATCAGGCTAACAAACTGGTTGTATAAAATACATTCTGTCCTTCTGCCTGGATATAATGACCTTTCAGAAGACCAGGTTTAAATTTAGAATTAGCAGTCTCCTTAGAGTTCCAAGTGGGAATATGGTGGTATGGGAGAACTCAGCTCACATCTACCCTCTTCCTTCTTTCCTGCTCCTTCTCCTCCCACTCCCCCAGTCCCCTTTCCTGCAGGGGCCTTGATACGGCACCTGGACACCCCAACCAGAATGTCCAAGATACCGTGCATATCTCTGTAAAATAGCTGCCCTTGGCCATTCTCTCACCCTTCAGGTGGTGTAGCAGACCCAAGAGAGGAAGGACCCAGGGAAAGGCATCCACTAACCCTGGGAGCTCACTTGGGACCACTTGGGTGGGAAACTCTGGAGCAGTTTAAGGGAGAGATCATAAGACAGGGTGGTGGGTGATGCCTCCTTGGCCTGGCTGAAGGAGGTCAGAACCTTTCCTTGCCCGGGTCTAGGGGCTGTGTTGCCTGTGGGCATTTAAGTAAAATCTGCAGCATCTCCCATTTTCTCATGACAGCAGTTCTTTCTCTTCACACAGAGACCGCTCTGCCCCAACGGCAAGGGCCATAGTAAGCAGGCACACCCTCCAAGGAGTACCTAGCTTCTGGGCACTGCAGGAGCAGCCTCAGTGCTGAGGTTTCAGTAAAGTATTTTGCCTGAAGTCCTCTTGTTGGTTCAGCCTCTACTTCAAGCTTTGTTCCTGTTCCCTCTGAACACCCCCACCTCTCCACATACACCTCGATCTGTAATTTAAGACCTGGACAAAGAAACTGCTCTTTTTGAGGGTACATTACTCAGCCCTCCCATTTGCCTGCTCCAGAATCAGTGATCTCAATAAAATTGTGAAGGATTGTAACATCTTTTTGGAAATAATATCAACAGACCCTTGATACCTGAGGATTTTATTTGGCACTGATGAAGGGTCATTATGTACCTGTAATGCATGTGGTCCCCTCTTTGCCACTTCTTCGGTCACTGACCAGGCCACTACACCTCTCTACACTTCATTGTCTGCATCTACAAAAAGTGGACAATAATTCATGCTTTCATACTGTTTGTATTTCAAATGGATGTTTTCAGGACAAATTTTTAATTACATATGGGAAGAGCAATCAAAATATCCAATCAGTCCCCTTTCCAGTAGAACTTCATTTAACTCTCCAAGAGCTTTTGTATATTATAAGAAATATGATTCAGACTTCCCTAAGTTGACAGAAAAGCATGAAATCTGTTTATAACAGATGTTCCCCATGATCCCCCAAACGTAAACATGTTTTCAAGACGATAGTGAGACAACCTGTTTACACAAGGAAGTACTTTAAAAAGCAAACAAAAAAGCATCACCCAGAGCAGTCATTGTGATCAAAGTGCTGTCAATTATTAGGGTGTAAAGGGAACTGATGACTCAACTTAGCACCACCGCGGTCTCCAGATTTCAGTTTCGTAACAGAGTTTCTTTTCAGGAATATTCTTAATTTACACACAAATCCGATTTTCTTTCTAAAATGTTTCTCGATTTTTGTCAAACCGAAATACCAGGATCTCTTCAAAAGATGACTCTGATAATCAGATGATGCTGCTATGAGCGCCACACGGACGTACTTTGCCATTGAGAGTGGGGTTGCTACTCCCTGGGATCTTGGTGCCCGGGAGGAGGGACAAGGTCTTCCATATAGCAACTCCTGGCTGTCTCTGCTCCTTCACCTCCCCAATTAGTCAGATGCAGCATAGAAACTCTCAGACTGCGTGGTGGTAGAAAATAACTTTCTAAATCAATCAAAGTGTGATATTTTGATCCTTTCACATGCCTAGGTATTCTGGGCAAGTGCATGCTCAAATCAGTGACTCATGGATCAAGATGCAAAGTTTTTAAACCTGAAGCAAAATATAGTCCGGTAAATATATATATATATACACATACATATATATATATACATATATATACATATATATATATACATATATATACATATATATATATATATATATATATATGTATGTATTGTGTTAAATTTAGCAGTTTTTGTGAAAATAACTACCAGTGCCCTTCAAAGTATTGTACATTGGGAGTCAGCCCTGAGTTGGAAAGTAGTAGGTTAGCAGAGGTGTCTACGTAAAAGCCCATAAGAAGTCTTAACTCTTAGGAAGTTACCTTTTTTTTTTTTTAAGACGAAGTTTTACTCTTATTGCCCAGGCTGCAGTGCAGTGGCATGATCTCGGATCACTGCAACCTCTACCTCCTGGTTCAAGTGATTTTCCTGCCTCAGCCTCTGGAGTAGCTCGGATTATAGGCGCCTGCCACCACACACAGCTAATTTTTTTGTATTTTTAGTAGAGACATTGTTTCACCATATTGGTTAGGCTGGTCTTGAATTTCCAGCCTCAGATGATCCGCCCCCCTCACCCTCCCAAAATGGGATTATACGTATGAACCACTGCACCTGGCCCAGGAAGGTACTTTGTTAAAGGTTCCTTCAAAAGTCCTTTAGAATGTGGTTTCCCATTGAAACAAACCTTTAGATTCCCTTCAAGAATGGGAAGGACAACCCTGTGGCATCCTCACTGAAAGATACCCCTTTAAACAGACTTTAGGGGTAGGCTGGAAACCTGACCTCTTTTTATAATACCACTTCTATAGAAATAGATTCATGTCTTACTATGTATCCTGCAGTCCCAGGAACTTTTCAAATCATCATATGGGCTCTTAGTGGCTGTGGGAATGCCAACAAGACTATAACCCAAAAGCAGGATCATTACCCAATACCACAGGAATGGGACAAATAATAGCATGAGCTCTTTATATTTATAGTAAAATTTAAGTCCTGGGTTTATGTGTCAGGATCTTCCTGTGATTCTGAATACTTAAAAATACTTGCTGCAATTCGTTAAAAGAAAAAATAAATCACACACACAAAAACTATTAGAATGAATAATAAACAAGATCATTAATTTTGTAGGATGAAAGTTCAATGTACAAAAATCAATTTCTGCATACTAGCAAGAAAAATGAAATTATAAAAATAATCTCAGTAGCATCGAAAATAATTAAATGTTCAGGAATAAATTTAAGAAAAGAAGTGCAAGATTTGAACACTAAAAACTACAGAACACTATAGAAAGAAATTAAGGAAATGTAAATAAATGGAAATATACCCAATGTTCATAGATCAGAAGACTTAAGATGGCAAAATTATCCAAACCACTCTATCTAGCCAACACAATCCCTATCAAATTGCAGCATTTTTGCAGAAATTGACAGGCTGAATTTAAAATTTATATGGAAATGCAAGGGACCCAGAATAGTTCAAACAATCTTGCAGAATAAGAACAAAACTGGAAGAGTCATACTTCCTTTTTTCAAAACATACTATATGACAGTGTAGTCTTGGATACAGTATAGCCATAGGATAGGCAATGGAATAGAATTCAAAGTTCAGAAATAAACTCTTAAACTTATGCTTAAAGTTTTCACCAAGGGTTCCAGGATAATTTGATGAGGAAAGAATAGTCTTTTCAACACATAGTGCCAGGACAACTGGATATTCACACACAAAAGGATGAAATTGGACTTCCGCTTTGCACCATATACAAAAATTAACTCAAAATGGATCAGAAAAATAAATATAAGCAAAAATTCTAAAACTCCTAGAAGAAATATGGAGATACATTTTTGTGACCCTGCATTAGGCAGTGGATTTTTAGATATAACACCACAAGCACAAAAGACGAAAGAAAAAATAGATAAATTGGACTTCATAAAATTAAAAACTTCATCCTTAAAGGAAACTATTAAGAAAGTGAAAAGATGGTCCACAGATGGGGGAAAATGCTTACAAATCGTGTATCTGACAAAGGATTTGTATCCAGAATAAATAGAGAATTCTTACAACTCAACACTCAAAAGACAACCCAGACAATTAAAATAGGGATTTCTCAGAAAAAGATATACAAATGGTCAATAAGTGAATGCGGAGATGTTCAGCATCATTAGTCATTAGGGAAATTCAAATAAAAATTATGATGAGTTACCGCTTTACCCCTGCTAGGATGGTTAAAGTCTAAAAGACAGTAGTAAATGTTGGTGAGGATGTAGAGAAATTGGAACCCTTATACATTGCTGATGGGATTGTCCTGCTACAGTCATTTTGAGAAACAGTTTAGCAGTTCCTCGAAATGTTAACTATAGAGTTACCATTTGTCCCGGTATATTGTTAGGGTTCTTCAGAGAATAGAACCAATAGAGGGGTGTGGGGGGTCGGGGGATGGATTTATTTTAAAGAATTGGCTTATATGATTGAGGAGATCGGCAAGTTCATAGTTTGCAGGGTAGGCCAGCAGGCTGTAGACTCAGAGTAGAGCTGATATTGCAGTTCGAGTCCAAAGAGAGTCTGCTGTCAGAATTCCTTCTTCTCAGGAGAGGTTGGCCTTTTTCTTAAGGCCTTCAACTGATTGGATGAGGCCCACCTATAGTCTGGAGAGTAATCTGCTTTATTCAGAGACTTCTGATGTAAATGTTAATCACATCTAAAAAATATCTTTGTAACAACATCCAAACATGTTTGACCAAATGTCTTGGTATGGTGGCCTAGCCAAGTTGACACATAAAACTAACATCACCCGTCGATTTCACTCACAGGTATATATCCAAGTAAATTGAAAACATATTTCCGAATATGTCTAACCATACATAAGTGTTCTTAGCATTAATCATAATCACTAAAAAGTAAAAACAATCCAAATATTCATCAACTGATAAATGGATAAACAGAATGTGGTATATGAATACAATTGATAATTATGCAGCCATAAAAATGAATGAAGTATTGACACTTGCTACATTTAGGGTGAACCCCGAAAATATGGTAAGTGAAAGAAGCCAGACACAAAGACCTCATAATATGTGATTCTATTTGTATGAAATGTGTAGACTAGGAAAACCCATAGAGACAGAAAGTAGATTGTTGGTTGCCCAGGGTTGAGGAGAAGAGGAAATGAAGAGTAACTGTGGTGGGTATAGGGTTTCTTTTGGAGATGATGGAAATGTTCTGATATTGGATAGTGGTGATGGTCGCACAACTCTGTGAATATACTAAAAACCACTGAATTGTATACTTTTAAGGTATGAATTTTATGATGTACTAAATATATCTCAATAAACCTGTTAAAAAATGTCTACAACTCCAAACATAAGTGTTCTTGGACACCTAATAGAAAGCAGCAGGAGTTGCTTCTAAAATGTAGAATATATGCTGAATCCCATATATGAAGAGTTAGAATGGAATGAAATGATCACCACCATTTTCTAGATACCTTCTGTGTCTCAGAAGTTGTGAACATATCAGCTTAGTCTTCCTTAAAAAACAAAAACAAACCAAAAAAGGTAGCTAGCTTTAGGGGCACACCCCTGTAGTCCCAGCTACTCAGGAGGGGCAGGAGGACCATTTGAGCCTAGGTGAGGATGCAGTGAGCTATGATCACGCCACTGTACCCCCCTGGATGACAGAGCAAGACTCTGTCTAAAAAAATAAAACTATATGTTGGCTTTATCATCCTTATTTGTTCATATCAGGAAACTGAGCCTTTGTTCAAATTTCTTGGCCAAAGTCAGCGACTGTGTTGGGATTAGACCTGGGTCTGTCTGACTTTGAGCTTATTCCCAATTCACGGCCCCACACTCCTCCTGGAGAAGAAACCCTGTCCCAGACTGAACACAGAGTGGCAGGACCTGCTACTTGGAGAGGCAGGCAAGTCTTCCCAAGAATGAACGTTTGAAGGCTGAAGGATGCGTTTGGAGATAAAGGAATTAAGGGCAAAGAGGAGGCTGTTACTTTATGATAGAAAACAAAACAGGTTTAATTTTTTTTTTTTAAGTGCCACAAGGACCAACAAGGAAAGTGACAGGAAGACAGAAGGGACCACAAGATCCAAGATGGCAAATTAAAAAGCAAAGCCTAGGAACACTGGTGTAGAGCCAGCAGGTCAGGGACCGGTAAGAGAAATGAATGTTTTCAGAGTAGCCAGCTGACTCGGGGAGAGGCCTAGCTATATTGACAGTCAGTTTGACCAGAAACCACGTCAGGATGCTCCTAAAGCTGAAACAAGTCGTTTCTCATCCAGAGACAAAAGTAACACCAGAAGAAGTTGCCCCAGATACTCCGTGGATCAGGATCCAGTATAGGGGCTTGTGGACAAAGTGAAATCTTGGAGTTCTTTTACGGGAGATTTTAACCTGTGGTGTATGGATTCATAGGGGACCTACATCGACTCCAAAGAGTCCTTGAACTCTTACTGTCGTGGAAATGTTTTGTGTCTATGCATCCTGTTCTAGGGAGAGAGTCTTCAGGTTTTTAAAGGATCTGTGTCAGAAAGAAGATATTTAAAAGTTATTTAAATGTTTCTCTTAAAGCGCTAGGCTAATTTTCTGGCTGTGTGGTAGATTGTGTTAAATGCTCTGGCACTCCTAATTTTTGGAATAAAAATGAATTCTTAGTGAATGATCTCACCGCCTGCAGTGCTGTCTGATTCTGTCCTGGCATTTGATAGGACTTGTTAGGGGATTAGGTAAGACAGGATGTTGGTACATTTGAGGTCATTAAACCAAGAAGGGAAGTGTGGGGAGAAAAGAAATCTTGCTAAATACATTGTGGAGCTGAACTAAAAGTTAAATTGCTAAGGGACGTCGTCTGTGCTCTGTGCCAAGACTTTAAAATGCTGTTTAGAAACAGACTAGAATGACGGAGACAGCTCCATCTAGATGCAGTGCATTGGTAAATGCCTGTCTTTCCAAGAAATACTATTTTATTTGTCCTTTTATGGAGGAGGTGTGGAAGGCTGTGATGTACTGGGTTGTATAACATTTTTATAAGCAGATACAACTAGTATAGATTCTAGAGAAACAACAAAAGCTACCTTTCACCTGGTGGCTGGCATCTCACAGTTCCCGTTTCATGACTAGGAAAATAATGAATATGTCACAGAGAACCTAATTTATATAAAAGGTGTCGTCAGCTGGAATGCATGCCCAAACGTTTATTTTCTACCTGTCTTTTTCTTTCTACTTCTTTTTTGCTGCTTTCACTCTTATTTTGGATTTACAGTTTTAGAAAATACTTACTTTAAAAATGTATTGGATGGATAGTAATGAAGGAAGTACAACAAAACAAATGTACTTTATGCCACTGAACTGTATACTTAAAAATGATTAAAATGGTAAATTTTATGTTTTGGATATTTTACCACAATTTTTTTTTAAAGTATATCGGCTAATACAGAAGGAAAACCCACTTACCCTTTGAGGCAAGAATTCCAAGTATGTTTATGTGGTAAATGCCAAGCCCTTTCCCACAAGATATATGAATATGTAAGTCATAGGGCAAAGTGTGTATGGGATAGAAGTACTCATTTAAGCACTGCATGGCCCCCACTCTGCCACTCACTGACTATGGGACCTGGCACCCTATATCCCAAAGCAAATGTTAAGCCCTCGATAAATGCTGCCGTTTTCTTCCTCCGTTCATTATTCACACATTGGTTTTTCACCAGTACAGTGAAACAGTGGAACTCAACGATCTCCAGGGTCCCTTTCAGCTCTCCTAACCCATAGTTCAAAGTTAGGAGTTTGAACTATTTTTTTAAAAAAATCTACCAGAACACTATGAAAATTCCATGGACAGATGTACGCCACGGGCTTCCCATGTGGACACACAGCAGCTTCTGCTGCTTCTGACTCTCTCTCCTCTGCTCCACATTCTTTCTTTTCCCCAGCCTGCCAAGAGTCATCCATGAGCTTGGACATGAGAAGAGAGGGCAGACGGGAGAAAGAAGTGAGGTGGCTCAGGACAGAAGGCTGGGAAAGAGCCTGGTATGCTGGTTATCAGGCTGGGTTAGGGATGTAGCAAGCCTGGAGTTGGCCCTGGCAGTACCACATGGTTTTGGGTATGGTGGAACTTAGAGCCATGGAGCCAGATTTCTCTGAAGGGTATGTGACCACAGGAGGAGTAAGCATGATTGATTTTTATACAAGGTGGATGGTGGTGGGAATCTACGTAGAGATTAGATCCAGGGAGAAAAGCTGAGTTCATCGTGGGAGGAAGAGCCTCTGTTGGGGAAGAGGAGGCTATGTCAGGAGGTGCAGCAGGAGAGACGGGCCAAAGACAGATGTATGTGCAGTCTCCAGGCAGGGTTTGAGTTGGGAGCAGATGAACTCTGTCCTAGGACTTGACAGCTGATGAAGGTAAGCAGATCCCCAAGGCAGTGTGTCTGCACTGGTCCCTCTATGTGTACCTGTCAATGCACTCTGCAAACACTTGGTCTTCATTCATGTATTAGTGTGTTCATTCATTCATCAAGTTTGTGCCAGGCACTTTTCCAAGTATCACGTATCAGTAGTGAACAAGAGAAGCTAGGTCCCTGCCACTGTGGCTCTTACGTGGACCTAGAGAGAAGACAGGTAATTATACTGTAAATAAACACGTGGATTTTGATTATCCCTTGATGGAAACAAGCAAGATGATGCGTAGCTGTTTGGGAGAGGACAGAGCATGTTAAGGACAGTGTCCCTGCAGAAGTGACGTATTTGAACTAGACCTAGTAAAGGAGAAGTAACCAGCATGGCTAAGGGTTGGCAGAGGGAATTCTAGGCAGAGAGATAAGCAAATGGCAAGGCCAGGCAAGGGCTTTGCATAATCAAGGAACAGAAATGACACTGAAGTATAACCAGTGAGAAATTACGCTTCATGAACTGTAACCATTTTAGCACTGAAAGCTAATCAACTCTTTATACAAATAGTTAAATTGCTGTGGGACCTGCAGGCTT
Source organism: Saimiri boliviensis (assembly GCF_048565385.1). Classification (NCBI taxonomy): domain Eukaryota; kingdom Metazoa; phylum Chordata; class Mammalia; order Primates; family Cebidae; genus Saimiri; species Saimiri boliviensis. The sequence goes on from NC_133452.1 coordinate 78,663,721, forward strand.
GTCACTTTACTTTCATGTTTTACTGGCAGCACATGGGAAAGTGGTCATGTTTCCTTCTCAGAAGGATGTAGTCTTCCCACTTTGTAGAGGAAGGCAGTATTGTACAGGAAAGGAGGTAGCCTTGACAGGCTGGCTTGGATTCAGATCGCATGTTGTCCCGTCTCCAGCAGTGTGACCGTAAGCAAAGCACTTTGCCTCCCTGAGCCAGGGTTCTCTCATGTACCAGATAGGCTAATAACTGTAAAATTTCTAGCCCAGTTCCTAGCAAATAGATATTTTCAGTAAATGGAAACGGTGGTGGTGGTGGTGGTGCTGGTGGTGGTGGTAGAAATGGTGGTGGTGGTGGAGGAGATGATGATGATAGTGGTGGTGGTGGTGGAAATGATGATGGTGGTGGTGGTAGTAGAGATGATGATGATGGTGGTGGTGGTGGTGGTGGAAATGGTGGTGGTGGTGGTAGTAGAGATGATGATGGTGGTAGTGGTGGTGGAAATGTTGATGGTGGTGGTGGTAGAGATGATGGTGGTGATGATGTATTCATACTGGCTAGTATTCTAATTTTTATATATAAAATCTGCATAAATCCAATAATTATTTCAAATTATGTATTTTCAACACATTTCTTTCTCACTTTTTCTCTTTTCTGGCTTGTTCGTGGCAAGTAGTTCTGCTTGCACCATCCTTTTTAAATAGAAAATCTGATTAACTTTTTGCTGTATTTGGGACCTTAAACACCTTGAATATCAAATAAGTACATTTTCTACCTGTAGTTCTTTAACTAGAATAACATGGTCCCAGAACCTGAAATGTTGAAGTGGAAAGTTTCAGAGTTGTATAATCTCAATTAATTTTCCCCATCCTGTCTGAAATAACTGCATCTCCCTCTCCCCTTCTTTCTCTGTTGCAGCAAAAAAAGCACATTTTCTTTTATCACCTTTCTGTGCCAGTAAACAAAACACAAAAGCACATGAGATCTTTGGTTCAAAGGTGTTCTGCCCTATACAACTGTCCATTTAAATTGTTTGAAAGAGAAGAGTTTTTTAAAAATAAAAATAAAAACTTCATCTCTGAATTTCCAAAAAAATTAACATCAATTAACCCCTTTCTTTTTTAACCCCCTCAGCCATAAAATGGTATGTGACTACTCCATTTAGTGTTTCTGAATATAAATAAGGACTTCAGGGCCGCTTCCAACATGTTTGTTACCAAAGCTGTCATCAGATTTTCAGCAACATTTTTATATAGCCTAGAACCAGCTGAACATTTAAGATTTGACCTTTTTTAAAAGAAGATAATGGTCTCTAAATGCAATTGCTGTTTTTGGAACTAAGTTTTGAAGTCTCATTTTGTTTTCTGACATTATAGTAAATTTTCTACTCAATCCAGAGGCAAAAGTAATTGTGTGTGTGTGTGTGTGTGTGTGTGTGGTTGTGGAAGAATCACTTATTAGCCCTAAAAATCAATAGTCTGACTTTGGCCAGGGGTACCAGAAGTGGCATTGTGAAACTCTAAAGGTTGGCTGACTGGTGTCATTCCCATTGGGATGCTGAACATGATCCCATTGAGATGCTGAACATGATCCCATTGGGATGCTGAGCAAAATCAGGTTGTTTTATTTAGTAGATTTTTCACCTCAGGTGATAATACTAATACAGTGGGGAAAATTAGCTTAAAAACTCTGTATCCTAACCTGCTGTGTCCTGTCCTTGTAGTTTAGGCAAACCCGGATTCAGGTTCAAATGAGAGTATAAACCAGTTCTGAATACCATGTTTTGTGTCTTTTGTATCACTCCAGATCCCAATAAGGTAGGAAGAGGTGATTAGGATAGGAGAGAATTGACAACAGTAGGACATTGGGAGCAATATTGGAAATCAGATCATTTAAACCACTTTTGTGTTTCTTTGTGTTGTTGGTATTAGATTTGTAATGTGAATAAAAATACTTTCACCTATCGTTTCCTGGGGAAAGGCAAATGGGGCTTTGCTCATCAAATCCTATTAAAGCCACTTAGAAAATCTTACCTAAGAGTTGAGTTGGAATAAAGAATGAAATCAGCCTTACTTATACAAGAAGTGCCTTCTACAAAACCTGATCATTTCACAACTAATTGGTATAAATGTTCCCTTGCCCACTGTTTGCAGCTGGAGACCCACTTGTACTTTTTGTATGGCTGTAGCTGTAATTGAATACCATTTACTTTTCTTAAGAATGCAGGTTCCTCTGACTTTTCTTTTTAAGTAAGTTTAAGATTATGCAAGAGGTAATTACTTACAGATAATTTCCCATATCTGGGATATGTTACTTGTAAGAGAATGAATAGTAAGTAACCATTCAGATACCTCTTTTTAAACTTTCCCCCAACTTCTCTAACAGTAAATATGAAGAAATGAAAAAGCAGTGCTTTCATGCTTAGTGTAGCATTACCATATCTCCTCACCCACCTTTTCCTAAGAGCAGTCTGGTGAGCCACTTCAAGATTTTGTGAGGTCTTCGGAGATCAATTTAGCCGCAAAATGCCACAAGTCAGGAAGTGTCCATGCTACTCTTATTCACCATTGTTTTTGAGACACCTAAACATTGCCCAGCACCTAGGAGAAGGGCAGTGAATACCTGTTGAAGGACTATGTTGGATATTATCCTGAGGGATTCTGGGGTCTGAAATAGGTCCAAGAAAACTAGTATGTGAAGCCACCTAGGGCTGTACTGTCCAGTCAGATAACCACTAATGATATGTGGCTATTTAAATTTAAATTGATTAAAGTTAAAAATTCAGTTCCTCATTCTCACTAGGTACATTTCAAATGCTCAGTATCCTCATGTGGCGAGTAGCTGCCATGTTGGATGGCAGAGATAGTGAATATTTCCATCATCACAGAAAGTTGTGTTAGATAGTGCTAGTAGAATAGCATTAGTAGAGGCCTAAGTTAGTGTCTTTTTAAATTAAAATTCCCATGTGACCCTAATGTGCACTCATAATACCAAAAATAGCCTTCTTACACATCTCCCCCCATACTGTAGGAACTTAACCAAGCAAGGTGGTTGGCCCTCAGTGGTGGCTGTCTCTTTGAGATTGACAGACAAACAACAGTAAAACTGTTAGCAAGACTGACAGCTGCTATACACTTACTTGGCTATACCAGTTGTTAAAGTTGTAAAGTATCTGTACCAGTTAATAAAGACCTGCTGGTTTAAGCTTCTCTGGTACTTTCTTCCAGTGCCCAAGAGGCCTTAGCCATTCCTTTAGGATTTCCCAACCTCCGCGCAGTCCAGCAAAATTAGTTAATGTCTGTCTCATCTCTGGGAGTTGATGGATGCTCAAGGACTCTGCACCAGCACTGCAGGCCTCAGATTGGTGGATGCTACCTTTGGCTTCATGGTTCCTTGGCCTCCAGGAGGGATTACTTCCTAAGGCACTCCCATCACTTCCATAGCCACGTCCTACATCACAGATCCATTGGCTTCAAGAAGACCTTAAAGTCATTTCATCCAACCCCTTCATTTTACTGAAGAAATCAAATCTTGGAGTCAGGCAGCTAGTTTGTAGCCAATTAAGAAATAAAACTCAGATCTTCTAACTTGGTGCTTTTTTTGTTACATCTTCTTGTATTCTTTTCCCAGACAATGAAATGTCAATTAATATCTTTATGTCTCACAAAGTTGTTTCTTTAAAAAAAAAAAAGGGCCGGGCGCGGTGGCTCAAGCCTGTAATCCTAGCACTTTGGGAGGCCGAGGTGGGTGGATCACCAGGTCAAGAGATCGAGACCATCCTGGTCAACATAGTGAAACCCCGTCTCTACTAAAAATACAAAAAATTAGCTGGGCATGGTGGCACATGCCTGTAATCCCAGCTACTCAGGAGGCTGAGGCAGGAGAATTGCCTGAACCCAGGAGGTGGAGGTTGCGGTGAGCCGAGATTGCGCCATTGCACTCCAGCCTGGGTAACGAGCAAAACTCCGTCTCAAAAAAAAAAAAAAAAAAAAAAAAAAAAAAAAAAAAAAGATATTTTATGTATGTCTTCTAATCTGCAAAAAAAAAGCACTCTGTATACATTGTCATGTGATCCCTGTGAGAGGTAGTAGGCTCCGAGGCAGTGAGTGGGGTGCCCAGCATGACAAAGCTACTGTGAGTGGGAAAGTCTGTGTCACTGGGGCTTGGAAAACTATAAACTCTTTTGTAAATGTAAGATAATATATCATGTGGTATTACTTGCTTTTAGTTTGTGGTGTTTTGCAGTTCAGGATTTGGTGACATTGAAAGTAAAACTTTGTTCAAGTGCAAATGATATGTGTGTGTGTGTGTGTGTGTGTGTGTGTGTGTATATATATATATGTATGTATATATGTATATATATATATATATATATATATATATATATATATATATATATTACTTTGACAGTGTGCCAGTGGCACAGACTTTGGTTCAGCATTGAAACAGAAATGGGTTGCTTCAAAGTATATTTTTAAAATGAGAGAACCCAAATTTGTAATTAGCTTTACATGATAGTTGTATAGTTTGAGTATCCAAGGAGAGTCTGGTAATCATTTGTGTTATTAATGGTGGTTTGTTTTTTGTATTTCCCCTGAAGTAATTAGGCCCTTTGGAAGAAACAAAGGGTACTCTTTGAGGAGTTATTTGTTCTATTATCATTTTATTTTTGACACCCTGTAGTTCTGGCATGCTTAAAAACTTAGTCATATACCTGAATGTGGCAAAGAAGAATCATTTATAAGATATTCGACCCACTTTGACACCAAATTATCAAGAAAATGATGCTTAAATTATGAAGTAAAGCCACAGGGAAGGAAATGGTCCACTTCTCTTTGGTCTTTTGATCATTCTGACAGAAACAATCCTTATTTTTAGATAATATTGTTAGGAAAGATCAATTTAATTCACTCCCAAAATAAGATTGAAATTTTTTGCACCCCCTGTTTCTCAAACCATAACCATCTTACAGTATTAGTGGATGCAGAAATTGAATTTATACATAAGTGAAAGAGTGAGGTTATTTCATTGAATATAACAAAGATCACTTCAATTTGCTTTTATTAGCATATGATTTGTGGCATTCTCAATACCAATTATCCTGTAAGGTTAAATATACATAAAGGGGAAAGAGAAAGATTAGAAAAAGCTATAAATCTAAAGGAACCTGGGACTGTAAGACCTGCTTTAGCATTCCTAATTCATAGCCACATTTGGGAAGAATGTGTTTGTATGTTTTTTTTTTTCAAGTGTTTATTTTATCTATGTCTTCAGGTCTTTCTCCATGTCTAACTTGTTTTGTGTTCCATAACACTTTTATTTCACACCTCTGTATTGTGCTCAAAGAGCTGTAGCCTTCCCCATCTCAATATAGGACGTTCAAAGGCTTTACTCTTGTCTAGAATTTTCTCAGATTTTCTTTGCTTCGTTTAGATGTTATAGATGGTACTGACAAAAGAGTGGAAAGATCAAGTTTGTGATTTATAGCTAGACTTGGAGTCAGCACGGTAATGAGACCCTAGGTTTGGACAGATCTTTGAAATTCTGAAGCTCAAATTTCTACAAACTTATTGGGGAATAAGGAGGACGACTAAATGAGCACATACTTTCAAACTTGCCAGCCACCAGTTTTGATACCAGTGCACTTGGTGTTAAATGAAGTAATACTATACACAAGGATCTGGCATTGGAGTGGACACACTGTTAGCATGCATGAGGGTTAGTCATTAATATTAGGTAGTCTGATTGGATTTTGTCTTTGCATCTTTTTGTGCTTTCTGGCGCCATTCTGAGGAACAGCAGAATGTCCAAGAAAGAAAAATAGCAGAAGAAAGGGAAATACAAAGGCCTCACTACTCTAGAAGCTGAATTATCAGCACATAAGTAATCAGTGGTTTTTCTTCTCATGACGATATGTGAATTATTTCTGAACTCTCTCACATGCTTTTCCATGTGAAGACCCCATGGACAAGTTGCAGCTCCCCCACTGTCCACATCTAACTCAGTCTGGCCTAATAAGGGTCATTTGATGGTAAACTTACATTAACTCCATATGTCTCTTGTTATGTGAAAAACAGCACGTGGTTTACTATCTTCTGTGTAAGGAAAACAAAAATAAAATCTCTTACATTTGATCATCATTGATTAGAATTTTGTTAAGTTGCGTAAGGACCAAGTGTATTTTTTCTGTCTATGATAAGGTTGGTAATTAAATTAACCAGGCATTCATGCTGCTGGAAAGAATATAAATTGGTGCAACCTTTCTAGAAAGTCAAGGCCCTCAAAGTTTATGCCCTTTCATGCAATAATTCCTTTTCTAGGAAACTGCATAAGAAAGTGTTCAGAAATTTAGGCAATCTGATATTCAGATATGTCCCTTAAAGTGTTATTAACAGTAACAAAGAAAAAATCTGCAATTCCAAAAATGATGGAAATAGTTAAATACATAAAATGTATTTCTATCAGGTATAATACACATGAACATTAAAAAGCACGTTTTGAATAATTTTAATAACTTGGGGAAATGCTCATATTTATATAACTCAAATTCTATTTCAGAATTGAATGAAAAAGTAGAAACAATACTCTGAATATGTGCATATATCTGAAAAGAATATTGGTTCATAATCCCTTATCTCCAATTCTAAATCCAAAAGTTTTCAGAAATCAAAGAGGGTTTGGTTTTGTTTTGTTTTAGTAACTTCTTTGGTAGGAAAACTTGGCCTGAACTGATATGAAGTTCTGTTTTACCCCCACTTAATAAGAATAAGCATCTATTTTTGTGCAGAAATATTTAATATTATGGGGTGCTGCTCCATACCATCACAAGATAATAATGTAATAAATGATAGCTGCATCATAATACTCTCAAAATCCAAAAAATTCTGAATTCTGAAACATATCTGGCTCCAAGAGTTTCAGTGAAGGAGTTTCGGACCCATACAACAAAACATCATTAGTGATTTATTGGTGTCAAGGTTACCACTGATCTTTATTTTTTTCCTTTATTTTTTCCGTATGTTGCAAATGTTCTACAGTAAGCATGTATTAAGTTACCTGGAAAAATAAATGCTAATTTTAAAACTAAACACGTTTGAGGCATCAGAGAATCATCTCATTTCAATCAGAATCCCTAAATTAATCATTTGCTTCCTGAATCTCTTCTATTTACAATGGCCACATGAGTCTTTTAAACCAAGGTGTTCTCATTTGCTGACAGAAAATATGAGAGGAAATAGAGAAAGTGACATCACTGGACATGGACCTGTCTCCCAGGCTGCATTTGGATTCAGGAGAACCCCTAGTGAAGGCTGTTCACCTAAAGAAGATATCTCAAGGAATAGGGCTTCCACCCAGGTGTTCATACTACAGGCTATGGTGTCGTATTTTGTTCATGAGGGTTGGTCAAGAGGCCCATAGCCAGAGGCACAGACAGTTGTGTGAGGTCATAACAAGCAGAAGCAGGTATGGCAAGATAGCAGGAGGGAAAAGGAAGGCAACATTCACATGCACACTTTAGTCTGCTAATGGACAACTTTTTCTGCCCAATTAGGTGGACACTCACTGACCTGTCACAAGGTTGACCCACAGAGCTTTGGGGTTCATGTCTGAATGGATTACCGGAGCCTTCTCATCTCTCCCTTCGCCCAGTTCCCTGCATCCTAAGACTCGAAGCCAGCACAGGACCTGGAAAAATTACATGTAAGTTTTGACTAAGGTTTCTTTTCCTTAACTAAATAATGATAAATATTTTCTTAAGTGATAGTAACAAATAGCCCAAGCACACATGAATTACTTTTCTTTTAATAAAGGAGCTGTAGAGTTATCATTGAGCAAAGGAGCAAAGGTTGGAATCTGTATATTGGTGGTTCCTTAACTCAGTGGCTCTTAAATTTCAGCTTGAATCAGAATCACCTGGAGGGCTTGTTAAAGTACAGCTTGCTGGGCCTCATGCCCAAATTTCTGATTCAGTAGATCTGGTGCAGACTAGGAATTTGCTTTTCTAACAAGTTTCCAAGTGATGCTAATGCAGCTGGTCCAGGGACCCCAATTTGAGAATTACTGCTTTAACTCATATGCCTGAAAGGATGAAAATGGTAGAAAACTGTATATACTTGAGTAATATCGTTAAATTTAGGAATTTAATGCTTTGCTTAATACATTGACTTGTGTCTCAGAAGAGAGTTTTAAGGTTCACTTAGCACCTTCACATTTGGAAGTCCAGCCCAGTAGGTGCCATTATTCCATGCCAGCTTTACTCCTGGGCTGCTAGTACCAGTCATTCTTTGCCCCTGGTTTTCAACAAGTGTGACTGATAGTGCTATTATTAGGCTAAAACAACAGCTACAGTACTTTTGCAGGTGTGCTGATCATGCTTTTAGACACACTCAGAAGAGAAAATCTTTTTTCCCCTGGGTTGGGAAATAAGTTGTTCCCTTTCAGAGTGAGTCATCATAGCATTATCCGTCCCCTCACACACTTAAATGTGACTTGATTTATAAAACTTGTGGGGCAGAAAGACAAACATCACATGTTCTCACTTACTTGTGGGATCTAACAATCAAAGCAGTTGAACTCCTGGACATAAAGAGTAGAAGGGTAGCTACCACAGGCCAGGAAGGGTAGTGGGGGTTGGAGGCAGGGCATGGAAGTGGGATGGTTAATAGTTACAAAAAAAAAAATAGAATGAATATGACCTACTGTTTGATAATGCAATAGAGTGACTGTAGTCAATAACTATAAATAATAACTTAATTTTACATTTTAAAAAGAATGTAATGAGATTGTAACTCAAAGGGTACATGCTTGAAGGGATGGATACCCCATTCTCCATAATGTGCTTATTTCATATTTCTTGCCTCTGTCAAAACATCTCATGTACCCTACAAATATATACACCTACTTACTGTGTACCCACAGAAGTTAAAAATAAGAAAACAAAATACACATGGGAAGGGAAGCATACCTCCAATGAATAACCTAAGCCAGCATGTCCAGGTTTTGTGAGATTTTAAGTTCTCAAGACTGACAAACTTTGCAAATCATTATGTCGTGGTGTTAGCTTTCAGACAGGCCCATTCCCTAACTGCTAAGAACAAGAACAATTTATTCCATGTTAATCAAAAAAAGTAGAAGAGTTTGAGTAAACAAATGCACACTTGGACACATGTCAGCCTACATACCAATGTACCTGTGTGCCTGTGAAAGATATATGCATTGTATATTTCTGAGCTTTGATTGTAGGAATTTTAAACAGCATTTTTTCTTTTGTTTCATTGAGTCAAGGTGAGTGTAAAAATAATATGAGTGATACTGTCCGGGAAACATTTGAGAAATTTCTGGGCATTTTAAATCTGTGGATAAGCACTGCAATTTATATCATTTTACTTGGATATGGTAAATGTTATCATTCAAAGTAGCACTTAGGATTCACAGTAGTCTTTTTATAACTCTGGAATTGAGAATAATCACTGTTAATAAAACAGTTGACAAGCAAATATGTAATGAAAGAACAAATGTATTGCTTCAACATTAATAGAGTCAAAAATCCTGGAGATAGACTTAAATGCACAGTAGGTCTATGTTAAAGTGTTTAAAATAAAACCCACAATATCAGAAATAAGACAAAAAGCAGTAAGTATTAAAAGATCTATAATGGAATTAACCCGGAGTGCCTTCTGGGGGCAGCCCAAGGGATAATGGGGCTGGGATTAGGGCTGACAGTTGTGAGTGATGTAATTGTTACTACTCCAGCCTCAAAAATACACTATTTCCAGCAAGCACTAATTATCCTGCACAACATTCCTGGAAAGAAGGTGATCAGTTTATGAGGCATCTTCACTATAAAGTGAAAGGAGGAGATTGGATCAAATGCCCCTTAGTGCCCTCTCCTGCTCTGCCACTCTGTGGATCTCTGCATTTACACATCCAGGGTTCCTGTGGGATAGCCTTTGCTGTCAGTCAGTTTCCTGTCTACAGGTCAGGGAGGAAAGAAGCTATTGGGACTCCTTAAGTGAATCAGGGCTTCAGGCTCCTGCTGGATCTTGCAGGACCTGCCTGGATCACTCCCCAAATCTTTGGACAGAGCATTTAGTCACAGAGTGAGTAGGGTATCTATAAAACTGAATCTGTGGGGCGGGGGAGACAGGAGGGTATGTGGAAAACTTGTGTACTTTTTACTCAGTGTTACTGTGAACCTAAAACTGCTCTTTAAAATAAAGTTTATTAATTTAAAAAATTAAATATTAACAATATGACAATTCCTCAAAAAAAAAAAATTAAACAGGAATGTCAAATGATCCAGCAAATTCCACATCTGAGTATATACCAAAAGAAGTGAAAGTAGGGATTTGAGTAGATGGATGTATGTACACCCATGTTCATAGCAGCATATTTCACAGTAGCCAAAAGTGGAAGCAACCCAGGTGTCCATCAACAGATGAATGGATAAACAAAATGTATATATTAATACATACAATGGAATATTATTCAACCTTTAAAAAGATATGACACATGCTACCATGTGGAGGAACCCTGAAGATGCTAAGTGAAATAAGCCAAACACAAAAAGGCAAATATTAAATATCCTTTTATATGCGATACCCAGAACTGTCAGATTTACAGAGTCAGAGGGGGGAATGGTGGTTGCCAGGAAATAGGAGAATGGAAACATTAAAAGTTGTTGTTCAGTGGATACTAAGTATCAGTTTGGAAAGATTGGAGAGTTCTGGAGATGAATGATGATGATAGTTGCACAACAATGTAACTGTATTTGATGCCACTGAAATGCACACTTAAAAATGGGTACAATAGTAAATTTTATGTTGTATATATTTTACTATAATTTTTTGAAACTTTCCTTCCAAGAGTGCTGTGCAGAATCACTAGCTAGTGCCTGATAGGGATGCTACAGTTTTTGAGGGTACAGGAAGAACAGATCATTATGTCCCTCACACCTCCCTCATCCCTGTTACCCTTTGGGCAGCCTTTAGAAGACAACAAAGGTAAGGGATCCACTGAAGTGTGCTTCAGTCCCAGGAAGGAGTTTCCTATCAGAGTACGGGCACAATTGTCAGAAGCCATCAAGGGAATTTGCCTTAAACAACTGTGGTCTCTACCAAAATGCCATTTACACATGTAGAAGACCTGTTTCACTGGGGAGAAGGAAAGCATGAGCTACCCATGCTCCAGCATTGGGACTGCTCCAGTTCCTCCAGATGGGTGTTCATAAACCAGTCTACTCACAGAGCACTAGTATGGGGAGAGTCCTGGAGCTATGTGCCTGACTGTGGCTCCTGAAGGGTCTTAATCAGCGGAGGTGGACATGTAGGCAGTAACCAGGGAATGCAGACTTGCCATAGATTCAAGTGCAGTAGAAAATGAAAGCTTTGAGAGGAAATCCACAGAGGGTCGTTCTCCAGCTGTAAGGCCTATGATTATTATGATGCCTGTTTTACATTCTCCAAGTGAAGCAGGATTTATCGCCTTATCACCAAATCTCTGTCCTTATGGGTATTATTGTACCCATAAGTCACAGACAGATTAGTGAGTGACCCATAGGCCTGTGAAGAACACACAGGATGGAATTCACTTGGTTAGTCCATTGTGCCCTACTGTTTTTGGCTTTTGCCTTTTATTCTACGTTTCTAGAAATTTGGCCTTGAAGAACAATCAACAGTTTTATAAGGCCCAGTAGCCATACTTTATTAGGTCTTCTTCACTGCCTTTATGTCCTTACCCTAGGGCTGACCAGCAATTAGAGTTCTTACAGAGCTGTACCTAAGGATACACGGTTTCAAAAAGCTCAGAAACTGCTGTCCTAAATTATCCTACTTTCTCCTTAAGATACCAGTGTGTATGTATGTATATATATATATATAGTCTATTACAGAGGCCCTATAGCAGAACCATTATATATAATTTGGCTTAAGGAAAAGGTGTAACTGTAAAGAGGTAAAATGAATTTGTTAAAGTACAATATATATAAATTAGTCCACTCATTCTTACGCCAGACTTTCCAAACAGGCTTAGAAAGAAAATCCTCATGCTTTTCATTTAGGTATTGGAAAACAGGGCAAAGGAAAAGAGGTTTCTGAATCAGTTGCCATGGGGAGCTGCTGAGATACCAAATATAAATATATAGATAGATAGATAGATAGATAGATAGATAGATAGATAGATACTGGAATTAAAGTTTTTTATAGAAAAGAAAATTCAGGTCAGCAAGTCTAAGGGAGAGGAAAGTAAGAACTTACTCATTTTTGACATCCACCCTAAGTTTGAGTTGAAAGGGCATGGATATGGAATCTAATCAAACTAAATTCCACCCCATGAGATGAGTTAATGGACCATAATTTTTGATAGACACACTGATACAGATTTTCCCTGGAGAAGACCATCAAACCAGCAGCCACCTAGACAAAATGACATAAGATAACGAAGACCAAAGACAGACCCTAGCAGGATCTCCTCGTCTCCTTGTGTCATCATTCCCAGGAATCAGATGTGCCTGGTTCCAGACATTAATTTTGTGTTTACTGATGGCTTTGCTGCCTGGGTCCCAGCTAGCCAGAACCCTGAATTAGCTAACCTTCTTTGTACTTCCCCACCCCCTTCCCATCCCTCCCACACACCCCACCCTACCGCACACACCACACTTCCCTTTTTCAGTGATGAAGAAAACAAGATAGCTTTGGTTTTGAGTCAAGGTGGGGTGTAAACCCTGGAGGATACTTGTAGCTGATGACACTGACCTGCTGAATCATTGAGAATAGTTAGATGTTTTACAAAGAGGAAAAGAAACTGCTTTGGAAAACCTTCAACAAAAAGCATTTTCTAATTGTCAAGTTACCAGAAAATCAAAATAATAAAAACAGTCTTGTCCTCAAATAGTCTAATCAGCTGAGGTTTTGGTGTACCTATTTCCATGCTTTAATAATAATCTAAAAATGTTGACAAACTGGAAAAGATTCCATTCATTTTTATTATTCTTGAGAAACTGTGCAAGTTTTGGCTTTTACCACCTTTCCAGTGACAGAGGTTAAATGTTAAATGTTCTGTTTTATGTTAAGCAGCCTGAAAGTTGTGATATTACTTGTTTTAAAACTAATATATGATTTATGAACCTGTGTCTATAGCTCCTATAGTCATTGGGAACCAATGGCATACTTTTGAAGCCAATTCTGTTTCTTTTTTTAAAAAAGAACCTATGATATGATTATTTGTAGCATTCCATTTCAGATTCAAATTATGTTCACTCAAGAGATCATTGAAATTAATTTTCATTCTCTGCTAATGGTACAGAGAGGAGTGATGTTGCCAGCATGGTTATATACATTAATATATAAATCAAAAATTTCAAATGGTAATTCCCTGTGAGTCGTGAGTCTCCAAATAAACTAATCTATGTTTTATTATAAAGCTGCCTACTCAGTGACATCACTTGTAGCATAAATGGTTTATCAGTTTAATAGTTTCCAATCTGTTGAATTTTAAGAAATGGTTTGTGTGCTCTTTTTTGGATGCACCTGTCACTAGTGAAATGACACCTCTCTCTCAGCTCTGATTTAACCCAAGGCATTGCAGCATGTTTTTCCAAGGATGTCCCATTAGATAGATCTTGTAAAAGTGTGGTGCCTGCAGCCTTGTGGCAGCTGAAAGGTGCACGACAGTGTGTCATGAGGAGGAAAAGCACTTCTGCTCTTCTGCCCTAGAATAGTATTTACCAAGCTTTGCAGGATAGCAAGATTTTTAGATAGAGTCCTTGCAGTGCTTAACTAGAAGCTATAATCTGTTGTCTTTAGCAGATTTTTCCTGTGTTCTTGCCTTATTTGTCATTCAGATTAGTATGCTGGTTCCTTGATATCTTGACAGTAAGTGTCAGAAATTTATTGATGAAATGTTCTTAATTTCTAGACAGAACCAGAATCAGAAAGTAATTGCTTCCTTTTATCTAAACAGAAGTAGCTTTGTTAGCTTTCCTTATATCAGAGTGATACATTTATTCTGCATCATTTATAAAATAACAAAATTGAATAAAAACCTATAATCTGGCTGCCCTATATAACCTACCTGTTAACTCATACTTTGTGTATTTTTCCAGACTTTTTTCATCTGATTAATTCCAAATTTACAAGCAGTACTCTGGACTGATTACATCCTACAAGCTGGTGGCACTTAGGAATGATGACTTTAAATATCATCTTATAGGACAGTGATCTCCTTGTCGCTTATTTTTCTCCCTTCTAATTATATTAATCAGCTCTTATAAGGACAGACACCTGTGTGGACTCACCAGTATCTTTATCAGGTGGAAATTCCTATCAGCCAGTGTTTTCATTTCTACCTTCCGTCAATTAAAATGATACTGAGTGGCCCTGCAAGATCTTAGTGGGCCTCTGGAGTCATGTACAAAGTGGTTTTGGTATTAGGTCAACTGATTGTTCTGATGATTTAAAAATTAGTAATCACTGTACTGTAAGGCGGTTTGCCAGAAATGGGAAAGGTTGAGTTAGCTAGATCCTCCCATTCCCCAATCACAATCCAAACAATGTGGACTCCAATCAAATTCTGATTTTATAATTTTGGTCACAAAATTTAATTCAAATATGTGCCTTCTTGTGCTGTGAACAGAGTTTTTCTTTAACTTTGCATTCTTTATCCCCCTTCAAAGATGCATCTCTTCAGATTTCTGTGGTGTGATTTTATAGCTCCTTGAGGTGTGCTGACATCTCTGTGCTTTGAATTTGGAGAGTACTAGGCCTTTGTATTAGGACTAATCCTAACACTAGGTCAAGGTTAGGAAAGGCTTTGAGCACTGAAAGAAAACCAAGGTAAAATTTAAGGAATTATTAAAGGAGTCATCTGAGAAATGTTACAGAATTGTCATCCACAAACCTAATGTCAGTAGAATAGGAAGTATTTATTAAGCAGCTCCTGGAAGAGATTTTGTTTGTTTAAAAAGAAAAAGCCTGTCTTTGACATTGGTTATATCTACGTCTGATCATCCCCTGTACAGGACTCTTAAGTTCCTTGAAAGCAGTGACTTTGAGAGCATCCCTTCATGTCCTCTGTGTCCTTGCATCTAATAGGGACTCAGTGTGTATTGAATTGATATTTCTGTGGCTCTTCTGTGACAGATGAATGAACGTGCTCAATTCAGGTAACTACAGTTGACCTTCTTCCTACAGCAGTTGAAGGGTGCTTGGATAGCAGCCATGATTGTGTTGAATGCCCCGGTTGGGTACAGGTGTGGGGAAGTGGTATACAGTACTTTGATCCTCCCTTGGAGAAGGAGATGCTAATGTGGATAATGAGAATTTGGTTATCTTTAGTTTCAATTTGGCCGCCCTCCTTCACTAAGTCACAGTGCTCACTTGTTTAGTGATGGGCATGTCATTTAAGCCTGAGACTGTCCCTCGGACTGTTTATGACATTGGATCTGAATTTCCCATTACATAAACATTCAGCATTTGTCAATATACATTCAAGAACACGCTAAAAGTTAGTTGGCTTTGTAGTTGACATTGAGATTAACTTTCTCTAACCTAAACCAGTGAAAACTAAAATGCTCCTCACCACATAAAAGTTTTGCTTTCGCTGCGTTCAGACCCCTCCTACCTTGTCACAGCACAGTCATTTGGAGTCTGATTTGGGGGCGGTGTGGTTGTCTCAGTGGCGTATGACCCACTTTGTGTAATACTTAATTGCCTGTGTTTTTACAACACAAGTCAGAAGTTCTGACGATAGTGGACTATCACCCAAAAAAGATTTTCTGAGACATCTCATCAGAGCTGCTCGAGTACCGCGCATCAACTGAAGACCGTGTTAGCTCTGCAGGGTGTGTGCTAACTACCAGACGATGACAGAACATTTCCTCTAGTTTCTGGATAATGAGCAGGCACACAGGTAAAGATGCCATTCTCAGAGTTGACTCCTTTTGTTTCCTAATGATTTGATGATTTTGTTGAACTCGACTTTTAAATAGTAATTGCTACCTGCATATGTTTGCTGATGTGGTTTGCAGAGGGCTCAGAGGAACAAGTATTTTAATTGGTATCCTGAGACTGTAGTAACTTTTTTATTAAATGTCTGAAAAGATGACAATTAAAAATAGACTCTCATCTCATCTTCTTTCTGCCCCTAGCAAACATCCTCTTCATCAATTTTGTTTTTATTATTTGTCATCAAGATGGTTATTTCTAAATATCAGATGCTTCAACCCACAGTGATATTCATGTGTGAATTAATGCTTGATAAGCCTCAGCCTATCAAGTGGGAAAGTGTGGTTAAGGCATACAGAAAGAAAAAATGTGCAGAAGGAAAGGGGAAGCAAGGGGATACTGTGCCTTGGTAAGCGTGGTTCCACTGCAGACTAAAAGCAAATACAAGACAAGTGCCATTGACTTAAGTTTGTCGAAATCACTCCTCACAGCCTGCTCTGTTTTAGAAATGTTTATGTTTCTGATGCCACTTTTGTTAATTTGAAGAACTTTTAAAATACCATCATTGTTTCAAAACCAAATGTAGAAGATGTGGATCATCTTTCTGAACTTGCAGGCAAGTTTTTGGGTACATTTCTTTGCGGGAGATTGGCCGAGATGTGGTTCATGGCAGGGTGGTGCCTGTGCCTTGCGGATCATGCTGTCTGTACACTGAATGACATACCAACTTAGAGACTTTGAAAATGCCCATTGGTAAGTCAACACTGTTTTCCCTGAAAGTCCTGAGACAGAAAAAAAAAAATGAAAGTACAAACACTAACTGGAAAAAATGTCACACATTTTAGCCACTTTGCATCCCTTGTGTTAGGACGAACCCTGGGCTGGGTTTTTTACGTTTGTGAAGTTGTGTGGTAGGTGGGGCAGTGTGGGTGGCCCAGAAAAAGTAGCGGTTAGAATAAGATTTTCCATTTATTGCCCTTTGTGCCTGGCTAAAAATAAGAGTCATACAAATCAGAATATGTAGTGCAAGCAGAATCACTCTGTTAATTCTGATGACTGGTTTGCCCACATCTTTGCATCTGTCTGGTAAGTGGTATATTGGGAAATAATTTGTCTCTGTTTAAATAGCAAAAGGCAACCAAGTTTTTGTATTGTTTGTCTACATGCGATAGTTTATCAGCACTTTTCCCTTCTGAGGGAAGAAAGATCCACCTCATACATAAACAAATTGTATTGATGGAAGGAAGAAAGAAGCATGAAACCCTTGAATCTTTTTAAAAAGGCATTGCCTTATTTGAAATGCAGTTTTACAATATCCATCTTCTAGGCCACTTGTTAGAAAGTTCATTCTTATAAACTGATAGCACAGTAAGGCAAGGATACCTTAATGGTATTGCCCTAGAGACTGGAAAACTGTGTGTGTTTGGACTGGGGAGGGAGAAGGGACGAGGATGAGCGCACCCCTGCCCTGTAGTACCTTCTGTAGACAGAGATGTTGGAGGGACAGTTAACCAAGTAAAAACTCCCCTGCATATCTGGCTGCTGAGTCGACTGCAACCACAGTAAGTGATAATGGTGTTCGTTTGTGGCTAGACGAAGCACCAAAGAGAGGCGGCGCCAGCATTCACAGGGAAATTTGTACCTTCGCGATCCCAGCGATGGTGCTGTCCCGTTCCACTGACTGAGTGGCTGTGGCATTTCCAAAGAATGAGAATGTCTGCAAGTGCTCTGAGCCTTTCAGTTTAATGCACTTTATGAAATGGATGAGTCAAGAGGGCAGTCATTCCAGAAGACCCTGAAAAATGAAGACTACAAATCACATTCCTCTGTGGCATCTCCAACTGTGGCAGACAGTGTGGCCCAGTGGTTACCATGAGTGGAGAGCTTTGGGAGAAAAAAAGACTCTGGATCAAATCTTAGCTTAGCTACTTGTTGACCTTGATCTGTTAACCTCTCCTAGGCCTGGGTGTCTTTATTGGAAAATGGGAACAGAAATAGTACTGCCTACCTGAATGAGATGGTGGTTGTGAGGATTCAGTGAGATGACATACATAAAGCATAAAGCTAGCACTCCACAAGGTGATGTTGGGGTTGTTGTCATTTGTGCAGTTGCATCATGTGTTGGAGAATTTTAGAGCATTTGGGAGTTCTCCTCTATTCTGATAATAAAATTTTGTAATTAAATGGACAAAAGATCCACCTCTGGTTCAATGTTTCAGAAGAATACAGGCATTTATGGGGTGGTTTGGTTCTTCTTAGGTAACTAATGCCATCTGGGGGATTTTTTTTTATTTTGCCCTTAAGTTAGTACAATGTAAGCCTCTCTTTTCTTTTAAGATTAGTGCTGTGTTGAGCATGTGTCAGTAATTTTTACCTTCTCCCTATGTTTTTTGTTTAACCATGGATTTTCATTTCTAACATCTGTGCATGTTAATTGTAGTACCTGCTAGTGTACATTATGAAAGAGAGTGCTAATGTTGTAATCAAGTAAGGCTTTAAATATTTCAGATGGAAATGGGCAAATCTTCAGGAGCAATTAGCTTCCATGGTGGTATAATTCCCCACAGAAAATATTACATCTGTTATAATTCTGGTTACTGATCAATCTTACAGATTGACCAGATGCAGACAGGCAGAAAACAATTGCTGTTGCTTTTATTTTTATTTATTATTCTTTGCAAATTATTTTCTGTTTAATACAATGTATATCTGTCCTTCTAGAGTCCTTTTCCACCCACCAGAGTTTTGTATTATAAAGTATATTGTATATTTCACAATACAGAGTCATAATTGTGGACATAACTTTTTTGTTAGCCTTCAGGATTAGATGCGAAGAGTTCAACTCATAGTCTCCCTTCAGCCTCCTCCAATACTTTCTTACAATGCTGTTTCTTCATTTATCAAAGTTAAAGAGAAGTCATGACTGTACCTTAACTTTGCCTTATCTGAGACCTGGCAAGAATTGATGAATTAGACCTATCTGCTAAGGAATTAAAATATGGGACACATACAAAAACAGTGGTGGCTTACTTTTCTCAACTGCTGGCATTTTGCTGGGTTTTTTTTTAATCCTCTTCGAAGTTTCCTTTTCTTAGTCTGTCCTACCATCTCTGTCCCAGATACAACTTGCGACTTATAACTTATGTATTAGTATCCTCATCAGATTTTTGGTTTTTGTGTTAGGAACTGTCAGGCTGGAATAAAGACATTTCTCAGGTCGACTCTGCCAGGGAAATTTGTCTTGTATTAAAATGATACCCTGCTTCCTCCAGTGTCTCCAGACAATGCTTCTTTCTCCACTTTTCTCTGTTAACAAAATAGAAGAATGCTTTTTAGGGCAAGCAAATCATTCTAGGTGACTTTCAAAGTTCGTGGCATTGCAGATACAGATTCTGTTCCCTCCACACACACATATATTCCCCATTATCTTTGCCATCCTTCTTGCCCTTTGCCACAGACTAAAGCTTCTGTAAAAATCATAGGTGAGAGAAGGTGATAAATTAGACTCTGGCTGTGATTCCCTCCCACACTTTCATAAGGAATGACAGATTCTGAAATGCATCCTGTGGATACACTGTGTGCTTCTTTCTGCAAAACTGCCAGTTTTAACTTACCTTTCATGTGCAATTTGAGGGTACTGACCAGGCGGGGTTCATTATTCCTTTGGTTGAATAGTGTAAAGTATTTGCAATGGAGATTTTCTCTAATGATGTATTTTAAGTACATGTCCACATTGCTGGTTTAATGTACTCAGTCACAGAATGCTTTAAAGTTTATTGCTAATGGATGAATCCTCTGGAAAACAGGAATTTTCAATAAGATTGACATTTGGGGTGAGAAATATAAATTTAATGAGAATATTTTAACCAAGGTTTGTAATTAGGGCTGAGTGGAGTGAATGTGTACATGCACACCAGAGAAGGGCACAGAGGAAGGTGAAATTGCACGCTCTCCCGTCAATGAGGGAGGAAGGCCGATGGATCAGTGTCAGGCCACAACACGATGGAGTATAAATGATACTGTCACCAAGTACTGCACAGGGTACCAAGGGAATTCCACTCTAGTAAATTACATTACTTAGACAGACCTGAAGGCATTGTGTTGGAACGAGCAGAGGGAAGTGGGGATTGTTGGCATCATGCAGCAGATATTACAGTGCAACTAGCTTCAGGGATGGAATTCACTGTTTTCCATTATACCTGCCTATTTGTATTCTTCGCTAATTTGTTTACAGAAAGTTACAAATGTGTACATGTGAAAGAACATCATGTCTGCTTGGGGTATGGGTTACAGTGGACCATAAGAGAATAAGTGTTAATTGATTTGTATGAACTGGTCAGTGTGATTCTTTTTCTTTTATTCACAGCCAGGTGATATTAGGTGTTTGGTCAAAGCTTGCCGTTGTTTTATCTTATTTTTGTGAAAATCTCACATGCATTATGTGTATTTAATCCTCATTCTCTCAGTAACATAATGCACTTCTTTTCCACCCTTCCTTTACATGTCTTTAAATCTCACTGATCACTGGTTTCCCCTCATCACCTTCCACTCCTAAGGGAAACAGATTGTACTGGTGCATAATGTTTCATTTTGTAAAAAAACTCAGTTAAGAACAAAGGTGATTCCTAGAATGGGACTTGTAGAGAAAAACCATTTTTTTCACTTCTTCTATTTTCTTTTATCCCTCTGCAGCAAAGCGAGGCCACCCTTTTTGGGTTTATCTGTCTCTTACCATCTCTGGATCATCTCCTACCATCATCTAGATCATTGGAGATGTGCTTATCACCGTTTTCCAGTTTGACTTCAAATGCTCTTGAGAAAGCCAATACCAGGTGCTCTGGAATTAGTCACAGTCACTTCTTAACTAGAAAGCAAGTGTCTTCTCCTGAATGGATAGAGATTCTTTAACAATATCCATTGTTTCTTAAGCATGTGTCATACTTTGTCCTTCATGAAATAAACCTGAGAAGTATCTCTGATTATCAGTTAACAGAGCAAATACATAGGATTCTGAAAAACGTCTCCACAAGGCTTCCAAATGGCAGGTTTTTAGCAGCCTTTCTGAAACAGAGTCACAAGTAGATCGCAGTGACGATAATAATATCTTGGATTTTGCTTTTATTCCTTCCAAAATAATACTCTTTTGGGATCAGGGTATCGTAATTTATTTTGTAGCCATAGTTACGGTCTTATTTTATTCATCCAGTCATAAAGTAGTAAAGCCAACATACTTTGAAAACCAGGTTTGAATGTGGACAGGAGAAACTTTGGTTAACAATAAGATACTTCTATTTTATGCACCTTAAAAATGCTTTTAGTTGATGATTCTAAAATCATATCTAAATGTAAAAGGCATAGTGTAAAATGTGTTTGTGTTCTGTATCATCCTCAACATAGAAAGGCTGTGCTTACAGATTTGCTTTATTCACTAAAGTCCTACAAAAGTCAGAGACTCTGAGCTGTGTGGGAAGTGAGAGTCTCTTCCTAAATAAACTCACTAAAATATCTCCCTTTTGTATTCTGTTTACTTTTATAGTAGTATGTGCCTTATATCTTATATGTTCCTTTCATCCATGACATCCACTGGGAAATCACGTTTGTTGTTTGCCACAACATTACACATCTGACTTCTTTCTTTTTCCTGCCCTTTTGATGTAGCATGCTATCAAACTGTATCTTTTGAGTTGTTCTAAATTGAATCCTGGTTGAAGGGATTTAACAGCATCTAAAATGGAACTAGCTTAGATTCTCTTCCCATTCTGTAGAGGTTCCTTTGTTCCTGCTTACCTACCCATGTCTGTCTATATTCTATTCTTTTTCTTACATTAAAATTGGAAAGGGAGAAAGGGGGAGCTCCTTAGGAGAAATAGGTCTGTGGAGAATTGTGAGTACTCATTCAGAAGCTATTCTTAGTTCTGAGAAATATAATGAACCTGAGCTTTGAGTCCTACTGAATCTCCCATTAATGATCCGCCATCGCTTCCACCCCCAACTTGATTATGTTCTCCCCAAAGGCTACTGATACTTTTTCCCTAATATTCTGAATGGAATCTCTTCCAAGGAAAGCGTATCTTTAAAGGAATTGAGTCCTATTGCAGTAATGGTGTACTGGATGATTTTCAATTGTTCTATTAAGTACTTCTGTGTTGCATTACCATAATGTCTGCTGTAGCAGAAACTTTTCTATAGACCTTGACTTGTCAGAAGTCAGCCCCTTAATGTGAGCACTTCACTTACACGATCATTACGGTGTTTCCAACTGACAACTGCTGCCACACTGCCATGGTCCCTGAGTTCCCAGTGCTTCAGAAAAAGAGACTTTTGTTCTGGCTTGATGAGGGGAAAAATGCAAACAACAACACTAGCTCTACCACCAGAGATCCTATAAAGACATGTTCAAATGAACAATAAAGTCATTTGTTTACATATGACATAAGGATATCAGAATTTAAACAATAAGACCTCTTGTGAAATGTGGCAAAATATGCACCGCAAACATTGTGAAGTTCTCTGTCTTGTCGAAGGCAATTTTTACCTGGGCTTCAAAAAGCCATTAACTTATAAACTACCCTTTTAAAAACTAAAAGAAAATCACTTGCCTTGCTATAGCATTAAAGCAATTTCTGTTCTAAGGAAAGCTTAAATGCATTCATTTATACAAAGTACATGCACTATAATTTACGAAAAGCACAGTACTCTGTCAGGAAATGCAGCACCTCTTCCCTCCTTCACCTGAAATGGGAAATTCCTCCGTTTTTGTCAAGTCCCTTTTTTCTTTGAGTAATACTGATTTCTTCAAAATGAAGGGGAAAAAAATCCTTTAAATCATTTACATTCAAGACAAAGTTTTAAGGCTTATAATAATTCTCTAAATACTTCTGACATGGGTGGAACATGGGGAGGAAATAATCCTGCTTTGAAGGGAAATTTTAATTGAATTTGCTTTAATGTGAACCCTATTGTTTTTTTGTTTTGAGTCTTTAAGGAAAACTTACTATATTTGCAAACCTCAGCAAGGCAGAAAAATGCAGAGATTTCCTTGTCCACTCACATCAGGGTGTCTGGCAACACCCTAAAATTGTTCCAATTTTGATGCTTGAAATGTGACCTTCCAGGAAAGGTGGGAGGAGAGGAGAACATGTGTTAACTGACCAAAGGTGTTTCATTGAGCTGACTTAGTATTAACCTCTAAAGCTTTTCAAGTATTTGCAGATGGATATGTACAGCATCCTTGCAGAATTCTCTTAATTGAAGAAATGTTTCATTTCGATCTCTGTTGACAGAAAAGATTGCCTACTGATAATTGCTTTGCTTAAGTGTCTGATAATATGCCAGGAATGAGAGCATTCTGTGTTAGGTCACCTTTAATTATGCATGTACCACCTGTCAGCTCTAAATCAGTACCAGATTCTCTCGGAGTCAGTTTGGGGAGGTTCAGAGAGAAAGCTGAGGTGATCTCTTTTAGAAACAACAAAAATAGACAGTAGTAAACATGCCTTCTAACCTGCAGCTTTTTAAAGGAGCTTCATCTTCATTGTTCCTGAGCAAGAATACGCCATTGGTACATCTAAAAAACGTTTGAAACCTCGCCCAAGCGGGGATAACTTACTGTGAAGATAGATGACTGCGAGCGAGGATGGTAGTACCTCCTCCCTCAGCACCATCTGTTGCATTTCCTTTTTGCTCCTTCTCATCGTTGTAAATGAGCCAGGGAAAAGCTCAGAAACATTTTTATAAGCTATGTGAGGACAGGAAATATGTTAACGATGTTAGATTTCATACATTTCAGGGGTTTTTTCAGTAGCGGGTTGGTTTTTTTTAGAAGGACAAGTGTGGGTTG
The DNA here is from genome assembly GCF_048565385.1 of Saimiri boliviensis. Lineage (NCBI taxonomy): Eukaryota > Metazoa > Chordata > Mammalia > Primates > Cebidae > Saimiri > Saimiri boliviensis. Next base: position 78,687,491 of record NC_133452.1, read on the forward strand.
GAAATAATGCTTGTTACCCTCTGTCAGCTTTTGGTAGTTTTATTCTCACTTTTCAGGGTTGTTTGGGACTTTCTGGTGGGATGTTTAGGGTTCTTTACTGAAGGTTCTGTTCTCTCTTCTTCTATCCTTTGATAGGATGGATTTGTGAAAGGTGTTTTTCTTTGTTCACCTGTCAGAAGTTTAAGAAAAGCCTTAAGTTATTGTGCACTTTTTACAGAGGTGGGGTTGGATGACTGAGAACCTAAAGGCAGAGAAGGGACAGGTAAAAAGAAGTAACAGATGTGTGAATTATCATGTGGAGGGTTTCTCAAGCTTTGACCTACAAAGCTGAAGCTCCGAGTCTGTCTACTCTGTAACCTGAGAAAACTGCCTGGATGAGAGTTTGTGACTAACAGCCTTAGAAGCAGTTTGGAAATCCTAAAATGTCTCATTTCAGCACTGCTGGCTGGAGGCATTGAAGACAAAATCAGGTCAGCTGGTGGCGGAGCAAAGACCTTGGAGCACTGTGTTCCTGAGTGACCTTTGGCAGCCTTTTGATACTTAGGGTACCATTTGCTTTTCTACCGTAATCAGTCAGTTTATTGAAATAGAGGTGCAGCCTCCAAAATGGAGAACAGGCCCCAAAACTACTTATTACAGTAATACTGCCAGTACTTTGGCTGTTTGATGCTCATTTAATCCTTACAGTAAACAAGTTGAAGAACTTTCAACTCCATACAACAGATACTTCTTAAAACAGGAGAACATCGTACATTTCACCCTTAACAGAGGTTTGAAGTGCGTGGACCCACTTATACGTGGATGTTTTCTCAACAAAAGTTACACTGAGTGTACCTGCCTCTCCTGCCTCCCTTCCACCTCCTCCATCCCTTCTGCCTCTGCCTCCCCTGAGACAGCAAGACCAACCCTCTTCCACCTCCTCCTCAGTCTACTCAAAGCAAATACAATGAGGATGAAGCCCTTTGTGATGAGCCATTTTCACTTAGTAAATGTGTTTTCTCTTCCTTATGATTTTCTTAATAACATTTGTTTCTCCAGCTTACTTTATTGTAGTTATATAACACACAAAATATGTGTTAATGGACTCTTGATGTTATCGGTGAGGCTTCCAGTCAACGGCTGGCTATTAGTTAAGTTTTGGAAGAGTCAAAAGTGATACATAGATTTTCGACTGCATGGGGGATCGGTGCCCCAACCCCCTGTGTTATTCAAGGGTTTTCCCAAGCCTTAAGTGAAAAGAACATCCGAAAGTGAAGCTGAGTCAGAGAAAGTTAAAGAAAGGAATGGAAGAAAGGGCCATACTGCCATGTTCTCTCTCACCAGCTCATCTTTGCAAAATCTTTTCCATCAGCCTGGAAAGACCTTCCACTCTCCACCTGGTTTACTCTCACTTTGAGTTGTTCCTCAAGTGTCATCTCCTCCCAAGAAGGCTTCTTTGCTCCTTTCTGGCAAAATTTGCTGCCCCTCCTCTTTGATGCCATAGCCCACTGGCCACCTCCTTCATAGAATTTATTATACTGTCCTGAAAGAGCTTGGTGACTTAGCTTTCTTCTCAACAAAGTGGCTGCTGAAAAAGTTAACATTACCCTAACTGTGACAAAAGAGGTCTCATGCCCACAGAAGGAAGAGTCATGATTTTGTTGGACTCTGCATTACTTAGCCTACATTAGGAGTATTGTACCAGTGCATTTGAAAAGGAACATAAACTGGGCATGGTGGCTCATGCCTGTAATTCCAATGCTTTGGGAGGCCAAGGTGGTAGGATTACTTGAGACCAGGAGTTGGAGGCTTGCAGTGAGCTATGATCACACCATTGCACTCCAGCATGGGCAACAGAGCAAGACTCTGATTCCCCCAAAACACCAAGAAAAGAAAAGGCAAATAAACAAACTTGAGTGCTTTATGAACAGAGCATCAGGAATGAAGAGGGTGTCAGAGACTGTCTTATAACAGTGATTGAAGGAACAGAGAAAGGTTAGCCTAGAGAAGAGAAAAACAAGGAGAGACAAAAAATCTGCATTTAGATATATGAAAGACATTTGTTATTCTAGAAAAAGCAGAACTAAAAGAAGTTATAGGAAAGAGATTTGGGCTCAGAACAAGAATTTTCTTCCAGGTACAGCTAACCCACAATGGAACCTGTGGCTTCATTTATTAACAGTGAACCCCCTGTTACTAGAAGGAGAGTCATTGTCTTTTAGGGCCATGTTTGGAGGCTGCTATAGACAAGACTGCTGCACTGTGCAGGAGCACAAACCAGATAACCCTAAGATTTTAAAGAATCAGAGTCCCCGCTCCATGCAGAATCACAGTCAGGATGACTGTGGGACATCATCCCCAACCACCATGCGGTGTCTGCTTGGCCTGGTATGCAGCACTCATCTGGCCACAGGCTACAGGATAAAGCTGGGGATGGGGTGGAAAGAAGGGAGCCAGCTACTTCCTCGAGGAGGCTGTTCAGTGAAACAGAAGGAGCATTGGATCGAGTCCCAGTCCATGTGCTTCTTGGTCTCTTGCTAGCTATGTGAGTGGCTCCCTCAAAGCCTGCATTTCTTGCCATGCAAAATGGAAATGATATTGTTCACTTCACAGAATTGCGGGAGGTTTAAGGAAGATGAAGAAGTCCTTTGTGGATGGCAATGTGCTGTCCGTAGGTGGGTGCTTGTCCAGAGCCCCTGTTCCATAACAAACAACCTCTAAACTCAGTTTCGTCACCAGTATCATGGACATAATTTCTTTCCTTAGTGGTAGCTGTGAACTGGATGATTAAATAAAATGTTATATATAAAAGCTCCCAGCACTGTACCTGCCACAGAGTAGATGATAATGTTGTCAGCCTCATTCCACCCTCTGGAGCTGAGGAAGACAGTAGAGGAGTGTCCTTTCTCACCCACCTCTGCCAGTCAGGCTTTCAGAAGGTTCTCTTTTACCTGCCCCCAGAGCTGGCCTCATGCTCCTGTTACTCTCCTGCTTCCCCGTCACCTTAGCGTGGAGACTTCTTCTCTACTTGTTCTTCTTCCTTCCTCCTCTCTTCCTTCCATCTCTTCCTAACACTCTTCTTTATCTCCCGCTAATTTCCCTAACTGCCTTCTTGTCTGAATTCTATAAAGGATTGTTCTAATGAGCACAAAGTTTAAAATAATATTCTCAGTAACTTCTTTGTTCAAAACAAGATGTTATATGTAGCATTTTGGGGAGGGAGTGGTGAGTCCTTTTCCATTTTCCTCTGAATTTGCTTAAAGTCTTTTTTTCTATGTTAACATTTTCCCATTCTCGCATCCCTTGGGCTTGCAGTCATTAACTTGCCAGACACACAGCAACTGATTGTCTTTATGACGTTGCTAAAGTTAGGAGGGTGTCATTCACAGGGAACTTAACCCATATATTAACTCAGACATAGCAAATTGCTAAATATGTGCCTTTAAATAAAGAGCTTCGGAATGCCAATTTGATTCTCTTGTTCACATCCTCTCTCATTGAAAGAGGGTTGCTGAAACAGAAAAAGGAACGGGAAGGGGAGGAGAGATTTCAACCATTCTACTGAGTCAGAAACTGGAACACTGCCATCGGATACAGGCATCTCATCCATCCTTCCATCCATACACTCAGTGTTCAGGAACCAGGTCCTTGTCTCAGACCTAGCAGCAAATTATAGAGCAGATACTGAAGTGAGTGATAGGATCCCACCTTCAGACTTCCTTCCATCCTAGTCTGCGATTTGAGCATCAGGAACTGTGGCTTATTCATCTGTGGATTCCCAGGAATCCTCATGGAATCTAGTTCACTAAATGTGGGAGTAAACAGCAGAAGCAGAAAGGGAAGGAAAGGAGGAAGGAAGGAAAAACAATCAAAGGAAGAAAGGAAATTGTATTCTACTTAGTGCTGGGCTGTAAACTGGTACATGCTCTAAGTGTGTGATTTAATGATTGCAGCACGAATCCAGGGAAGCATTGCTGCATGTGGAAATTTGAATACAGTTTACAGGAAAGTGATGCTAATTATCCTCATCTATGTAAAAGTCGGAACGGAAGCCACACACTCTCCAGGTGCATCCCTTAGAACATGTTGAGTTTCTTCTGGATTTTCTCCGACTAAGCTATGTTGCTTTTTACTTAATAGAATAACTTTACTGCTCCAGTCATTTCTAATTTTTAGGTCAGAAAACTGAATTTCTTCCCTTCCAAGGAAACAAAAAAAAACAAAACAGTCTGTTTCTTCCCACCTTTTATGGAGCATGGTGTTTCTCTGGGAGCCATTGACTGCTATAAAGAGCAAGGCTCTTGACTCTTGGGTCAGCTCATGACTTACCAGTAGCCCTGGACCTTGGAGTCTCCATGGGAGGTGCAGGAAAAGAAATGTTTGCCTTGTGTACACCCCCCACATTGTCCTGACATTCACATGAGAAGAGACATGTGCAAAAGCACTTTGAAAACCAAGGTGCTAACTATATAAGAACTTTTATTGTGAAATATAAAGACATTAGCTTTATTTTTGACAGTACATTTTTTTGTTTCTAAAATCTCACATAACACTCCAGGTCATTTTGCTATCCATGGTTTCGTCAGCTGCCAAACTCTGTTTAAAAGAAACTCATAACATATTTTAAAAAGAAGCAGTTTTCTTCTTCTTATCAGTAAAGGATCTAGCCCTCTGTCTTGCTCACAAGTATACATTTGCTCTTTTATCATAAACCAATGCAAAGATATGAGAGCTTTCAAATGTCATTCCTCTGGGTTTCTACAATACTTTGTTTCTATCTTTACTACCCACCACACTGCCTGTGCAGGCTTGAATAAAGCCAGACCCCACCCTTAGAGTTCACCATCTTTCAGAGGACCTAAGACATCCACAAAGAACTGTAATGTAGACAGCAAGTGACAGGTGCCAGTTTATTAGCTAGGTAGAGTGGGGAGTAAGGGCATACCTGGTGAAGGTTAACTAACCTTTTAAGCAGGACAAGGAGAAAAGAAAAAGCAAGACATATTTGGGCATCCTAGCATTGTGTTGCCATGCAATATGTTTGTATTTATTTTATCCTTATTATTATGTCATAGGATCGTTGAGGGGACTTTCTGATTCGTCACTACTATATTCAGTGATGCCTGAGATGAGCTTACAAATTAGATCTTTCTAAATGGTTGCTTGTAAATATATTCTGTACCCTGTCATACTTAATTTCAGTCTCAAAATTAATACCACCATCTTTTAAAGCTCTGAACTCCATAATGGGATTTTTGATACTTTTCAGAATGTGTATTTTTTTATTCTGGGGAAAAAATACAAAGAAATGCTACTTCACTTCTACAACATAATTCGAATAAGTACAGTGATTTTGTTTATGCTTTGGGTATAAACTGAATGCACAGAGATCTTGAAGAACCTCATAAATATTTATTATATTCACTGATGTATCCCCAGTGCCTGAAACTATGCCCAACATGTAGTAGGTGCTTAATAAATACTTGCTGAGTGAACAAATGAGTTCAGTAAACACATATGGAGCATCTAGTATATATCAAGTTCTGTGGTATACTCTGGGCACTAGCTACAATGATGAATACGGGGTTTACCCCAGGAACTCCATAATCTAATGAGGTAGACACACACTGAAGCTAGTAATTGTTATACAGTGGCAGAAGCAATGGTTGAGATGTGCAGGGAGTTTATTTTATATATTAAGTGTTGTTGTTATCGCCGTGAAACAAGAAGTATCAAAGAAGTGTTGGCTTTTATCATTTGTCCAGTCCTTTTATTTTACTAATCCTTATTCTAAGTTGTCAAGTTTCCTGGGTGGTAGAGGCTCATGATAAGCTGTAAGACACAATCCATGCTAAAGGTTGTAAGGAAAATAAAAGTAAACATCAGACTTCCAGGTCACAGGCAGTTGCTGTGTAAAAACAGATGTTGCTGGTTCAACACTGTCCTGTCTAGCATGTTTCCTAGTCCAGTTTCCTTTGTGGTTCCTCGTTCTTTCTTCCCTCTTAAAAGTCCATGTTTCATAGCTGTCTGCAGAGTTTCAGCTACCACTGATGTGCCGAGGACTGGACTTCGTCTTATCTCCAGACTGGACTTCTCTCCAGTGCTTTATCCCAAAGTGCCTGCTGGACATTCCTCGAGGATTTCATATTCACCCTGTCCAGACTGGAACTTGTTACTTTATCCCTGCATTCCCCATGTCAAGAACAATCCCTTCATATTCACCCATCAGACAAACCCAGGAGTCCTCCTGTCCCTGCACACTCTGCATCCAAGCAATCTCTAGGTCTGCCAGCACCACTTCAAACCACTGGATCCACATCCTTACCTGCAGCCCACAGCACCAGTCTTCCACCAGCTGTCTTGTCTCCATCCCTTTTCTTCTCTAATCTATGGTCCACAAAGAAGATAGTGTGATCTTTCTAAAGTACAGACATGACCTGATACATTCTAAATTCCTCAACATGGCTTACCACCTCTTCCGACCTCCTCTGTGCCTGGCTCCTGGAGTTTCATCCCTGATGTACCACCTTCATTTCTCTGTTCCCAAGGCCTAGCAAATATATTCAGTCAAATACATGTTTACTGAATGAACCAGTGAACTCAGAGGTAGAGAGGAGGAAGAGTACGCCAGGTGACCAGTGGCTCTGATAGAAGATTGGGCCTGGGGAATAGGAGATATAGCTGGACACATACACACAAACACACATACACCCATTATATGGCCATAGTGAACTATCTGAGGTTCTCTTTGTCTCCTGTGGTTTCACAGCTTCATACCTGTGTTGCTGTCTGAGGCTTCTCTTTTCCATTCCATGTCATACACCTGGCACACCTGGCAGGCTGTCTCCTCTGGGAGGCCTCCCCTAAACTCAACCTACACTGGATAGTCTTTCAGGCTTGAAAGTGCAGTGACATAGCCCCTGATCTTGTGCTAGGTTTGCTAAGTCTGTGCACTCTTTACTAGAATGTATAAGCTCCGTTAATATGGAAATATTTGTTGTACTCTGATGTGTCCCCTCTTTGACCACACTACTGATAATAGACCACACAGTCTGTTATCTCCCTCCATTGAAAGAATGTGTCTGGTGACACACCCTGGCCTGGGGAGAAGCAGTCATGTCTTGTGCACAGCAGATTACCACCATTTGGAAGTGTTGAGCACGTAACAAACAAAGCTCAATGGCAGCTTAACTGAATGAACCAATGAGTCAGCCAGTCAGTCCATGTTCTCATTTCATAGTGAACTTCTGATCCACCTTCTCCCTGCTGACCTTCACTGTTCCCCAGTGTGGCCAGGTTGTCCTCTGCAGCCTCTCTCACATGCCCTCCCCTGCCATGGCTCTGGCCACTCCCTGGAAGGGGCATGCCTTACCTTGTTCCTGCCTGCCTGCATGAGCATCTCCTGCCTCCACACTACTCTGCCACCTGGGGTTTGATCGTGTCACTGGCCCACTCAGGATCCCGCAGCAGCACTTTACTAACATCCCAGCTCTTCTCCCTGGCATTCAAGCCACTCTGCTGTCTGACCCTAACCTGCTTCCCAGCCTCACCTTCCACTTCTCAACAGCCAAACTGAATTCCACCACATTCCACAAGAGGGGCTCTTTCTTCTCTGTTCCCTTCCACAGAACGTTTTCTTTTCCTGGAATGAACTTCTCCTTCCCCCATTTGTCAAAACCATCCTCATTTTTTGCCACCACACCACATGCTATTCTCACTCTCAAATCCAAAGTGACTGTCCCAGCCAAAAGTGATTTTTCTTTCTCTGCCCTATTACAACACTCAGATTATAGCATTCATGTGTTCCCTGTTACATGCTGCTTTTATTGTCATTGTGAATCATACAAGTGCCTGCTCTATTCAGGGCACTGTGCTTGCTATGCACGTCACCCACCCTTTCTATAATTCTCAACCAGCCTGCAAGGTGAATACCATTATCAGTGGTGTTTGTGGTCTATCCAGCATCACAGCTAATAAGAATGGAGCCCTGCAGTAAGCCTGTCTGTGTCACTGCAGAGCCAATGCCCTGTCCACTCTAGCAGCTGCCTCACTCAAAGTTCCAGGTTGCCTTGTGCTTCTCCATGCGTAGAGTGGGATCCTCAACCTTATGTGTCTTGGTTCCAGTTGCAACATAGATGTATTGAGTGTCCTCATGGGCTCATAGCACATGGTTTAATACCTTGTGCTCAGTAAATGTGGCATGAAGGAATGCCTGAGATGTCTCTCTTTTCTTTTGTAGTTTATATGGAGCATATGTCCAGCTCTATTTGGTGTTTATCAGGAACTGACACCTTGATATTCCCACCATCTTCTAGGCTAGTCTGTTCTCTCATTCCTGGACTACAAAATTGTCCTCACTGTTCTCCTTGCCTAGAATCTACCCTACCCTCTACTACCAGACTAATCTTCATAAATGTCAACTTAGCCATTTTGTTCCAGTAACATATGGCTTCAACTCCCTGAAAGTCAGGGTCCTGCACTTTGCCTTATCACTGCCAACCCCATGACTCAGAGTCACATGACCAGCTATAGCTTCAACTTTCACCCATCTCATTCCTCTACCTTAGCCTCCTCCCGGGTAGAGGAATTAGGTGGTCTCCTCTCTTGAATGCACCACATGAAGTCCTGTTCAGTATTCTGTAATCATGAGGTTTGGTTTTTCCACATAAATGCTCTTTCTCCTGTGGGCTTATTGGTTTCTTCAGTAGGTACACATTGAGGCTGGTTGTGAACCAAGCACACAGTTTCTGGACTGTGGAAACCTAGAAAATAGAAAATAAGACCTGCCCTCAGGGGGCTCCCAGTCTGCTGGGGTACAAAGACACAAAAGCAGACAGCATAAAGAAAGGCAGTGAAAAAGAAACAAGAATGTTTAGGGAACTGTCATATTTTACTCATTCTTTATGATCTGCCCAAGTTTATTTTGTGTCCAAACTATTTTTTCCCTTTTATAAATCCTTATAATTCTCCTGCATCATGCATTTTGACTTTTAGTGACATAGTACCTTCTATGGTTGTTTGAATGTCTTCCACACATGTCCTGCTTCCACAGGTAGATTTTTAAGTGCCTTGAAACAAGGTGTATGCCTTATGTGTTTTATACAAGCTTCATCAGTTAGCATTGGTTGTGTAACAACACTTCCAAACTTAGTGGCTTAAAACAACAAACATTTATTATTTCTCACAATTCTGTGAGTTGGCCGGGCAGTTCTGGTTTGGACTGGCTCGACTGGGGCTGAATAATCTGGGATGGAGGTGGGCGAACCACAGTCCACAGCTCTGCCACCTGTTTTTGTAGATAGGGTTTTGTTGGAACATAGCCACTCCCATCTCGTCTATGGCTGCTTTCACACTACAACAGCAGAGCTGAGTAGTTGGAATGCAGATGATCATATGGCCCACAAGCCTAAAATATTTACTGCTGGTCCTCTAAGAAAAAGATTGCTGCTTCCCATTCTAGGATGGTTGGTCTGGGGAGGCCTCACCTGGGATGACTCATCTCTGTTCCACATGTTCTCTCATCCTCCAAGAGGCTAGCCCAGAATTCTTTGTATGGTGACCTCAGAATTCAAAAAAAAAAAAAAAAAGGCAGCAGAAGAGAAGAAGTCTCAATGTGCAGACATTTTTTTTAAGTTTCTGCTTACCTCACATTTTCTGTTATGCCTTTGATAAAAGCAAGTCTTATGGCTAAGCCCTGAGTCAGTTTTGGAAGGACTGCCCAAGACTCAGTAAGGAAGGAATTATTGCAACCATTTGAAAAACAGCCCACCGCATCAGCCCACTCTTTCCAACCCCAGTGCCCAGCATCAAGCACATGATAGGTACATGCTTGCTGAATTGAATTAAAAATATAAATGGAATTTTTGAAGGAAGGGAGTATAAGTAGTTATTGTATATGTACCATGTACCAGGTGTTGGGATACAATAATGTTCAAAACCTGCAATTCCCATCCTCAAGGATCACACAGCCAAACAGCAGTTCAGTGCATCCTTTCTGTCCAGTTGTGAAATGACTTTTTCTCTAGGATTCTTATTAAGGATGCTTAGTGTTTAACTATGGCGCTTCCATCCATTTGTCATGTCTTTTCTACCCCCACTACACACTCAATAGCTGGACTTTTCAAGCCTGCACAAGGCCTGCTTTAGGATGCACCTGCTTCCAAACTCTTCTTAACCAGCCCCCCTGCACATCACCAACTAGCTGATGCACCTAATGCCCCACTTTCATCAAGCTGCTTCTTGCTCAGGAGCCTTACCCATTCACCAAATGGAGCCCAGACCTTTAATATCCTAGAGCAAGCAGCCCATCACAGTCCCCATGCTCCTTCTCTGGACCATATTCCTTGGAATATTCACTGTGTATCCTATGTCCATGCCTCACATGTCTTCTCTGTGTAGAGTGTCTCCCCTTCCCTTATGTGCCTTTTGAGATACTACCCATCTTCCAAGGCCAAGCCAGGTGCCACCTCCTCCATGATGCTTCCCTGGTTGACCCTACTGAAAGTTATTTCCTCTTCTGCATTCACAGGGTACCAGGTTGGGAATGCTACTCAAATGGCACATATCACATGCTGTTTGACATTTGAGTTATCCTGAGTCATCTACTTCATGCATTGCATTCCTCTTGAGATTCAAGACCCAGTCTTATTCATTTTCATTTCCTTCTGAATGCCTTACACAAGGGAGACTTTTGGTAAAACCTCATTTTATGGATAATTAACTGATATTTGCATGGCAGTTTTGCCATTCCCAAACTCTTTTATTTGCCGTATTTCTGAGAGGCCATTGGTTTAAATATATTATATACCACAAAGCAAGAAAGAATATTAATTAAAATATAAGCTACCAATTATAAGATATGTCCTAATTTCTGAAATATCATTAGATTAAAAAAATGAACATACTGGAATCCATGACATATGGAATATTAAATCCAGTTCAGATATTTGTCAGTATCCAATTAGATATTTATAAAACACCTAAATGTGCCAGGCATTAAAATCTCACAGCAGCCATATGAAAAAGGTAGGATAGGTAATATTATTGCCATTTTACAGAGGAAAAAGTGAAGTTCAAAAGGGTTCCAGTACTTGTTCGGGATGAAACAAATATAAATAAAAGAGACAAAGCTTATGGCATAAATCTTATGGTTAAAACAAAGCTGCCTTCCTGAAGTCATCTGTGGGTATCAAAACCTGTAAGTCACCTCTAAGTCTTTTTGTTAGTGTGCACCTTTTTCTTTCTTTTCATAGAACTATGTACCCAAAATTATTTGCACATCATTTGGCCTTTCAATTTGTTTTTCGCCACATTGTTTTGTCATGTTACCCCAAGAACATCCTGTTACTTGGCATAACATAATGTAATGTGATGTGTTATTTCATGCTGCTTAGGAAAAATTAGAATGATTATTGGATGCTTAGATTTTTCTTGGGTAGTAATTAGCAGGCAGAATCTCTCTCACACACACCCATAGGAGTTTCTCAACCATCATTAACCTCAAAATAGTAGGAGGCTTTCCAAACCCAACACTTCACTTAATTAATTACCTCATCTGAATACTTGCTTTTGGATTTTAAGAAATACTTTTCTGGAATGTGCAGTTGAGACATAAAACATTTTATTGGTATATTTAGGTATTTGTTATATTTTAAAAGGAATTGGTATGTGTACATTTTGACTTTTTTGTAAAGCTCAAGCTGATTTTAAAGAACAGATACACTAAAAACCCTTTTCTGTGTACATCTGGTTGTATTTTCATTGTATTCAAATTGCTAGGTAAAAGAAGAAAAACGCAAGTGGAAGAGACTTCCCAGAAGAGCAGGAACTGGAATGTGTTCAAGTCTTGGCAGAGCCAGGTCAGCCTTTCATCTGTCTAAGGGAGACGTATTGAAATACCCCACCATTCTCAGGATTACTCAGACTTTGAGTAGTTTGTCAGTTGCTGGTCACTACACTTTAGGGAGAAAAAAAAAACAGTTGGAGAGAAGGGAAGAGTCAAGAAGACTAGCCAAATGATACGAAGTAAGATCTGTAAAGGAAAATCAAGAGAAAGAGGTTGTTTGGCTTAGAGAAGAAAAAGTACATTTAATTTCTGATTTCAAATACATAAAGGTCATTTGGTGACAAAAATTACAATTCAGCTGTATCCTGTGACCACTAATCACAAAGCAAGAGAAAATTGGCTGCTATTTTTCTAGACACATTGCGTGGTGACAGTGTTCTAGAAGTAATTCCCAAGGGATAGTGAGGTGTCCATTCGAATACTTTGAGGATTCAGTTGCCTAAAGTGGCTAGGAGACCAAACTAGGAAATCTTGTAAGACCCCTTCAGCTGTATATTGAGTTAATCACTTACTGTAACTACCCAAAAAAACTTTTGGATCATAATTATCAGATATATTCTATAGCTTCTACCACCAGCTGCTGTGACATGGGTAAATTGTAAGTTAGGGTGGAATAGACCTCATGAGAACTTGGCTAATTAAGATTACTCAGTCCGCAAGTCCTTATGTAATTTAGGTGTCCTAGCCATTCTGTCTTGTAGGTACGTGTATGGCTCATGCCACACACATGTTCCACATCACATCTTAAAGACTTGTGGGTGCTTAATCTTTTGAAGAATATTTTCCCTGAAAATATTCCTTCTGTCCTGCAGGATCAGTTTCTCCCTTTGCACTAAATCTTTCCCATTGGCGTATAAAATATTTAATATTGCCCCAGGAAAAAACTTCCTTATGCCACATTCTCCTTTAGCTTCTGCCCCCTTTACTGCTTTCTTTCACACAAAACACTTTGAACTTCTTGTCTATAGGCATTATCTAGACTCTTTCATCTCTTGTTCTCCTTGGAGAACACACTCCATTAAAGTCTCTGACACCACCTCTTCACCAGAATTCTTCAGATCAAAGCTACCAATGACCACCTTGATGCCTCATCTTCCTCAGCTTCTCAATAGCTTCCAGCACAGCAGTCACTCCCTTCTTCCTGAAACCCACTTTCTCTGTGCCTCCGTGATAACTCCTCTCTTGGATTATTTTTCCTTCTCAATCACCACTGCTGTCTCCTCCTCTGTTAGTTTCTGGATTGGTGTGCCCTGGGGTTCAGTCTGTCCCTATGTTTTCTCTCTATACTCTCACTTGTTATCGCCTCTGCTCCCAAACCTTTATGGCAGTAATTTTCCAATTTAGATCTTCAGCCCAGCTCAGTCCCCTAAATATCAGGCTTATATACCCAATGGGGTACTTGATATGTCCACTTGGATGTCTGATAATTATTTCAAACGTAACATACCCAAAACAGAACTCTTAATTTCTACCCAGGCCCTAACCTACATATAACCTGGAAACTGTCCATCTCCCAGTTATTCTTATCTCAGTAAGTGATACCACCAGCCATCAACCAGGAATCCTGTACCTTACTTTTCACATCCAGACTATCAACAAGTCCTATTGTTTTATGCCCAATCAGATATCAAGTCATTTCACCTCTATCTCCTCTGCTACCTCTCTAAGACAAGTCACTTCAATTTCTCACCTGAACTACATTAGCCTCCTACCTGGCTCTGCTTTCATTCCTGCCTCCCTGCTGTTCATTCTCTACAGAGAAGCTAGAATAAATTTTTCAAAAGCAACAATCAGATGTCACTCTCCTACGTTCTAAAAACTTTCAAAGAGGACCTCTTCTTCAGCCAGTGTAACAGACTTTATACACCAAGGGGTGTCTCTGTTGCATTTTAGAAATTCTAGGAAATAATGAAAATCTCTAAGAAAAAAAAATACAAGTAGCTAAGTGCAGATACGTCAGCAGTAAACAAGCCAGAAAAGGCAGAATTGCCCATCCCTTATGTTTGTGTGTAATGTGGGGGTACAAATACGGACTGTACCGCAACTCCCATTTTAAGCCTGGGATTCTAGAAAGGAGATAAAATAGCCAGGTTGGTAGTACCACTAAATTCCAGTTAAAGCAAATGTAATTTAGGCTTCTAGATTTTTTCAGAGATTAAGATCTTGAGCTTTCAAAGATTATTAAACAAGAAAACAAACCACCATGAGTGAAAATCAGCAGAAGTATTAATGTATTGATTACTCCTTCCCCACCAAGGACTTTAGATGTTTGAATTATTAGATTAGAAGAAACTAGACTACCTCTATATAAAGAAAAATCAACTTAAATGTAGAATACAAAGATGGTGAACTACAGTGGTCTATCACAATCACCAGGCACTTCTGAAAAAAACTTAAAGAAAACTTTCAGTAATGAAAAAAGTAATTATCAAAAAATTTAGTGGATAAGCTTTTTTGTAATGGATTAATGGACTGAAAGATAAAACTAGTTTCATGCAAATGGAGCACAAAAAGACAAAGAGATGAACTATAAAGAAGAGAGTTTAATAAAAAGTTTGGAGGGCAGAATAAGCAAGCCCAACATAAGCCTATTTTAGACTCTGAAAGGGAACAAAAATATGCAGAATGGAGAAGAGGCAATGTTTAAAGAGATTGTGGCTCAGAATCTTTTTAATAAGATGAGAAATACTGATGCAGAGATATAGGAAGCAGTGTATCTAAACAGACAAATAAAAAGGCATTTACAACTTTTTAATACTGTATTAAGACTGAAAATCACTGAAGACAGAGCTTTCTTAAAAGAAGCAATAGGGAAAACAGACCACATCCACAAAGGAACAATACTTAGACTAACAGCTGACTTCTCAGCAGCAACAATTAAATCCAGGAGACAGTGAAATATTTTCAAAGTTTTCTGAGAGAAAATAATATTCAACTTAAAATTGTGTTTTCAGCAAAAATAACCTTCAAAATGAGAGTGAAATATTTTCTGCAGAGATATAAAACCTAAGGGAGTTTACCACCAACAGACTTTAACACTGAAGGAACTTCAAAGAATATACTTCAGGCTGGGCATGGTGACACATACCTGTAATTCCTAGCATTTTGGGACATCAAGCCAGGAAGATTGCTGGAGGCCGGTTCAAGACCAGTCTGTACATCATAGTGAGACCCTAGCTCTACAAAAATAAAGAATTAAGCCAAATGGGGTGGTGTATACCTCTACTCCTAGCTACTCAGGAGGCCGAGATGGGAAAATCGCTAGAGCATGGGAGTTCAAGACTGCAGTGAGCTCTGATCACACCACTACACTCTAGCTTGTACAACAAAGCACAACCCTCTTGCTTTAAAAGAAAAAAAAAAGCATATAGTACAGAAAGAAGAAAAGAGCTAGCAAAAGATCTGAAAAATAGAAATGATAAGCAAATTGTTATAAATGTAGGCAAATCTAAACAAATATTGCTGGTTTAAAATACTGTGTAAAACTGCATATATATGAGGAAGGAGATAATCAGAGTTTGCATTCTAAGGTCCTTTTTTTGTTCTGAAGGGGTTAAACTACTAATTTTGGGTTTCAAGGGTAACTGCTAAAAGGAAAGAACTAGTATATAACTTCTAAGCCTGATTTTTAAAAAGAAAGAAGAAATAAAGCATAGGAAAGTAGGACAAATAGAAAATAATATTATAAAAACAAATACAATTATGTTGGCAATCACAATATATTTAAATGGCCGAAACTTTCTGGCTAAAAAACAGAGTAAAAAGTAAGATTTTTTACAAAATACCAAGTCAGCTATGTGTTTAGGGAAATACACCTTTAACACAGAAAGACAAAGAAAGATAAAAAATAAAGGGATGGAAAACATATTCCAGCAAATACTAATCGAAAGAGAGCTAAGGTAGCTTTGTTGATATCAGTCAAAATAGACTTTAAGGGCTGGATGTGGTGGCTCATGCCTGTAACCCCAGCCCTTTGGGAGGCCAAGGCAGGCAGATCACTTGAGACCAGGAGTTCAACACCAGCCTGGCCAATATGGTGAAACCCCTTCTCTACTAAAAATATAAAACATTAGCCAGGCATGGTGGCTTGCACCTGTAATCCCAGCTACTCAGGACGCTGAGGCACAAGAATCACTTAAACCCAGGAGGAGGAGGTTGCAGTAAGCCTAGATCATGCCACTGAACTCCAGCCTGGAGAAAGGCCCTGTCTCAAAAATATATAAACAAACAAACGAAAGACCTTAAGACCAAAAAAAATTAATCAGGGTAGAGAGAGCACTGCATATTGATAAGGTTTTAATTCATTGGAAAGGTGTAACATTTCTATATAGCATCAAAACGTAAAACAAAAATTAATAAAACTATAGGGAAATTCGACATTTCTCCAAGTTATTGCTTGGTCAAGCACACAACAAATAATTAGTAAAGGTATATAAAATTGAAGCAGCACAAATAAATAGTTTGATTCATAGAACCTCGCATCAAACAACTAAAAAATATGTGTTCTTCACATGGAAGAGTTATAAAAATTGCCCTCATACTATGCCACAAAGCAACTCTCAACAGGTTTCCAAGAATCACTATAATGACCACAATATCTGATCACAATACAATTAAATTAGAATTCAGTAACTAAAACACAAACCCCCCAAAAATTCCCCTTATACATGGAAATTTTTTAACATTTTAAAATAAATCATTGATCAAAAATGTAGTAACGGAAAATTTAAAATACTTAGAATTGAATGATAATGAAAATATATATAAAAACTTGCAAGATACAGTAAAAGTTGTACTTAGAGGAAAATTTATAGTCTCAAGTGTGTTTTTAGTTTATTTTTTTATTTTACTTTAAGTTCTGGGATGCATGTGCTGAATGTGCAGGTTCATTACTAGAAAAGAAAAAAGTGAAAATTAAGCTAACTTTGAGAAGGTAAAAAAAAAAAAAAAGATGAAGGACAAAGATGAGAACAGAAATTAATTAAATTGAAATTTTAAATAACATATAGAGTCTCAGCAGAGCCAAAAGTTGGTTCTGTGAATGGAGTTCATAATATAGGGTTTGGTAAACTTTTTTTGTAAAAAGGAATATAGTAAATATTTTTGGCTTTGTGGGCCATATAGTCTCTTTCACTGCTTCTCAACTCTGCCACTGTAGTGCAAAGGCAGCTGTAGGTAATATAGCTCTGTTCCTATAAAATGTTGTATTTAAAAACATGGTAGACTGTATCTAATCTACAGATCAAAATTTGCCAACACTGTACTAATAGTAAGACTGATGTAAAAGTGTAAGTCCAGTGAGAAAGTTTAGCAAAGTGGCTGGATATAAGATCAGTATACAGTATGTATCAATAAAAATTAATTCCCTTATCATACACCAGTAACACAGAAAAGTAATTTTTAAAAGTTATTTATAATAATAACAAAAAGTTAAATACCTCCAAATAAATCTAACAGAACTTACACAAGACCAAAAGAAATTAAAATTGTACTGCTTAATCTTCCACAGATCAATTGTTCTCAAAATTTTGGTTTCAGGATTCCTTTATATGCTTAAAAATTACCACTGGGCATGGTCGTAAAAATTTTATATTAACAATTTAAGTACAGAAGCCTTGTAGCTTAAGAAGTGGCTAAAGCTATTTATTATATAAACGTTAATTGCCCCTATGTCCTTCCCCCCTTTTAAAATGTGCCATCAGGGCCTGGCTTGGTGGCTCACGCCTGTAATCCCAGCACTTTGGGAGGCTGAGGTGCTGGAATTACAGGCATGTAATTCACGCCTGTAATCCCAGGGCTGATCACCTGAGGTCAGGAGTTTGAGACCAGACTGGCCAATATGGTGAAACCCTGTCTCTACTAAAAATACAAAAATTAGCCAGGCTTGGTAGTGGGCACCTGTAATCCCAGCTAATCAAGGGGCTGAGGCAGGAGAGAATCACTTGAACCCAGGAGGCAGAGGTTGCAGTGAACTGAGATTGTGCCATTGCATTCCATGCTGGGCAACAGAGCAAGCAAGACTCAGTCTCAAAAAAAAAAAAAAAAAAAAAAATTTCCAGGCATGGTGGCTCACACCTGTAATTCCAGCACTTTGGGAGGCCAAGACAGATGGATCACAAGGTCAGGAGTACAGGACCAGCCTGGTTAATATGGTGAAACCCCATCTCTACTAAATATACAAAAAAATTTGCTGGGTGTCATGGCCTGTGCCTGTAGTCCTAGCTATTTGAGAGGCTGAGGCAGAAGAATCACTTGAACCCGGGAGGTGGAGATTGCAGTAAACCTAGATCATGCCACTGCATTTCAGCCTGGGCAACAGAGCGAGACTCTGTCTCAAAAAAAAAAAATTACTCAGAACCCCAAAGAGCTTTTGTTTATTTGAGTTTTATCTATCTGTATTTACCTTTTTAGAAATTAAAACTGAACATTTTAGGTATCTATTAGTTAATTTTAAAATCACATTAATAAGCCCACTACATATTAACATGAATAACATATCTTCAAGACAAAACAAAAGTGAAACGAATAGCATTGTTTTGTATTTTCTGCAATTCCTTTAATGTCCAGTATACTAGAAGACATTTAGATTCTGATTTCTCTTTTAGTGTTCAATCTTGTGATATATCATTCTGGTTTCATTATATGAAAAAATTCAGCCTGACCCAGATATGTAGTTGGAGAAGGATAGAGTTATTTTAATAGGATTTTCAAATATGATGTTATTCTTTGATACTACATTAAAATTTGACAAGTGGTAACTTCTTAAAAGTTAGTTGCAGTATGGAATCTAAAGCCGTCTTGTCAGTGAACTTTTCAAACTCCATTATATTAAAATTCATTACTCTGCCTTGTACAGCAAATAGATCTTTAACCAAGTATGATTTTGTGAGACTATGATTGGAACATGTTGTGTTATCAACTTATACATATCTTCAAAATGATGACACTATTTTAATGTCCAAAAAAAATCACCTGTTAATGTTACCACCAGTCTTACCAGAAAAGCCTTTCAAATTTGGGGAAGCTGCCAAGCTCACAGTAGGAAATGCACATTTTTCCAAAAATCTGATTTTTATTTGAAAGCTTAGATTTTGTCATTGGCAACAAATACTGTCAGTTGTTTTCCTTGAAGTGACAGCTCTCTCACCTTGTTCAGTTTCAAGAAAGTATCTGCCACATACCCAAGTCTGAGTAACCTTAGTTTGTCAGTCATTCTTTTGAGTAATAATGATGTTCTCTGAAAAGAGTGATTTGTGCAACTTGCCCCTTAAACAATCCCACAAATGCTTTTCCTTGAGATGACAATCATGCTTTGGTATGCAGCAAAAGTACTTTATGTGTATATCTCATTTTGCCACATAGAATGTTAAAGTGTTATGTGTTGAGATTTAATAATTTTTACTGCTTGATCAAGTCCCTTTATAAGTGAAACTGGCACCCCGTTCTATGGTGAGTATGTGGTGGTAAAGAACTAATAGTTTGGTGCCACTGCTTTGTTTCATGCTAAGATGCCAGCAGTTTTATCCACCGTTAACGTTTGCACCAGTAGTGCACATGTCAACACCGTGAATAAGACAAATAGTATCTTAGTATGACTATGAAAACAGCATTGACTTCACTGGCATTCTGAAAGGGTCTTGGTATTCCCAGGGGTTCCACAGACCACACAGAGATTCATTGCCAGAGACCCTCCTGTGGCTATCCTTCACGTCATTGAGATCTCAGTTTAAATGTCATGACCTCAAAGAGGTCTGTGATCCATAGTCACCCAGTGACTTCCTATCATAGCATCCTATTTTGTTTTTATAACACTTAACACTACTTAATAGTTTATTGTTTACTTACATACATGTTTATTGTCTGTTTTTCCCAGCTAGAATATAAGACCCGAGAATATAGGGACCTTGTTCTATCTTGTTCAATATAGTAACTGTGTCTCCAAAACTTAAAATAATAACTTGGCACCTAAGCACTCAATAAATGTTTATGGAATGATTGGATCAGATTGAGATGGTGCATATGGAGTTGGTTTTTCATCATTTCTCATCAGATGGCCTCATAGCTGTAGCTAGCTATTTTTTGCTTACTCTGGAATCTCTGGATAACAACAAAAGGAACTTTTGAGTTCCCCATCTTGCTTACATTAACACAATACTCACTAGAACCCTCCAAGTTGGTTTCTATTTACCCCCTTTTTACAGAAAAAGCATCTGAAGGTCAGCAAGAGCTGTTACAAATCTAAAGAGCTAGTGAGGGTTAGAGCCAAAAATTTAACTTAACATCCTTCAGCTTCTTCCCAGACAAACAGTAACTCAAAGGATGCACATTATGACATACTCATAATTATTGCTCAGAGTGCCAAGGTTTCAAGAGTTGGCTGCCAAATGATGAGGCAGTAGTCATTCAGAAAGTGTGCTTGTTAGAGGGAATTTTTAAAATAATTAAAATTGAAACTCTGAAGTTATAACAAATGAGCAGCAGATTTTCAAAATTAACTTTTTGCACATTTTAGAAATGTTTACCTCAACCCTCAATTCCCAAGAAACCATTATATTTCTTCAGCCTTTTGCCCAGAAGTTCTTAGGATCTTTCCTAGAAACTGCCACAATGGCAAATGAACATCAAGTTTCATATTACATTGACACCAGAGACCTTTCCTTTACCCTGGCTCCTAGTTGGAACAAGCGTGCAATACCATATGATGACATGCCATGGCAGCATGAAGGCTTAGGCCCAAGAGAGACCAAGGCAAGAGAATTGCTTGAGGCCAGGAGTTCAAGACCAGCCTGAGCAATATAGTGAGACCCTGTCTCTACAAAAAAAAAAAAAAAAAAAAAAAACACACACACACACACAAATTAGCTGCACATGGTTGCACACACCTGTAGTTCTAGCTACTCAGGAGGCTGAGGAAAGAGGATTCCTTGAGCCCAGGAATTCAAGGATGCAGTGAGCTACGATCACACCACTGCACACCAGTCTGTGCAACAAAGTGAGACCCTGTCTCTAAGTAAAATAAAAATAGAAAGACCTAGACCTGAGACTAATCTCCATTATTATACCCTCACTTCATGGAATATGACGCAGATAAACTATCACCGAATTTCTAGGTGTCACACAGACGTCAGTAATAGAACATGGATTATGAGTCAAGCCTGTTATCATCTAGACAGATGCTCCATTTGCTTCAGGTTTTATTTGAAATCCTTAATACTAACGAGAGATTTACTGAGAGACTTTCAGGGGAGCTCCTAGATTAGTCCTTCAAGACACCAAATTATTTGAGACCTTTAAGAATCAATTGTCTGGAATTGTGTTTGCCAGCCCTGAGATCCATGACTTCAGAAAATAAAGTGGAGTGCCAATCCAAGTTCTGGTTTTGGGGTGTGCTAGAGAGAACTTGGGCCCTGCTTACCTCAGGGATTGATGGCGTGACTCTGTAGGAGACACTGACAAGACCTTTTCTTCCTCGATTATCCACTAACTGAACTCACGCTCAAAATATAAATACTCCTAGGAACTTCAGGACAGGTTACTGCTCAGCTGCATCAAGGAGACTGTATGAGTAGAGGAGAGAAGTAAGTGATTTGGGGAAATGGGGCATAAAGTATGGGTTCTGTCAGCAGAAGAGCACTGACATCCAAGAGAATGAATGAGGTGGAGTAGGGCATTTGTGTGGAAACATTTGCCTGCCTCAGCCTTTCCAGGGCCTTTCCAGGACCATGGATCTGCCATTATAACTCTAGCTGATACTGGATTCTCACTAGCAACTGGAAAGGAACCTGGATGTATGGCACAGAACAGTTACATTGTAGGCCCTTCCCACGCCCTGCCCCCCATCCCTGATACTGCCTCTAAGTACCAAAAGGATAAAGGTTTGTAGAAATAACATGGGCAGGCTGGGCACAGTGGCTCATACCTGTATTCCCAGCACTTTGGGAGGCCAAGGCAGGCAGATCACCTGAGGTCAGGAGTTCGAGACTAGCCTGGCCAATATGGTGAAACCCCATCTCTATTAAAAATACAAAAAATTCTCTGGGCATGGTGGCAGGCACATGTAATCCCAGCTACTCAGGAGGCTGAGGCAGGAGAATCGGTTGAACCCAGAGACGGAGGTTGCAGTGAACCAAGATTGCGCCATTGCACTCCAGCCTGGGAAACAAGTGAAACTCTATCTCCAAAAAAACAAAAAGAAATTACATGACCAATTGGTCAAGGCCTGGCCTTGGCCTCTGTTAAGTTGCTTAGGCATAAGAATATGGTTTAGCCTCACCCTTCCCTTTATTCTTGTAATTACAATGTAAAAAAAAAAAAAGTCATCACCTAATTCTAGTAGCTGTGATACATTCATTTTTGAATGCTCATAAACTTGAACTTTTTTACAGAAGTATTTCTATAGGTCTATGGAAAAAACATCTGAAAGAGCCCATTGAATCAACTATCTAGTGTGCTCCAGCCTTAGTACTTTCTGTATTGATATCACCCACAGGGTCATGCAGAAAAATCAAATGCTGCTTCTAGCTAGCTCCTTTGAAATTTCAAAATAGCTACTCTGTCTTCTTTTTGGGAGGAGGTATACCATATTCATCTTTGTATAGCTAGTACCAAGCTTACAAGGGAGAGAATACAGTTAGGGATCCACAAATATTAACTGATTCTTCCCCTGTGCCTTCTCTTAGATAATTTCTGTTTTGTCCTTTAGAATTCAGTTCAGGCATTGCCGTTACTGGGAAGAGTCTCATCAATCCTTGATGGCATATGCCTAGTCAGACACTATATTATGAGCTCCAGAGGCTTGTGTTTGTGACCCAGCACTTAGCAAAGTGGCTGGCATGTGGCAGACACTCACTAAATGTTTCCTAGATGCTTAAATGACTGAATCTTTCCATCTTTCCAAGTTTCCACACTATTTTGCTCTTCTTTGAGTGTGTTTTCATTCATCCATTTCAAGGTACCCAGAGCCCTCATTGGCAGCCAGAAGTCATTCTAAAACAGAAATTTTACTCTTTCAGACATGGATGGGCATACTGGGGAAGACATGAGATACTGAGACTTCATTTTGCGGTCTTTATTTTCTGTTTTGAGGATTACACAGAGATACGGAGGGATAACTTTGATGTGGAGCAGGGGAGCAGATGTGAATAGAGTCCTCATGGTTTTTAGGGAAGAGAAACCTGTAATGCTTTGGGAATGAATGGAAATCAAAAAAGTCTAGGGAAGCTGGAGCCTTTAAAAATATACCAACTTTTAGTGCCTCGTGATTAAAAAGCAAAATAATAAGGGACAGACAAAACCCTGTGTTCTTGGAAAGAAATATTAATTTTAGAAAGCGTGCAAAAGAAATTTTCCACAGTGGGATACCTCTTGCATCACCATCCTTTTACTATTTTTAAATGAGATTATAGTCCTGTGGGCCTGAGAAGTTTTGGGTATTGGTAATAGGATATTTGAAGTAACCAAAAGAATTGACGAACCCACTGACTTGCTTTTGACTTTTGAGAAATACACGACGGATTTATGGCAAAGATTGTTTTATGTTAGTTGTGGAAGCTTGCCTGCCTGTTTCTTCAATAGAGATGACAAGTTGCACGTACAGAGTGTTACAGATGTTGTATTTGTGATCTTCCCCCTTTCTTAATTTGAAACACATTGTGTACATCTGTTAATGTCATTTCTTTCCTGAAGGGACTCACTCTCATGGGTTCCAGCCTGTACAGCATGCTGCGATAAGATGCTCACCCAGAAAAGGGCTTACTTACCAAGGCACCTGAAGTAGGCTGACACACCTTGTACACAAGTTAAGCAATGAAAGTTGCTCCAGAGAGTCCTGCGGTCCCAATGCAGGCTTTTCTGAGTGTCTAAGGGAAAAGTCTGGATTGGCCATCTTGACAGGGAAAAAAATTAATTATGTGCCCTCTCATCCCTGTATTTATTATCTCTTTGTCCAGTCTCTGTAGAGTCAGATGTTATCTGCCTGATAACAGTTACCTTCCTGAGCATAAAGTTGCTTATTCATTCATTCAGCCCACATGAGCTTACTCCCTGGTGATCTCATCTAGTCTTGTGGCTTTTACTAAAGGCTCCCTCCATACTAAAGGCTCCCAAATTTCTCTCTCTATAATCAGCCCTGGAATCTCAGGCTGTGTTCAGTTGCTTACCTCCACAGGGCTGGCAATTCAACTCTTCAAACTTGACATATCCAAAACCAACACTTGTTCTCCTCATCCCCCACACCTGATCCTGCTCTGGGGTTTCCTATTTCAATAAATGACACCCCCATTCATTTGGCCACTTAACCTGAAAGCCTCGGAGCCATCATTAACTCTTCCCATTCTCTCACCCCACATCCAATCCACTCGCAAATCCTGTCAACTCTCCCTGTCAAATCCGGGCACTTTGTCCACTCTTCCATTCCTTCCCTAGTTCAGTCCACCATCATTGCTTACCAAGACTGATGCAGGAGCCTCCTAACATGGTTTCTTGCTTCCAGTCTGAACCTACAGCAACCCATTTTTCATGTGGAAACCAAAGGAAACTTTTAAAGTGAAAATCAGGTCCCACCACTTGCCTATTCTGGCTTCTCATAACCCTTAGAATAAAACCCAAACCCCTACCTCAAACTGCATGCTCTTCACTTCTGGACTACCTCTGCAGCTTTCACTGGCCACTACCCTCCAGTCACTCTGGCCTTTTGAGTCGTCAGAGCATCAAGCCTATTCCTGCTATAGGGCCATTGAACCAGCTGTTTATTTCTGCCAGGAAGGCGCTTTTCCCAGATATCTGCATGATTTACTCCTGAGGGAGTAAACTTCATTTAGTATTTGCTTAAATGAGACCTTCCATGACCACAGTATTTAAAACAGGACCTCACCACCGACATCTGTCACTTCTCTGGCCCTGCCTCTTTTCTCTACAGCATGTCATTATAGATTCATTTGTGCATATATTGCCCTTTTCCCCAATGGAATGAAGCATCCATGACAAGTACTACTTTGTTTTGTCCGTTGCTATATCCTCAGGTACCTGGAACACTGCATGGTATTATATATTATACATGGTAGACACTCAGTCAATATTGATTGAATGAATGAAAACACTTACTGAATAGCCATCTTTATTTCAGGAATTGTGCTCCAGGGAAAAAAGAAAAAAGCATAACTTCTGTCCTTGGGGAACTTAACCGGGTGGCAGAGACAGACACATAAGCAATTCTGAGACTGTGATGGGAGACTGGAAAGCTCCAGCATGAATCTCCCAGCTGTGCCTGCAGGAGTCGGAAAGGTAACCAAAGGAGCTGACATTTGTGATTATTCTTGAAGGATGAGCAGGTATTTGCCAGAGAAGAGTAGGCAGGACACTTCAGGTGTGGAAAGGGAACATACAACAGCATGAAGCTGTAAACAGGACAAAGATCAGTGAAACCTGAATATAACCAACTTATGGGAGAGGTGAATGAGATGAGTGTCTTAGTTTGTTTTCTGTTGCTGTAACTTAATATCTGAAACTGAGTAATTTGAAAAGAAGCAGAGAGGGAGGAAGAGAGAGCAAGATAGAAAGGAAGAAGGAAGGGAAGAGCAGGAGGGAGGGAGGGAAAGAAGGAAAGGAAAGGGGAGAGGGAAGGAAAGGTAAGGTATTTTCTTACACTTCTGGAGGCTGGCATCACATGGTGAGGGGTTTTATGAGAGATGGCCAAACTAGCTTTTATAAAGACCCACTCTTGTAATAACAAAGCCACTCCCTCATTAATCCATTAATGAAGACAGAACCCTCATGACCCAATCAGCTCCTACAGGTCCCACCTCTCAACACTGCTGTCTCAAGGATCAAGTTTCCAACACGTGAACTTTTGGGGTACTCATTCAAACCATAACAGTGAGTTTGGGTAGATGAGCTACCAGGAAGCAACAGCTTATTTCAGCCCTGTCCCCCAAACATCATCCTCCCCTGGAGTTGTCCCTTTCATAAATGACACCCTCATTCATGTAATTGCTGAAGCTAAAATTCTCAAAGTTACCCTTAACTCTTTTCATTCTCTCTTACCCCACATTGAGTCCATTAACAAATTCCATCAGCTGTACCTCTGTGCTTTTGAAATGCATGCCACATCAGGTGGTGGTTACCACTGTAACACTTCCTCCCTAGTCAAAGCCATCATCATCACTCACCTAGACTTACTTACAAGAGCTTCCCAGCAAGCTTTTCTACATCTCTTCTGATCCATATTCTATGCAAAAACAAATACTGTTATTGTGAACTGCTTTTAAGTTAAAGTTGGAAGAGCAACTTAGGTCAGTATAAATTAAATTAATGCGTGTTTTTGTTTCCTTACTGACTGTGTTTGTAGACAAATATGAATGTAAGTACATGCTTAATGAAATAAAATTCTGTTGGTTAAAACAATAAAAGAGACTCTTTCTCCCATTTAAAAAAAAAAAGAGTATAGGTATGTATGTTTTGAGTAGAAGAAGGGAAATTATTTTTTGTCAAAGGTTGTATCTCTTTATTATTTGTATGACTTGTCCTTAGGCTTCTGTGATCTTGTGTATGTGATTATGTGTTTTTATGTGCTAATGTGTGGTGTGGTTTCCTTACCGATGGAAAGACAGAGACCCCTTCATGTTTATTCTCACAGTAGCCCACACTGTGCCTAGTGCACCTGGTCAGTACACCATGAATGGCAGCAAAAGAATTATTCTTGGCTGGGCACAATGGTCATGCCTGTAATCCCAGCACTTTGGGAAGCCAAAGTGAGTAGATCGCTTTATCCCAAGAGTACAATCAACACCAGCCTGGGCAATGTGGTCAAACCCCATCTCTACCAAAAAATACAAAACACTAGCTGGGTGCACTGTTGCATACCTATTGTCCCAGCTATTCGGGAAGCTGAGGCGGGAGAATCACTTGAGCCCAAAAGGCGGAGGTTGCAGTGAGTCATGACTATGCCACTGCACTCCAGCCTAGGTGACAGAGCAAGAGCCTGTCTAAAAAAAAATTATTCTTTACAGCAGACTCACTGCTGGATTCTTTTAGTGGTCTTTGCTACCATCTTTTTAAATGATCAGTTTCCCATAGTTTATTTATATGCAATCGTTAGGTA
Source organism: Saimiri boliviensis (assembly GCF_048565385.1). Classification (NCBI taxonomy): domain Eukaryota; kingdom Metazoa; phylum Chordata; class Mammalia; order Primates; family Cebidae; genus Saimiri; species Saimiri boliviensis. The sequence continues at coordinate 78,714,412 of NC_133452.1, forward strand.
AGTATCTGTTACATAAAACCAAAAAAATCTAAATCAGTGTCTCTTTAGCAGAATCCAGGAGCTGCAGCTTAAAGCAGTGGTCAGAAGGGAAGTCATGGCCTAAAATACTTGTTTTGGCAAATAAGAAAAATGGAAATAAATGAATTAAGCATATAGCTCAAAACGTTAGAAAAGAACAATAAAACAAACCTAAAATATAGCAGGAAGAATATAGAAGTATATCAAAAAATCCTGAATTCAAAAACTGAAAAATTAAAGAATTAATAAATGCAAAAAGAATATTATTTGAAAACCTCGTACAGACAAGGAAACTTTAACTGATTTGATTAGTAAAATAGAAGAAATAATAAAAATAAGGTAAATAAGAGATATAATACAAAGGAATCATAAACCCTGATTTACCCAACTTTTTACAAATAAATTTAAAAATCCACAGTTGTCTAATATAATTTAGTCACTGACTTCTAAAGAGCAGGAAAATCCATAAGACCAACCACCATAGAAGAACACAAATGTAACTTTCTAAATAAAATATTAGCAAACAGAGCCTAGCACCATTTTAAAAGAACAGTGTACCATAACCAAATGAGGTTCATTCCAGGAGTGATAAATATTGGAAAAACCTATTAATATAATTTACCATGTTAATATATCTTTATGGGACACTTACTTGATCATATTCATAGATGCTGCAAAGGCATTGATGTAATTCAACATCTATTTTTCACTAAAAACCACTTCATAAAATCAGAAGTGCTGGATATCTCATTAACATAAAATTATTACATATATTATTATTTGTTATTTATTACAAAATTAGCATCATGCTTTAGTACATGTAGTGTTTATGTGATTGCTGGGTCAAATTAGTTACCACTTGACCCAGCAGTCCCATTACAGGGTGTATGCCCAGAGGAATATACCCAGTAATAGGGAAACACTAGAAGCCATGTTATGTCAGAAACAATGAAAACAAGGACACCCATTGTTATGACTGTTCTTTAACATTGTTCTGAATGTACTAGCCAGTGCAGTGCAAGAGAAAGAAAGTAGAAGTGTAAAAAGTCAAAAGGAAGTGGTTAATGTTTGCTATTTGCAGGTGATATGATTGCACACTTGGATTGTGTGCTTGCTTCTGTAAATCAACTGGAAACAATAACATCCAATAAGTACTAATGGAGTATAAAATTAACATTCTTCATATATGTGAAGAATGTTATCTTCTAACACCCCTAGTTAGAAGATATAATGGAAATTAATATCTTATTTACAATAGCAAAAAAGAAAAGTTCGAGTAAAATATACACACACATATATAATGTGTATACATATAGGAATTGAACTCAAGAAATCCTTAAGATGTAAATCTTTATTCTCATAAATGAATGAAACTGTTTTAAAATTCTCCTGAAATGTAGAGAAAAAAAGATGTGAATGAATAGAAAGACAATCCATGTTTTTGGACAGAAAACCTCAACATCACACATTTAACAGGAACCCAGTAAAAATACCAACAGAATATTTTGTAACCAAGCAAGCTGATGCTGAAGTTCATGTAAACAAAAATTAATCAGCCAGGTACGGTGGCTCACACCTATAATCTCAGCACTTTGGGAGGCCAAGATGAGCAGATCACAAGGTCAGGAGTTTGAGACCAGCCTTGCCAACATGGTGAAACTCGTCTCTACTAAAAATACAAAAATTAGCTGGTCATGGTGGCGGCTGCCTGTAATCCCAGCTATTCAGGAGGCTGAGGCAGGAGAATTGCTCGAACCCGGGAGGTAGAGGTTGCAGTGAGCTGAGATTGCACCATTGCACTCCAGCCTGGGTGACAGACCAAGACTTTGTCTCAAAAAAAAAAAAAAAAATCAAAAATAGCCAAGAATTTAAAAAAGAGAGAGAATTGCTCTTTAGATATTAAAATGTACTAGAAACATATATATTTGAATCGGCATTAATAGGTAAGTCAGTGGTACCTTATAGAGTCCAGAAATAATCTCACATACATTTGAAATTTTAGTTTACATTAAGGAAGCATCTCAGATCAGTGTGGGAAAGCTGGATGTTCAATATATGGTCCTGGGACAAATAAATAGCCTTCTGGGCAAAAGAAAGTTTTGGTGGTTTGTATTTACACCAAGATAAATTCTAAATGGTTTCAAAACTACTTGGAAAAAAAATTAACCTTAAAAGTACTAAAAGGATTCAGGGGAAAATTGTTTATATCTACAAATTGGGAAGGCCTTTCAAAGTATGACACAAAATCCAGAAACTACAAAGGGAAAGCCATAAAATGAATTCAGTGACACAAAAATCAAAAAATTCTGAGAAGCCAATACCACCATAAACCAAGGCAAAAAAAGAACAAGTGGCAAAAAAGGAAAAATATTTTTGCACTTCATCTAGAGAAAGAACTGATTTCCCTGATATTTAAAGAGCTTCTACAAGGCACTAAGAAAAAGACCAACAATACAACAGGAAAAAAATTAAAAAGAATAAGACTATTAATAATTTACAGATGAGGATATATAAATAGCTGTTCATAAACATGTAATATATCCATTGTCATTTGTTAAAAATGAATGCAAATTAAAGCTATAATAAAATGCTGTTTTTTACTTGCCAAACAGGCAGGTTTGTTTTTTTTTTAAGTTTAATAACACAGTTTATTAGCAAGACTATGGATAAAGGAGTACTTTTGTACATTGCTGGCAGGAGTAAATTGGTACCATCCCAATGGAGGACAATTTGGCAGTATCAAAACTACAAAGCTTATATCCTTTGATCCAGCAATTCCACATTTGGGAGAATGTATGGATATGTGTACAAAATTATACCTTGTTTATAATATCATAATACCCAGATAGCAGTCAATAGAGAATTGGTTATATAAATTGTACCATGCCCTTATAGTTAAATATTATGAAACCATAAAGCAAGAATGAAGAAATATATTTTTAAGTGAAAGAAGGGTGCAGATTATAGCTTACTATGTAAACTTTTTTTCTTTTTTTGAGATAGAGTTTCATTGCCTCTAGAAAATTGAACCAGGTGACTAGGAAGCTGGGATGGGGAGATTTTTGGAGATTTCCAATGTTTACCATTTTATTCCTTTTAGTAAATTTGAACCAACCAAAGCAAAACAAAACAAAAACTTAATGATATTTTTCATATCATCTTTAGAGGAAACCACTCTTATATACAACAACACGGATGAACCTCAGAAACGTAATGTTGAGCACAAGAAGCCAGACACACATACATTATTTCTTTAAAGTTCAAAAAGAGACAAAACTAAGGTGACGGAAGTTAGAATAGCAGTTTTGTTGGTGGAAATAATGACTCGGATGGGGCATGAAGGAGAATTCTAGGGTGCTGGTAGTAGTCTTCATCTGGGTGGTTGTTACATGAATGTGTTTACTTGGAAGAAAACCTTAGGGTTGGTATACTTTTATGCATGTAAATTATACTTTTGTTTAAAGCAATTATCAAAAAGGGAAAAGAAATCTTCTTTAAGGTTGTACTAGTTTCCTAAGGCTGCCATGACAAAGTACCACATACTGGATACCTTACAACAGAAATGTATTTCCTCACAGTTCCAGAGGGTAGAAGTCCAAAATCAGGACGTTGTCAGGGTCATGCTTTCTCTGAAACCTGTAGGAAAGAATCCTTCCTTCCCTCTTCCTAGCTTCTGGTAGTGACCGTTCATCTTTGGCATTCCTTGGCTTGTAGCCGCATCACTCTAACCTCTGCCTCTGTCTTTATATGGTGTTCTCCCTGTGTCTATGTCTCCATATGGAGTTCGTTTTAAAAGGACACCCATCCTAATGGATGAGAGGCCCACTCTACTCCACTATGACCTCATCTTAATTAATTACATCTGCTGTGATCTTATTTTCAAATAAAGCCACATTCTGAGCTACAGGAGGTTAGGGCTTCAACATTTCTTTTGGAAGGAGGGAAAATATGATTCAATCCACAACAGGGATTAATGAACTTTTAAAAGAGACCGGGTATGGGGTGGTTCACACCTGTAATCCTAGCACTTTAGGAGGCTGAGGCGGGTGGATCACTTGAGGTCAGGAGTTTGCGACCAGCCTGACCAACATGGTGAAACCCTGTCTCTACTAAAAATACAAAAATTAGCCAAGCATGGCGACATATACCCGTAATCCCAGCTACCTGGGAGGCTGAGGTAGGAGAAATGTTTGAATCCAAGAGGCGGAGGTTGCAGTGAGCCCCAACCACACCATGGCACTCCAATCTACAAGAGTGAAACTCCGTTTCAAAAAAAAAAAAAAAAAAGACTATCAGAGTTGCTGTAGGAGAACCTTTTAATCCAGTTTTAATGACTGATGTATGAAGCATGCTGTTAAGCTCTTGCAGAAAAAGGTAATCTAATGCTGTTTCCAACAAGAGTGTTATCTCCTTGACAATAACTTAGCTGCTGGAAAATGAGGGCATAATCCACTGACTAGTGTAGTTAAGTTAAAAGAAAATAAATGAGGAGACTTTCGGCTCTTTAGCTAGCCTCCTTCATGATTTTATACTTCTGCAAAACTTGGGGCTGTGTCTTTATAGGTTACAAGCTTGGCATGTTATAATAGTTCATCTTCCACCTCATTTTTCACATTTAGTCCAAGGATCCTACATAGCCTCATTTTTCACTGGGCTTGGGTATGTGTTTTGTTTTACTGTTGAAGAGTCAGCAAGTTTCCAAATGGGTAATAGCCACAGGGTGTGGTATGTGTCTTCCCTTTTGGTTGTGCATCTAAATTGCCCTTGAGGTATAATTAATCCCATGGTTCTCACCACCATGGATGTTAGTTTCCTAATTTAATGGAATAATTATTTTGTTATCACTTGCTTTGAGTATGTGTCTCTTTGTAGGTGCTCAATGTGTGTTGACTGAAAGAAGAAAAACAGAACAACACTTAGCCACTTTAAGTTTCAAAATTCAACTGTTTCTGGGCAGGCAGAATTAATCTCTGTTAGACAAACTCGAGCACTGATTGCCTTTGGAGGACAGGAATGACTAGGAAGGAATACAAGGGATCTTTCTGGGGTGATGGTTATAGTCTATAGCTTGATAAGGTTTGGTTGACAGAGGTATATGTATTTGTCAAAACTCAGTGAATGTGCACCTAAGATTTGTACATTTCGTTGTATGAAAATTTTGCCTCAAAAAAAAATGTAAACTGATCTTTAGCAAGTGATATCCTGCTGAAGTGTTTAGGGGAAAGTGTGCTGATTTCTGCAGTTTACTTTGATATACTCTGAAAAAAATGGATATAAATGAATGGATATGTAATGAAATAATAAAATGTTAATCATAGAATCTGAAGGGTGGGTATGTAGGTGTTCACTGTAAAATTCTTTAAACACTTCTGTCAATTTAAAAGTCTTCCTAATAAAATGTTAAAAAAAAAAAAGAGTTCAAAGTACAAAATCATACAGGACCTTGGAAATGTAGGGCCAAAGTCCACTTGCCATTTTTATCCCCTGTTACAAGCTTGAATGTCTACTACTTTAACAAGGGAGCAGTATCAACTGCGAGGGGTCTCCTACTGAATCCACCAGCAAGTTTGCATGGGTTTTGCAGGGAACCTGTTTTACTGCCCTGGTTAAAAGGAAGTAGGTGGAAAAAGGTGAAGGAAATTTATATCTAGTTTGCTATCCTACCATGTGAACTTGTGCCAATTGCCTGCATGTAGCCCAGGAAGAAACCTGATTAGAAGCAATGCTCTGTTTTATGATTGTTCTCTTGACTCAAAGGAAACCTATTTTATTTTCACTTAAGGAAATACATGAAGAGTTATAGTTCTATGGTGTTCTCTTAGAATGACGCTTCCTCTACCCACCCCCAATCTTACAATCCCCTCATAGAAATAAAATATACATAAACAGGGTTAATTTTGGAACAAAAAATGTCTCCATATGCTGCTCACCATGCCCCTTCTCCTCGGATATTTTCTTTAATAAAATATAGTGGAAACCTGGGAATCAGACATGCTTGGGCTTTTCTTCTGTTTCTGTTACTAAATGGTTCTGTGACCTTGAGTAAATTGTTTAGTATCTTTGAGACTAAATTTCTACAATTTTTAAAAGAGCATATTCAATCAGATGATCTACAAGTTCTTTCTACCACTGGAATGAAACTGTTTTTTCACCCTGTCTTCCTTTATCATCTTGTTGGGGCCAGCTATAATGAAATCGTGAATTCAGACCCTGGCATACTCCAGAATGAGGAACCCCCGGTCCCAATAAGACACACAAAAGACTCTGCAAGGAGCTCATTTAAATAATGCCTAAGATTTTAGTCCCAGTAAATTTTCCATCTGTTTCTCCATATTAGTTGAACATGAAGTTAGTCAGATACTTAAGGCATTCAAGAGAGTAAAGCCAAGATGTCTTACAAATCTCTTCTCTAAAAATAGCAAGAAGAAAGAGCGAAGAAGAAAGTGATTTTTATATCTGTGGAACTGTATGTTTAGTTCACTTGGGCTCATCCCCAGGTGAAAATTCTCATTTAAATACTGGTTATGGGATGAGGCCATCAATTTCCAGCCAGGATTTTTCCCAAGGAATGCAAGCAGAGCAGACTGAGTATTTCTAGCAGATGAGTGTATTTCATTCTCAGGATGTAAAAGAACTCAAAGGCAAGAGTAGTTTGGTGTGTCACAGTATGTAAACCGCCCAGAGAGGGTAGTTAGATAAACTTTGTGTCTCTTCATGTGCTGTTTACTCAACTGTATTGCCAAAGACAGAGATTTTTATTATGTGTGTCCCTTGGCTTGGTGATTAATTGCCTAAGAAGTATTTATACAGGTCTACGTATATGTGTATTCATAGTCATATCAGATAACAAATGTGATTATATCCCTGTAACTTTTCTACAGGTTATCTATGTTTGCATATTTTGGCATGTATTTCTATATATTGTCTTTCTTTAATTAGCTATAAACCAAATGTGTTATGGGACTAAATAATAGGCTAATTATTAAGAACTTTACTAATGTTCTCAGGTTGGAGATGTTTTAGGTGAGGAGAGCATGGGCAAGCCATCTGATTCGGTCCATTATTATATTTTCAATTATCTTTGGTGCTTAAAGAGAGACATTAATATAGCTGAGGATGACATAGCAAATTACCACAGCTCTCTAACCTTTTAAATTGCTAACACTGTTGTAATCTGTAATTATAGAAATCAGTGTGAGAATTGTGGCACTGCATAATTATCTTTCCTGATACTTTATTGCTGAATGAATTATTAATCAGAATCAGTCTTGTATGGTATTTTCAGCAACTCAGAAGAATAATGTATAATTAAATTTCATTATTCCTATTTTTGTACTAACGTTTTATGATGTTGTAATTGGTAATTAATTGGCCAAAAGCTCACACAATACTTGGGAGTTTCAGGTGGCTGGAGAATGTACAGTGTGCTGAGTTCATTAAGTAATGATCATTCTGTAAAGAACACAGAGTCTAGTCCAATCTGTACAAGAAAGCTTTTGAAATTGGTATATTAATCATTAAGCATTTCATGTTGCCTTAAGAGAAAGCAGTGACTATGGGCACATAAGAATAATTAAGAGATTTTAGTAGATTTAAAATACAGTCAATTGTAAGTAATCAGATGCTAGTTGTTAATATCAGGCTAATATACTAGATACAGTTGGTATGTTTCTCTCTGCATCAATTTCCATTCTAATTAAACAACCAGCAGTCGCCATGTAACTACAGTTTCTAAAAGAGAATAACAGCCATTTCCTTCAGCCTTTGATGAGTGTAACCCAGGGTATAGTACAACTTTATAGACAAAGTCTGGTCTAATCTTCTTTTCCAATTGTCTAAAATACTAAATGGTTTTTCCCCTCACAGACACAGGATTTAAAATCTGAAAGGATTGTGAACTTTTCCTTGACTGGCGTTCTAACTAAGAATTCCTGGTGTCTCTTTTGGTATCCTTTGCAACCTAGGTAACCAGTAAAAGCTCCAAATGCAAGAATGTCTTTCAGTCAGCCTGAGTTCTATTGAAAAGAAACATTGTCGGGCATTTTATGTGAACTTCTGCTGTTCCATTTTGGTATTTTTTTACGAAGGTGATTACTTTTTCTGGTTTTCAAGTGTCTCCTTTAGAAACATACAATTTTTTTTAACAGATGAGCATTTTTCTTTCAAAGATTTTAAAAGCATTGTAATAGGGAATTTAACAATGCATATGCTGTTATTTAATCAATTATTTGCTAAGCTGCTCAGAAAACCATCCACAGAAGACTGTTCCTCTCTAAATGCACCTCCATTTTCCCAAGAAGGTCATGACTGGTTTGCTTTTACATTGGTTGTGTTGGCTCCAATGTCTTACTGTTTCAAATTATAAATTATTAAAGAGGACGTTGTCATCAGACTACTGTGAGTAGAACTAAAGCACCTGTAGGTGAGGAAAAGTAACTCTGTGGCCTTCTGGTCTGATTTTCATTTGAAAGTCAGAAACCTTCGTCTTACCATCTTCTCTCAAACCCAGGCCTTCCAGAGCCATGTCTAGTCCTCGGGCAGCAGAGGTCTGGGCCGTGGTCTCCGTCACATTCTGAAAGCATCATTCTGAGGGTGCTATTGAGGGTCCTGTGTGCTGGCCGTTTCCTGAGGGCTGCAGAAAGAAAGGGCATAATTGGTCCTCTGCCAGTTTGAGATGGGAGGCCGTGGACATAAGGGGGTGGGAATCAGAGTCATCTCTCAGAAGCAGGAGCATACAAGCTTTTACCAAGAGAGAACAGCCTAATTCTACTCTGCAAGGATCCACATTGTATAGAGCCAATGGGAAAGGAATGTGTTTCGGGGTTTGTGAGTATTTGAGCCCAGAGAGCTTCAGAAATAAAGCACACTCAAGACCTTCTATTCAGCATCTCTGCAAATGGGAGCTTTTCCTTCACTGTGTTAATCTTAGCCTTTCTTTTGCTTTTGTACCATCCCATTATCTTGGCTGTGTATCTTAGAGGTTATATCATTAGTTTCCTCTAATGCTCACATTGCTCAAAATGGACAGAGTTTTCTGTGGATAAATGGATAGGCAAGGCGACCTTGAGGCTCAGAAAAGACAGGCAGTTCTGGAGAGTGTAGGGAGACGTGTGAAGAAACAGGCTGGAAGGAGACCTCAGCCAAAACAGAAGTGACATATGGACCTGTTGGGATCTAGGAAAAGTCTTTTTTAGTCACTTTCATATTAAGTAAGTATTGAGTGTTTCCTATGTGCGTAGCACTTATAGACTCTGTGGCTTCAATGGTAAACAAAACAGATAAAAATTCCTGCCCTCAATAAAAATAAAAAATAGGCCATTAACAAAATATGAGTAAAATATAGTGTGTGTGAGATGTGAAAACGTTATGAAGAAACATACAGAGGGAGGGAGGATGGAGAGTGCAGGCGGGCGGCTGGGGTTGTGGTTTAAATGGAGTAGAGTGGTTAGGGAGGCCTCAATGAGAATGCCATTACTGCATCGAGACCTGAGGAGGTCAGAGATTGAGCCATCACATTTAAATCTCCTAACAATCTCTCAGGAGACAGTTTTTATCTTCATTTCACACATAAAGGGACTGGAGGACTTAAATAAGCTGCCCAAGTCCCCTTGCTCTCAGAAGTGGCAGGGCAGGAAGTCCTGGTTTGTAGGGCTGTTTTCAATCAGCTGTCATGGGGTTAAAATGCAGATGGCTGAGCCCACTGCAGTTCCCCTAAATCTATGCAGTTAGAGAACTACTGTAATTTCCAGAGGTAGGAAGCAGCAGGATGGGAGAGTCTGGGTGTTAGGTGGGCAGGGCCAAAAGCAGGAAGTACGTGAAGAAAAGGCAAGTCATTGTCAAACCGGAAATGAAAGTGAATGGGAAAAATTGGATTTGTTGGAAAAGAACTAATTTGATGGACCAGTTACTGTATGTTAAATTGGTGAATTAATGAGCAAACAACATGTGAAGTGTTTTAATCCTCACAGTTCTATGAGATAGGTACACTTTATCAGGTCATTTTAGTACAGATCAGAAAACTGAGGCACAGAAAAGTTAAACGTCTTATGTAAGGTTTTGCAGCTAATGAATGACAGAGTCAGAATTTAAAGCTGGGCAGTGTGGCACCAGGGCCTCCAGCTACAAACCCTGTACTACTTTACCTCTGTAGACCATATACGTATGCATATATATGCAGTATCTAATGGGTACTTACTGTTCTCTGGGAGTTGTTCTGTTTCCCAAGTTTGTGTTTTAAGTTGCTTACTCTTCATGACCACTGGGTTGCAGATGAGAAATCCTTTCGAAGAGCTCACATGATTTGTCTGAGGTGGCATTGTGGTCATGGTTCAGATGCAGGCAGGCTGGCCCTGGAGCCTGACCTGTCACCACTGCAAGATCCTTCCCCTCATGATCAAAGAAGATTCTGATTTGTGCAAAACATATATGCAAAAGGTAACAGAGAGAGAAAACAGGAAAACCCCATCATGAGAGGGTAAAATATTCAAAGCATGCACTTTTAACAAATCTGAAGGGATGGAATCTTTTAGGAAATGTTATCAGATGAGAATCAATACAAGTTCCCCATCTGCCAGATGCCTTCTTTTGGCATGAGAGTGAACTGTATCAGGGCTAAGTGCCCATAAGAGCAGACATTCTTTATATAATTATGTGTAGGATTAGTCAGATAGTGGTGAGGATAATTCCTGATGTGAGCAGAGTACTCTGCACGTCTCAGGAAGGTCTCAGATTTGTTGCCTTATTTGACCTTCACAGTCATCAGGGGATGTTGCAGAAGGATGTTTACATAGTTTCATGGCCATTGTTGCCAGCAAGTACCAGAATGCACACCTTATCCCGTCATTCTCTTGCAGGTCTTGGATAGAAATTAAGCAAATTGGCCCTTCCCCAGGTTTAAGCAGGAGAATCTGACAAACAAAAATATACATTATTCTTCATGCAGTCCAGATTTGACTCAATATAAGAAATTCTCAGCATGTGTAGAATTACAAATGTATATAATATGCATAGAAATAAACTTTCTTTTCATAAGAATAGCTTTTATTTGTAGAGTGTTTACTGTAAAACGACCATCCTAAATACTTTATCTCATTTAATCCTCACATAACTATTTTGTACATGGAAAGACCAAGGATTATACAGTCTAACTAATGGCCCCAAAGCCATGCAGCTAGGAAGCAGGAGAGCAAGGATTCAAATGGAGGCCCATTATCTAAGGATGGAAGGAGAAACGGAAAACGGGTGAATGATAGAGTCAAGAAAGTGCTAAACAGTGTGTCTCTCTGGTACCACCTGGCCAATAAGCCCTTGTGGCACTCATTCCTTACCATTTGGAAAGGGGGGTATTGTCTCTTCCCACGGCAGTACAACTCTGAGTTTTTATAATGAGTGAATTTTTAAAAAATATCTTCCTTAATATACATGGCTTTATCTGAAGCATATTCTGTGAGGTGAAATCGTGTGAGTGACAGTGGTATAGGCATATAATACCATCTGTATCTTAAAACAGTAAGTGTCATGTAGCATGTGTGTCACTACCTTTTGGTGATGATCATCATTCTGAGAAGCTGCCAAGGACAGGACAGGGACTTGGAAAGCTCCAAGCACATTCTGTTTCTCCCATTCCTTTTCATTGCCTTTTCCCCATGCTCTCTGGAGGGCATTTCACCTGCGTGTTAACATTCCAGCTCCGTTTGACCTCCTTCATGGTGACAGTTGGTCCAGATGCTTTTATTGGTTGATATGGGACTTAACAGACTGCCACCTCATGGTTTTAATCGTTTTTAAGTGGAAAAACAGGAGTGGGTTTCGGGAGTGCCTAGGCTTCAGTGGAACTCAAACCTTTCTCAAAACAGTACCTGAATGACCCTCAAGCTAGATGACTGCTGCCCCATTAGATGCTACCTGCCTTTGGTGTTGAGTTTCAGTTTTCTTAGTTACCAGGTGAACCATCTTGCAATCTAAACTTCATTCGTTCTAGCTTGCATCCCTGCAGAGATGATGTTTCAGAACAGAATTGTGTTGTCTGAAAGACCCCAATGTGTGAAATCAAGTTTCCTTTTATTAAGAACCTTTTCTGTGAAAGCTGTATTTCTGTCAAGGCTCAGTACTCACTTCTGTTTCCTTTCCCACCTGTAAGCTGCGTGCCCTCTCAGGAGGTGGGGCAGGCATCAGTAGAGATCAGGCAGATGAACAGCTGTGAAACTATAGATATTCTTTATGTATAAGCAGACAAAAGTGTGTCTAGAGGTGACCACCACCCCCGTCCCAAGAAGAAGTTAGGTTTGACAATCTGGTCTCTTAACATCGTCATTCCTGGTCAGATGAATCTAACTTTGACAGGTTATACGTATTAGCATCTATAAGCAATACCTGGCCTAGAAAATATACCAGGAACAATGGCATGACTAATACATTGTTTCTTGACTTCACATGGAAACTCAAGCCCACCATTGTCACTGACCTGGTGGGCAAACTTCTGACAGTAATTATCATGGGAAAATCTTGCAAAACTAATTTACAGAACACAATTCTTTAATTATAGCACTTTGGTAGTGTTCTCCTCTTTCCTCTCTCCCTCCATTCCTCCTTCCGTCTCCCCCACCCCATTTATCACATTTGAAGTCCACTAATTAGCTCAGTTTTCAGGCTATCTTAGGTTTGACAGAAATGCAAAAGTTGGAATGAGACTTGCAGTCTCCCCTCTTTTCTGCATTTGACTATCTGTTGTCTTTTCTTAGTCTTCATTCTCTGTTGTGAGTTTTGACTTGGTTCTTTTCTAAGACAGAATAATTTCTGTCAGGCTCTGGGAACTCCCCTCCCACCTGATGAAGAAGTTTTGGGGAGGAGTTTTGAGCCCTGCATTGAACTGTGCACTAGGTACAAATCTGCAGTGCCTTCTATTAAAATGTAAAATGATCCGTTGAGTCATCCTCCCTCTGGTTTGACTCAGATGCTTTATGGCGCACTTTGCATGTCATTTCTCTGTAATGATTTCCCCATGGAGAAGGGTGTCTGATAGAATCCAGGCAGACTGAAGATTGCTCTGAGTCAAATGGATGTTATTCTTTTAGTATTAACCCTTATCTCTCAGTTTCCCATCCTTGCATTTTCCCTGAAGGAACCTTAATGAAGTAAATAGGTTCCACCACCCTCATTTAGCCTCCTAATCACTGTTCACAATTTCTTCTCACATTAGCAGCATGAAGCTCTAGGGTAATATTTCTCTGGCAAGAAAGGGAGGGAAAGGGACACTGGGAGAGAATATTTCACACAGATGCCCTGATAAAGAGAAATGCAGAAAAGAAATGACTTTTCTCTGTCCTCTAACTCCTTATAGGCACGAAGCTAATGCTAATAGGAAGCAGAGATTGATGTATGAGAAATGAATATAAATGGAGAACATAGACACAAAGAAGTAGTACCAGAGACAAACTGGAAGTGACAATATGGAAAAAAAGGCTTGTTAATGGTAGAAAATGACCCATCCCAGAAGAATAAATGGAGGCTTTGGCTGCACTCTTAATTGGGGGATTACACAAAAGAAGCAAAAGCAAAGGGTCAACATATAAAAAAAGACCAGTGCAATGATCACAAAGCTCTATATCCACATCTGCCCATACCTAGTTGCACATTTTCTCCCTGATCCACACACCCACTGACCCCCAACACCACCCACCACTAGCAGTAATCATGCCTCTTGGATGACCTGACGCAGGCTTCCTTTCACCCGCTGATTTCATCTCCTTTTTGAGATGACAGTCTATGTACCATGCTATTGTTAAATCCCAGTTGCAGCCTTCTCTCTGGCCCCCTAATGTATTCTCATCTGACATCGCTGTATTCAGTGTATTCTCATCTGACATCGCTGGGAGAAGACAAGAGGAGAGAATGGACACCCCGCTTAATTCCAGAGCCACACACCTAAGATGGCTTTTGAGGGAGAAGCTGTCCTGCACACCAGAGCACTGTTTTGGACATGGGAAGAGAATGCTGAACTATTGCTCAGTACTGATGGGCACTATGTTCCATTAATGTATGGAAGTTGACCTTTTATTCATTCTTCCTTTGGATTGACTCCGTTTATAAGGGGAAAAGTTGAGTTACTAGGTGGTTCTTCCTCTCTTCTTCATCTCTCTCAAAAGTTATGGCATTTTCCTCTTCTAGACGGTCGTGTTCTTTTGAGCATCTCTAACTTCCTTAAAAAGTCTTCTCAGGAACCACAGTTAGAAATGCTCATGTTTCAAGATTTTCCTAAAGTTCCTATACTTTCATAGAACCATAGAAACTAGAACTAAAAGTCACTTAGTTTATTTCCTCGTTGCATAGATAAGGAAATGGAAGTACATGAAGTGATTTGGTTTTAACAAGAGAAAAGATAAAACACAAGATTCCTGACAAAAGTTTTACAGCAAAGGCCGGGCTCAGATTTTTTACCATCTCCCTGTATTTGGCCCATTTTTGTAGATTATTATTGAAAACGTACAACTTGGAATTGGTTAGATTTGATTGCCTCTAAGGACCTTCCTGACCATAAGTTGTAGGCTTTAAGATGTGGGTGTGTTTTTTTCATTTGAAGCCCAAAGTGTACCCTAGGACCTTTGTGATTAAATCACAAAACCTGAAGAAGGTGCTCAATAAATACTTAAATTGTTAACATTCTCCTACAACCTTTAATTTTGGGGAAACTGGGTTTCTTATATATATATATAATATAATATATAGATATAGAAAAGTGCATAAAACAAATGTATAACTTAAATTAGGCACTCATGTCAAGAAATAGAGCATGCAAGACCACCCCTGAAACCCCACAGTGCCCCTTTCCAGTGAATACTGCCTCCCTCTAAATGGGACCTCTTTTCTTTATAGTTTTGCTACCTTTATATGTGTCTTAGTTCAGGCTGCCATAACAAAGTACTGTAGGATGGGTGGCTCAGATAACAAATATTTATTTCTCACAATTCTGGAAGTTAGAAGTCTAAGATCAGGGTGCCAGCATTACCCAGTTCTTGGTAAGGGCTGTCTTCCTGGTTTACAGACAGCCATCTTTTTGTGTCCTCATATGGCAGGGAGAGAGTAAGACGAGATCTCTTATAAGAGTATTAATCCCATTCATGAGGGCTCCACCGTTATGACCTAAGCACTCCCAAAAGCCCCACCTCCAAATACTGTTATACTAGGGATTAAGATTTCCAAATACAAATTTTGAGAGGACAACATTTACTCCATGTATGAGTCAGTCTCACACTGCTATGAAGAAATACTTGAGACTGGGTAATTTATAAAGAAAAGAGGTTTAATCGGCTCACAGTTCCACAGGCTGTACAGGAGGCATGGTGGTATCTGCTTGTTGGGGGGGCCTCAGGAAACTTACAATCATGGTGAAAGGCAAAGCTGGAACAGGCATCTTCATGTGGCCAGAGTAGGAGGAGGGGGAAGGTTGCCACACACTTTTTAAACAACCAGATCTCATGAGAATTCACTATTGAGGTGATAACTCCGAGGGGAATGGTGTTAACAATGAGAAACCACCCCTATGACTCAGTCATCTCCCACCAGTCCCCACCTCCAACATCGGGGATTATAATTGAACATTTTGGGCAGGGACACAGATCTAAACCATGTCAGTCCATAACCGTATATATACCTAAATGTTTAAATTTTATCCATTGTTGAACTTGACATACACAAAACCAGATTGTATGTTATTAGCTTATGTCTTGTTTCTGTAGCTCAGTATTCAGCATTAGGTTTGTGCAGTTCCTCCATGTTGTTGCATGTGGCTCTAAATTACTTTGTTATATTCCATTATATGACTATATCTCAGAGTAGTTATGCATTCTGCTACTGATACACATGATGCTGTTTCCAGTTGGGAGTTATTCTGAATGATTCTGCTGTGAACACTCTTTAAACATAGTTTCTGTTATAGATATGCAGGACTATCTCTAGGGTGTAAACTGGGAACGGAATTACTTGGTCATAATCTATGCATATCTTCAACTTTCCTAGATAATGTCAAGCTGTTTTCCAAAGAAGATGATCTGACCGTCGGTACACTTGTTATTGTCAGACTTCCTTATTGTTTCTAGGTTGGTGGCTATATGTCTTGAATTCTCTATCACCTTTGGACCAATACATATAGCCTGCTATCAACATTGTAACATTTCTTCCACCTCAGTTTCTGTATCAGACTGTAACTCTCCATGTTGGTTACATTCATTCATTCGTTCATTTATTTTTGAGACTGAGTATCACTCTTGTCGCCTAGGCTGGAGTACAGTGGCACAATCTTGGCTCACTGCAACCGTTGCCTTCTGGGTTCAAACAATTCTCGTGCCTCAGCCCTCCGAGTAGCTGGGATTACAGGCATGCACCAACACACCAAGTTAATCTTTGTATTTTTAGTAGAGACAGGGTTTCATTATGTTCGCCAGACTGGTCTTAAACTCCTGGCCTCAAGCAACCTGCCCACCTCAGCCTCTCAATCCCATGTGCTGGATTACAGACGTGAGCCACCATGCCTGGCCCATGCTGGTTACATTTAAATATAGGAAAAGTGCTAGCAGTTGCCACTACTTTATCATTGGATATTTTGGAAGTTTGGGTTATTTTTATTTTGGTCTGTTTGAAAGAATAAACAAGCAACAATAATGACAAAAATTAGCCAAAAATTGGGACTTGTTACGATTGTCCCTTTTTAAAGTTTTTGGTATATTTTTCAGCAGTGCAATAAAAACCATTGTCAATAAATTGAACTTTCCCCTATAAGGTCAAGGAAAATGGAAGTTTATACTGAATTACAAGAACCATTCACAGCTATTAAGGATTTGATAACACAATTGCAAGTGCTTCCTCCTAACAGCCTTAAATTTCAGTTCCCTTGGCACTAACTAGTATGCAGGCAGATGGAGTGTTTGAGTAAATAAAGAACACAAAACGTTTTAGCTGCTCCATGTCAGGCCCTTACTTTAGCTATCTAAGGCATTAGGGACATTAAGTGACAAGCACTGCAGTTTTCCATTAGAAAATACTGAAATTGGATTGCTTTTCACTTAAAGTAAGAAGTTTTAGTCTTGATACATTAGAAAGTGTTTCCAATCCAAAAGTAATAACTAAGTAATTTTTATACCACTATGCACTCTAAAATGTCTATAGACTTCATAACTTTCTTTTATAAGAACTAACCCTTACAGTTTTACAGTAAATAACTTTTTTAAAAAAGCATGTTTGATAAGAGCAGAAATTTACTCAGCAATTACTAAATAATTTAGTGTTTGATTCACAGAATTATTTACCTAATGCACTGTTTCTGGGAGAAATGTAGTTTGAATTTCAAGTGAAATGGTTTATAATTTAGTCTTTTTCATTACCTGCAAGACATATTCATTTCTTTTCATCTGAAGCACTCTAGACATGACAGGTTGTCTGAAAATCCTAACATTCTACTTTTTTGTGAATTGCAGCTTTTCAGATCCCACTGTGAGTTTTTTTTTTTTTACTTTTTTGATTTATACTTTTACCTGCAAAACTACTAGACATTTTCATTTCTGAATATGACCCAATAATGAGTGAAGAGTGAATGAGTGAATTAATGAGTAAGTCTGTATTCATTAACACTATACTTTGAGTAATAAGAGTTGTGGTCTGTATAGCTTCTTGAGGGGATGAACATACTATGATAAAATAATAGTAATTAACTTTTACTGCTGAACCATATGATGAGATGATTGGGGTATATGTGTATGTACATGTGCAGCTGGGGTTTTTTGGCCTGCAAAAAGAAGAATGAGATCCAGCCAAAACCCAAATCAGAACCTTTGGAAAGCTTCCTTACAGTCTGATTTCAGCTAATGTCTACATACTTTAACACATTGTCTAATGCTTAGAGTAAAGACTGGCTGTCATACTCCTCCATGCTATTCTGGGCTCTGTTAGTCACTATAACTCATTTCATTCTTAGATCCCATGGGTCCTGCTGCAGATTTCAGGATTTGCTGCATGGAGGAGTTGGGGGCAGAGAGGAATGTTGTTTAATTAATACTAGTAAGGCAAGAGAAAAAAGAAAACCTAATGGAAACAGGACAAGCGGAATTCAGTTTGTCATTGGTCAGTAAAAAGCAGACAAATTGAAGGAAGTTCATAGAAGAGCACCTGTCTTAGCCTGTTTTCTGATACTCTTAACTGAATACCTGAGACTGAGTAATTTATAAAGAAAATTATTTCTTACAGTTCTAGAGGCTGGCAAGTTCAAAGTCTAGGGGCTACATCTGGTGAGGGCCTTCTTGCTGATGAGGACTGTCTGCAGAATCCCAAGGTGGCACAGGGCATCACATGGTGAGGGAGCTCAAAAGAGATGGCCAGACCCACTCTCATTATAACTAACAGACCCACTCCTTCAATAACCCATTTTATAACAGACCCACTCTCATTATAACTAACCCACTCCTTCAATAACCCATTAATTCATTAATCCATGAATGGACCAGTCCATTCATGAGGGCAGAGCCTTCATGGCCCAGTCATCTCTTAAAGGCAATATGTCTTAACTGCTGCATTGGGGATTAAGTTTCAACATAATTTTCAGAGGGGACAAACATTCAACCCATAGCAGCACTCATGGTAGTTGGAGGATGAGAAGGGCTGACTGATTTTTAAAGAAAGAAGAAAGGTATGTTTCATTATGTTTCAAAAGGAACTAACAAGGAAGGGTGGTAAAGGCCAAGAGGAAGAGAGTAAAACTGACATGGCATGAAGGATTATTATCCAGAAATAATGTAATATACTCAAGAAAATCCTCAGACAGGTTAAAGTCTAGCAACAGCTTCATGAAAGTAATACATTTTAGATTATACCATTTGATGAACAAAACTAATACTTTTTCATTGTTTTCCAAAACTCTCAGGTAAGTTTAGCCCAAAAACCAGATGTCCATGTTTATGTGACTGTCATAGCCTACTTAATCAACTTGGGTTGCATATATTGCCACATCTTTGTTTTTCTCAACTTGCCCTGTTACCAGAATATGAATTCTGTTCTTGAGAACTTCAACTCTCTTAGAGCCCAGAAAGAGCAGGATTTGGGTCCTAGTTTCTACTCTCCCAGAAGCCTGTGGTTTCCTTGTATATTTGTTGTCTACCGCATTTCCTGTAACCACCTCTTCAGGGGTAATTTGTTAAGGCATGCAACATCAACAACATAACAGGGCACATAAATGTCTTTAGAAAGTCAGAGAAAACTAGTATCTCTCAGTTAAAATGACAATATCACACTCTTTGTGATCAAACAAGTATATTTCTTTTGTAAACTTATAGAATTATAGATCTGGAAGAACACTATTGGTCTTCTAGTTAATGCTTTTCATTTTACAAACATGGAAGCAGGCCCCAAAAAAGTTGGCAGTTTGTCCAAATCCGCAAAGTTGGTCAATGCTGGAGCCAAACTGAAAGCCCCAAACACCACTGGTCCACTCCTCTTTCCACTGCACTTCACTTTCATTTCTCTTTTTATTTTCTTTCATTTCATGTTTCATTAAAGAATTTATGGCTTTGTATCTTTCATCACAAGCTTCTATTGTAGTGTAGGCACATTAATATGTATTACCCATAAATGAACTGGAAAAATGAGATGTCCCTTGTAAATCTCCTACTTTTTATGAATTGAATACACCATCCATGACCTAGAACATTAAATGCTCCACCAAGTTTTGAGTGTTTCTTTATACATGCAAGCTATTATGATTTTTAACTCAGTAATTTCTATAGACTAATAGAGGAGACTGAATTTGGTAAGAGAAAGAGTAATAATTTGAAAACCGAGAATGGAGAAAACAAATCAGAATTGGGATGCTACATGAGAGAGAAGAAAATCCTGAGAACATTCCACAGAAATGAAGGACTAATAAGCCAGAATAGAAAATATATGTCTTCTTACTAGATAAAGAATTTAGCAGCAGTTTTCCTAGTCGTTGATAGAAGCCAGGTGAACTTGATCTTACCCCCTGGCTTGGGATCATTATAACTGAATTGTGTCATTTAGCATGCTATTCTAAATTCTATTTAAAAATGATTCCAGATAACAAACCTCACAAATATTTTCTCTTTTATTGGAATACCAAAGAACTAATAATACTTCACAGAGGCATTTTTGCAATTGGATATTAGAAACCATTATATACATATAGCAGAGCAAAGTTTATACTATACGGTTTGCGGTGTGATAACTTATCATTTGTAAAGTGTTTGGAGTAATTGTAGCGTAAAATATAAACCTATGACTTTTACTTTCAGCCAAGGTGGAGTAACAGGTTCTAGATATACCCTCTCTCCTAAAGCAACTGTAGAAACAGATAACATATATGGAATAATGGTTTTTAAGACATGGAATATCAGGCACCAAAAGACAGTAATCCCCAAGAAAGGAAAACAAATTGAACTCAGCATACTGCTTTGAGAGTTTCTAGGCCATGGTACAGGAAGGAAGAACCAAGGAAGAGCTGACTGACTCTTAAATTGAAGAGACAGAGCTAAGAGTCTGGAAAGATAATAGCTAGAGTTCAGAAAGCAGGGTAGCAGAGAGAACTCCAGAGATCTGCAGAGAGTTTCCCATTAATATTCTGCAGAGTACTGATCAGTAGATGCATGTAAGAAAACTACCCTAGGCTAGGGAGACAACCACCCAACAAAGGAAACTCAGAACTGAGACTAACATCATTTCCTACCAGCCAGACTAGAAAACACATATAGCAGGGGTCATTGGATAGAGTACTCAGAAGTGCCTTGAATCAGAAGTAGGGAGTAATGAGCCCTAGACTAAATGCTGCCTTTCCTGTTTAGCAAATCTCAAAAGCAAAACCTGAAAGTATTGAACTTTCAAGCTTGGAAAGTTACAGCTTCCAAGTAACTCAATTTTGTCTTAGAACAAAGATCAAGATTATAGGAACAGAAAAATATCCACCAAGGTAAATTTTACAATGTCTGGCATCCAATCAAAAATGTTCAATTATACAAAGAAGCAAGGAAATATAACTCACAATGAAGATAAATAGCAATAAAAACTGAACCAGAAGATGGTAGAATTAACAGACGAGGACATTGCAGTAGTTATTATAACTGGATTCCAAATGTTCAAAAAGTTAGAAGAAAAATTAAACATCTGAAGCAGATACATGGAAGATATTTTTTAAAAGGCCAAATGATACTTTTAGAGATTAGGACCACAGTGTCTGAGAAGAAAATTACACTGGAAAAGATTAATGGCAAATTAGACCTTTCAGAAGAAGAGATTAGTGAACTTGAAGACAAAATATTTGTGGCAAAAATATTTGAAAAAATGATAGCTAAAATTTTTCCAAATTTGATTAAAACTATCCACATATCCAGGAAGCTCAAGAAACATAAGGAAAACTATATAAAGGTGCATCATAATCAAAGCGTTCAAAACAAGTGATCAAGAAAAAATCCTAAAGGCAACAGAGCAGAAAAAAAGACATTACATACAGAGGAACAAAGATGAGGATGACATTTTTCACTGGAAGCAATGCAGGTGAAAAGACAATGGAATGACAATTTTCAAAGTACTGAAAGGAAAAAAAAAAACCTGTCAATCTAGAATCTATACCCTTCAAAGATAACTTTGAAAAATGAAGACAACAGGCTTTTTCAGAGAAAAGTTGAAATAATTTATCACTAGCATACCTGCACTGCAAGTAATGTTTTCTGATTATTTAAATATTTTTAAAAGGTAATTGACTAAGCAAAAATAATAACAATGTACTACAGAGGTTTTAGCAATTAACAAGTAAAATGTGTAGTACAATGCCCAGGAAGGCAGAAATGGAAGCATACTATTGTGAGGTTTCTGTACTTCACACAAAATGGTATGATATCCCTTGAAGGTAGTTTGTGATAACTAAAGAAGCATTTTATAAATTCTAAAACAACCAACAAAATAACAAAACAACATGCCAATAATTGAAATGAAATTGAATCAAAAAATACAAAGGGTCAGAAAATGAAGGAAAAGAGAACAAAGAACAATTAGAAAACAGGTAGCAAAAGGGCAGCTCTTAAAGCTAGCCAAATCAGTTGTCACATTAAACATACGTGTTTTCAGCACCAGAATTAAAACTCAGACGTCGCCAGATTAGATTTTTTTAAAAAGCAAGTCCCACTTATATGTTACTTGCAAGAAACACATTTTAAATATTAAGACACAAATGGGCTAAAAGAATAAGAATAGAAAAAGAGACACTATTTTTTGGTGCTAACACCAAACCAAAAAAAGATAGAGTGACTATGTTAATATCAGACAAAGTAGATTTCAGAGCAAAGAATATTTCCAGGCATTAAAAGGTCACTTGATAGTGATAAAGGAATAAATACTAGATGAAAAAATAAAAGCCCTAAATATATATGCATCTAATAACAGAATTTCAAACTGCATGAGGCAGAAACTGACAGAATTACAATAACTGACAGACAAGCCTACAATTGTAGCCAGAGATTTTAGTACTCCTTCTCAATACATGATGGAACCTATATACAGAAGATCAGAAAAGATATTAGAAGACTTGAACAGCACTCATCATATAACTTAATCTAATTGACATTTATAGGACACTCCAGCCAACAACAGAATATACATTCTTTTCAAGCACATATGTAGTATTTACCGAGGTGGTTCATCTTCTGGGACTCAGAACAAGTGTCCTTAAATTTAAAAGGATTAGGCTGGGTGCGGTGGCTCATGCCTGTAATCCCAGCACTTTGGGAGGCCGAGTCGGGCGGATCAACTGAGATTGAGAGTTCAAGGCCAGCCTGATGAACATGGAGAAACCCTGTCTCTACTAAAAATAAAAAATTAGCCAGGCATGGTGGCGCATGCATAATCCCAACTACTCGGGAGACTGAGGCAGGAGAACCTGGGAGGTAGAGGTTGCAGTGAGCTGAGATCATGCCATTGCACTCCAGCCTGGGCAACAAGAGCGAAACTTGTCTCAAAAAAAAAAAAAATTAAAAAGATTAAAGTCATAGGAAGTTTGTTCTGTGACCACTATGGAATTAAACCAAAGAATAGCAAAAAGATAACTAAAAACTCCCCCAGATATTTGGAAACCAAATAACACATGTAAATCATTTGTGCATTAAGGAGTAAATCAAAAGGGAAATTTTAAAGTATTATGAATTGAGTAAAAATTAAAATTAAACATTTCAGAATTTGCGAGATACTACTAAAACAGTACTTAAAGTAAAATTTATAGTATTAAAGCCTATATTAGAAAACATAAAAAAGATCTCAGATTAATGGGCTCAACTACTACCTTAGGAAAACTAGAAAAGAAATAAAGACCAAATTAAACCCAAAGTAAGCAGCATAAAGGATACAATATTGAGAATAGAAATCAGCAGAGTAGGAAATATAATAATAAAGAAAATTTAACCAAAAACTTGTTATTTGAGAATGTCAATAAAATTGTTAAGCCTCTAGCCAGACTGATGAGAAAAAAAGAAGGCACAAATGTTCAGGAATATGAGAGATGACATCAGTACAGATTTAAGCAATATTAGAAGAAATATTAAATATTATTTACGGGGTGTGGGTGTAGTGGCTCACACCTATAATCCCAGTGCTTTGGGGCAGTGGGTGGTGGCAAAACAAGAGGATCACTTGACACCAAGAGATTGAGACCAGTCTGGGTATCATAGTGAGACTCTGTCTCTTTAAAAAAAAAATTAGCTGAGCATGGTGACATGACCTATAGTCCTAGTTACTCAGGAGCCTGAGACAGGAAGGTCAGTTGAGCCCAGGAGTTTGAGGCTGCAGTTAGCTATGATCACATCACTGCACTCCAACCTGGCAACAAAGTGAGACACTGTCTAGTTAAAAATATATATATACACACACAATGTTATGGCAATAAATTTGATAGATTTTTTTTAATTGAATTTGTAGTTAAAATCCCAATTCAAAAGTCTTCACAGGAAAATTCTAGCAAACATTTAAGGAAGAAATAAAACCAATTCTAAAAAAAAGAAAAGAAAAGAAAATTGAAGAGGAAGAAGTATTTCCCAGCTCACTTTATGAGATCTTCATTACCCTGATGCTAAAACCAGGCCAGAAAAAATAAGGAGGTAAGAAAACTACAGACAAATGTTTAAGAAAACTACAGACAAATCTCTCTATTGAACATAGATGAAAAATTATTAACAAAATGATAACAAATTGAATCCAACAATGTATAAGAATGCAAACACAGGGCTGGGTGCAGTGGCTCACACCTGTAATCCCAACACATTGAGAGACCAAGGTAGGTGGATTGCTTGATGCCAGGAGTTCAAGAGCAACCTGGGCAACATAAAAAAAAATAAGAAATCTCTACAAAAGAATAAGAAATAATTGGCCAGGTATGGTGGTGCATAACTGTAGTCCTAGCTACTCAGGAGGCTGAGGCAGGAGAATCAGTTGAGCCCAGGAATTCAAGGTTGCAGTGAACCATGACTGCCACTGAAGAAAAAGAAAGAAAGGTAGAAAAAGAAAAGGAAAGGGGGGAAGGAAGGGGGAGAGAAGAGAGGGGATGGGAGGGAAGGGGAGAAAAGGGGAAGAATGAAGGAAGACTTCCTCAGCTCAATAGGAGCATCTATGAAGCGTCTATTGCTAACATCATACATAATGGTGAATGGCTGAATACTTTCTTCCTAACATCAGAAAGGCAAGGATATTTAGTCTCACCACCTCTATTCAGCATTGTACTAGAGGTTTTAGGCAATGCAGTAAGGTAAGAAAAAGACGTTAAAATTACCCAAATTGGAAAGAAAGTAAGAGATCTTTATTCACAGATGACATAATCTTCTACATAGAAAATTTTATGGAATCTACCAAGAAAAAACAGGCTGTGAAAACTAATAAGCAAGGTTTCCAGATACAAGATCAGTACACAAAAATTATTTGTATGTACATACTAACAATGAAAAATTAGAAATTGAAATTAAAAGACAATGCCATTTACAGTGGCATCAAAAATATTCATACTTGGGTATAAATTTGACAAAAGAGGTGGAAAAGACCTATGTACTACTGTAAAACTCTGTTGAGGACCCTGTAATCCCAGTACTTTGGGAGGCCAAGGCAGGTGGATCACTCGAGGCCAGGAGTTTGAGACCAGCCTGACCAACCTGGTGAAACCCTGTCTCCACTAAAAATACAAAAATTGGCCAGGCAAAGTGGCTCACGCCTCTAATTCCAGCTACTCTGGAGGCTGAGGTAGGAAAACTCGGGAGGTGGATGTTGCAGTGAGCCAAGATTGAACCACTGCAATCCAGTGGAGGTGACAGAGTGAGACTGTCTCAAAAACAAAATTAAAAGATTGCTGTGAAAAAAAAATTTTTTTTTTTTGAGACAGAATTTTGCTGTGTTGCCCAGGCTGGAATGCAGTGCCTCAATCTTGGCTCATTGTGACCTTTGCCCCCTAAGTTCAAGCAATTCTCCTGCCTCAGTGTCATAAGTAGCTGGACTCACAGGCATACGCTGCCACACCCAGCTAATTTTTGTATTTTTAGTAGAGATGGGGTTTCAGCAGGTTGTCCAGGCTGGTCTCAAACTCCTGATCTTAAGTGATCCACCTGCCTTGGTCTTCCAAAGTGCTGGCATTACAGGCATGAGCCATCATGCCCGGCTGCTGAGAAAAATTTAAGATGACCTAAATAAATAGACTGTTCATGGGTCAGAAGATTCATTATTAAGATGGCAGTGCTTCCTGAATTCATCAATAGATTCAAAACAATCTCAGTGAAAATTCCAGCAGACTATTTTGTAGAAATTGGCAAGCTAATTATAGAATGTATATGGAAATGCAAAGGATCAAAATAACTTTGAAAAAGAGCAAATCAAGACACTATGATAGTAACGTAAAAGTAGATATAGAGGCCAGGTACAGTGGCTCACATGTGTAATCCCAGCACTTTAGGAAGCTGAGGTAGGAGGATCACTTGATGCCAGGAGTTTGAGACTAGCCTAGGCAATGCAGTGAGACTTCATCTCTCCAAAATATATATATATATATATATATATATATAATTTGTTTTTTTGTTTTTTGGTTTTTTTTTTTGAAACAGAGTCTTGCTTTGTTACCCAGGCTGGAGTGCAATGGCACAATCTCGGCACACTGCAACCTCCGTCTCCTGGATTCAAGCTATTGTCCTGTCTCAGCCTCCCAAGTAGCTGGGATTACAGGTGCGCACCACCACGCCCAGCTAATTTTTTTAGATTTTTAGTAGAAACAGGGTTTCACCATGTTGGCCAGGCAGGTCTCGAACTCCTGACCTCAGGTGATCTACTCGCCTCAACCTCCCAAAGTGCTGGGATTTACAGGCATGAGCCACTGCACTCAGCCTACAAAAAAATATTTTTAAATTAGCCAGATATGGTGATGCACGCCTGTAGTGCCAGCTACTGCTGTGAGCTATGGTCATGCCATTGCACTCCAGAGTGATATCTTGTCTCCAAAATAACAAAAAAAAAAGTAGACAAACAAAAATAGTAAAAGACAGAGTCCATAAATAGATTCACACATATATAAACAATTGATTTTCAATAAAAGTACAAAGGTAATTTGGGAGAGAAAAGAGTCTTTTTAACATTGCTGCTGGAACAATTGGATATTCATATGCAAAAGGAAAAAAAGAACCTCAGTCCATACCTGTTACATATACAAAAATTAACTCAACATGGGCCATAGACCTAAATATAAGGGCTAAAAATATAACACTTCTAGCAGAAAACATAGGAGAAAATCTTTATGACCTTAGTTTAGTTCTTTAGATAAGACACCAAAATGGTTTTTTGACCTAATCAAATAAAGACTTTCTGTTCTTTCAAAGACACTTAAGAGAAGGAAAAGACAAGCTACAGACTGGGGAAAAGTTTTTACAAATCACATATCTGATGAAGGACTTTTATTCAGAATATATAAAGAACTCTTAAAACTGAAAAATAAGAAAACAACCCAATTAAAAATTGGCAAAAAATCCAAATAGACATTTCTCCAAAGAAGATAACAGAGGTCAAATAAACACCTGAAAGATTCTCAACATCTTGAGGCACTAGAGAAAGCAAATTAAACCCAAAAAGAGATGTAATATACCTATTACAATGTCCAAAATTAGAAAGACCGGCCATATCAGATGTTGGCAAGGATGTGAAAGAACTGGAACTCATACACTGCTGGTGGAAATGTAAAATGTTACAACCACTTTAGATAACAGTGGCAGACTCTTTAAAAGTTATGCTTCCGTGTATTGGATGATACATTTTACTCTTAGGTATTTACCCAAGAGAAGTGAAAGCATATGTCCACACAAAGAATTGAACATGAATGTTCACAGAAGCTTTATTTGTAAATAAATACTGGAAACAACCCAAATATCCACTAATACATGAATGAATAAAAAATTATGCTATATTTATATATAAATAATAAGTAATAAAGGAACAGACTTGATATTTGCAGCAACATGGATAAATGGTAAAATAATTATGCTGAGTAAAAGAGTCAGACATAAAAGAATATGTAGTGTATGATTCCATTTATATGAAACTCTAGAAAATCCAATGTGAGAAAGCTGGTCAGTCATTGCAGGAGTTGGGTACAGAGGGGCACAAGGGAGGAATTATTATAAGGGTCTTAAGGATACTTTTGGTGTTGATGGATTTGTTCACTATCTTTATTGTGATGATGGTTTCAGTTACATACATAACCAAAACATCAAATTGCTCACTATAAATATGTGCAGTTTATTGTATGTTAAAGCTGTTTAAAAATAAATAAAGCCAAAATGAAAGTAGGACCCACTACTGGAATTCTTACTACTATAGTAAACATTACAGAAAAACTATGTAACTATATAAATTAATTACAGATATTGTATTTTAAAATACTTCAATGGGGCCAGGCACAGTGGCTCATGCCTGTAATCTCAGCACTTTGGTAGGCCAAGGCAAGTGGATCACCTGAGGTCAGGAGTTCAAGACCAGCTTGGCCAACGTGGCAAAACCCTGACTCTACTAAAAATACAAAAATTAGGTGGGTGTAGTGGCACACGCCTATAATCCCAGCTACTCGGGAGGCTGAGGCAGGAGAATCACTTAAACCTGGGAGACAGAGTTTGCAGTGAGCTTAGATTGCACCATTGCATTCCAGCCTGGGCAACAAGAGCAAAACTCCCATCTCAAAAAAAAAAAAAAGAAATACTTCCATGGGTATTTGTTAAAGCAAAGAACCTTTCATAAAGTAATCTTGACTGTTGAATGAATCTTTTTTCATGACTGCTGTTGTGATACATTGTGTTTCCTTAAAGTGGATGTACATCAAGTTGGCTGGGATAACCAGAACACAATTCCACATCTTTCCAAGAGCTAAGCAACTATAGCGTACAGTGATTGTGCTTTGCCTTGAAATGGCAGAGGG
The DNA here is from genome assembly GCF_048565385.1 of Saimiri boliviensis. Lineage (NCBI taxonomy): Eukaryota > Metazoa > Chordata > Mammalia > Primates > Cebidae > Saimiri > Saimiri boliviensis. Next base: position 78,742,895 of record NC_133452.1, read on the forward strand.
CAGATGCAATAGCTGACTCTACTGAGTCTTCAGTGTGCAGACAGTTTGGTTCACTTGTTAAATACGTATTGTTACTTAATACTTACTTGGCATCTCAGCCAAATTTCACCTTAGGAACTTACATGTACTTCATTGAGACAACATACAAATACTTCAAAATGATTCATTTACTCTTAACACAAATGTAAATTAGTCCTTGCATGGAGACTATTTGCATGTGAAGGTTCCTTTTCAGCCTTCTAACAATATTAGAACCACCAAGTTTTAAAATACCTATGTGTTTCAAATGTTTTAAGTGTTCTGTTAAAAGATCTGGCTTTGTCATCATGGGGTAAAAGAATGCAGTAAGTAGAAAGGATAAAGTCATCTGTGAAACTTGACTTTCCTGGTATGTTTCCTGAGCTCATTGTACAGAGTAAGCATGTATGTGCTGATTGGCAGTTCTCCTCCTTCCTGCCATGCTCATGGCAGTGGGACACAGGGACCATGATGTTCTTTCTCACCTTCTCTCTCTGATCCGACAGCTGTGGTGACTCAGCCTTTCTTTCTTTCAGGGTGTGAACGGCATGTCTGTGGATGAGAAGCCTGACTCCCCCATGTATGTGTATGAGTCCACAGTTCACTGCACCAACATCCTCCTGGGCCTCAATGACCAGCGGAAAAAGGATATTCTCTGTGACGTGACTTTGATCGTGGAAAGGAAGGAGTTCCGGGCCCACCGGGCTGTGCTGGCCGCATGCAGTGAATACTTTTGGCAGGCACTTGTTGGACAGACAAAAAATGACTTGGTGGTCAGCTTGCCTGAGGAGGTACGTACTTTGGTTTGTGTATTGTTAGTAGATGTTTATTGACTTACAGAAAACTGGCTGAGTAGGAGATAGAAGGTATACTAGATGCCATATCCCCACTCAGGAGCTGATGTCCAAGTCACTCACACGTTAGGTTTGTGGCATAGCTGGTTTCTATTTGACATACAAAGTCTCAGAGGCACAGAATATGAGTATCTTTCTTGAAGGGAACTGAACCTCACCTGCGGCTCAGTCACTTGTAGTTTCTAGTTCACTTATACATCAGGTTTTGAGTAGTTCAGCCTAAGTTTGGCACAGTCCTAGATGTGGGATCTGAATCATTGCTATGATTTCTGTGTTTCAGATGGTTTAAGGATTGCTAGATTTCCCTTGAGAGTAAAAGGTCGAAAGCATTCACAGCACCTTCTTTGCTTGGGGGGAAAATAAAAGCAACTAGTAATTTTCACCGTTAATTTAGTAAGATTCTAAGAAGTGTAAACTTGCTTTTCTCACCATTGTTGAAAACAGCCCGCTCAGGTTTCCTAATTACTTCAGTGAGTGCAGTTATTTTGGTACTTTGGGGACACTAGTAGCTGGACCTGATCTGTCCAGAGATGACTTGACTGGATGGTTTAAGTTGTAGCAACCCAAAAGATGGGCAGACCATTAAATGGTAACCCTTTGAACCATATATACACTTCCTCTTGGTTCATCATCCTGACTTTTGTCATTCCTGTGGGACTAAGGGTAATACGTTGTGTTCAGGGCAGAATCATTCCCTGTGCACCACCAGCACAGTGTGCAACTCTTGAGCCACCACCAACAGTTGCACAAGCTGTGTACTCTATAACTCCCAGGAGTACAATTCACATCCATAGTTTTTGCAAATAGATTCCCTAGAGTTGTGTAGTGTTGAAACCAAAGACCCCATCACCCAGGTATGATGCTGATGGTTACAACCAGCATTCAGTCCCAGAGATCACAAACCAGATGCCTTCAGGGGCCTGACAAATAATATAAATGAGTGAAGTAGGTTATATATAGAACAGTAGAAAGTTATAGGGCAAGCACCCGCTCCACCAAAAGACAACTAAATTCAGCATAAAAAAACAAATAAGAAGCCAGGTGCAGTAGAGTGCACCTGTAATCCCAGCTACTCAGGAGGCTGAAGCAGCAGGATCCCTTGAGCCCAGGAGTTTGAGACAAGCCTGGGCAACATGGCAAGACCCCATCTTTAAAAAAGAAAATAATACTTTGGGAGGCCAGGGCGGGTGGATCATGAGGTCAGGAGTTTGAGACCAACCTGGCCAACATGGTGAATCTCTGTCTCTACTAAAGATACAAAAATTGAGCTGGGCATGGTGGCATGTGCCTGTAATCCTAGGTACTCGGGAGGCTGTGGCAGGAGAATTGCTTGAACCCAGAAGGCAGAGGATGTAGTGACCCGAGATCACACCATTGCACTCCAGGCTGGGTGACAGGGCAAGACTCTGTCTCAAAAAAGGAAAAAGAAAAGAAAAAAGAAAATGATAATTAAAATTTTAAAACACTATTTGTATTTGTCTATTTGACAGACAAACAAGATATGGGCAGTGAAGGGGTCATCAGATCTCAGTTCTTTGTTAAGCAACATCTGCTGTTATCCCTGCTGAGCAGGAAAGTGGCCAGCTGATAAAAATGAGGCCAGATAAAAACTGGGGCCAGGTATAGCAGCTCACACCTATCATCCTAGTACTTCGGGAGGCCAAAGCGGGAAGACCACTTGAGTCCCAGGAGTTCAAGACTATCCTGGGCAACATAGGGAGACCCCCATCTGTACAAAAGATTTAAAAATAAACCAGATACAGTGGCACACACTCGTCTCGGCTACTCGGGAAGCTGAGCAGGGAGGATCACTTGAGCCCAGGAGGTCAAGGCTGCAAGTGAGCTGTGATCACACCAGTGTACTCCAGCCTGGGTGACAGAGTGAGACCATGTCTCAAAAAAAAAAAATGAGGACTGCATATGCACGAGCATTTCACATTCGTATCCTTGTTACATACTCAACATAGAGTGCTCCATTACCACTCCTCATACCACTAGTTACGTAGGTAGCTAGAGAGATCCCAACACTAGAAGCAAAAGGAGAGATCAGCTAAATGACATAGTGGGACTGGGATAGGGAGTGGAGCACTGGGTACCAAGGAACAGGGGAAGGCCAAGGAATGGCAGCTGCAGTGTAGCCAGGGGATCCTGAGCTGGCCTTTCCTCAACTGTGCTGATGGGGACATATTTATCTAGCTGGCTTGCCATGAAGACTAGGTGAGATGATAATTACAAAAATTCTCAGCACAGCCTTATCATCTAGCAGGCATTTGACAAACATAAGTCCCTTTTTAAACACAGGGTCTTGCTCTGTTGCCCAGGTGTGACTGGAACTCTTAAGCTCAAGGGATCCTTTTGTCTTGAATTATTTATCAAAAATACAATACCAATGCAATAAAATGTAAAGGAAACTGGGATATAAATGTATATGATATAACCTTGAGGTTTCTTTTTAGATAAAATCCCTGATAATTGCTTATTTCTTTGACATTGGAAATGGCATTTTAAATGAGAGCCACACTGTATAGACATCGCCCAAAAATCAAGTGAGAATTTGCTGTGTGTTCTCATTTAAGTGAGAATTTGCTGTGTGTTGATTTTCTTTCTTCCTCCCTCTGTAAAATGATTGTCATCCCTGCATCATCTACATCCTCCAAACCATTGAAACATTCTGGTTGCTCATGTATCTGAAATCTTCAGGTAGAACTAGATCCTTTTTGTTCTTATGATATGCAAATTCATATTGTCAATAATCCAGCTCTTAAGTATCTTGTTGATGGAACATGCAAGCCAGCCCCAGTGGCATTTTCCTTTGAGGATCTGTCATTGCTTCTGAGGCCTCCTTTGAAGAGCCCTTCTGCTCTGCTCAGGGCACCTGCCTATGGACCCACGTGCTGGGCATTGTTTTCCTCTGCTTGCTGTGTGCACACTGAAGTGTCCCTGCAGGCTCAGTGGTAATTATCACATGTAGCTCAGTGAATGATTTCATAGAATTTGAATTAAGGGGTAAATAAGCAAACATTCTAAACACTACCTTAGAAAGTAGCTGTCTAGAACTAATTGGCATTTAGTTCAGAAGATATAAGAAAAAGCATTAGATTAGCTCCTTGGAAATCTTTAAACCTCTTCATAATCCTACCACCGAGTTTGAATCAGCTTCTGGCCCTGCACTTCCCTTATTCACATTTGACCCATCTACACTCCCTTGGCAGCCAACCGCTGTTCTCCTCAGGGGTCCAGCATGGCCAAGCCTGAGAGTTTCTCCTAGGAGCCTGAAACTTCTCAACGCAAACTGCCACTCCTCCGCCCCACTCCTCATCCACTTTTGGCCAAACCCAGATCTGGCCTCCAGCAACTGTCCACCCCCAAATCCCATTTCCTGATGAGCCACGCCATTACTAGCACATGAGAGCCACTCAGAGCCCAGCATAGCCTCTAAATGGAAAGAGAGACAATAATAGAGGGAGGCCTCCTTCTAGAAATAAAGGAATAATTGAATTACCTTGCTTTAAAAAAAACAAACAAATGACAGCCCCTAGGACTCCTAGGACTTGAGTGTTGGTTCCCCACTGAAAAACACACCCAGGTAATTGGGTCAGCAGATAGTTGGAGATAAGCCACTGTACTTAGTACTTTCATTATATAATAAAACAGATCATTCAGTTTTATGTGAGTGAGTATATGTTGTGCTAAGAGATGAAGAGAAAGTAGTTGATGTGCCAAGCATTGCAGGCTGTTCTTCCACTGCTCGTTAGCATGACACCTCTTTAGCTATAGTCACAGAGGCCATTTCGGGCTGGATGCCAGCCATGCCGGAAGTTGTATCGTGACTATGAAGTTCAATCTTTTGGCATGTCAAGTTCAGAGGACAGGGATGGGATGTGCTTCCTTAGAAGATGCTCAGCCCACAGTGGGTTTGCACATCAACCCTATTCTTATGTGGCTGTTTGGCTCCCTCACAGAATGCTAAGGGAGGAGCGGCTGTCAAGAGGTTACTGCCAAGGCCTCACCACCTTTCTCTGGCTTCCTTCCTGTGTCTTTGTACCCTCTAAAAAAGGGGACAGGTTCCTGCAGGGAACGGCTACAGGGTGGGGGTGAGTATGGCCCCTGCAGGTAGACCTTATGTTTTCTTCAGTATAAATAGATTTCAGGCTTGTGCTGGCTTGTGCTCTCTATCTTTTGCTTTCTCTCTCACTCAACATTTTGGGGCAAATCTCACTTTTCAGTGCAATACAAGAAAGAAAGCTGACCCAGAAGCATTCTAAAGAAAAGGCATTTGTTGTTAAGTCTTAACCACAGGGTGCAATAAAGAACATTCCTGCAGCAGTACTGCCAAGCACAGATGCCAACAAGGAAATTATGGAATCTTCTTGTCTGGAAGTTTTTAGAGGATATGAAAGCTGTTAATGTCTCAGGGATGGTTTAGGTTCAGTCTTTTAAGGAAGCAATAAGACAGTCAACGATTCTCTTTGGGCAATCCTTTCAGTATGTAATAGTACAGAAGGTACGTAATGCCACAGCATAGGATAACAGCAGCATTCTGAGCCTGAGAGTGAGTGCAAGGGAAGGTGGAGTTTGGTGGGAAACAAGGGTGAAGTCTTTGGGAAGTGGCATGACCAGGATGAGAAGGCCAAAGCACTTAGCTAGCCCAGACCACATAGCCTCACCCCTTTCACCTAAACAAAACTCTAAAGAAGACACCACTACTCTTTGCCTGAAAAAGAGTAATGGGCAGATTTTTTTTTAACTAGGATCAGCAGCCATGAGGGGCTGGGAAAACCACACTCTGGGCCTTGGTACCACTGCATGTGAGATCTTCAGCAAACCAATCCACCTCTCTGGACTTTGGTTTTCTCATTCATTGATTTATTCATTCAACAAGTATTTATCAAAAGGAGGCCTCATTCTAGCTGCTTGGTGAACCTAGCTCACATTCCGGTGGGGAGAAGGAGGAAAGAACAGAAGTTAATCAATGTTAAATATACTTCGTTAGATGCCATTGAAGAAAATAAAACAGAAACGGGAGTTAGGTTATGAGTATTACAGTTTTAAAAAGAGTGATCAACAAAAGCCTTTTTGAGGAGAGACCTGGAGCAGGTGAGGGAGCCGGCCGTGCTGACATCTAGGGAAAGAGTGAGCCAGGCAGGAGGAGTCGCAAGGAGGCTGTGGTGGGTGGGGCATGTTTGCCACCCAGGAGCAGAGTGAGCCAAGGCAGGGTGGGAAGAGGTGAGTCAAAGAGGTAATGGGCCAGACTGTGCACCTTGTTGAGCACTTGGCCTTTTTTTGGAACGAGCTGGCCACTGGAGAATTTCACAGGACATTTTGAGTGCCACATGAAATAGACTGAAAGAAGGCCAGGGCAGAAGCAGGGAAAAGACGCAAGAGACTAAGATAATAACTCAGGTATGACATTATGGCCTAGACCAAGGCGATAGCAGTGATGTGGTGGTTGGTATCAGGTTCTGGTGATACTTTGAAGGTAGAGCTCACGAGAATTTCTTATACGAGGTGGGAGAGAAAGAGAGGAGTCACAGATAACATCTAGGCTTGGGGCCGGAGCTATTGGAAGAATGTAGTTGGCATTAACTGAGATAGACTGAGAGGAGTAGGATTGGGGGCTGGGGTAGGATTGGGAGTTCTATTTTGTTTGTTTGTTTGTTTGTTTGTTTGTTTGTTTGTTTGGAGACGGAGTCTCCCTCTGTCGCCCACGCTGGAGTACAGTGGTGCAATCTTGGCTCACTGCCACATCCACCTCCTGGGTTCAAGCAATTCTCCTGCCTCAGCCTCCCAAGTAGCTGGGATTACAGGCATGCACCATCACTCCCAGCTAATTTTTGTATTTTTAGTAGAGACAGGGTTTTGCCATGTTGGCCAGGCTGATCTCAAACTCCTGACCTCAAGTGATTCACCTGCCTTGGCCTCCCAAAGTGAAGGGATTACAGGTGTGAGCCACCACACCTAGCCTTCTGTTTTGTCTATATTAAGTTTGAGATGCCTATTCACATCAAAGTAAAGATGTCTAGTGTGCAGTTGGGTTTACATGGCCAAAACTCATGGGAGCAGTCTAGCCTGGAGATAAAAGTTGTAATACCAGAATATTGGGAATACTGACAGCAGCAAGACTACATATGATCACCAAGGAAGTGAGTAGAGATAGAAAGGAAGAGAAGTCCCAAGATTGAGCCTTGGGGCTCTCTCGAATTAACAGGTTGGGGAGATGAAGAGGAGCCTTCAAGGTAGACCAAGAAGGAGCAAGCCTGAGGTGGGAGGAAAAGCGAGAAAGTATAGTGCGCACTAAGCCAGGTGAAGAAAGCATTTCGAGGAGGAGAGAGCCGTCAACTAGGTCAAATGATGCTGACTGTCAGCTAAGATGAAGGCCAAAAACTGACCATCAGGCAATTTGGAGGCCATTTGTGATTTCGTTGAACACTTTTGGGGGAGGAATAGAAACAAAAACCAATTGGATTGTGTTCTAGAGAGAATGGGAAGAGAATGAGGCGTTTTGAGGGAAAGGGAGCAGAGAAGTAAACCAGTATGGAGGGAAATGGTCTCAAAAGAGGTTTTATTTGGTTTTTCATTTTATGTAGGAAGAAATCCCAGCATGTTTGCACTCTGTGGCAAAGATTACCATTGCTCACCCACACCCAGTTTTTCTCTTTCCTAGACACGTAGAAAGACTGAATTTGTAATCAGGTACGCCATATGACTAGATGTAGCCAATGAAACGTGACATGAGGACTTTGCTCTGAGGCAGTCAAAAATAGGTATAAGCTCTTTATTCTTTGTCCCAGCTACTTAGCTGGTATCAAAGAACTCTAGAGTGATGAAACTGGAGCTTAGGTCCCTGAGTCACCGTTGGAAGAGAGCCAGCAAAAGCCATCTGACTCAAATCGGACTGACATGATGAGAAATAAACTTTTAGGTTAATTAAGCACGTAAGATTTGGTGTTTCTGGATATGAAGGCAATCTGGCTGCCATATCTGTCACCCAGCATTGCCAGGTTGAGCTGGCTAGGGAGGTGTCCCTTACCTCCCTCACTGCTCCACGTGTGTCCCTCTGAAGCTACACACATGGTCAAAGAGGACAACCTTCCCCAGCAGAAGAGGACCATTCTTCATTCACAGGTATACATGTAGGTAGCTGCGCTCCCTGCTGGAAGCTCTCAAGATGTGGTGTTTTATTTGTTACCATGGCAGAGCCTAACCTTTCCTAATGCCTGGGCTGAAGGGAAAGTTCCAAAAGAGAGAGAAAACTTGATGGTACAGGAGACAAGAGAAGTCCAGTTGCCTTGAGTACTCAACAGAGGATGGGATCTACTAACCAAATGGCCAGACTCAACATAATACGTCACATCCTGAGCTGCTGAAAATGATGGATGGGGGCTGGTTGATCTCTGAGGTCCTAGCCTATGTCACACAGGTTTACAGTCCTTGAATTTGGCTAGCTTCCTGCTTGAGGAAGAGAGAAGAAATCCTGTTGGTCAAGAAGAAAGGAGAGATGTTTGGACTGAGAGGTAGGGAAAAGCCATGAAGATGGGAGACAAACTGGCCAGAAGGGAGAGAACCACAGGACTCTAGAAGAGGTACAAGCTCAGTTCACTTACTTACTTTTGTGACTTTTCCCTGACTTTTCAGAAAGGGCCTTACAGGCATTCCCAGGAGACGACAGCTAAGGGTGGAAGAGACCCTTAAGATCATCTAGAAGACTGTCTGATCACCTAGAACATAGGCAGATCATGGCTCTTTAACCATGTCAGAAGGTGTTAAGATTTTGAGAAAATTGCTTCACATTTAATGACCTCGATTTCAATATGAGTATGCAGGGAGTAGCAATGCTAGTTTCCAGTTTGACTTGCAGAGCTGCTGTTCAGATTAATGAAATGTGATGTGTTAAACTTCTTGGAAGGATGGTGCTATAGAAACAGTAGGTGTTATTATTCCCCTAAAAGGAAAGAACAGTCTTCTCTGATGAAATGGCTGTTACCTCAGAATCCTCATTAAAAGCTGTGGTGCAATTTTCCAAGTTGCGTTGGTAAGACTTGGCAGCAGATGAAAAAAAAAGCAAATAAATAAGAAGTCAAAATATTTCAGGCAACTACTTGCTGGCAAGTGAGAAGTTTTCAAGTCCTAGAATCGTGCTGATAATTTTGAGATGCCTACAGGCAGAACTTATTTATAGTAACGCTGAGGTGACTGGTAGCCCTGAAATGTTAGCCCCGGTCTTGGATGGAGGTGCAATAGGCAATGCCCCAAAGGGGAGCTCAAACTATTGTGACTCCATCCCTGGAGGCTGCAGCGCTGATATAGAGGGAGGGAAATCTGGTGTGAAAATAGCCACAGCAATAGCTAATTTTAAAACTGAGACACATAAGCTGTTTCCAAACCTCTTACATTTTTTAAATCCTGAGGCCAGTAAGCCCTATTTAAAGAAACTTATGCAGAAATGTGTTCCTCTTTTGGCATAGTAGTAGGAGTTGAGTAGACAAAAACCTAAGACATATCTAAAAATCATTTCAAGTGACCTGATTTCAAAGCCATTTTTAAGATTTCTTTTCACTATGCCTATTTATCCCTATCTGATGTAGGATGACCACAGTAATCAACATGTTGAAATAGATGTATAGCAAGGCCTCTGAAAGTAAACTTGTTTGCATCAAATTTTATAAAATTAGTTTTCAGTGTATCAATTCATTTTTAAACTTCTCTATATATGAACAAAATGTCCTTTATGTTTCTTTCTTTCTCCCATTATGGAGTCTCTTAGCTATTTCAATTAAAATTAATAATAGCTTTAAAGACAAAGTTCAGAGCTGTAAAGTTTCTCACTTGATCAGTCATCATAACTATTATTTTTGTCATAGTTAATCATAGAACCCGGGCCTTTACCAAGGTACTTAATTAAACTTTTAATTCATGATAAGAAGTTAAATAGCACTTGTGAGAGTTTTTCAAAATTATTTCTACTTCCCATCCAGATTACACCCTTCACCCTCGGGAGAAAAAAAAAGGTGTGACAAAGAGACATCATGGCTGTCAGCCAAGGGTATTGTAGGTCACACCAACACGAACTGGCAACAAGCCATTGTCCAATTAGCATGGCTTCATCCTTGCAGAGTAATCACTCTTTGAGTAGATGGTTGAGTCACTCATGATGCAGTGGTGCTTCACTTGAGCCAGTCCTTCTTAGAATAGCTTTCCTGTTCACTGTTAATACCTGTCCTCCTTTGCCAATACAAGTACAGGATCATTTAGGCTGAAAGCCAAACAGAAGAGAAACATTGATTATGTATCTCGTTTCTCTTGGTTCCTGAAAACTGAGATTGCAATTATACAGTGAAAGCACGGTGTGTTTTTTAAGTGAGTTACAAGAAAATACAGTTTCCACACCAAAATACTCAGAACTGGGATCCAAGAATCGGTTTTTGTTCTTTCTTTTCTTTGGCAGCTTTAACATTTGGCACAAATCTGAGAATATCAATAAAGTTACCTAATAATCTTAATGGATTCGCATTCCATTCAAAAATTTGGAATGTCACCAAACGTCTTTAGGTTTCAACTCCGTTGTTGGGGTGTTCATGACATTTCTGGTGGGTGTGCAGTTATAAAAGCAGACAGCTTTTGAAAGAGGCCCTTCTTATGGTGAGAACACCTGGAATCTTGGTTGGATAAGCTGTAAGCCAGGAAAATGATTCAGGAATTTTTTAATAAAATGGATCATACCCAGGCATTGGAGTGATGCATGGTTGTCAGTTAAAAAAAAGAAAAAAGAAAAAAAAAAGAAAAAAGAAACAAAGAAAGCTGTTTCTGAAAGCACAACGAAAGTAGAATAAAATTGTGGGCACTATTCAGTTAATACCTTTATTTTATTTTCTTGTTTGTTTGGGTTCTGAACCAAATTACAGGCTAGAAAAAGGATTGGCTTGTTTTTCTTTGAGGAGTGGAGAAGCAATTAAATAACAGCACTTCTGGTTTCCTAGGATCTCGGAAGTGTTCTTTTTTCCCATTAACTTGGTACACATAGTAGAATTCATCACTTTGCCATAGACTCCTAAGATATGTTGACAGTCTCTGTAACTGACATTGGCACCACCTCCAAGCTAGCTAGTAATGTAGTGAGCTTTGCTGAGATGGACTTTCGTGTGCAGCCTGGCAAAGCCTGTTTGTGAAAAAGTTAATGCATTCCACACCCTGGGTGGGATGGAGCCAGGCCTCCAGCGTGAGCACATTTTTGACTGACTGGCAGCAAAGAGAAATACTGGCAGCTGTTCCCAAGCAAGGCCGAAAGTTGGCCAAGGGAGAAAAAAAAAAATGCTGGGATTTAGCCAATGAAAGATTCCTGAGCTTAGAAGAAAATCAAAGGAAGGATACAGAAGGTCACAATTACAGGCTTCCAGCTTGTTGAAGGAACAACTATTTTATTTTATCTTCTGTTTTATAAAGGACAGTAGTAAATGTCATTGTTTCTCATTTTTTCATGATTATTTCTAAGCCATCATTTTCTATTGATTTCTTTTTTGTGTTCTTTATATGCAAAACCAAATGGCAGATTGTTCTTCCCAAAAGTGGTACACAGATGACATCATTCCTGGAGGCACATTAGCAATCAGAACTGGGTAGAGCAGGGCAGGTCTGTGAATGATGGCCACACCTGTGGGTATCTCAAGCCAGGTTGAGTGGCACCAGTCAAATGGAAGGCTGTATATGGATCACTTCGAAGATCTGTCCAAAGAAACCCTTCTGATGCCTCCCTGCTTATCTGTTCTTGTTTTATATGAAAGTTAAGAAAAGAAAAGTGTAAGGAAAACAGGAAGTTAGTAAAAAGGCCAGGAGAATGGCTACTGACAGACAGGACCCCCAAGGGTCTTGCTCTGTAAAGATGAACACTCTACTACCATGAGAGACATTCTTGATGTGTGCAGTTTCTTTCCCACTGAATACCTTCATCTACATGGGATTATTCTTTGTGTTTCTTGTGTTTTCCAAGTGGATCTGTAGTAACCCAGAAATTGAACTGTACCCTACAAATAGGAAGGTGGAAAGATTAAAAATGTGGAACACCCAGATTCAGGATAAGAACTTGATAGTTTTGGGAAGTCGGGGAAGATAACCGAAGATACTAAGGGAAGATAATTGAAGCACACTTTTCATAACTGAGCATTTTTGGGATGAGTTAAATCCGTTCAATTTACAAGGTGTTCATGTAGAGAAATGCAGTAACCTTTCAAAGTTCTGTTTAACAAAGTGTTTCCATGCCTCCTATTTAAGGCTGCTGTAGTAGATGTTGACCAGATGTCTCATCACTGACAAGAAGAAAGCATCTGAACTATACAGGAGGGATTTTCAGCTATATTAAAGGAGGATTTTATAACAGCATAAGATGCTAGACATGGGAGAGAGGTACCAAAAAATACAGCATTATGTTCAGAGGAGCGTGCATGTGTATGAGTGCCCATGCACATGTGTGCTTAAAGCAGCTGCTTCATAAGACAAGATGCTTAAGTACAACATTTCATAGAAGCAGAGGAGTGGACCACAGGACCCCATAGGTTGCTTCTTTGGGTGATTAACTTCAAAATGTAAAGCAAGATTACCTCCTTCAAAGAACTTGCAATATAGTTGAAGAATCAAGGGAAACCAAAGAAATCAAAGGTTAATGATTCAGAGTATTCGTTGTAGATGGCAAGTTGTACTGGCAGTTGTTTGTGCTGCAGAGGTTCAGGTGGAGGGGAGGACAGGATTTTTCTTCCATCTCTTTCATAAAGTTTGTCTCACCTAAAATCATCACTCACAGGATGGACAGGACTTCACTAGGGAGCAAGTGGGGAGAGACCCTTCAGGAGAGGACACTGGTGTGGCAAAGACTGAAAAAGAGGTACTCACGGGACTGTGAGGAGGCAGCTTTGATCAGCACAAGTGGGAGAATTGGGGAATAATTCAAGATATGGTCTCACCACATGGGGCCTTACTGTGAAAGAATAAAATTTAGACAGAAGAATTTAGACTTGAACAGGTAAGCAATAGGAATTCGTGAAACATTGTGAACCAAGATGTGACATAATAAAAAACATTATAAGGAATATCTGTCTAGCAATGGAACCCATGTTGTATGACAACAACAAGCTACTACAGACAGAGCACAGTCAGGAGACACACCCTGGCCTGGCGTAGGTGAGGAAGGTCTGCACCAGAGTGAAGAACCGGGAGAATGAGGCAGCCTTTCAGAGATGGCATAAAATTGTGTAGGGAGCACACGGGTGGGGAAAGAGGCCAACAAGATGGCCTTGATACGTATCTATAGTGCTTTACATGTGCCTAAGACTCTCAGATCACAGAGCCAAAGATACAGATAGGAGGAACACCAGCACAGGCAATGACTGGAAACACTAGAAACTGCTGACGCCTTTGAGAAACAGAAAAAAAGAGGGGACAGTATCTGACTCTATGTATCCTCAGACAGACAAGGAAATTCTTACCTTCTAGTCAAATCTTGTGTAACTGTGAAGGAAGCAGGGGGTATGAAGAAAGGGTGTCTCTCCTTTCCCATCCCCTTGATATACACATACCAAAGCTGAAGAAAATAAAAGTCTGTTCATGGGTATTTTCAAACAAATATAAATATCTCTAAGCATGTGCTGTAGGAAGCCACTCAACAAGCATAATGTACACTTTAGCCTCTGGTGGGATATGGAATATTTCCAAGTAGCTGCATCTTCACGAATATATCAGAATGTTGAGCAGGAGGGACATGTTTTCATATTAATCAAATGAATGATGACATTTTAAAAACTAATAGTTAAAGAGGCCATTTCTATCTTCAGCTGGGTTTTATAAAAAATAAGATGTTTACCTTCCGAGCCAGTTTTATCAAGTATAAAATACAGGAAAAAAAATTTTTTTAAAAAACATAAAGTCACCCCAGGTCCTAGAAGGCCTGAGCCCTGGTATCCTTGGAGCTCATACCACCTTCCTATCCACATGTCACTTGAATTGGAGTCTGGAAACCATTTACTCTGGACTCTGTGGTAATGAGGTGGTTTCCCTCCATCATGCCCAAGATGTAGAAGAAGACAACTAATAGGTGTGTGACTGAGATTTCAGAAGAGTGAGTCAGAATAGAAGGTGATGCTCTAATGGATCTGAACCTGTAAGGCTCACACTAGTGTTTAAGATGACTTCATGCAAACTACTTTGTGGTCCATGGATTGCTGGTTTTCCTTACTTCCTCCTCTGGAGCCTCCAGAAATATCTTTTATCTTTTTTACGTTTATTTTTCTAATTTAACTGATTTTATCTTTTCATGTGAATCTACAGCATTTAACTCTTCTAATACATGTATATTATTAGTCCACTCCAGCTGCCATAGCAAAATATCACAGGCTGGGTGGCCTAAACAACAGAAATTTATTTTTTCACAATTCTGCAGGCCAGAAGTCCAAGATCAAGGTGCCACCAGGGTTGGTTTCTGGTGAGGCCTCTCTTCCTGGCTTACAGACAGCCGCCTCCTTGTTGTATCCTCACATAGCCTTTCCTCTGTGCGTGTGTGGACAGAGAGTGCTCTGGTGTCTCTCCTTCTTATAAGGACATCACTTCTATCTAATTAGGGTCCCACCAGTGTGACCTCATTTAATGTTAAATTACCTTTGTAAAGACTCTGCCTCCAGGTAGAATCATACTGAGGGCTAGGGCTTCAGTATGTGCTAAAGAGTGAACTTCAGTAGTTCACTCTGTAACAACCTACTAAAAAATATTACATTTGTACATATACAAAACAACATATGCATAAAGTTATCCACATACTTAACAACCACACAATCACGTACTATGTAGCCATAAGAAAGAAAAAAGATCTCTGTGAACCAATATGGAGTAATTTCTAAGATATATTTTAAAAGGGAAAAACAAGATGCAGAGGGATATGTATACTATATACGATATGCATCCTTTTGTGCAAAGAAGAAGGGAAAATAATATATAATTGTAACCATAAATATATATGTGATTTATAAATATATACTCATACATATATTTGCATACTTTGTAAAAAGAAACAGAAAAGATAAACAAGAAACTCGTGGAAAAGATTACCTATGTAAGTAGGTGGAAACAGAGTGAAAAGTTTGGAGTAAGACTGTATCTTTTTGTTCGGTATTGACTTTTGAATCCTTTCAGTGTTTTAAATAGTCCAGACATTAAAATTGAATCAACAAAGATGATAATCAGCAGACCTAAAAATTTAAAACAAACAAAAATGAACTCACTGTATATTAAAATAATAAACCAGGAAAAAACAGATTAACTTTTAAACATAATGCTATGATTTGACTAGACATCCTCTGTAGAACATTTTTTAAGACAACTGGCCTGAACTTTTCAAAAATACCACTGTCGTGAAAGACAAAATGATAGAGGGATTGCCCTAGATTATAAGAGATTAATGAGACCAAATACAATGAATGATACTTGATTGGCTCTCAGATTGAAAAAAAAAAGTTTATAAAGGACATCCTTGGAGCACTTTGGAGAATCTGAATATAGACTATATGTTAATTTATACTATTGTATCAACATTACTTTTCCCGGGGGGGGGGGGGGGAATGATGTTTTGGTTATGTGGAATGTTCTGGTTCTCAGGAGATACATGCAGAAATATTTAGTATGAAATGTCACAATGTCTGCAATTTACTTCCAAATGGTTCTGGGAAAACATATATGCGCGTGTGTGTGTGTGCGCGCGCGCGTGCACGCTCACAGACAGGACTGTATAGATATATGTTGAGAGAAGAGAGCACACAAATTTAGCAAATTTAATGATTTAACACAATCTGTCTCCTCCAAACATTCCAGATTTACCCCCAGCTAAGTCCAGACTAAAAGTATGTGGATGTACGATTCTTCCATCTTTTCTGTGGATTGGCATTTTCAAGATTCAGAAAATAGTAGAAAACAAAAAATGGATTTTGATTGGTTTTGTCATGAAGGTTCTCCATTCATTGAAGAAGTATTTACTGAATACCTGCTCTGTGTTAAGCCATTTTAAGTGCTAGGGATATAGCAATGGTTAAGACAGAATAAGTTAGAGGTCTTATGGGCCTACATGTATTGTGAAGGACAAATAAGAAAACAAGACAATTTAAATCATTGTAAGTGCTAGAAGCAGAGTAATGTGATCGACAGTAATTGAGGGAAATGTAACATTAGATGGGATGGTCAAGGAAGTCTTCCTTAAGGAGAGGAACTTTCTGTTGAGACCCCAATGACCAGAAAGAGCTGTTCATTCATTTAACAGATTTGCATTGAGCACCTACTGTGTGTGCTGTTGTTGCAGGTACTAGGGATACAAAACAGGCAAAACTCTGCACTTTCACAGAGTTTATGTCCCTGTTAGGGATGACAGACAGTAAGCAGGAATACGTAAGTTGGTGATCAGCAATACAAGAAAAAATAAAGCAGGGAGGGGAGTAGCTAGGGAGGACAGGAGTTGGAATTTTGAATATGGTAGTTAGGATAGGGGTCACTGAGGAGGTGGCATACGAACATGGACAAGAGGTTGGAGGGGTTGGTGGGGTTGGAGGGGGCGAGTACTGGCAGGAGAGAAACCAGCCAAGGTGGATAGGTTGCTTTCACAATTTTAGTTTTTCCTGCAAACTGATTAGAAGTGGAATGTGAAAGAAAGAAAAAAAGCCAGTATATTTGGCCTGAAGAAGCAGGAAAGTGTGAGTTTCCATTAACTGCTCAAAGAGCAGGTCTGGGAGAGGAGACACGGGGTTGTGTAGGTAGATGGCAAGATGAGTAGGTGACCAGCAGCCATGAAGAAACAGTCTGGTGGACGAAAAAGGCAAAAGCTTAAAAGTTCTGTTGAGCATTTCACAGGAGACTTGTGCAAGGATAATTAGGAGTTGAGTTTACAAAAACTCTTTCAATAGAATTTTTTTATTTATAAATTAACCTATTGGTAAGTTGAGCTCCATCAGCTCCAATGAAAATGTTAACTCCCAGTCTGCACCAACACCTGCCTCTAAGGATCTAGCTCCCCGCATGGAGCTGCTGTAGGAGGCCTCCCTTGTTCTTGGTGTGGATGGAAGTTATGATGGGAAAGGGAAAATATGTGTTGAAGATGTGGTTCTATTCACAGTGACATATGAGGTGGTGTTGTGGGAGTGGCCCTGCAAGGTTCAGCTGGAGTGTAACAGTGGTTCCCATATATTTTTTGCCAATGATCTCTCTGACATATGACTAAATTTCACAGACTGCCTTTCAGTTTTGAAGCCAAATTTCTCTTCCGTCTGTGCCCCACGCATGAGTCCGTGAGGGACACACATTCTAAGCATATTTTGTTCCTCAAGAGCAGGCTCTGGCAGCTTTGAGACTATTCATTCACATTCCATTGCCTCTTCTGCTCTCCCTCCAAGATTCCTGCAGAGACTGCTCTTAAAATAATGCAGCCTTATTTGTTCAGAGTCCTCCTCCCCCAAAAAGATGCTGAGAACATTTCATGAGAATTCTTCAAGAATTGCTGAGGTTCCATGGACTTCAGAGGATGTACTTGACATGGGGATAACTTGGGCCCTTAGTAGATGCTTCTTGATGGAGATAATGAGCCATGAGCCTACCTACCAGGAGGACCTTCTCCTACAGCTGTAATGCATGCTGCCAACATGCTCCAGCCCAGGAGGACGTATCTGGGGACTTCCTCTCTGGCCACCACCTAAGCAGAAGGGAGGTGGATTTGCCTTCTCCCTCTCACTCTGTATGCCCTCTCTTCCTACCTCCTTGGGTTTATTTTCAAAGCTGTATTAATGAAATAAGCCTGTCACGTTAAAAAGGTACTAAGTGATTCAATTTATATGACATATCTAAAGAACTCAAATTCATAGAAACAAAGTCAGGTGGTGGTTACCAGGGGGTGTGAGAAGGTGGAAAAGGAGAGTTATTTTTTAATGAGTATAGATTTTCAGATTTCCAAGATGAAAAGGTTCTGGAGATTTGTTTTACAATAGTGTGAATATATTTAACATTACCAAACTGTGTACATTTCTAGGTCACATGAACTATTTATTAGAAGAATATGATTGTCTTACCATACAGGGCCTTCTTCCTTGCTCCATCTTGGAGAACTGGGGGGACAAGCTCTGTGCCAGCACAGCCATCTGTGATCAGGGACCGTAAGAGGTCAAGAGAAGGTCCTTCCACTGCTCAAAGTACAACATGACACCTTGGTTTGATTGTTCACCTCAAATTTGTATCTAGAATTCAACGTAGAATCAGTAATTAGATCAAGGTTGCAGACCTGAGAACCACCCAAAAATTTCAACCCAGAATCAGGTGCTAGCCGTTGTCACAGAAAACAGATGGCTAAATGGGAGCTCTAGACAGGGGACCTCCAGGAGTTAGGCAGTCCCATCGTTGCATGAACTTCTTTTTTGCCTTTGCCTCCCGTTGCTCATAAGGAACTACTTTCTTACCTGTTTGCCCATTCTTGATAAATAATAGATATGTATTGGATATCAACCATGAGTAAATGCAAGTACTTGCAGCCATGTGTTAGAGTATGTCCTTCACCCTCCTTGCCTTACTTCATTGTCTTGTGTCCTCCATCTCTTTACTTGTAGTCAGATCTTCTGTTTACTTTTCCACTTGTTAGGAAAGATTCTGAGATTACCTGGATCTGTCCTAAAACCTGTCCAAGGAGCTATTAAGGAGGAAAGGTTTTGAGCTATTCTCTCCTGCCATTTTAAGATATATAGAATGGCACAGTGTGTACAGCATTTATAGTTTTTTTAACAGCTCAGTTACTATGTGAAGCCCAAGAAAATACAAGATGGGGCAGGCTGCTGTCCATCCAAACAAAACTGTGGGTCTGTGTGACTGACTACCCTTGGTCACCTGATAGGCCCAAGTAGAAAAGGCCTGCTTGTTCAGTGAGCGAGACTAATGCCTGGGAAAATGCCGTATAAATGTGATGAAATTCAGACTACTGTAGTCTACATTTATCTAATTTCAAGCTCCTGCAACTGTACAGATGGATTTGTGTTGAATAGGAATGATGGCCTTTGAAAACTTACATACTTAGGAAATCATTGACTTTATTTTTTTTAATACTGCCTTCCATTTTATCCTATCAATACTCCCTGTGTTTTCCTGCAAATTGTTCATGATCTCAGCGAACTGGTTGGACTAGACCAGCATTCCAAACTAAAGTTGCTTGAAGTAGGTGTCATTCATAGACTTGTGAGACTTGGAGAAGTTCAAGAGAGCTCTCTGTGTTTTGCCAGTGGTATCCAGAGTAAATAAAAATATTACCAACCTTGTCTTTCTTCCTGGTCAACTTTATGCTGAGGGAATATTAAGAACCTAACACCTGTTGAGCTGCTGTGCTATGAGGTGAGAAGCATCAAGGATTAGAGGTTAAAAAATAAGGCACATTAGAATCCAGGCATCATCCAATTTGGAGGTTTTTTTTTATAATAATGGTGTAGGTACCTCTCCAGCCTCTGCTTGAACACTTGCAACAATGGGGAGCTCACTACCACTGAAGAGAGCTCCTTCTTCCATTTTATACAACTATGACTACTAGCATGTTCTTCCTTATTTGTGGCAGAAATCTCTCCCCCTTAAAATTTCACTCATGATCCTGTTTATGCCCTCTGGCATGAAAGAGAACAAATCTAATCTCACCTTTACATAGTAGCCTGTTAGCTCTCTGAAGACAACTCTTAATGGGGTGCCCATGAGTCTCCCTTTCCCAGTGTTTAATGTCCCACTGCCATTCCACATGCCACCTGGGGCATGGACTCAGTGATCAGTATGATCCTTCACACACAACCAGGACTGAGTTCAACAGCTTCAATCTGATCTGAGTGGTAAAGAGCAGGCCAGAGGTGTGACTCATTTTCTGCATCACACAAAATTGTCAGTGTAGCCCAGGATCGGGGTAAGTTTCCTGGCACCTGTGTCACCATACTGACCTAGCTCCCTAAGCCAGGACTCTTCTCTTCTTATAAAGTAGATTTTTTTTTAATCCCAGTACAAGATTTGACATCTATTTTTGTTAAATTAAATCTTTATGCATTTAACACATAATACCAGCCTGTGGTCATCATTTGGGATCCTGATTCTGTCTCCTGGAGTAGCTCACCAGTTGCCACTCACGTCCTTTCTAAGAGAGACAAGTTAAGTGTGACAGAGTAGGCGACAGAAGGCTGGGTCCCATCACCAGACACTTCTCTTTGAGTTGTAGTTGACATTGATCCATCAAGCAGCTACTCAGTGCTCAATTTTCCTATATCCAGACCTCATTTTTTCATATTACTCAAAGAGTGACCTAAAGATGTCAGCTGACTCACTGAAATCCTAGGATGCTATTTCTGCTGCATTCTCTGAGCAGTAATCCCATCAAAACCAGAAATGAAGTTATTTTGGCATGACTTGTTCCTAATGAAGCTTGAATCATCTGCCACTTTCCTGTCTAGGTTCTGAGTGGGTGATGGTTTGTTTGCCAAACTCAGAAAGATCAAGCATGCAATTCAGATGGAGTTGTTGTTTAAAGACTTCGTTTTACTCACCAAGAGCATCAGAACATTCAGGGAGCAGTGGAAAGGTTTTAAAGTGCCACCTAAACATCCAAATTTAGTGACAGGGAAAATGTCAGAGAAAAGAATGCTCTATTATGGGTATTCATTATAAAAATTAAAAGAAAACTTAAAAAAAATCATTCACTACAATTCTTGGGAGAATAGCTGAAAAGATTTGGGTTATTATTTAATAACCAGAAATGGAAGCTGGATATTAGGGAAAAAAACAAAAATTTTCTATCCCTGAATCCCACAGTGCTACAAATCTCTATTAGAGAGAAAGCAAGTTGAACAAAAACGCAGTAGGAAGCAGCCTCTTTCAGGCAAGGACAGTGATCCAAGACTAGTGATCCAGGGCTAGCATCCCTAGGACAAATATGCCCATAAGGATTCTGGACAGTGGAATGAGCTTGTAACCCCCTACACACACATACACACCCCATCCTCACAGAGCTCACCCATGCCCTCCACAGGCAGAAGGCTGAATTCAGTTCACCACCGCAGCCAACATCAATCTCCCAGCTTTGTCTTTCCATTGTCCGGTCTCTGTCTTTCTCAGAAACAAGGCTTAGCAAGCCTTACAAGTCCAGCTATAACAGGACCAGGAAGCATGTGGGCAGCAGCCCATACCCACGTCCGTCCAGCCCCACAGCTGTACTTTGGTTTCTCGAGCTCCTTCTTTCCAGCATCAGAAATGATTGAGTCCTGAAAAATACCACTGTAGAGTTATTTTTGGCTCCCTCCCTTCTAGCCCTGGTGTCTGTGTGCTCATCGACAACCATTAACAACTGTTGGAAGGGGCTTTCAATTGCCTTGCTTCTTGCTGAACTGCTTTAACACCAGTTTTCTAAGAGCTCAGCTACACAGGAAAGGTGAGAGAAAATGGCAGAAGAGTTATAGAAAATCCCCTTCGTTTGAGTAGTCCGATTTTTCCCCCGTTTTGCATGGCAACAGTCTCTGACAAAAGCTTCAGAGCTCCTGCCCAGCTGAGGCCCTCCAGAGGCTAACCAGTTCAGATGATCTCATGTGTCTGCCTCAAGGGCAGCCCTGTGTCACTCTCAGGGACACGATCCAGGAGTGCTGGACAGACGTCTGTGCATTGTTAATGTGAGAATCTTAGCATCCCACCCCCACTGGACTGCCGCCACCTCCCTGCAGCATCTGGAGTTGTGAACTAGACAGAGAGGAGATGGCCTGTCACCACAGAGGTTGGAAGCTGCTGCCAGGGCCTTCTGAGGCCACCCACAAAACCTAGACTCCCACCAGCCTCTCCAGCAGATGAGAATCCCAGGTGGCCTCGTCAGTTGTTTACTTCCCTGCAAAGGATTAATGTTTGGAAACTTCTGTGCTCTCCTAAACGTTAATCCGTTAATTCTTACTAGCCCCAGGAAAGATAGCAATGCTGCCACTGCTGTTGTTGACTGATGACTAGTGTTTCATGTCTCCAACACTTTGCTACCTATTACTGCTTCACTCCTCCAAGCACCCACCCACCACCACACAGAAGTAACTCACAGTCCCATTCCACAATTCAGATGAGAAAATAGGAAAGGCCATGGCCAAACGTCTCCTGCTTCAGGACTCAGCCAGGATCATTGTTTCAGTTCCTAATCCCAGTATTTCCCAGAATAGGAATATGTACAGCATAACCTAGAAGTGAAATGACTTCAGGTGTTATACGGAGAAATTTTTTTCAAAGTAATTGTGTTTATCTTACTATGTATAGCAGAAAATATGATTTGTGTGTTAAACTTGAGATTTCACAGATACTGCTTAGGACAAGTTTCTTTTTAAACTGAAGAAGAAAGTGAGTTGCAATTAGAGAAAATACTACAATTTTAACAGTGGGTCATAAGTACCTGTAGTTTGGGAAACAAACCATAATTCAGTACTTTTTTGGTCCACTAGCCCTGTTTTGCACAATCTCTACTCGAAGAAAACCGCAACAGCATCTTGTCAGGAGCACCTATTATCCTAAATTGTGTGTAGAATATAGGAACAGGCTTTTGGGGTTCAGTACATGTAGATGAACACACTTCTTACGTGTGCTTCTTTCACTCAGTCATTCTTGGTTATCTGATTTGTTTATTTTTTCCAAAATATCTTAGTTCTTCTACTTGGGTTCCCTAAGCATCTGTCCAGCCTCCTCACCTATTTCTGTAGCCCTCTTCATAGTGAGGGTAGAGAATGACATTGTAGCTTGCTGGTGCTTTGTGTGGCATTACTTCTTTAGGACTAATTTAGGTAATTTACAATAATCCTATCTCATTTCTCTGCGACCGTGTCTTTCTTCCATCTTTTTCTTTTTTCCT
The DNA here is from genome assembly GCF_048565385.1 of Saimiri boliviensis. NCBI lineage: Eukaryota > Metazoa > Chordata > Mammalia > Primates > Cebidae > Saimiri > Saimiri boliviensis. The sequence continues at coordinate 78,765,650 of NC_133452.1, forward strand.
GTGCTTCAGTTCAATGACTTTAAAAGGCCTGTTTGTTTGACTTTTGTGGACGTCCTTGTAACTTAGATATTATTCTACAGAAGAGATGTGGAGGGCAATGGGCTTGATATTAATAACGCCACTTTCTGTTAGTAAAATATAGTTTAGGGAGAGGGCATGGTGGGAGACAGGACAGGTCCATTGAGCCTGATTAAAACAAGCCTCGAATGCCATGCTGAAGGGCTTTGGTTTATTCTGCAAGAAGCAAAGAGATAAAGTGACTGTCATCAGGAAGTTTAATCAGGCACCTATACAAAGGAAGGATTGGGGGCAGAAAGAGACAACAGCCAGGTTGTTGGACTAACCAAGGATTAATAAGGCCATAAAATAAGCGTGTTTGTTGTCCCCCATATCTCTATAGCCATTCTAACAAGGTGGCTATAGACACATTTTCTAACACATTTTCTTTTCCCCATTCCTGCTAGAATATGTTTTTGATTTCGATTACTCTTACATGTTTCAATATCATCCGGTAGCCTTTTCTGTGCTGATGGAAATGTTCTACACTAGCCACTATGGTAGCCAGTAGTCGTGGCTTTTGAGCACTTTAAATATGGCTAGTGTGACTAAGAACTAACTCTATTATTTTACTTTTCTTTTTTTTTTTTTTTTTTTTTTTTGAGATGGAGTTTTGCTCTTGTTGCCCAGGCTGGAGGACAATGGCACAATCTTGGCTGACTGCAACCTCCGCCTCCTAGGTTCAAGCAATTCTCCCGCCTCAGCCTCCCAAGTAGCTGGGATTACAGGTGGCTGCCACCCCGTCTGACTAATTTTTGTATTTTTAGAAGAGGTGAGGTTTCACTATGTTGGCCAGGCTGGTCTCGAAATCCTGCCTCAGGTGATCTGCCTGCCTCGGTCTCCCAAAGTGGTGTGATTACAGGTGTGAGCCACCGTGTCCAGATATTTTACTTAACTTTAATTGAGGAGACAAATGTGACAACCACATTGGACAGTGCAAGACTGGGGTACACGTTCCAAGTGTCATGCCTGCCTTTTCACAGAGCCAAGCACATAGTAGGTACTCAATAAATATGGTGGAATGAGTAAATACAAAGAAGCACTATAAAACAGAAGCAAGGATGATGTTCTATTCAAATCCATATACTCCTTTCAGGAGAATTTTGGCACCCACTTAAAGAAGGAAGCGGAGGATGGGGACTTCCCATATACATTTAGGATATTCCCAGATGTTTAAACTGAAGCTCTCAGCACCTGCAGTTGGGGTCAAATCTAGGCAAAGGGGACTGGTGAAAGCTGGCTGGGTGGTGGGAAAGGCCAAGGTAAGGGTCTGTCCTGTGGTCTCTGCCTTTGTGTTCTCTGTTTCTGGCTCTTATAATGCCCGTGCTTTTTTTGAAACATGTTAAGAGTAACCATCAAAATGGAAAAACATTCTGCAGGAATGGGAGAAAGAAAACGTGTTAGAGCCACTTTGTTAGAATGGCTGAAGAGATATCAGGGAGATTGTGCATGATTTGGAATGAGGGGCTCAGAACCCAAGACCCAGCCCTGCTCACAATAGCTCTGAGCCCTTGATTAAGTTGCTAATACTCTCCAAACCACAGTTGGCCAGAAAATGAGAATAAGAATCATAACACCTCATTTACCAAGTTGTTGAGAGGAACAAATAATAGGAAAATCATGTTTTATAATCCATAAAGTACCATTCAGATATTTATTATAGTACACACAAGCTGTAGTGATATCTGAACACACTCCTGGAAAGCACAGCTGTATTGAAATATAATTCTGATACGTGCCTTTCAGAAAAAGAAAAATAGCTTCTCAAATTCTGTTTATCTGCATCTAAAGCAGAACCTAAACAATCCAAAATAGACTTTTATCTCTTTTGCTATTTAAAAAGAAAACCTCTGAGAAAGCTGATACCACAGCCTCTTTCTAGTAGCTTGTTATGATTCAATATGCATGTTGCCAGGATGTTCTTTGTGTCTTTCCATCCCATCTCTGCCCTTTTAGATGTAGTAGTGACCTCTCTACCCAACCCCCACGTACCCAAGACCACCTTCCACTTGCCATTTGTAGCCTCTTCACTCTCTTCTCTCATCTTCCCTGCTCTGTATTTTACCACCTGCCTCAGGCCCACTGTTTTAGACCCTGCTCTATGAGCTGACCTCCCTGAACTTACAACTTCTCCTGCAGCACTTGTCACCTTTTCTTAAGAAATATCTTTTTGGCCAGGCACAGTGGCTCACACCTGTAATCCCAACACTGGGAGGCTGAGGTGAGAGGATTGTTTGAGCCCAAGAGATCAAGGCTACAGTGAGGAGTGGTCTCCCCACTGCACTCCAGCCTGGGTGACAGAATGAGATCTTGTCTCAAAAAAAAAAAAAAAAAAAAAAAGGAAATTTCCAGCAACCTGCATCTCACAGACCCATCACTTCCTCCCCTGTCCTCCCTTCATATCCCTTTCTTCAGTCTCTGTAATTATAGCAAGGAGTTGGTTATCAGGAGCTCTGTATAACTCTATAAAATAATATATTGCATAGGTGTATCAAATCATGTACTTCCTCTAGGTAACTAATAAGGCGGAAAGCTTTGCCTGTGTGTCAGCTTCTCATGCTGTTCTTCAGACGCAGGATTTTTAAAGGGAATCCACTTGAAAACAATGTTACCACTAGAATTATTTTCTCACTAATAATTCCATTTCTTCAAGACTTTTTCATCTGTGACCTCTTTTCTGATCTTTTAATTTTTTTCTCAGTTTTAATATACGTACTGAAATGAGCCACAAACCGTGGACAAATAGATGCTTTTCAATTCAGGGAACATGAATATCGATTTGCAGTTTTTTCCATCATATTCCCCAAAACTGTCTCTCACCGAGAATTTGTTCTCTTTGTCTAACTCTGTTTAAAACAGGAATCACAATGAATCCTATTAGTTTTTATCATATTTAAGCTAAAACAATTATTCTCTATCTTGCATTTGGGTTGTATATTTTTTTCTTCCCAAAATACCAACATCTGATTAAGCCTAATCAGAATTTAGACCATTTGTCATCTTTAAACTTTAATTCAAACTTTTTTTTTTTTTGAGTTGGAGTTTCGCTTTTGTCACCCAGGCTGGAGGGCAGTGGCGCAATCTCAGCTCACTGCAACATCTGCCTCCTGGGTTCAAGCGATTCTCCTGCTTCGGCCTGCCAAATAGCTGGGATTAAAGATGCCTGCCACCACACCCGTCTAATTTTTGTATTTTTAGTAGAGACAGGGTTTCACCACATTGGCCGAGATGGTCTTGAACTCCTGACCTCAGGTGATCTGCCCACCTCAGCCTTCCAAAGTGCTGTGATTAACTGTGAAACCACAGGTATTTGTGGTTAATACACAAGGAAAGAGAACATTCTAACCTCATTTACTGTTATAAATTTATTTATTTATACATTTATTTATTTATATTTATATACTGAAAATTAACACCATACCGAGGTCAATAGTATGACACCTGATTGTGATGAAAACAAAAGGTTAAAATGGTTACTATGCTAAAACTGTACATTTCAAAATCCTATGATATTAAGAAATAAAAGATGTATGGACTTCAGAAAAGACTCAACACCTTCCAGTGGAGGCCAGCAGGGTTCCGTAGATGCACTGTTAAGTTATTAATAGACCCAATGTCTTCTCAGGTGAATGTCCTCAGGGCCAAAAGGCAGTAAAGAAAAACCACACCTGGTCCCTTTCCTCCCTCTAGAGGGTGGCCACCCAGGCACTGTACCAGGTCATAACGTTAGCCCTTGGGTTGTAGCTATGTCCCTGGACCAACCACTGTGGGCAGCCTCACTTGATGATTGTAATCATAATGGCAATAATCATAACAATAGATTAACCTAGGGCACTTACACTTTTCTGTACAGTGCTGCACATGGCCAAACGGAGCCCCATGCTCATTTGTGTGTCTAGGTGTGCTTCTCAGTTTTCATTTTACCAAGGCTGATGTGAGAATCGTCCCCTAAAACAGATTTTTTTTTTTTTGAGATGGTGTGTCACTTTGTCGCCCAAGCTAGAGTACAGTGGCGAAATCTCGGCTCATCACAACCTCCACCTCCTGGGTTCAAGTGATTCTCCTGCCTTAGCCTCCCAAGTAGCTGGGATTTACAGGTGCCTGCCACCATACCCAACTAATTTTTGTATTTTTGTAGAGACATGGTTTCACTGTGTTGACCAGTTGGTCTTGAACTTCTGACCTCAGGTGATCCACCCACCTCTGCCTCCCAAAGTGCTGACATTACAGGCATGAGCCACAGCATCCGGCCTCTAAAACAGGTATTTTTAATACACAAGTTACATGACTGTAAGAAGAATCTTCAGTTCATATTTGTACTACTTGAAACATTTCCATTATCTCATGCATTTGGTTCATGCAAATGCAGGTTGTATTTTCGGTAGCCCAATGTCTAAGGAAGGAAGGTTACACAGTTTGGATAAATTACATTTCAAAAATTTGTAAAGAAATTAGTTGGAACCCCGAATGTGCTTTTTCCTAGAAACAGGTTATGAGTAATGATTAGTTTCCTAAATCAGCTCCCAAACTCATATCTGTACAGCATTTCTTTTTTTGTTTCATTTTGTTCAGTGAACAGATATTTGTCATAATTCAGTGAGAGACAGAAATTAATTCTGTGGTCTAGGTATAAGTGAAGGGCTCTGAAGGTACAGAGCAGGAGCACATAATTCTAATGAGAAGATGAGGGAATATGTTGTGGAGAGGGAGATACGGATAGAATTTCAGCAGATGGGAAATGGGGGTTTAGTGTTTCTTTGCTGTATGTCTGCAGCACCTTCTCCATATTTGTCATAGCAGATATTACATTGTATCGTCATTGAATTATTGCTTATCTATCTTCTCGTTTGGACAGTTTGATCTTTGCACAAGAATTGGAGGAGAGTGTTTTTGGTGAACAAATCTACAGCATATATCCAGGTCAACATGATAGCCATTTGGTGAATGTTTGTCATGTCAAATAAATGAAAGGCATCATTTAGCAAAGTTCTAGAGGCAGGAAAGTATGTGGTTTGTATCAGGTGACAATGAGAGGAAGGATTGGAACCAGCTGACTGAGGCCTGAGGCCTTGAATGCCAGCAAACATGGTATCATTGAAGAAATAAGTTCTGATGCTTTTTTTTCAGCCACACTTAACTTCTATCCATACAGTTATTTTTTATGGGAGAATCTCTTTGGTGTTCCAGCTAAGGAGCCCATCTTCTTCTAGTATCAAAGAAGCATACACTTTCTCCAGGGAAAGGCAGAGATTGCAAGGCAGCAGTAATTTATCTCTGTAAATTGGTATAAATGAGCTAGTGGCTCACTCTCCATCAACCCCTCAGAGTTCACAATTGGAGAACAAAGGGTAGTTGCTCCCAGGAGCTTTCATGTGTACTTGCCTGACAGTCGGCTTCAAGTACATACAGCTTATTCAGAAAGTGGGGGATGTTTATAACTCAGGGACAGCTTGCATTTTTTAAAAATGTTTCCAGTCTGATTCTCTTTATTTGTACCACCCACACAAACATACATAGAAAATTTTGCTCAACTTTTCTTTGCATTACCAATTTATTTTTCTCCCTCCTCCACTTTAAAGTCTTAAGCTAATATTTTGCTGTTTATTTTGCATTTTTTAAAAAGCCAACACAACCCAGTCAGGAAATTTAGGTCAGAGTGACACTCACCCCAGCTGATGGCAAACAGCCTTGACTCAGAGCCTGAGCAGCCTTCGCTGGCTAGCTGCAGAGTTCGCTCTCTAGGCTTCAGTTTCACCACTATAATTATGAGTGAGAAGCCTATGGTTAATTACAATGCATGAATGGGAGATATTCCTGGACTTATTTGCATTCATTACTTGCTGGTAGTTTCTCTGTTGAGGTCTCCATCCTTGTTTTTACAGAGATTTTGGCAGTGTTTCTGCAGTTGGTGTGTGAATTTTTATGATCTGTTGCATGTTATTCATGCAATTTCCTGCCCTGTAATGGTATCAGTTTTCCAGACACAGAGGAATACACTAAAACCCAGGAGTCTGCATTAGCATAAAATGTCCCAGTTCTGTCAGTTTGATTAATTTGTCTCTTTGTCTCCACTCTATATGATAAGTGCTATTAATGGTTGCAGCACTTCATATGTCAAAGTCTTTCTTTCTAATGACTTGAAAATGCGGTTTATTTCCACCCTTTTTGTATTATTTTTCTCATTTAGCATTCCACTCAAGTATAGATTTATGCCATGCTCTTTCATTATCTTACTGGTTGCAGCACTGGAGTGATTACATATGGTGTAGAGTATGCGTAAAGATGTGATCCCAGGGGCAGCAGCTGCTGATGCAAGCTGAAAATAGATCCAGCATACGCTCAGCACTTTTCCCAGAGGCCTTTTATTTATTAGTAACAATCTTGGTACAGGACAGCTTGGATCCTCATTTAGCAGATGACTTTTTGCCTTTCTGAACACTGCAGTGACATTGCTCTATTTACTGACACTGCTGTGTAATTTTTTCAACTGCCTTGTATCTCAGCAATGACTTAACCTAACATAAATTGTAACATAATCTCGATATATAATGAACTCGAGAAGCGACAGGCTCCATTTGAAGTAATAGAGCTTGACAGATCTAAGGTTTAAATTAAATAATCCTATTTGTAAGACAGCATTTGTACATGGTACACTGCTTTAAAATGAATTTCTATTCTTCTTCAATGGTTCTTACACCGTTTTTAGTATTCTCTCTTTCAAAAGGACTTTTCTTCAGAGAGAAATGCATTGCAAAGCCAACAGCTCTTTCATAAGGAAAGAATAAGATGAAATGTTTTTTTTACCCAGTTCAATTACTGAACTGGAACCAGCATCATTTTGAAATGGGTGGTTATTAATCCAAACTGGCAAATCCAATAGCTCAGACTTTTCTATCAGCACAGTACATGTGTGATACAAGTATAATAGCAGAATTTAGAATTAAGATAATAGCTAACATTATGTATATGGTTTTAGGTTCAAATATATATATTTTCATATATTTGGAAAGTCTCGATAATAAATATACATATTCATTTTCCAAGTAAATCCAAGAAGGGCTCTTATTTTGTATTACTCTTTTTGAGAGATGTGCTTTCAGTAGGATAAGGAGAAAGTTCATTGTATATCTTAACAGATAACATGTAAATGACAATTTGTCACTGCATGATAAAATTGGCCAAATTGCAAAAATGAAAAGTATTAACATTAAAAGTTACAGACAAATGACAAATTGAGAGTATTACTTATTGGCAGGACCTATTAATATGATGAAGAAGCTTTGAAGAAAAATGAATTTGTAAATAGTGAGCAGACCTCTTTCTGGTGAAATAATAGATAAAGGAGGCAAAAAGCCCAGGCAAGTTAATAAATTTGCTTTTTGCTATTTTATGTGTGATTTTTTTTACCTGCCCCAGAGCCAGCGAGGTATCTGGACAATTCCCTCCTATAATCTGTTACTGCCTTTGAGATAGTACCATGATTTTTTTCTCTTTGGTAACAGGTTTTATATGATCAAACAGGGTTAAACCATGATTTCCTGCTAGGTTAAGTTAAAAATTAAAGCGGTGATTCAGAATAGAGACATAAAGTGTGATTGTTTTATTTTAGTGGGTATACAACCCATAATGTTGAAAGAGCAGTCATTCAAACCATTTCTAAAATAAGCAAAGCAAAGGACACTTGAGTAAAAGAGAAGACCCCCTTTTCCTGCCCACACACACATTTGCAGGAGCAAATATGAGACTACAGCATTTTATCAGCTGTGATCATTGTGGTTTATGTATCTTTAAAGTTTGTTTGGAAGTTTAGACTTGCCAGTAACCTGATGTAATGAGAGCAGCAGCTTGCCCCTGCCTTACAGATGCCCCCTAAGGCAGTAGCGAGGTGGTAATAATAGGATAGAAGGCAAGCAGGAGCTTGCCTGCGGGCTAATGTGCCTGCTTTCTTACTCTTTATTTTTGTCTTCCTTTCTTTCTCTCCCATCCTGCTTCACGCTCTTGCACACAAAGAGCACCCAAGCCGGTTCTCCAGGCTCATCCCTAATTCCCTCCTTATGACACAGTAATGTTAGAACTGATTTCATTCTCCATCTAGTGGCCTCAGAACAGTGGGCGATCTTGCTTGCTATAGGAGAAGTGATACTCAGGCATGACAAGATGAATTAAGGATGAGGTTTAAGTATTAACTCTTAATTTCCTAGCTCTTGTTCTAAATTAGATTCCATGTGGTTTAACTGTGAGAATGTGAGCATTTATTTGTATGTATGTCTGTCGCTGACACAGTGTTTGATCAATTGAATTGACCTTGTTTTTCCCCTTAAACACATAGACTGTATTATGAAAAAAGCAGCCCAAATAAAGAAAAACATTTCACATATCTTATCAGATATTTTACTGGGACCTCTGAAGATGATACTGCCAGCAGATCTGAAACAAGAACAAAAGCACTTCATTTTGATAAGTGGGACTTTGTTTTTCTCTCCAACCGTTTTATTTCCAGGATATCTTAGGAGAGTTCTCTCTGTTTGGGCTAAGCTTCCCAAGAAATGATGTAGACTCTGAAGGAGGCCCTTGGAGCCAATTATTTAACAAGTAGTTTGTAAACCAAAAAATAAAGGAAGAAATACGTTACCAGAGAGGGGCCAGGCAGAGGAAGAAGGAAGAAACTAACTTTATTGAGTATCTACTGTGTGCCAAGTGGATATGAAAGTAATTTGAGCAAAATAGCAAAGATGTGAGAATATGAGAAATAAAAGAAAGCGAAGGGACTTTCAAAGTTTTTTCTTTTAAATGGGAACATTGTGTTTTGCAGAAGTGTTTGAACAGAAGAGAGAAAAGGGAAAAGGCAAAGAAAAAAATAAAATTGTTAAAGTCTATCTAAAAAATTTATAATAAGGTGAAAGGATTCAGTCACTAGATCAGAACAAAATCAATTGAATTCCATACCAAGACAGTTGCTAGCAAGTAGAAATATAACATTCATTTTTATTCCTGTATTCCATTAGCAATTTCTGCCTCTTCAAATTCTTTTGAAAATAAAAGAAAAAAATCTGCATCTGAAGCTTTGCTTGGCTCTCAGTCTAAGGTCTGCCTCTCCCAGAAAACATCATCATGAAGCCCAAAATCAATGGGATTTTTTTCAATGGATAGTACAAGCCAATTTTGAGTCTGATTTAAAATTCACTGTATAAATTCATCCTGGCTTGCTACAGCTGTGAGTGTACTCTATTTTCTATTGCTGACTCTTTCAGTAAAACATACATCCACTCCACTTTCCGCACTTCAGATTTCAAGTGGAGGACAGCTATTAGAAGGCCTGCTCTCAAAACTGACTTGTTAGACCTTGTAGAACTTGCTTTAAAAGCTACCATGAAGATACATATGTGTCTACTTTTTGAAAATGATCTTTGATCCAAGAAAATTATAGCATTTGTATTTATGGGCATGCAATTATGCACTGAGCTCTTTTAAAGGACAGTTGTAAACAAGCTGGAGCCCATATACCTCTTGTTTTTGTTATCCCTTGTCCCACGAAAAAGATACATATGCCTAATTAAGTTAGGATTTATTAGCAAGGCCAGAAGGTGCTAATGGAACAGTAATTTTTACATATCAACTTTGACTTGGTGCCCTTTAGTTGGCAGCAAGGAGAAATGTTAAAAGATCTTGCTAACACAGCATGATGCATGGAATGTGAGGACATCAGGGAGTTCTTTTCTCCTGTGATATATGGAGAATCATAAAACCTTAGTCTTAAAAAAATCATCTGACCTAGCACTAAGAAAAGGACTATGTTTTATCTTTTGCATATCCCTTGTGTCTAATACAGTGATGATGAAGATGATTTTTAAAAATAACCTTTATTGAGCATCCAGGGTATGCCAGGCACTGCCCTCTGCACTTTACATGTTTAACTCATTGACACTTTGGAATTGCTACCATTATTATCTCCACATGGCAGGTGAGGAAACTGGAGTGGGAGAGGTTAATTAACTTGCTAAAAGGTCAGCTCCTAATCAGAGGAGCCAGGACTTCATACCAGGCAGCCTGACTCCACAGCCTAAGTTCTCAACCCCTTTCTTCAATGACAAGAGTAAGACTCACTAAAAATGCAGAAGTCTGTGTTTTTAACAGGTGGGAAACTGAGGTCCAGGGTCACAAACCAGTCAGCTGTAGGTTTGAAGACTCAGTGAGTATCTCCAGCTCTAGTTCAAGTTTTCTCTGTACCACACAGAAGTCACCATGAACCCAGCACTAGAAATTTGTCTTTACACAATAAATGATAGAAAGGATACTGAAAAAAAAAATGAAATGTAAAGTGATAATGGAGAGAATATCTGAAATCTGAAATAAATTTTCTTCATTTTTCTTTCACTTTATGCATTAATGAATGGCCCTCCACAGTTTATGTCAGCTGATCACATAAAGACATGAATGCCTAGGTCACTTTAACTTACGTAAGAACCTGCCTTTGTCAGGGGCCTCCTCTATTTTGAGACACTGAAAGAATAAGACTCCTCTAGGAAACCAGCTAGGCAGATTTTATAACCCAGTATAGCAAGCATGAATACTGGCTCCCAAAGATATCCATGTCCTTATCCCCAAAAACCTATGAATGTGTCATGTCACATAGGAAAAGGGACTTTGCTAATGTGATTAAGTTAAGGATCTTGAAATGGGAGAGTATCCTGAATGATTACAAGGGTCTTAAAAGAGGGAAGCAGGAGGATCAGAATCACAAAGTCTACTTTGAAGTTTGAAGTCCACTCGAGTGATGATGGAAGAAGCTTCCAGAAGTCGAAGTGGAGACCTTGGCCATAAAACTGGTGGATTGCTCCACAATTATGAAAATCGACAAACAGGTTCTGGGAGGAAGGTCACCTTTCCCCTGCTTTTTCCCCGTCTATGACCATGGCTGTATGCAACATTGTCTCACATTGTACTAGCTCATTTATTTTCCCAATCACCAGTCACCTTTATTTTTGATATTTTCTTATTTTTTTTTATTTTCATTCTTTAGAAATGGGGTCTCACAGTGTTTCCCAGGTTGGTCCTAAACTCCTAGCCTCAAATGATCCGCCTTCCTCAGCCTGCTGAGTAGTTGGGATTACAGGCCCAAGTCAACATGCCCAGCCATCTTTGGTTAGTTGGTTGGGTGTTTTGGGGATTTCGTTTGTTTGTTTTTTGAGACAGAGTTTTACTCTTATTGTCCAGACTGGAGTGCAGTGGCGCAATCTCAAGTCACTGCAACCTCCACCTCCTGGGTTCAAGGGAGTCTCCTGCCTTAGCCTCCGGTAGCTGGGATTATAGGTGCGCACCACCTCGCCCGGCTAATTTTTTGTATTTTTAGTAGAGATGAAGTTTCACCATGTTGGCCAGGCTGGGCTCGAACTCCTGACCTTGTAATCTGCCCACCTCAGCCTCCTGAAGTGCTGGGATTACAAGCATGAGCCACCATGCCCGGCCCATCTTTGTTTTTTAAAAGACCCTTCATGTCTCATAAGAACTTACACCTCTTTCTCATTGCCAGACCAGAATGACTTGTTGGGAAAGTATGCTGTTTTTAAAAATCCTACATTAGCCGGGCGCGGTGGCTCAAGCCTGTAATCCCAGCACTTTGGGAGGCCGAGGCGGGTGGATCACAAGGGCAAGAGATCGAGACCATCCTGGTCAACAAGGTGAAACCCCGTCTCTACTAAAAATACAAAAAATTAGCTGGGCATGGTGGTGCGTGCCTGTAATCCCAGCTACTTAGGAGGCTGAGACAGGAGAATTGCCTGAACCCAGGAGGCGGAGGTTGTGGTGAGCCGAGATCGCGCCATTGCACTCCAGCCTGGGTAACAAGAGCGAAACTCCGTCTCAAAAAAAAAAAAAAAAAAAATCCTACATTAGGCAGCAACTAAAACAACAGACATCAAAGGTGTCCATTTAAAGAAGACTCTAGGCTACAGAATTCTGAGCCCTATCCTCCTCCGTAATTTATGACTCTGAAACCTAAACTACCTTGAGTCTGCCTGTGAACTTCTACATAATTCCTTTTACACACTGTAAGGCGTCCCCAATGGCTTACAGTGGTACCTTGTGTTTGCCGATGGGGTATCCAGGTTGTGACTTTGATTAATTAGTTAGAAGCAACATAATGCTTTTCTTAATTGTTCTCAGTCTTGAATTGGCCTATACTCTCAAGAGTTTGCCAACTCTTCCTCCTAATGGCCTCTCTCTGTCTACATTTCCCTTCCCCAACACCACTGCTGTGTCCCGGCCACAATGGCGCCTTGCCTGGACTTCTGTGATTGGCTTACTGCCCGTCTGGCTTGTTCCCCAAATGCAGTCAGAGGAGCCTCCCTCATACTCTCCTGCCTGACACACTCCAGTGAGGCTCCTGGGCCAGCCTCAGTGGAGGACACAGAAGGGCCTCAGCCTGTCCCCTGCTCCCTTCTCCAGTTTCAACGTGCCCTTGCCCTAGCTGCTGCTCCTGCCACACCACGTTATGTGCTGTGTTCTCTCATAGGTCTTTGTACATTTCATTTCTTCCACGTGGAACACCAGCTCCCACTCAAAACCTAGCTAATCCTTCCTCAGGCTGCAGCTCATATGGCACCTCCTCAGATGCACTTCTGTCAGCACCTGCCCCTGTGATAATGGTTTGGCTGTGTCCCCACCCAAATCTCATCTTGAATTGTAGCTCCCAAAATCCCCATGTGTTATGGGAGGGACCTGGCAGAAGATAACTGAATCACGGGGGTGGTTTCCCCCATACTGTTCTTCTCCTGGTAGTTAATAAGTCTCATGAGATCTGATGGTTTTATAAGTGGTTTCCCTGTTCTCTTGGCTCTCATTCTCTCTTTACCAGCAGCCATGTAAGATGTCCCTTTGCTCTTCCTTCATCTTCTGCCATGATTGTGAGGCCTCCCCAGCCATGTGGAACTGTGAGTCCATTAAACATCTTTTTCTTTATAAATTACCCAGTCTCAGATATATCTTTTTTTTTTTTAAGACAGAGTTTTGTTCTTGTTGCCCAGGCTGGAGTGCAGTGGCACAGTCTCAGCTCACTGCAACCTCCACCTCCCAGGTTCAAGCAATTCTTCTGCCTCAGCCTCCCAAGTAGTTGGGATTACAGTGCCCACCACCAAGTCCAGCTAATTTTTTTGTATTTTTAGTAGAGATGGGGTTTCATCATGTTGGCCAACCTGGTCTCAAACTCCTCACCTCAGGTGATCCACTTGCCTCAGACTCCCAAAGTGCTGGGATTACAGGCATGAGCCACCACGCCCAGCACAGGTAGGTCTTTATCAGTAGCATGAAAATGGACTTATACACCCTATAAGTAAGAATCATACTGACAGTTCTTATCATGGCTGTGTTGTAATGACCTGTAGACTTGTCTCTGTCCCATCAGCCTAGAACCTCTCAGACCAAGTACCCTTTCCTTCATATTTGTTGCTTTAGGCCCCAGCACGGAAGACATGATAGAACCATGCAAAGTGGTCAGTATGCATTCGTTACAAGGAATAAGGTGATTTGTATCTTACATTGTAAAGGTGCTCACCAGAGACATTCCATATTGTGAATTCCCTGTGGAGGAGATTGCCTGGTGTTACTACCTCATCCTCCGCCTATAAACTTAATCCAGCTAAGTGCTGTAGTGTCACTGAGACTCACTGGTCTGTACCTGGGGCTGTATGCTTGTCATCTGACAAGCATTTGCACCCATGTTACTGTGAGGCAAAGGTGAACTGAAACACCTAGGGGAAGGCAGCTAGCTGTGGAGTGTTAATAATTGCCGACAGAATTGGCAGTTCATAAAGTTATGATATCATCCAGGACAAACCAATAGCAAATAAAATGGCCTTTTAGTCTGCATTCAATATAATTTGCTAAAAGTGTATTCTATGTGATGAACAAACAATGAATTCCAAATTCCCTTTTGTTTTGCACCTAAAAAATACACTGTTCGGGTCCCACATATATTTTTTGAGGCGTTTTTTTCTCTTTGCCTCACTCTCTTTCTGTGACTTTCTCTGCGACCCAGATATAGAAGTATCTTGTGTTCTTGTGCTCCCTCTCCTGGTCTTTTCTGTCTTTCAGCCAGAGCATATTCCTAGAATTGTACACCACTCAGGTGGGGGCCTGGGCATATGAACAAAGAAGCCAACCAGCGCAGCAGTGCTTGTTGTAAGATCTGGGGGGACCAGAAACAAATTTCCTTCATTTTTTACAGTCCATCTTGACTAAGTGAAAAAGGGCCGTACAGGCGCAGAAAAGAAACATGCCTAACATCCCTTTTGAGAAATAAAATGCTCTGTAGAAAAAAAAAATTGCCAAAAAACATTATAATAAAAAGCACCTGACACTATGTTTTTGAAACTATGCCTCCCCGGAGATATACAAATGCATGTATAAATGTGCTCAATCTGCTAATGGTGCTAATTACCTAATTATCTGGTCAGGTACAGTAATAAACCCCTTTGACATTCTGTTCCTTCCATATGCTAGATAAAGTGTTCTGATATCTGGTCTGTGACTGTATGCTGTGCACGCCAAGAGTCAGGATATGGAAAGATCATCAAACCCTGCTGGCGGCAGCACTTCACTTCAGGTCACAAAACTCTAAACAGGACAGTGCCAGGCCCCACCTTGAGGTGGCAGGACAACACTGTCCTTACTCCTCACCAGGGAGGCCTGTACTTCAGGGGGCCTCTGTGGCCTGCGCATGCTCTGAACTCTGACCCTGCTCACTTTTCTCCTGTTGCAGTTGCTTATTAGACATGTTATAATTTTACCTGTTACCTTACATTCTTTTTTCCCTATTTGACTTTCTGAAATGCCTTTTTACTAACTCTTTGGTCATTCCTACTTCAGTTTAGAAGAGGATTTTTCTTTTTTCCAAGCTAATCTAAAAGATAGTCATTCCCCAACCCCGCCACCACCACCATCTAAAATTCTCTTATTCTAACTTAGCAGGTTAAGGATGAACCAGTTTTGCTCATTCAACTTGCCCAGCCTTCATTTCCAAGTCAGCTTGCAGGCTTTTCTCGCTGTCCTGCAGCTCCAGCAGGACTGGTATGTGTGTCCTCTTCCATCTGTTTTGCCCCATGATTTTCCCAGCACTGTCTGCCTCTTCCCAACAGATCATTTGTCTTCCCACCGTATCATTCCCTTTTATGAGCCCCATTTGAAGTTTCCTTTAGGTAGGGTGGAGGGCACTGGTTTCTCAGGTAGAGAAGGGTGTTAATCCCAGTTACTGATGGCAGAGCCTTTCCTAGAAAGCCTGAGGCCGTTTTTGACATATGCTAAGGTCAGGATCACAGTATTTGGAGGGCAAAGGCTATCTCATGTTGGTTCTGCGCTCTCCATCTCCCACCTGCTCCCATCCAAGCGTCGTGGCAGAGTGGTGGCCACCTACATTCACCCATCATGTCTCATCTTTTGTTGTACCAGGAGTCTCAACAATGGTTAGGCCAACATCAGTTATTCTCCTATTTTATATATCATTCGTACGTTGTGAGTTCCTCCAGGAATTCTTACCTTTTTAAGACTACGTTTTTAAGACAGATTCTTTTTTATTATTATTATTTGAGACAGAGTCTCATTCTGTCACCTAGGCTGGAGTGCAGTAAGTAGCACAATCTCAGCTTACTGCAACCTCTGCCTCCCAGGTTCAAGCAGTCCTCCTGCCTCAGCCTCCCAAGTATCTGGGACTACAAGCATGTGTCACCACACCCAGCTAATGTTTGTATTTCTAGTACAGGTGGGGTTTCACCATACTGGCCAGGCTGGTCTTGAATTCCTGACCTCAAGTGATCGCCAGCCTCCCAAAGTGCTGGGATTACAAGCATGAACCACTGTGCCTAGCCCACAACAGATTCTTAAAACTGTGTTTTTTGCTTCTTCCAAGTTCACTTCGGCATCCAGCACAGTAAATGCTCAAGTCAATTTTTGCGTTGATTATTTAGTAACATTTATGTAAGATGCCTCATATGTACACAAAATACTTAGGGCTTTAGCACTTCTATGATCTAACGATGTTCTACCAATTTACCTTTTCTTAAATACTGTCTTCCAACTAGCGTTAAAACGTGACCTTTTGTTAATTCTTTCTAAACATGTAATGTTATTACCTTCTTTAAAAAAAATACGCTTTCCATCACAATGCAGATTTTTAACAGATTTTATTAGAATTTATGCAGAGGACATGTAAGAAGTATAAGACTTAGTCCTTTATTTGATTAGAAATTAGAAGAATTTTTTTATTGCATTTTAGGTTTTGGGGTACATGTGAAGAACATGCAAGATTGTTGCATAGGTACACACATGGCAGTGTGATTTGCTGCCTTCCTCCCCTTCACCTATATCTGGCATTTCTCCCCATGCTGTCTCTCCCCAACTTCCCACTCCCCACTGTCCCTCCCCCATTTCCTCCCAACAGACCCCAGTGTATAGTACTCCCCTCCCTGTGTCCATGTGTTCTCATTGTTCAACACCCGCCTATGAGTGAGAAGATGCGGTGTTTGATTTTCTGCTGTTGTGTCAGTTTGCTGAGAATGATGGTTTCCAGGTTCATCCATGTCCCTACAAAGGACATGAACTCATCGTTTTTGATGACTGCATAATATCTCATGGTGTGTATGTACCACATTTTCCCTGTCCGGTCTATCATTGATGGGCATTTGGGTTTGTTCCAGGTCTTTGCTATTGTAAACAGTGCTGCAATGAACATTCATGTGCATGTGTCCTTATAGTAGAATGATTTATAATCCTTTAGATATATACCCAGTAATGGGATTGCTGGGTCAAATGGAATTTCTATTTGTAGGTCCTTAAGGAATCACCACACTGTCTTCCACAATGGTTGAACTAATTTACACTCCCACCATCAGTGTAAAAGTGTTCCTATTTCTCCACATCCTCTCCAGCATCTGCTGTCTCTAGATTTTTTTAATGATCGCCATTCTAACTGGTATGAGATGGTATCTCAATGTAGTTTTGATTTGCATTTCTCTAATGACCAGTGATGATGAGCATTTTTTCATATGTTTGTTGGCCTCATGTATGTCTTCTTTTGTAAAGTGTCTGTTCATATCCTTTGCCCACTTTTGAATGGGCTTGTTTGTTTTTTTCTTGTAAATCTGTTTTAGTTCTTTGTAAATTCTGGATATTAGCCCTTTGTCAGATGGGTAAACTGCAAAAATTTTTTCCCATTCTGTTGATTACCGATTCACTCTAATGACTGTGTCTTTTGCCATGCAGAAGCTGTGGAGTTTGATTAGGTCCCATTTGTCTATTCTGGCTTTTGCTGTCAATGCTTTTGGTGTTTTGGTCATGAAGTCCTTGCCTACGCCTTTGTCCTGAATGATTTTGCCTAGATTTTCTTCTAGGGTTTTTATGGTGTTAGGCCTTATGTTTAAGTCTTTAATCCATCTGGAGTTAATTTTAGTGTAAGGTGTCAGGAAGGAATCCAGTTTCTGCTTTCTGCACATGGCTAGCCAGTTTTCCCAACACCATTTATTAAACAGGGAATCCTTTCCACATTGCTTGTTTTTGTCAGGTTTGTCAAAGATCAAATGGTTGTAGATATGTTGTGTTGCCTCCGAGGCCTCTGTTCTATTCCATTGGTCTATATCTCTGTTTTGGTACCAGTACCATGCTGTTTTGATTACTGTAGCCTTGTAGTGTAGTTTGAAGTCCAGTAGTGTGATGCCTCCAGCTTTGTTCTTTTTGCTTAGAATTGACTTAGCTATGTGGGCTCTCTTTTGGTTCCATATGAAGTTTAAGGTGTTTTTTTCCAGTTCCGTGAAGAAGGTCATTGGTAGCTTGATGGGGATAGCGTTGAATATGTAAATTACTTTGGGCAGTATAGCCATTTTCACAATATTGATTAGAAATTAGAAGAATTTCTAATCAAGATAGGTACGGTGGAATATTCAGATAACAATGCAAAACAGCCCTTCTATGATTAAATGCCAAAACTGGTGGTCTGGAAGCAAGTGCTTATTGTCCAGGTCATAAAAAGGAGGATCCAGTTTAATTGCCACCTCCTTTGCCAGGTTTGCCCTGGTCCTTTCATTCTATGTTGATGCATACCATCTTCCCTCTCCTCCATGATTTTCATAATTTGGAGTTTTGCAGTTGGGATTGGTGAAGGGGAGTCAGGAATGCATCTAGGCTTGAGCAAATGCTAGTAAATCAAAGAAAAGGCTAGGAGTCAGGCTCAAGAGGATAACTGGAGATGAGGCTGAATAGGGAGTAGATTTGGGGGAAATTTGGAAGGCTGGGCAGAAGAGAATCAAGTTTGCTTTGTAAACCAGGGAGTTGCTGCTTGAAACATAGTCCATGTCAGGAGCATTAACTCAGAGACTTTCCAGCCTCCCTTTGATTGACTATCCAGAGAGATCACAGAGGGGCAGGAGAGAAGAGAGATGGTATCAACAGAGAGGAGAGCTCTTGAGCACAGAAGTGGGATGTATTAGTTTTCCCTTTTGCTTTGAGTCTTTATATTTTTACCACAGTGGTGACTCTACCTAGAGATTCTTAAGCCCCAGCCTCCCACGCTTGTTAAAGAAAGAAATGATGATGCTATCCAGACACCTGCTAGCTTAGATTGAGGTTTTCAAAGCTACTCTTCTCTAGGAACGTGCCATTAAACTACTGTGGATGAGCTCTATGGATTCTCCCTCCCATGAACCAGCCATTTCTTGCTATAATAGTTCAAGGAAACTAGAGGGCTTGTTTTTCATTAAGGTTTCTTAGGTTTCTGATTTGCAACCTCAGTGACTAAAATTCCATCAAAATACTGGAACACCCCAGGGTAGTGTAGGTGCTTTAACTCACATCCTTAAAGATATACTCAGAAATAGTTTGATTCGTCCAAAACAAGAACACCTGGTGTTCTTGAGACTTGGTATATGTCAAAAACAAAAAGTTCATTTTTAGGAAGTTGGGATATCTTTATTTTTAGGAGAAAAGGTGTTTTCCCAGTTACGAGCTATAAATAATGAGGTCTTTCATAATGGTTCCAAGCCACGTTCAAAATAGATGGCCCGGAACAGCCTCCAAGGTACCATTCTGGATGCACCTGTGACTGACTTCCTTTTCTCATGATCCCTTGTGTTAGTGTGAAAAGTCTGTTTCAGCCCCACAGAAACTGGACACAACCAACAAGTCGTTGTTAGAAATTTCTTTCTCCTCTGCCTTGGCATCTCTGCTGCTGCCAGAGATGACACCATTGTCAAAAATGGGACCCTGCTGGCCTTTAATCCTAGCACTTTGGAAGGCCAAGGAAGGAGGATTGCTTGAGCCTAGGAGTTCATGACCAGCCTGGGCAACGTAGTGAGACCCCCCAACTCTACAAAAATGAAAAATAAATAGGACCTGCCTTCATGCTCCAGCAAAGTCCCAGATGCACTGCTCTTCCCAGCAAAGGCTTGCTCCCAGTTCCTGTTGATGGCATTTGCATGCCATGAATCTTCAGGACAAGAACCCCGTGGATTCAGGCAAAAATGGCACACATGACCATCCTGATAGATGGTATCAGCTCCCTTTTCATTCCCTCCCTTGACAGACAGGCTAACATACAGAAAAGATTAGAACTCAATTAAGAAGCAGAGAAGGAAAGCGGGTGAGTGACAAACCTGACTTCATGCTCCGATCTAGGAGTGTGGGTGTTGGATCATAACAATTTCTGCAGCCCTAAGAGCTACAGATCAGTATATTCTGTCTGGGAGTCCTGTAGCTTCAGGGCAGCCATTGTCCAATTCACATATGGGGTTTTGTGTTAATGGCTGCTGTTTAAATCCTCACAGAGCACAGATGGTGCCTGCATTGCATCAGCATTAACTGTTCTCCATTGGCAGAGCCCATTGCAGAAACACAAGAAGGGAGGAGAAATCAGAAGTGTATCGTCCCTTTGGCAAAATGTCTGGTTTCCATATATGATTTTTATCACGACTTACTGTACAGCCTTGACTAGCCCAGTCAGCATGTCTCAGCTTCTGTTTCATGATGGTTAGTAAAGGACTTAGATGAAAGAAACTAGACTGTAGAAATACTGTCATTGCTGCTGTATCAACCATGCTGATAAGGCATACTGTAGCTTTGTTCCTTCTGTAAGCCACAGTAACACCATTTCTATTGCCAAGGAAAGGGCTCTGCTTGAGAAGCTGATACATAGATCTTCAGAATTTTTAGTGCTTTTCCCTCAAAAACCTTTCAAGTATATTACCTACATGTCTTCAGCTTGTCTTTATTTATTCCTGTTTTGTACATGAAAGGGACAAATGGCAGCAGGTGTCAAGGTCAGATTGCTTTCCCTGCCAAAGACCAGTGGGCCTTCCCTGGTAGCACTGGGTTCTCAAGGCTATTGGATGATTAGTGGCATGTCAAGCTACTTGCTTCCAGAGGCAAGCAAGAAAATAATATTTTCCATGAGAGATGTGTGATCTCTCAGTTCTTTAGTTCTGATTTCAGATGGAAAATATGACTTCAGTTCTTAAAGAAAAAATTCCCTAACCATGTATGACAGTTGTTTTCAAGTATGTGTTGGATTGTCATGTGAAAGACGGGTTCAAATTGTCTGCTTGTCCCAGTGGGCAGTACTAGGGCTAGCTCAGTTTAGTTCAACTAATAGTTATTGAAATCCTAGGGTGTATGAGGCACATGCTTTCCACTGAAAGTGATGGGGTGGGGAGAAGGAGAGAAGAGGATATCTTGCTTAACTCATAATACCAATTATGGCAGAAGCCAGCAAGTTTGATATTGGTAGGAAAGTAAAATATTTGGTAAATCATGGGATACACCAAGAAGTTACGGTCTCCAATGTCTATTCATGGGTGAAGCAGGAGTAATATAAAAATGGACTTGGAAATTACTGCCACAGTGATCATTTCTCAGAGAACCCAAGTAACCTGGTAAGCAGAAGGACACCACATTGAAATACTACTATGGGAAGGAATTTTATATTCAAAATAAAAATGTAACCACTGGAAAGACAAGCAGAGCAAAAATTATATCTAGGTCAGTCTCTGTGGCTTATGCCTGTAATCCCAGCACTTTGGAAGGCCAAGGTGGGCAGATCACTTGAGCTCAGGAGTTTGAGACCAGCCTGGCTAATATAGTGAAACCCCATCTTTACTAAAAATACAAAAAAATTAGCCAGGTGTGAAGGCACATGCCTGTAATCCCAGCTACTGGGAGGCTGAAACACAAGAATCACTTGAACTCGGGAAGTGGAGGCTACAGTGAGCCCAGATTGTGCCACTACATTCCAGCCTGGGTGACAGGGTGAGACTCCATCTCAAAAAAAAAAAAATTATGTCTAATAAAGTCTGTAAGCAAATATAGAAACATAGGGTAGGGGCCCACTGAAGAGCACTAGGAGGAAATTAAAAGAGAGAGAAACAAAGTTGATATTATAGGAGTTTATGGGTCCTATTGTCAGGAAAATTGAAGTTTCCATGTTTCTATTCTCATGTGCAAAATTAGGTCAAAGGAGAGACATGATGTCAAAATTCAACTATATGAATAGCTACCAGAATTCTCCTCAACCAGTAGATGAATACCTGAGTGTTATTGATTTGCCACATTGACAGTTCCACCTTCCAGAAAGTAGAGGATACAAGGGTAGAACTGCCATTTGGGTTCTAATCTGGCTAAAAGGAATTAACAAAAGTATACATGAGAGGATCCTTAGAAGAAAGCGACAGTATCATCTTAAAGAACATGATAGTCAAAGATTTTGTACAGTCCAAATTCTTTCAAGACCTTTTTTATTGTGATTTTTTAAAATAAATAACAAAATTTCCCATATTTACCATTTTTATGTGTACAGTTCAGTAGTGTTAAAATCAGTTCAGTACTCTTAAGTATTCACATTGTTGTGAAACAGATCTCCAAAACTTTTTCATCTTGGAAAATCCAGAGCTCTCTGCTGGTTAAACAAGTCCCCCTCTTTTCCTTCCCCCTTGCCCCTGATACACACCATACTACTTTCTGTTTCTGTGAATTTGACTGCTTTTCAATGCCTCATATAAGTGGGATCACACAGAAGTTGTCTTTTTATGATTAGCTTAATTCATTTAGCATAATACCCTCGCGGTTCATCCACATTGGAACACGTGACAGGATTTTCTTCCTTTTAAGGCTGAGAGTCCATTGTATGTATCTACCACATGTTGTTGATCCAGTAACTCATTAATGGAAATTTGAGTTGCTTCCACTTTTGGCTATTGTGAATAGTGCTGGCTGTGAACATGAGTGTACAAACATCTTTTCAAGACCCTGCTTTGGATTCTTTTGAAAATATCCCCAGAACTGGGTTTGCTGGACGATATGGTAGTTCTATTTGTAATTTTTTTAGGAACCTTCATATTGTTTTCCATAGCAGTCGCACTACTTTGCAATCCCTTCAACAATGCACAAGGGCCAAGTGCAGTGACTCACACCAATAATATCCGAACTTTGGGAGGACGAGGCAGGAGGATTGCTTGAGCCCAGGAGTTCAAGATAAGCCTGGGCAACATAAAAAGACTATGTCTCTACAAAAATTAAAAATTAGCCAGGCATGGTGGTATGTTCCGCTTGTCTCAGCTGTTCTGGAGGCTGAGATGGGAGGAGCACTTGAGCCTGGGAAGCTGAGCCTTCAGTGAACTATGATCGTGCCACTGCACTCCAGCCTAGTGACAGAGTGAGACCCTCTCTTAAAAACAAAAACAAGAAAAAAAAAAATAAAAACAGTACACAAGGATTTTAATTTCTTCAGAGCCTCACTGACACTTATTCTGGGTTGTTTTTAGTAGTAGTCATCTTCGTGGGTGTAAAGTGAGATCTCATTGTTGTTTTAATTTTTATTTCTCTGACAATTAGTGATGTTGAGCATCTTTTCATATGTTTGTTGGCTATTTGTATGTCTTTGGAGAAACATCTGTTCAAGTCCTTTGCCCGTTTTTTAACTGGGGTATTTTATCCTTTGCTATTGAGTTGCAGGAGTTCTTTACAAAGGAGTTCTTTAAATGAGAGTTCTTTACATAGGGTTTCTTTATATATCAACTCTTTATTAGGTATAAAATTTACAAGTATTTCCTCTCATTCCGTGAGTTGCCTTTTTACTTTGTGTCCTTGGATAGAGTCAGTTTTTAAGATTGGTATAGTCCCATTTGTCCATTTTTGCTTTTTGTTTCCTGTGCTTTTGGTGTCATATCCAAGAAATCATTACCAAGTCCAATGTCATGAAGCTTTCCCCCTATGTTTCTTCTAGAGTTTTATAGTTTTGGGTTGAAGACATTTTGAAAGTGGTTTTTATGTTAATAAGAAAAAGGTAGAAATTATGCATATGTGGGGAAAGATGATTCAGGAGGGCTAGGAATGCCCAAAACAAAGTTCATATGAGGACCCTTTTCTCGAAAAAGGAGGGTAAATTGTACCAGCAGTTGTGTTTCATTCAGTTTTATTTTAAACACTGGAAAAATACGAACAACTATGGGAACATGCATGGAACCACAAATAAGGGCTTCAAGAAAACTCAAGCCCAAAATGAGTGGAGACCTTTCAAACAGGGCCACAGAAAATGAAAATGAATTTGTGGTTCTCTTTGGAACACAAAGATGAGGAAACCAACAGCTGCTTCTTGAGGCTAACTGTGTAGAATTGAGGATGGCAAAAAGCCCAGAGTTAATTTTATACTGAGCATCAAGGAGAATGACTGAATGAATGACCGTAAGACTGAAAAGTGAGAAAAAACTTGGAAAAGAGAATGGAAAACCGTAGGTAGATGAACAAAAAGAAAATGCTAAGCTTCCAGACTGGATGAAGTAAAGCCCCCAAACTACAAGGAGGAAAATAGATATGATAATGATAAAACTTGTTATGGTCAAAATCTTTCAGGGACTCTGGAGCTCAGGAAAGCATCAAAAGACTACAGATCAGAAATTCCATCGTAATTTTCAAAACAAAGAGAAGAAAGTAGATCTTTAAAAGTTTGACTGAAGAGCAGTTTCTATAATAGGAATGATCTCTGATTATCTAGACAAGCACACACTCTTGGGTCAAAAATTTGATTTTGCAAGGTTAAGATGAACACATGGCTTGTCAATAACAGATACTGGGAGGAAATAAGCTCAGAGATATTAATTGTAAGTAATAAGTGACCGTGAAATAAATCTGAGCATTTCTAAGAAAATAGGATCTAGGCAGAGAGGTGATAGTCTGTCCTCTGTACCAATGATTGGAGCATTTATTCAGTCCAGACATCTTCCAGGGATGTAGTCCAGGCAGTGTGGTTCAGAGGAGAGCAACAAGGAGGACGTAAGAACTCATAACTGACTAAGTCAAACTTTCTGTTCCTAAAACTTCACATGAAAAACCATTAGAAGGTGCTAATGAGAGGCTGAACTTCTCATCACTGGAATCCTTGAAAATGTTTTGTATTTTCTGGTTGAAGATCAGTGGTTCACAGTTGGTTTGAAATGACTAGAGGGTTGATAGGGTGAAACCAGACCTTGACTCAAGAAAATTCTGACCTAGGAAAATCAATGGTTTCTGGAATGGGGGAGGGTTGTTTAAAATGGAAATTAGGTATTTTTTCTAAATCTTCTTTTTAAAAATAATTTTCTTTTACAGGCAGTTTTTCAAATGAAACTATAAACCTTGATGCAGGTTTTACTACTTCATTAACATTGAGTGGGATGCTTTTCACTTTTATTTTACACTGAAAAAATGTAAAAAGTTACTACTATTTCATGTCTATTTTAAGATCTACACTTATACTGAAATTGGATTTTTAAAAATTATTCTGTGAACTTCATTATATAATCTTTCAGAAGGGAGATTTTCTGTTTTCATTGTGTGCTTTTATAGTAAATAGAAATACAGTTCCTTGTATCTGTATCATATATGACTTTTGCCTGTCACTAACCTAGGTAATAAAACCATCTATACCTGAATGAGAAAATAATGAGTGCCACATATGAAGGAGGTGAGATGAGATGGGCAAAACCACCCAGTTGAAATGAAGGTTTCACATACCCAAGTTATTGCCAGTTCTCAGGAAAGACAATATGGAATATTTGCTTTTGGAAACTTCTTCTGTTCTCATCAACCCTGAAACAACCAAAGAAATACCTAAGGGGAAGTTTCAGCCATTATATACACCATGATCATTCTGAGCTGACTGTCACAGCTAAGGGACACATAATGCTCCCTCTAGATGTCAGCTTCATCCTGCTGCCTTTCCACTCTGGAACAAAGCTCTCGTGCCATGTGACTCCGTGCCAGACAGGCATTTCTGCTTTGTCTTCTAGATTCTAAGGACTGATACTTAGCTGAGCCTGATAATTCACCAAATCTCATGTGATAAAAGGGCTTCCTAGGATTTGCAGAGTTTCACTGAGCAGGAAAGGGACACAACAGTTATCTTCATTCTTCAGGAGGAATCTAGGCACTGGAAAAATAGAACCAATTATGAGATTCACCTTACCTTCTGCATACTGAAGATGTACTGCATCCAGTTGGCAAGACTTCTTTGGGTAGAGCTATAGAAAACTGAATACTTTAGAGTAATAAAACTTATAATAATGTGTTTCCATATGAAATAGCATTTCTTTCCTGGTTCACTTCAGAGAAACAGCAACAGGCAGACAGGGAGCATGAGAGTTGAACTCTGCCGTCGGAAGACTTGAGTTAAGCCCTGGATGGGCAGCCGGTGACTTTGGGTAAATTCCTTCACCTTTCTGGGCCTTGGGCTTCTTTTCTGTAGAGTGGGTGATTAAGTCAAGGAAATAGAAACCATGCCAGGTGTTTCAAATAAAGGGGCTATCAAACAGGAAATTTGTTACACAGGTGTTGGAAAACTGGAAGAATAGAAAAGGGAAGGAGAGCTAACCTAATGATTAATGACCGCAGGAAGCATCTACCACTCCTAGGACTGGAGGGAATGAAAGGGACCTGTGAGCATGATGGGGGAGGGGCTGGTGCCTCAGGAGCTGCTGCTGTGGAGCAGAAACCCCACCACAGAGTCAGGGATGCAGCCACTTCCAGAACATACCACCAAGGAAGGAAAGATAAACAGAACAAGAGAGAGAAGGAGCCACAGTGTCTTCATGCCTCCCACCTTCTGAGTTCCCGCCTGTGCACCTGCTGGCAGGTCCGATAATAAGTTGACCAGCAAAAGAGCCCAGGAAATGGAGTTTATGAACTCCCAGCCTCAGCGCAGAGGAGAATATAAGAAAAGTGGATGTGAGTCCGAGAGACAATAATAAATAACCAACAAATGAGTTTATAACATCAAACTAAAATTTAGTTAAATGATAGAAGTCAAAATTAGTAGTTGGTAAGGACTACTTCAATTCTCCAGTTATGTTTGTATTAAGGCAGTATTTAATTAAAGTAGTGTTACAGAGATACGCACACAGAGAGAGTAGTTTTGGTTCTGGCCTGAACAGTTTCTGAATAAAATTTTTAAGATTTTTTTAAATTAAAAAAGTTTGTATTAAGTCATGATTTAGGAAAAACTACAACTTGCACATTTCCGCAAACCCCATGACAGAAGAAATCATAGCAAAAATGTGGGTTATGGTAGAGTCTATCTTCAAGAGTTCCTGAGAATAATTGCAGGGAGTCTTGAGTCTGTGAACTGATTCAAGTCATGATTCTCTATCATGGGAATTCAAGTCAGGTCTTTGCTCACTGAGCCTACAAGATTTTCCTTTTTTTACTAATCAAAAAGTACTTTGGTGGCCTGACCATGTTTTTCAGCCCAAAGTTGAAGTCAAATGGAATTTCACTGTTTGACCTCTACCCTGGGATGCCATCACCCCCTCCTTAAATCAGGGAGTCCATTTCAACTGCAGGGGATAAGTAACGTGTGTGTGTGTGTGTGTGTGTGTGTGTGCGCGCGCGTGCGCGCACACGCGCACATGTGTGTGTACACGTGTGTGCGTGCATGTGCATGCATGCATGTGTGTATTGTCAGGGCCAGCTTCATGAGCATAAAACCTGTGCAACTGATTGCACAGGGCCTATGCTTAGAGGGGTCCTGCACTTTGTTTAATGTTCTCCTGTCACTTTGGAAATTCTTAATAATCTATGAACAAGAGGCTTACATTTTCGTTGTGCACTGGGCTCTGCAAACCATCTAGCCAGTTCTGGTTTTGTGGTAGGGGAGGGCAATTGTGAATAGAGGACCAGAAAAGGTCTCAGTGAGAAAACAGTATTTGAGGAAAAGCTGGAAAATGATGAGGGAGTGAGACATTCCCTTCTTTTACTTATTCTGAAGAACTTCAACTCAGCCCTCAACATTTGGCAAGTGTTACTTGCTCTAAGCAGCCTTATACTAATTCCCTTAGCAGTTACTGCTCTAGCCCTGTACCCCCTAACACCCTTAAATACCCCTGTTGCATACTCAGGTGACACTGTAAACATTTATATTGAACATCTGTCTCCCCAGTCACTTGTTAGCTCCCTGGAGAAAAAGGTGGTGTTTTATTCATTTTTGTAGCAACAGCAATAATACTGGTTGTTACTTAATGCCAGAACCTGCTCCAGAGATTTTACTACAAGATAGACACTGTCAGTATCCCTGTCTTACAGTTGTAGAAACTGAAGCATAGAAAGGCTAAGTATCCAGCCCAAGTGACACAGCTGGTAGATAGCAGAGCTGAGACTTGAATCCAAGAAAGTGGAGTCCAGACCTTGCATAGTACACAGTGAGTGCCTAGCACATTGTCTGAGAATGAAAATTGAGTATGGTTGGGCACTGTAAGCTCATGCCTGTAATCCAGCACTTTAGGAGACCAAGGCAGGAAAATGGCTTGAGCTCACAAGTTTGAGGCCAGCCTGGGCAACATAGTGAGACCTCATCTCTTAAAAAAAAAAAAGAAAGAAAGAAAGAAAGAAAGAAAGAAAAAGAAGAAAAAAAATGAGTAAAAAAAAATTGTGACTGAATGATCAGAGTCTCAGGAGTAAAACTTACAAATAGAAGGATTTTTACATTGTGGCTGCAGATCCAAGTTTATACCTGCACAGGAGAGAAAAGACACTTTATGTTTTAAGCCACACTTACTAACACAGATAGTGATTTTCTTTAGCTAAAAGAACCACCATATGAAATGACATATGTATAAATCAATTTCAATGTTGATTTAGTATTTATATTATTACCTTAAGAATAGAAAAGAAGATAAACTCTTATCTTTACCTAAAATTCATAATAAAATTGGCCAGGCACAGTGGCTAACACCTGTAATCCCAACACTTTGGGAGGTCAAGACAGGTGAATTGCTTGAGTCCAGGACTTTGAGACCACCTGGGCAACATGGCGAAACCCTGCCTCTACTAAAAATAATAAGAATTAGCTGGGCATGGTGGTACATGCCTATCCCAGCTACTCAGGAGGCTGAGGTGGGAGAATCACCTGCGCCCCAAAGGTTGAGGCTACAGTGAGCCAAGATCGTGCCACTGTACTCCAGCCTGGACAACCAGAGTGAGACCCTGTCAATAAATAAATAAATAAAATTAATACTAGGCCAGGTGTGGTGGCTCACACCTGTAATCCTGGAACTTTGGGAGGCTGAAACAGAAGGATCCCTTAACCCAGGAGTTCGAGACCAGCCTGGGCAACATAGGGAGACCCTGTCTCCAAAAATAATAAAATGAAAATTAATACTAAAATAACCAGAAGCTTTGTTGAAATAGTAAATTAATTTAACAAATACTTCCTAAATGTCTAGCATGCTGCTTTGGGAAGAAGAATGTGATAACATGGATATGAATTTCAGAAAATTAAGATGAGGAGTGATGCCTCATCACTAAACCAGTCTTCATCCTGCAGAGTGGGATGCAGTGCAGTTAGAGAGAGAGAGTGGCAAGGGAGCGTTAGTTGTCACCAGCATTGCTTTCATCATCTGATAAGTACCTTGCTGTGTAAATACAACTCAGAGGGGTTGTTAGTGGTCTAGAGTTTTAAAAAACCCTTAGACATGAGTTCATTACCTTTATCTTCCTGGTTCCTGTAGTGTGTAAGAGATTCAGCTTCATCAGGAAAGTGTACATGGTGTTGCTGAAGGTATAAGTTTCCCTTTTTTTGTAAAGTTGTGATTAAGGGATCTTGAGAAGCATGCCAGTCCTCTTCCAGGGAGCAGTCACTTGTCCTCCGGATTCATCTGATCAGCCTTCTGCCGATGGGCTCAATGCTACAGCCGTGTGTACATACTGCCAAAACCAACCAGCGACACCTTAATCATGTGGCTTAACTAGAGAATGATGTTCCAAGTCTCAAAAATTCTCAGACCCTATTTTGAATAAATGCCTGAAGGCCAGCTGCCTCATCCCTGTCATAGTCCAGAGATGGAACTGCTATAAGTATCGCTGTAAGCTCTGTCCTGCAGCAAAATGGATATCTCATGAAACACTGAGGTCCCCAGCTATGCAAACAGCCCCCAAACTTTTCTCTACTAGTTGAGTTTTCATCAGCCCATCTTCCTTTCAGCATAGAGGTGGTATGTTAGAACCAAATGGAAAAAAGGGTTAAGGATCATAGTTACAGCGTGTCGAATTTCAGCACATTGTCGGCATGTTAACTTGCACCATCGGACACGATAGCCTGGCCTTATTTCTTTGAGGGTTGAAGCAACTCAAATGTGCCAGCTGCTAGCTGAGGTCATCACCTCCTAGGAAGCAGTCGGTGGGAGGTTGGGGGGTTACT
Source organism: Saimiri boliviensis (assembly GCF_048565385.1). Lineage (NCBI taxonomy): Eukaryota > Metazoa > Chordata > Mammalia > Primates > Cebidae > Saimiri > Saimiri boliviensis. Next base: position 78,795,399 of record NC_133452.1, read on the forward strand.
TCCTGCCCTCTCCCAGGTCTCAGCCCCACATGGCACACTGTAGTCTGCCCCCAGTGTGTGATCCCATCTCATCTGTATCAGAATGAGTATTGCACAGTATGAGACCAGGTAGTTACATATTTAAGTGCGATGAAAAAATATTCTTCAAAATGAGGTATTCAAAATATTTTCATTCAAAATGCAAGACTGTTATCCCAAGTTGTCCCTAATACCGTATTTTGCATTTGTTTCTCATACCTTGAGGCTACTGCTGACCAGTGGATTTTAGCCTAGATGAGTCTGCTTTCCTTAGAGCAGAGGGACACAACTCCATTAACATCGAATTGGAACTATTCTGCTATTTCTAAGCACTTCATTCCATTTTAACTTTATGATCATTACTTTTTAAAATACCATTTTTATGGGTTAGTTTTGTGTGTGATTCTCCACCTCCCATCCCCTCTTATTTTTTCCCATTACTTGGGCCTTATTCGTTAAGAACAAAAAAGTAAGTAACAATGCAGACCTGTGGTCATGGTGTCATGAACATACAGCTTTACACTGGTACCTGAATATTTGCCTTCTGAGTATAATTAATGAATGTAAATTGTTCCTGAAAATGGGTAGACAGTGCCAGCTTCTCAAGATGGAGGCTAAACTAGTACTTAGGAAGCCTCTGTCTGTTGTAACACTTGCTGGCAGGTATGAAGGGCACATGCTTTCTGTTTTGTGTGTCTGGAGCAATTACTACTACCTTAAGTAGACCAGAGATGATTTCGTGGGAGGGACTGTTGTGGCAGTTCAGAAAGTAGCCATCATATCAAAGTAACCCTTGACCGAGAGCAGAGACTCCAGGTGTTCTGATAAAAGTGTTCAAGGGGCCCCCACAGATCTCAGTAGGCCCCTCAGCAGTCTCCTGAACTTGTCTGGATTTCTCAGTTGACAGCTAGTCATATAGTCTTGCAATGGCCTTTCCATTGTTGACTGACTTACGTTGTTACTTAGTTAACTTTTCATCATTTGTACCTCTTCTACAAAGCTAAATGGTAGGTCTCTTGAGCAGGGGCCTGAGTCCTGCACACATCCTTCCCTCACACCACTTAGCACAGAAGAAGAAACAGGCCGGACTTAGTTTGGAATCCCAGCTCTCTACTTACTAGCTCTGTGACCATGGATAAACTCCTTCAGCTCCCTGCTTCACAATTTCCTTATCTACAAAACAGGGACAGTCATGCCTGCCTTGCAGGGTGTTAGCAGTGGTAGACACTAGGAGATACTTGGTGAACGGTCATTCTGGTACATCCAACAAAGCCTCACACATAGAAGCTAAGTAAAATCTTGCAGACTTAAATATGACAAAGCAGGATTGAAACCAGTGTGGTAGATGAGCTAGTTATGGGCTCTTGAACTTTCATGGCGAGGGCACCATTTCCTCTGCCCTTGGGCTTAAATGACAATTTACAAATCAGGTTTTTTATCTGTGACTTTTTCATGACCATAGGATGATCATTTCAAGGTCAGCATGTCTCCTAAGCCTCATGATCTAAGGCGTATTGTTGATTTGTGATGTGCAGACTTTGCCCATTGACATCGTAGGTCCCATTCATGCATTTAGGCATCAGCTCTTCCCTGAGCAGAGATGTTTTCTCCAGCTCCTTGCAGCCATGTGGCAGAGGGTTACTCCCAGTACTACTTCTTGACCCATGGATATCCCTGGCTGCTTTTTTTTTTTTTTGGAGACAGAGTTTCACTCTTGTTACCCAGGCTGGAGTGCAATGGCGCAATCTCAGCTCACCGCAACCTCTGCCTCCTGGGTTCAGGAAATTCTCCTGCCTCAGCCTCCTGAGTAGCTGGGATTACAGGCACGTGCCACCATGCCCAGCTAATTTTTTTGTATTTTTAGTAGAGACGGGGTTTCACCATGTTGACCAGGATGGTCTCGATCTCTCAACCTCGTGATCCACCCACCTCGGCCTCCCAAAGTGCTGGGATTACAGGCTTGAGCCACCGCGCCCGGCCCCCTGGCTTCTTTAGAAATTTTCTTTTAAAAGAGGCCACAGTGGAGGATAATGGTAAGGCTTACTTAGACCCACAGCATCAAAAAAAAAAAAGAAAAATGGTGATAAGGATGGGAGTATGAGAAAAACTGTGTGAACAGTATAAATAGCATTGAAATTAGTTTCCTACGTTTCCCATATAGTGGGAAACTTTTGCCAAAACTCAAGAAGTGCCTTATCCACCTGTTCGGCACATTACAGAGGAGCATAGGATCATTATGGGGGCAGGGGTCAACCCTGCATTAATTCCATCATTTCTTTCTTTGTGGTGGAGCCATGTGGCAGTAAAGGAATAGGTCATGTGACATTCTTATCACCTTCTTCAGACATAAATACACATGTCCTTGCTTTTTTACTTTCTTTTAAAGATTCCTGGAAGAAAAAGACATAAAACAGATGTGTTGTCAGTACTATATTTGCTGACTCTATTACTATGTCAGCTTAGCAGCATATAAAAGTGTTGGTCAGTTGAGCTCCTTTTTAACACTGGTACTGTGACACAGGGCAGTCAAAGACCCTTGCCTGCCTGCCTTTGATAGGTTGATTGATTTGGTTAGATGGTATTGTCACCCTCTGTACACAGCAGTAGTATGTTAGGACACAGTTTGACTTATGACACAATTCAGTAACATACATGCTTTTAACAGATATTTACCATGTTAGAAACCCTAGGTTAGATTAGACGCAAGGTTATAAAGAGAAACAGAACCATTCCTGATGTGAAGGAGCTTGCTCTCTTATGGTAGAAACAGACACAAGTATAATAAAAGGGAGATGGCAATGATTGCCCATATAGAATTTGTAATGTCAGTCTGGTAGTCATAGCTTTTTTTTTTTTTTTTTTTTTTTTTTTTTTTTTTTTTTTTTTTGAGACGGAGTTTCGCTCTCGTTACCCAGGCTGGAGTGCAATGGCGCGATCTCGGCTCACCGCAACCTCCGCCTCCCGGGCTCAGGCAATTCTCCTGCCTCAGCCTCCTGAGTAGCTGGGATTACAGGCACGTGCCACCATGCCCAGCTAATTTTTTTTTTTGCACTTTTAGTAGAGACAGGGTTTCACCATGTTGACCAGGATGGTCTCGATCTCTCGACCTCGTGATCCACCCGCCTCGGCCTCCCAAAGTGCTGGGATTACAGGAGCTTTTTTTTTTTTTAACCAAATATCTCTGGACTCATCATCTGACAGAAAAAGAAGTTTTTATTTTGGAATCTTAAGTACTTCAAACAGATTAACAGTTAAAATCCCATTCAGTTACATTTCTAAGAAATTTCCCTTACTGGAAAGAATGCAATGATATGAAATCAGTACTGCCCTAGAGAATCCAGGTCATTTCCTCATCTGGCTATAGGAGCTGAGAGGACAATGTCATTCATTCTCTCTAAGAGGAATGGAGAGGGCTACCAAAAGTCCTTGCAAGAATTTTGGCTCTGAGTGCTGCAGTGGGTTTAATACACAAAGAAGTCAGCCACAAAGCCTGCTGATTCACCTTGCTGTGTACTCACTCCCCCAGCTAAAATTTTCTGTCACTGCTATCATAGTTCCCAGCAAGGACCCCAGGATTACTGCTTTCATTTGATTTGTACAGGATTTGAAGACCTGCCTCGCCTTCCTGTGGGGTGAGCAGTGCTTGCAAAACCTAGAGGATGTGTGGTTTTACGTTCAGGGTAAGGAAGCCTCCCCTGATGAACACCAGCAAGTTTCATCCATTTCCATCTGAAAAAACAATTGGCCTTAGGCAACATATTCTTTTTTTTTTTTTTTTTTTTTTTTTTTTTTTTAGAGGATGACGTTTTTTTTTTGTTTTTTTTTTTTTTATTGCATTTTAGGTTTTGGGGTACATGTGATGAACATGCAAGATTGTTGCATAGGTACACACATGGCAGTGTGCTTTGCTGCCTTCCGTCCCCTCACCTGTATCTGTCATTTCTCCCCATGCTATCTCTTCCCACCTCCCCACCCCCCGCCCCTCCCCCATTTCCCCCCAACAGACCCCAGTGTGTAGTGCTCCCCTCCCTGTGTCCATGTGTTCTCATTGTTCAACACCCGCCTATGAGCGAGAATACATGGTGTTTGATTTTCTGCTCTTGTGTCAGTTTGCTGAGAATGATGGTTTCCAGGTTCATCCATGTCCCTATAAAGGACGTGAACTCATCGTTTTTGATGGCTGCATAATATTCCATGGTGTATATGTACCACATTTTCCCTATCCAGTCTATCATCGTTGGGCATTTGGGTTGGTTCCAGGTCTTTGCTATTGTAAACAGTGCTGCAATGAACATTCGTGTGCACGTGTCCTTGTAGTAGAATGATTTATAATCCTTTGGATAGCAGATCTACAAGAAAAAAACAAACAAGCCCATTCAAAAATGGGCAAAGGATATGAACAGATACTTTACAAAAGAAGACATACAGGAGGCCAACAAACATATGAAAAAATGCTCATCATCACTGGTCATCAGAGAAATGCAAATCAAAACCACATTGAGATACCATCTCACACCAGTTAGAATGGCGATCATTAAAAAATCGGGAAACAACAGATGCTGGAGAGGATGTGGAGAAATAGGAACACTTTTACACTGTTGGTGGGAATGTAAATTAATTCAACCATTGTGGAAGACAGTGTGGCGATTCCTCAAGGACTTAAAAATAGAAATCCCATTTGACCCAGCAATCCCATTACTGGGTATATATCCAAAGGCAACATATTCTTAATTGTCTAAGTCGTTGTGTGTGAGTGGGCATGCATGCACACACACACGTGTTGGTGTGCATATGCAAGCTGTGCATAAATAGCACACTTTCAATCTGTGTGAAATATAATGGATAAGCAGCAAATGACAGTAGGCTTAGCCTCTGAAGATTTACCAGGAAAAAAAAAGACAGCTGCATGGCAGAGCTGCTGCTAATAATTAGAGAAGGAATGGCCCATACCCTGTGCCACTCAGTAGCTTCACCCATTTAAATGACAGCTGGTTTGTTTAGCTCTGCAACCCCCATTCATTATGGGCCAGAAGTTTATTTCTTCTTGAGCACATTGCTTTTGATTGTCATCATCTCTGGTGAGATGAGATCATCATTATAAGATCAGGTAGGACATGATGACCAAAAGTCCCAAGTAGAAACCATGATGGATGGGCAAAACGCAAGTTGTTTTTCATGTCTCTTTTAACACTGTAAGTGAAGAAAAACTACTTTTGCGACTCCCTGGACTTAGTCTGTAGCAGGGCCACATTGCCATTTTTGTGGTTGACAAGAAAACGTTAAGGCTTTCTTGGGCTCCAGCAAGCTGCAGGAAGTGTCACAACACTCCCCCCTCATGTAGAATGGCTCTCAACACGACTGATTGGGAGGGAAATTAATAGGCTCCCCATTGTCACCGTGCATTTTTGCCAGGATATTTCATTAGTGTAAACACTGAACCCGTTGTCATCTTGTTTAGCCACTTGACCCTGGTGATTTTCAATTCTGCCTGTGCTGTGATGGAGTACAACAGTGGCATGTGCGAGACAGGCACTAATTATTGGAAGCGGAATCATTGCTGACCCAGTACTACAAGATTAACTGCCCCTTTGCAGTCTTTATTGTGGGACATTAGCACTGTCTGGTTATCTTGCTTCAGTTGAGGGATTCGGGACAATAGTGGTGCTGATGGTAATGTTGGCGATTTCCCTGTTTGTTTTGCAGGTCACGGCCAGGGGCTTTGGGCCACTGTTACAGTTTGCCTACACTGCCAAGCTGTTACTCAGCAGAGAAAACATCCGCGAGGTCATCCGCTGTGCTGAGTTCCTGCGCATGCACAACCTGGAGGACTCCTGCTTCAGCTTCCTGCAGACCCAGCTCCTAAACAGTGAGGATGGCCTGTTTGTGTGCCGGAAGGATGCTGCGTGCCAGCGCCCACACGAGGACCGCGCAGACCGTGAGAACTCTGCAGGAGAGGAGGAGGAAGAAGATGAGGAGACGATGGATTCAGAGACAGCCAAGATGGCTTGCCCCAGGGACCAGATGCTTCCAGAGCCCATCAGCTTTGAGGCCGCTGCCATCCCCGTAGCAGAAAAGGAAGAAGCCCTGCTGCCAGAGCCCGACGTGCCCACAGACACCAAGGAGAGCTCAGAAAAGGACGCATTGACGCAGTACCCCAGATACAAGAAATACCAGCTTGCGTGTACCAAGAATGTCTATAATGCATCATCACACAGTACCTCAGGTTTTGCAAGCACAAACGGGGAAGATAACTCTAGCAACAGCCTCAAGCCGGGTCTTTCCATGGGGCAGATTAAAAGTGAACCGCCCAGTGAAGAGAATGAGGAAGAGAGCATCACACTCTGCCTGTCTGGAGATGAGCCTGATGCCAAGGACAGAGCGGGGGACATCGATATGGACCAGAAACAGCTCAGCCCTGCCCCTACCCCTACGACCCCAGTTGTGGCCGCCTGCCTGGAACGATCCAGGAGCATGGCCTCACCCTCCTGCTTGAGGTCTCTGTTCAGCATAACAAAAAGTGTGGAGCTGTCTGGACTGCCCAGTACATCTCAGCAGCACTTTGCCAGGAGTCCAGCATGCCCTTTTGACAAGGGGATCACTCAGGGTGACCTTAAAACTGACTATACCCCTTTCACAGGGAATTATGGACAGCCCCACATGGGCCAGAAGGAAGTGTCCAACTTCACCATGGGGTCGCCCCTCAGGGGGCCTGGGTTGGAGGCTCTCTGTAAACAGGAGGGAGAGCTGGACCGGAGGAGTGTGATATTCTCCTCCAGTGCTTGTGACCAAGTGAGCACCTCGGTGCATTCATATTCTGGGGTGAGCAGTTTGGACAAAGACCTCTCTGAGCCGGTGCCAAAGGGTCTGTGGGTGGGAGCTGGCCAGTCCCTCCCCAGCTCGCAGGCCTACTCCCACGGTGGGCTGATGGCCGACCACTTGCCAGGAAGGATGAGGCCCAACACCAGCTGCCCGGTGCCAATCAAAGTCTGCCCTCGCTCACCCCCGTTGGAGACCAGGACCAGGACTTCCAGCTCCTGCTCCTCATATTCCTATGCAGAGGATGGGAGCGGGGGCTCGCCCTGCAGCCTCCCTCTCTGTGAGTTCTCCTCCTCACCCTGTTCCCAGGGAGCCAGATTCCTTGCCACAGAACATCAGGAACCAGGCCTGATGGGAGATGGAATGTACAACCAAGTGCGGCCCCAAATTAAATGTGAGCAGTCTTATGGAACCAACTCCAGTGACGAGTCTGGATCGTTCTCGGAAGCAGACAGTGAGTCGTGTCCTGTGCAGGACAGGGGCCAGGAGGTAGGGAACCCACATAAATTCAAGCATGTGACCCACTCTTTAGGTCCTTTATCTGGACTGTTCTCTGCCCCCCCATCACTCCCAGATCATTCTTTCTGAAATTAAAGATGACAGTAGAGAGACTGCCTCCCCCATCCACAGAGGCAGGATGCTGAAGGTGATTCCACATTAAACACTTCTGTCCTAGAAAGGCACTTGATATTTGATCCGGATCTCAATACTCAACAAACAAAGGCAAGATACTGAGTAAAAAACACTGAAATCTAATGCATGAAGTACTCTGAGGCACTCCAGAACCCCCCTTCCTCCTCCCTCTCTCCCCCTCCTACATCTGGTTTGGAAGGATGCCATGTTCATCACCCTCATCCTTGCCCTTCACCCCTTCAGCACATAGGAAGATATAGAATCTCTTTCCAGGTTGATTGATTGAAACCAAATAGATCAGCACTTCCCCAGCACCTTTTAGATTTTCCTTGTCAACAGAAGACCCTGGGGCCATCCCATGTCTACCTCAGTGAAGGTGATAGAAGGCTCACTGTCCATCCCAGTCCTGGGGTCATCACAGAAGCACCCTAGTCAGCCACACATAATGTATAATGGATCATTTCCCAGACTCCCTCAAATGCTAGGAAGACATTTTGAGTAGCAGTAGGGTAGAGTAGCAGTTTCGTCCACCCTGAAAGCAAAGTACTTTATAGGAAAAATGCCCAGAGGCTCCATGTGTGTCTTAACCATTGTTGAGAGAAGGAACAGGGGCAACAACAGCCACATCATGAGCAAGACTCAACAAGACTAAGGAGAGGAAAGAAGAGGCTCCCTAGAAGACCCACCTCCCCAATAATATGAGCATTCCCTAGAAAGACCTGAGAGTCTGTGTTGTGACCTGGCATTCACTGCACTGTCTCGCTGATTGACAAAGTACAACCTGAGACTGCTACCTGTGTCTCAGACCCCCCTCAGGAGTGGGAGTGAGCAAACCCAGTGACAAGTCCTTTCTCAGAGCTGTGTATCCCAAAAACACAGGAAGAAATGAATTGTGGTCCTCCTGAGGCCAGTGACCTTGGTACCTGTCTGTGTTCTCTGGATGTTATCAGCCTCTGTAAGGCAGAGATGTTAACCCAACCAGACAGCAAAAATGCCATATGGGGTGAGTTGGCTTTTCACAGAGCCACATGCGGTTTATTCAGCCTCTGCAAGATTGGCGAGAAGCACATGAGGTTTTAGTTTGGGCATGTTTTGAAAACAGATTCCAAAGGTCCCTGTGCCAACTGCAGAAATGCCCTATGGCCACTTCCTTCTTTGCTCACTAGCCTAGTTTCTGCCCTTCTCTTAACTGCCTAGCAGAAATGGAGAAGGACAGAGATACACTGAAAGGACTTAATTTAAAAGAAATTAGAAAGGAAATTTGAAGCCGGGCGTGGTGGCTCAAGCCTGTAATCCCAGCGCTTTGGGAGGCCGAGGCGGGTGGATCACGAGGTCAAGAGATCGAGACCATCCTGGTCAACGTGGTGAAACCCTGTCTCTACTAAAAATACAAAACTTAGCTGGGCGTGGTGGCGCATGCCTGTAGTCCCAGCTACTCAGGAAGCTGAGGCTGGAGAATTGCTTGAACCTGGGAGGCGGAGGTTGCGGTGAGCCGAGACTGCGCCATTGCACTCCAGCCTGGGTAACAAGAGCGAAACTCCGTCTCAAAAAAAAAAAAAGAAAGAAAAAGAAAAAGAAAGGAAATTTGAATGGGAGCTATTCACATTTCAATATACCATCTCCCCTTAGGTTTGGGATGGTGGCTTGTACCCAGTGCCCCAAGCCAGGCTCACATCTATGTCCCTGACCTTGGAAGGATTGAGCTTTCCTGAAAGTAGTGAAAGGTTGTGTCCTCTCTCTCCTCACTCATTCTTTCCCTCTGACCCCTTTTGTGAGATTTTCCTTTTTTTCTGAGACTGTTTATGAGCATGCCTGATGTGGAAGGCAAGTCACCATGTCCAGCTCATCTGCATCATGACTTCCTACCAAGGACTGGTGTAGGGAGAAAAAGACAAATGCCTGCAATCTTTGTTTTTTGTCTCTCCTTTAAGAGGAGTCTGGGGCCGAGCGTGGTGGCTCATGCCTGTAATCCTAACATTTTGGGAGGCCGAGGCATGTAGATCGCTCGAACTCAGGAGTTCGAGACCAGCCTGGGCAACCCCATCACTACGAAAAATACCAAAAAATAGCCAGATGTAGAGGCTCGTGCCTGTAGTCCCAGACGCTTGTGGGGCTGATGTGGGAGGATCACTTGAGCCCAAAAGAAGGAGGTTACAGTGAGCTGAGATTGTACCACTGCACTCCAGCCTGGGAGACAGAGTGAGACCTTGTCTTCAAAAAAAAAAAAAGAGGAGCCTTGCCATTAAGCTGAAGGGAGGGTTGTGTTTTTATGACATTTGCGTATGCTCAAAGAACTTTCAGTTTCAGATACATCTTCTTTTGCCCCCCTTCCACATCCCAAAAAAGATCATAAAGTCACTTCTTGGAACTCAGGACCACAGAAAGAACACATGTATTATTTTGTGTTGGGGCCTTGTCAGTTGTTTACCTTAACTGAAAATAGTAACTCAATTAAAAGGAGGACTCATTCAACCTGTAAAATAGTCATGAACAGCACCAGTCTTCCCTTGAGAAATACCCCTGCTTTATTTTTACCTTTAAAAAAAAAGAATCTATCTGCATTCCTGAACAGTGAAAGAAGAGACATTTATCAAAGCTCTATGCCATTTTGGAAATCATAGCCCCTCTCAGTGGTACAGTTTGGACAGAATAGTCACAGTATAGCTAAGGTTTTTCCCAATTTGACGTCTTTGTTTTCCTAGGGTAAAGGAGTTTAGGTTTCCAAGAACTGTCTCGGGGACTTACCATGACTGCTGCTTAGGGAGTTGGTAACTTGCTTTGGGGAGTTACTTTGACCCTGGTTGAAGTGTTGTCCCCAGTAATAGTTCTCAAGGCAGATCCTTCCCCACAAGTCAGAATTGGTTTTCCTGAACGGATCCAGAAGAAGCCAGCATCTGTCGGGCTGATTCTCCCCTGACCTGCTCTCATATGAGATCCAGGTGCCTTCTCTTTCAAGTGAACCCCAAGGAGACACCAGAGTCAGAAATCAAAACAGGAGTTTCCACCCCTAGCCAGACACCAGTCTAATACTTCACATGCACTTTCCCAGTCTCTTCCTTCACCCCAGTAAGAAGCCAAAGTGTTAGATCAAAAGAAAAGTGTTAACATACTTTATATTCTGTAAGATGTTGTAGTTATACCATGTTAAACAGCCCTTCCATCTTATCTCATAACCATTGGCTTTTCCCTTTTTAACTGTTTCCTAGCTTCAAGAAAGATCAAATTAGCGCAGTATTATCCTTTATCATAGCAGCTTTTTAAAATGACGTTCTTTTTTAATTTCTAGAACACAGCATACCCAGCTTGAAACATACCAAATTTAACAGGCTTTTTCTTTTTCTACAACAATATGTAAATATATATTCACCTCTCTATGGATTTGGGTTTTATTTTCATGGTGTTTATACTGTGGAGTTAGCAACTTCCTTTTTTCACATAGCTGTCTACCATGTACATGGCTAGAGGTCGATCACAAAGGGCCAAGACATGTTTCTCTAGTATCTCTGGTTCTCGTAAATCATGGTTCATTCAGCTGTCACTTATCACCAGACATTTCAGTTGTTTCCAGTTTTTCCCTCTTACAGACATTGCTGTAATAAACATTTTGTGAGCATACTGTTAGTAGTGGTGCTTTTATTTTTGTGGTTTAGTTTCATAGATGGGTTAAAGGTTGTCCCCATTAAATACTGCCTAATGACCTACCCAAAATGTTGTAGCAATTCACATATCCTTCAGCAACTTAGGAGTGTCCAATTTCCCCTATTCTTGGCCATACTAGTTGTCACTAGTCTTTTTAATTTTTGCCAATTGGATGGCAAAAATGGTGACTACTAATGAAGCTGACATCTTGTTTTGTGTGTATTGAACATTTATATTTTGTTTGCTATGAATTGCTGGTTTACCTCTTTTCCCATTTTTCTTCTGCGTTATTTAAATCTACATGTAGGAATCTTAATCCCTAATATTAGGAATATTAACCCTTTCTCATAAGTGTCGCTTAGCTATTCCCTTAGTCTGCTTCTTTATTTATTGTATCTTTTCCCATATAAAAAAAGTTTCATTTTATGTAGTCAAGGTATAAGTCTTTTTCTTTATGACTTCTGGATTTGTTATATTTAAGTCAGATTGGAAATTTTTTTCTTCCAATTAAAAAAAATTTTTTTCTTCCAATTAAAAAAAATTGCTTTGGGGAGTTACTTTGACCCTGGTTGAAGTGTTGTCCCCAGTAATAGTGCTCAAGGCAGATCCTTTGCCATAAGTCAAAATTGGTTTTCCTGAACAGATCCAGAAGAACATATTATTTTCTTCTTCGAATTAAAAAAAATGAACAAGTCATATTAAGTGAAAACAGTCACAAAACAGTATGCACAAGGTCCTAGTTTGTTTCCTAAATATACACAGTGTATAAATAAAATTAGTATAGAAAGAAAAAACTGGGAGCACCATTGGAGAGAAGTGGAGGGGAAGTTTCATTTCTTTTTTTTTTTTTTTTTTTTTTTTTTGGTTCTTTTGTGTTTTTTTGAGACTGAGTCTCGCTCTATCACCAGGTTGGATTGCAGTGGCATGATCTTGGCTCACTGCAACCTCTGCCTCTGAGGTTCAAGTGATTCTCCTGCCTCAGCCTCCTGAGTACCTGGGACTACAGGCATGCGCCACCACACCCAGCTAATTTTTGTATTTTTAGTAGAGACTGGTTTTCACCATGTTGGCCAGGATGGTCTCAATCTCTTGACTTCATGATCTGCCCGCCTCAGCCTCCCAAAGTGCTGGGATTACAGATGTGAGCCACTGCACCTGACCAGGAACTTTCATTTCTGTGTATGTCTGTAATATCTTGCACAGGTGTATTTTTAAAATCAGCACATAATTCCCTTACCCTAAAATTCACCCTACTAAGATGAACAATTCAGTGGTTGTTGATATAGTCACAATGTTGTACAACCATTACCACTATGTAATTCCAGAACATTTTCATCACCCTAAAAGGAAATGCTGTACCGATTAGCAGTTACTCCTCACTGCCCACTCCCCTCAACCCCAGCCAACCAGTAATCTACCTTCTGTCTCTATAGATATACCTGTTTGGGGTATTTGTATAAATAGAACCTCGCTAGATGTAGACTTCTGTGTCTAGCTCCTTTCGCTTTAGCATAATACTTTCAAAGTTTACCCTTGCCATTGATGTATTCACCAGGTATATTGTCATGTGTTAGTATTTTGTTCCCTTCTATTGCTGAGTAATATTCCATTTTGTTGATCCATACTACATTTTGTTGATCTGTTCATTGGTTGAGGGCCATTTGGGTGTTTCCACTTTGGGGCTATTATAAATAATGCTGCTATGAGCATTTGAGTACAAGTTTTTTTAAGATATGTTCTCAATTATTTTTATAATATTCCTAGGAATGAAACTGTTGAATCATATAACTTGTATTTAACCTTTTAAGCAGCTACTAGACTGTGTCCAAGGTGACTGTACCATTTCACATTCCCACCAGCAGTGTATCAGGGATCCAGTTCTCTGCATCCTCGTCAGCACTTGTTATTGTCCATATTTTTGTTAAAGCCCTCTAGTGGGTGTGAAGTAGTTATGGTTTATCTCATTGTGGTTTATAGGTTTGTTTTTAAATTATAAAATTTAAAAACTAAAATTATAGAAAATCATTTTCCAAATAAAATGCAGCATTTTCCAAAAAAAGCTGCTCAGTAAGAAAGCTCTGTAACTGGACCATTTCTACTCAGTTGTAGATTTTAGTAAAGAAGCACGGCAGAGAGTTTATTTGCACAGTCAAAAGTATGGATTTGTTGGACTTGCTTTACTAACATGCTTTACATCGAGTGGGATCAAAGTATATGAGAATAAGAGAGTGTGTTGGGGGTGGACAGGCCAGGGGAGGAGAGAGAGAGAGAGAAGGGAAGAGAGAGATGAAGTCCATAGAAAACATGGAAATAGTACAGAATAGAAGAGCAGAGCCATGTCTTACTCTAAATCTTCCCATCCAAATGCTGACTTTGAGACACATGTTGTCTATAAAATTTTTACTATCATTTTTGTGGTTTGGTGAATCAGGCATGTTTTTAGAAGTGTCTGTAATTGGTCTGCTTAATAAAAAGAAACCTTGCTGGGTAGCATAGAAATCAGCCATATTACTAATTAAAACAGTGTTTTTTTTTTGTTTTTTTTTTTTTTTTGAGACGGAGTTTCACTCTTGTTACCCAGGCTGGAGTGCAATGGCGCGATCTCAGCTCACCGCAACCTCCGCCTCCTGGGTTCAGGCAATTCTCCTGCCTCAGCCTCCTGAGTAGCTGGGATTACAGGCACGTGCCACCATGCCCAGCTAATTTTTTGTATTTTTAGTAGAGACGGGGTTTCACCATGTTGACCAGGATGGTCTCAATCTCTCGACCTCGTGATCCACCCGCCTCGGCCTCCCAAAGTGCTGGGATTACAGGCTTGAGCCACTGCGTCCGGCCTAAAACAGTGTTTTTATGTTGTCTAGAACATTGTGAGTGTCTGGAATTCCAAAGCATACATCTGTAAGAAGAAACCATGTGATAAAGATAGATAGGGCTGATAAACAGAAAGAGTAATACCTTGTATCTGTAAGGCAGTTGAAACTTTTCCAAGCATTTTCTCCAACTGTCAACCAGTTGTATTCTTCATAGCAACCCTATAAGCTAAGTAGGGCAGACATTATCTCCCTCTGACTCCCAGATCCTCAAAGAACTTCAGGACAGACAGAATGAAGACTTGCCTGACATCACACACTAATTAATTGAAGTATCACAGCTAAATCCCAGGTGTCCTGTATTTGTGCCAGAAACTGGACCGTGAGAAGAGAGGATGGAAGGACAATTGTGTGGGAAACATTTCTTCCCCTGGGAGGGGAGATTTTGTCATTGGCATCTGCCCAGCACTGAGCTGGTTGTCCCGGTTCCAGCAGCACTGGAATCATCTGTCTAATGGGCATATTGCTTCCTCCTCGACAACTCCCTGGATCTGAGGGTCCCCTCAGAGCACAGATCTTAAGGACTTTGGAGAGCTGACCAAGCTATCAGTGCCTCAGGGTATCATGCTGATGTGACCCTACTCCTGTGGGTTTCAGTCAACATCTGGTAATGACACCAAGAAATGAAATAAGAAAAAATATTAACAAACTAGTCTTCTACTGAGATTTCTAGAGGAAATACTTGTTTCTGGCTTTTTCTGCAAAATTTACAGCAACATCCTGATTCTCCAGTAACCTTCACTCAGCAAACCAGAGACACTAGGCAAGTGAAATGTTTGTTAGGTGAGGTAGATACAGCACCACTTGACTGCAACTCCGGAAAAAGATGCAGAGAAAACAAAGATCACAGGAAATCTACCAGAGCAAGAGAGTTATTTGTGGATGAGAATTTTTTTTCCCTTCTTTTGTCTTATATTTTATGAAAGAAGCTATTTTTATATAATATATAATTTTTATATAATACTTACATATAATTATATAATACATAATTTTTCAATGTTTCCTTTTAACTGGGAGGAAGGGGATGAAGGTTGAGGCCAAAGAATGGCTGTGGCTATTGTCAGGGAAAGAAAGAAGCTGATTTCTCTTTGGTGAGAAGGAGGCACTGGTATCCCAGGGTCCAGCCTGCAGCGTCCCCTGTTCAGGCCCTCTGCCTCGTCGGTGCAGACAGCATGGAGGGAGACATATGTAGGTTCCACACACTGTCCAGATGTCACACCTGGACCTGAGAGTCCCTGGACACACTGCAGGGACCATCCGTTTTACTGACTGCTAAGGAGCTGGAGCCTAACCAGGCATGGTGGCTCATGCCTATGATCCCAACAGTTTGGGAGGCCAAAGAAGGAGGATCACTTGAGGCCAGGAGTTTGAGACCAGCCTAGGCAACAGAGCGAGACCCTCTCTAAAAGAAAAACAATTTAAAAAGAGCTGGTATGCAGAAGAACTAACCCTCCTGTAGCCATACTTAGCAGGCCAGGGCAGGTACCATACTAAAAACTCACTTCGAGTCTTGCTTCTCCTGTTGTGTTCCAGAGGGGAGAAGGGTCAGCACTTTGCTGGGCTGAATAAAAGCAGCAGCAGCTTATTGTGCCAACTGTGGCACCGGTCTGTGGTGCCCTGTTTGGCCCTTGGCTTGCTGACTCAGTGGCTACCCTGACTCTCCGAACCTCTACTGAAAACCAAAGTAACGAACCCCTGGCTAAAGAGAAAGTGGCACCCACGAATCCCACGTGCCCTTCCCCTTATATGCAGCCTGTGTGCCCAGAGCTGCATGTGGGTGGATGAGTATAACTAGAGGTGGTGGCGACAGTTCACAGGACTCTTCACCTCGTCACGTTGGATTTTGGGACTATTTAGGAAACCAAGCCACTGCTGCAAAGTGAGATCCTGGAGGAATGAGTGTGTGGAGGGACAGTCAGTAAGATGTTAAGCCCGACTGGGCCTGTTTGGCTCGGAAATTCTCTAGAAGGAGAAGAGCCGGGCCTCAACCTTCTTGATGTGTTCCAACTTTCCAAGGCCTGCTGTCCTTCTCAGCCCCAGTTGAGGAATGTTTTGAGTGCTGAGGGCCTGGGAGAGGCATATCCTCCATGGGATCAGAGTCGGTGGCTGCTCCTTATTTCCAGAGAAGATGTCCCTGGCTTGGAAATTACTATTCAGGAAAAAACACATGGATGTGGTCAAGTCATCCCCCCACCCCGCCCCCATGCCTGTCCGAGAACACCTCCGAGACCCCTGCATGTTAGTGAACATAAGTCCTCCTTTGCTAGAGGGGGAAGAGACTTATAAAGAGTGAATTAGGATTTTGTTTCACCTGGAAGAAAGTTTATAGTTGACTATTACCTTTTCCTCTGACCCACTTGAAAAAGCAGCTTGAGTTGCAGCAGCTCTGGGGAAATATTGTATGGCCTTTTGCCTCAAGGACTTTGAAACTAGCATTGTTGATTTTCCTTTTTCCTGGCAACTCTCCCTCCTGTTCCCCTGGTGTTTTATAGTCACTGTCTGAATGATTTAAATACAGTAGCTCTTGGTATAGAAGTCCTTTTGACTTTCCCTGTGGCCTGAACTATAGGGATATCTTCTTTCTGAGAGTAAGTAAACACATTTAGAGCAGAAGCAGAATGACTTTGTTGTCAGCAGAGGGAAAACTCCACAAGCCCCCAAAGCGTCACCACCTCTGCTGCGTTGGAACATCCGCATCTCCAGCAGACAAACCTCTGTGTTCCAGAGGCACCGTGCAGGATCTGAGCGTCTGTTTGTTATCCAACAGGTATAAAAGAGAGATCAAACATTCTTTCATATCATCAGAAGCCCTGTGCAAACACAGCACCATGGACAAAGGCCTTTCCCGAGCTCGTAACAAGGAGCTGTTTGTCCTGGCTGCCTGTCTTTAGCAGTTGGAGTAGGGCCAAACTGACAGTGGTTTCATGGGCCCTACTGCGATTTTGCTTTATTGGACCAAAACTTTACAGGTGTCACGGGACAGAGCTCACCAGGTGGAAGTTGAATCAGAGCACCCACTGGGAGCCTTCAGCCAATACCGCACTGAACAAGCTCAGAGCCGTGATGGAACCTGACAAAGAGCTTGCACCAACAACAGAAATGTCAAATGATGATTCCATTAGTTTGCCTTTGTGCACAGGGATTGACCATCCACAAGTGGTGGCAATCAGGACTTGTGTCTGCCTGCAAATGATGCAACCACAGAGAAACCTGACCTCAGGATCAAATGTCTTCATCCTCACTGCCTTGAAGAACACAAACTTAACCCTGCAGCATCTGAACACTATAGAGGGATTGGTTTCTTCACCCAACAGCATTTTGGTCAGTTCTGCTCAGACCCGTGTGTTTTTCTGGCTGCTGGGATTCACTGCATCTATTTATTCTGTCTCCTAGACCGGCACTGTCCAGTCCATTTGCCACATGCTACACATGGCTGTTGAGACTCTGAAAGCAGCTACTCTGAATTACAACATGCTGTCAGGATAAAATATGCTTTGGATTTGGAATATTTAGCACAAAAAAACTGCAATCTCAGTAATTTTGTTACATTAGCTGCATGTTGGAAATATTTTAATCTATTGAGTTAAATAACATAGTATTCAAACTTGTTGCACCTGTTTTTCAGGGGTTTTTCTGTTTCTGTTTTTGTTTTTTAGGTGGAGTTTTGCTCTTGTTGCTGAGGCTGGAGTGCAATGGCACGATCTCGGCTCACTGCAACCTCCACCTCCTGGGTTCAAGCGATTCTTCTGCCTCAGCCTCTCAAGTAGCTGGGATTACACGTGCATGCCACCGTGCCCAACTAATTTTTGTATTTTTAGTAGAGATGGGGTTTCTCCATGTTAGTCAGGCTGGTCTTGAACTCCTGACCTCAGGTGATCCACCTGCCTCAGCCTCCAAAAGTGCTGGGATAACAGGTGTGAGCCACAGCGCCCAGTCACCTGTTTCTTTTTACTTCTTTTAATATGATTACTGGAAAATTTAAAATCAGTGTGGCTCATGTTGTTTGTATGAGACAGGGCTGGGCTAGCACTTGAAGGATGTTTAGATTTGTAGTGCCATCTGCTGGCTCATCCAAAGCAGACGTGAATGTAACCAAGAATGAAGCAGTCTGAGCTAACCCACACGTTGTCTCAGCCTGGCAGCACACAACCTTTTTATTCTAGGAGCTTCTGAAGCAGGACTACACTGAACCCAGAAGCCACTGAATCCCCAAGAGCCTCGGAAAGGGGAGAAACAAACTGCTCAAAGGTGCAAGCCTGCATCACCTCATGGGTGCCAAGGAATCTCTTGAGATAGCGTAGTGGCTTGCTTCTCACCTTCCATACTTAGGGGTTTTTCATGCACTTTTTCATTGGTTGCTCTTCTTAAGAAATATTTCAGGCCAGGCACGGTGGCACACCCCTGTGATCCCTGCATTATGGGAGGCCAAGGCAGGAGGATCACTTGAGACCAGGAGTTTGAGACCAGCCTAGCCAACATGGCGAAACCCATCTCTACTGAAAATATAAAAATTAGGTGGACATGACAGTGCATGCCTGTAATCGGGAAGCTGAGGCAGGAGAATCGCTTGAACCAGAGAGGGGAAAATTGCAGTGAGTCAAGATCATACCACTGTACTCCAGCCTGGGCAACAGAGTGAGACTGCATCTCAAAAGAAAAAAGAAATATTTCAGGCCGGGAATAGTGGCTCCCACGTGTAATCCCAACGCTTTGAGAGACCAAGGCAGGCGGATCACTTGAGCCCAGGAGTTTGAAACTGGCCTGGACAACAAAATGATACCTCATCTCTCTCTTTTTTTTCTTCTTCTTCTCTCTGGTGCAAGACCACATCTCTACCAAAAAAAAGAAAATTTTTAATTAACCAGCCATGGTGGTACGTGCTTGTGGTCCCAGCTGCTCAGGAAGCTGAGGCAAGAGGATCGCTTGAGCCTAGGAAGTCAAGGCTACAGTGAGCTGTGATTGTACTACTCCTCTCCAGCCTGGGTAACAGAGCATGACTCTATCTCAAAGAAAAAAAAAAAGGAAATATAAACAATCATTTAACAACACAGCAAGGACACACACCCATCCTTCAGGGACTGCTGTCCTTTCTTTAGATAATGCTTCTTTGCCTCGATTTGTCAAGAATTGGAATTTGTCAAGAATCGGAATTTTGCTGATCAGTACCTGCAATCGATGTCCATTGTTGCATCATAAATCACCCCAAAACGTAATGGCCTAAAAGAACAGTAATCACTTAACACCTCTCACGGTTTCTCTGAGAAATGTGAATGTGAGTCAGGAATTCAGGAATAGCCCACTTGAGCAGTTTTGGCTGAAGATCTCTAATAAGGTGAAGTCAGATGTTGGCCAACGCTCTGCTCAGCGGAAGGTTGGACTGGGACTAGAGAATCTGTTTCCAGGATGGCTTGTTCAGATGACTGGCAAGGTGATGCTGGTTGCTGGCTAGAGGCATCAGCCCCTCTCCACACTCTCCACAGAGCTGCTTGAATGTCCTCAAGGCATGGCAGCTGATTTTCTCCCTAGCCAGCATTCTAATAGGCCTAAGGGGAAGCTGCAATGCCTTTTATGATCTAGCCTATAAACTATACTATGGCTGCATTCTATTGACCAAAAGGCAGGAACATGCATCACACTTCTTGACAAAGGAATGTCAACATTACATTGTAAAATGAGAAAATAAAGCCTGCCAAAGTTGCAAGCACCTGTATAGCACTGTATGGCTTTTTTTTAATGCCCTATTTTTCAGATAAGAAAATTGAATCACAGAGAGGTGGAGTAGCTTGCCTGAGGTCTCATGTCTGGTGAGAAGGATGAAAGACGTTTTTGCTGACTCCTAGTACATAATGGTGAAGCCTGTCCAAATTACCTCCTCCTAGGATGCTATTGCAACTAAGAATCACACTGGTTTTTTTGTGTCTCCAGCATCTCAAGATATGTGGGGCTCTCTTCATTCAGGTGCTTTAGATATGTCCTTATGTGATATCTCCCTATAAATGTTGTTTTATTGAGTTAGGCTGTAGATCTTATAGAAGTACATTTCAACTAACTAGAATCCTTACAAAAGTGCTACATCAGTGAAAAATGACACATTTTCCAATATTATGCCATTTGCTTCAAAAATCTCAGAAACAATAACATTACAATGTATGTGTTCTTACTCTGTTTGATTACCCAGGTATTATTACATCTTATTGTCTTTAAACACAAAATAAATAATCACTGCTTGCTTTCAGTAGTTTGCATATTACTTGGACATCATAAAAAGGAAGTTTTATCATTTTTGATCTTCCACCTGCCAGAATTAAAATTCAGCTGCCATAATCATTTTCTGTTATTCTTGGTTTCAGGTAAAACTTCCTTTTCCTGTAGATCAGATCACAGATCTTCCAAGGAACGATTTCCAGATGATGATTAAGATGCACAAGCTAACCTCAGAACAGTTAGAGTTCATTCATGATGTCCGACGGCGCAGCAAGAACCGCATCGCGGCTCAGCGCTGCCGCAAGAGGAAACTGGACTGTATTCAGAATTTAGAATGTGAAATCCGCAAATTGGTGAGTTGACCCATCCATTGTGATCAGCAACCTGAAGTGACCAGGACCAATATAAAGTAACCACAATGAAAGTTGAAAAAGCAGAAAGAAGAGTCACCCTTTGGGGAAGTTTGGGTTTATTTTTTAACAAGTTTCTCAACAAAAATAATAGCTTTACATCTGCAGTGTGTGTGTATGCATGCACAAGTGCGCAGGTGTGTAATGGTGTGTCAATATTTTATATCCTTCAGCCATTATTCATATATAGGTAGTTCTTTTTTGTTTTCCATTCAACATGTAAAGATAACTGTGTTGGCCAGGTGCGGTAGCTCACGCCTGTAATCCTAGCACTTTGGAAGGCCAAGGTGGGTGGATCACTTGAGGTCAGGACCAGCTTGGCCAACATAGTGAAACCCCATCTCTACTTAAAATACAAAAAATAAGCTGAGCATGTTGGTGCATGCCTGTAATCCCAGCTACTTGGGAGGCGGAGGCAGGATAATCACTTGAGCCTGGGAGGCAGAGATTGCAGTGAGTGGAGATCGCCTGGGTGTTAGAGTGAGACCCTGTCTCAAAATAACTAAATAAATAGCTGATGTTAATTATGAGCATCTATGGACCAGGTATTCCTCAACTGTTTTTGTGGATGATCCCATTTAATCCTCACATTCATGCTATGACTTAGGTACTCTTTTATCCCCATTTGCAGAGGAGGAAACTGCAGTGCAGAAGGATTGGGAACTTTCCACTACTTGGTAGAACTTTAATGTAAACCGAGGTGTCTGATTCCAAATTGTGTCTTGTACCAACTGCTTTCTCCTGCCTCCTGGCAGAAGAGAATGGATTAGAGATAGGATGCCTACCTGCAGAGGGGCTGTTGCCAGGAGATGATCTCATGGCATCCTTTGCAGCCCCAGGGTCCTTTCTTTTGCAATTCTGCCTCAAGGGGGCTGTCATAGTCATTCCTGTGCCTGAGAGTGTTTTATCACAGAAAACAAACTCCTGTCTCCCAGGCTCCCCCATACTCAGAGCTATGTGCCCCCACCCCTTCTCCTTGATAAGCAACCATATGGTACAGAAAGCAAATCCAGTTGACCTCTGGCTCCCGACTATAGCTTTGAAGGTGACCAACTCAACCTCCTTCAGCTCTGCCTGTATGCTGCCAAATAACAGAAACTCCTCTCAGGTGCCATGTCTGTGTCAGGCTAAAGAAGAGGAAGGAGTCTGCATGGTGTGGTCATGATCTAAGTGTGGCTCCTCAGACTGTTTGCAGTACTCCCTGACCTCATGGTGAGCCACCAACCCAATGAGAACCAAAGCACAAGGATGAGATGTTATAAAAGCACAGGATACGTTATATGTTATCAAGATAGCCCTGGACTTTAGGGTCATTTTTTTTGACACTCACCGAGGAGGGAAAATGTCTGTATTCAGTAGCTCCCATCACCAACAAAAGAAAGTCCAAGCTTCTTAGTAGGACATCTCCTGCCCTTTGTCATCCAGTCTGTAGCTGCCCCTCCAGTGTCACCGTCCACCCCCTTCCTAGGACTTGATCCCTGATAAAAGCAAACACTGCACTTGTGCCTATGCCATTTCCTCTCTGCCTTGGACATTCCTCTACTTTTTCTGTCTCCTTTGTTCTTTAAGAGTCAGGTCATGGCTGGGCACCATGGCTCACACCTGTAATCACCATGCTTTGGGAGGCTGAGGCAGGAGGATCACTTGAGGCCACAAGTTTCAGACTATCCTGAGCAATACAGCAAGACCTCATCTCTAAATGAATGAATGAGTCAGGTTATACATACCTCTCTAGGAAGCCCCTTTCCTGAGTCCCCAGTTAGGCTGGGCACCTGCACATGGAACCCTGATCTGATCACTTAGTCTCGAGTTATCTTTGCATATGTCTGTCTCCCCAGCCCCCAGCACTCGACTGTAGGTTCCTCAAGGACAAGGACAGTGACTTGATCATCTCTGAATATCCAGTGTTGGACCCATTGCTGGCACCCAGAAAATGTCTGTTGCTGTAAAATTTACTAGATATTGTGACTGTTCAGTTCAGGGGATTGTGAGTTTCTTCTTCCTCTTAAATATTTATTTAAAGCTGTTTAATTTTGTTAAACAACAAAATTTAATGTAAATCACATAAGGAAACAACATTCCGGCTGTGAGTGTGGGTCTTCTGAAAGCCTGCCAGGCTTAGGTAGAAAAGTCCACTGGGTGTGAGTCTACAGGGTCCTAGGCACATCTCTGTAGTGCCCTGCACTCCTCTTAAGGTAGTAAAATAACTTCAATCACCAACATTTGAGAAATGCGGTAATTCACTTTCTGCTTCGTATAATTTTACAATACTGAACAAATAAAATCTAAGCTACAGACGAGGCATATATAAAGCACTTTGCTAGCATTTTTCAACTAAAAAACCAAAAGAGCATCATCTAGTTCTCCAACCATTTTTTGGCATCTCCTTAAATAAGATGCCATGTTTCAGTGCTGAATGAGAACATGCTTGTCAATGTACATCTGTGACTTAGTGCTTCGTGGTTTTAACCAAGGCATGATTTATAATGCCTTTCCTACTGCTGTCACACACAGCACCTCATTTTCTTCCCCCTAGAAAGTGGCCTGGAACATTTAGCAGATGAGTAGGCTTGGAGGGGTCAGTGCTTTGGCCAGGGCAATGTGGCAGAATGAGCCTGGGCTTCCTCTCCCAGCATTCAAGCAGTATTGCCCCTCACTTGGCAGATTTCTGTATTTAAAGGGGAGAGCTCCAGGTTACACAGCCACCCATGTAAGCTTTTTCCCCAAGGAGACCTCCCAGATGTGTTTTGTTTCTTATCTGGGGATACTGTGTCCTGGCAGGGATGGCACTGCTGGGTGGAGCAGCTTCCGCCTCTCCCCAGCCCCACCCTACCCAGTCCCCAGCACGCCCTGCACTCCCCACTCCCACACGCTGTCTCCCACACACCCGCCACTCTGCTGTTGCAAACTCACATAATGTATTTCTCTAGAGTTGCACTTGTACATCTGTTTATTTTTCATTTTTAAAACATGTTTTCTTGATAAATTTATAAATATTTTAGCAGATGC
Source organism: Saimiri boliviensis (assembly GCF_048565385.1). Taxonomy (NCBI): domain Eukaryota; kingdom Metazoa; phylum Chordata; class Mammalia; order Primates; family Cebidae; genus Saimiri; species Saimiri boliviensis. Next base: position 78,818,998 of record NC_133452.1, read on the forward strand.
CCTTTCCCCGTGTAAATCTCTCTTTCCGACACACATGCCCACGCCGCCTGCCAGACTGCATTCATGTTACAACACGTGCAGCTCCCGTATCGAAGACCTGTTCCTCGCGGGTGTTGTATGCCTGCTCCTCCCTCTCTCCTCTTCATTTTCTCTCCCATCCTCTCCTCCTGCCTGCACTTGCAAAGGGTTGGCGAGAACTGACTTCATCCTGCTTCAGATGCCTCTTTTCTTCCATTTCATTGTGTGTGCCTCATGGAACCCCATCTCCTCCTCATTCTCACACATTTTTTTTTTTTTTTGAGACACAGCCTTGCTCTGTCACCCAGACTGGAGTGCAGTGGTGTGATCTCAGCTCACTGCAACCTCCACCTCCCAGGTTCAAGCGATTCTCCTGCCTCAGCCTCCTGAGTAGCTGGGATTACAGGCAGGCACCAACACGCCCAGCTAATTTTTTTTTTTTTTTTTTTTTGAGACGGAGTTTCGCTCTTGTTACCCAGGCTGGAGTGCAATGGTGCAACCTTGGCTCACCGCAACCTCCGCCTCCTGGGTTCAGGCAATTCTCCTGCCTCAGCCTCCTGAGTAGCTGGGATTACAGGCACACATGACCATGCCCAGCTAATTTTTTGTATTTTTAGTAGAGGCAGGGTTTCACCGTGTTGACCAGGATGGTCTCGATCTCTTGACCTCGTGATTCACCCACCTCGGCCTCCCAAAGTGCTGGGATTACAGGCTTGAGCCACCATGCCTGGCTAATTTTTTGTGTTTTTAGTAGAGATGGGATTTCACCATGTTGACCAGGCTGGTCTCAAACTCCTGACCTCAAGTAATCTGCCTGCCTCAGCCCCCGAAAGGGCTAGGATTACAGGCACGAGCCACCATGCCTGGCCCTCTTTCCCACGAATGTTGATGGTAAAACCTTAATTAGTCTCTATTCTGCTGCTGAAGTCATCTCTCTGTTGGGATAGTGAATTTTAGTAACACAGGAGCATGTGTAGAATTTTGTTTAAGGAGAATATCTCAGAACCTTGGGCTAGTATGCAAGGATTCAGACTCCATACTTCCTTCTCCCTTCCTGAGTCCAGGAGAATCGCTGCTCCAAACTCACTGCACATTCCTCAGCTGTTCTGGAGAGGGTCGCTCCTGTTCAATCTGCTCTGCTACCAAGGTCAGAGAGCCTGCTGATATTGGGTTCCATATGAAACTCTGTATGTTAGGCAACCATAGGAAATTGCTGATGACCTTTTTTTTGTTTTGCTTTTAATAAACTTTTTTTTTGTTGAGGGGGGACAGAGTCCTGCTCTGTCACCCAGGGTGAGTGTTGTGGCACCATCTCAGCTCACTGCAACCTCTACCACTCGGACACAAGTGATCCTCCCACCTCAGCCTCCAAAGAAGCCTAAACTACAGGTGTGCACCATCACACCTGGCTAATTTTTGTATGTTTTGTAGAGAAGGGGTTTTGTCATGTTGCCCAGGCTGGTTTCAAACTCCTGAGCTCGAGTGATCCACACAACTTGACCTCCCAAAGTAGTGGGATTACAGGTGTGAGCCACTGCACCCAGCCTGACTTACTTTTATAGGAGGAGTTTTAGGTTCACAGCAAAATTGAACACACTATACAGAGAGTTCCTGTATGTTCCCTGTTCCCACACACATAGCCTTCCCCACTGTCAACATCCTCCACAAAGTAGTACACGTGTTACAGTCAGTGAACATACATTGACACATCATTATCACCCAAGTCCATAGTTTACATTAGCGCTCACTCTCAGTGTTGTACGTTCTGTGGGTTTGGACGAATGTGTAATGACATGGATCCACCAGTATAATACCATATAGAGTGGTTTCACTGCCCCCAAATCCCCTGTGCTCTGCCTGTTCAACCCCCTTTACCCCGACAACCACAGATCTTTTTATTGTCTCCATAGTTTTGCTTTTTTCAAAATGTCATATAGTTGGAATGGTAGATTTTTGCCTTTCAAAAATGGTAACCTGATGCATTTGAGGGAGCTTTTCAATCACAAGATTGGGACTGAAAGTTTTTCATTTAACTCTCTACAAACCCCAAATTTCAGAAAACCAAAACATTAACTCAAGTTTTCTGATTGGTGACAGTTTTGCCAGTTTGCCTGGGCCTTGGAAAGGGCTGAAGGGATGTCCTGGGAAAGGTGTTGGCCTCAGCAGCTCATCTGGATGGGTGGCTCAGATGGGAGGTGTGGCAGAAGCCCATGTCTGGGCTCCCTGGATGTGTATCTTTAAGTTTTTAGAGCCTGACCTAGTCATTCATGAGTTACATTATAATGGAGGATACAAAACAAAGGCTGGAAAACCTCCCAAAATGAGGCCTTGTGTCCTCCAACTCAGGTTTGATCCAGTCTTCTCTTTATTTCCTGTACTGTCCAGGTGTGTGAGAAAGAGAAACTGTTGTCAGAGAGGAATCAGCTGAAAGCATGCATGGGGGAACTGCTGGACAACTTCTCCTGCCTTTCCCAGGAAGTCTGCCGAGACATCCAGAGCCCTGAGCAGATCCAGGCCCTGCATCGGTATTGCCCTGTCCTCAGACCCATGGACCTGCCCACAGCCTCCAGTATTAACCCTGCGCCCCTGGGTGTCGAGCAGAACCTCGTGGCCTCCCAGTGCTCAGTGGGGGAAAATGTGCCCTGCTGCTTGGAGCCAGGTGCGGCTCCCCCTGGACCACCCTGGGCACCCAGCAACACCTCCGAGAATTGTACCTCTGGGAGGAGGCTAGAAGGCACTGACCCAGGAGCCTTTTCTGAGAGAGGACCTCCTCTTGAACCCAGGAGCCAAACAGTGACCGTGGACTTCTGCCAGGAAATGACTGATAAGTGTACAACTGACGAACAGCCCAGGAAAGATTACACCTAGTGACTCGGCTCTGCCTCCCAGTCCTCACACCTCTCCCATCCAGGCGTTCTTCAGTCAGCCTGTGGCACTGTTCATCTGCTGTCCCGAAGAAACCGAAAATACATTTGGTGCACACTACAGCGGTCTTAGCAGCAATACTGTTCCGAAGTATTCTCTCCTCTTCTCGAGCAGGAGTGATAGATAGTTACCTTCACAATGGTGCTACCCCTTGCCCAGGCAAGGAAAGACAGCAGTGATGACGCTGTCTGTCTGTGGCTCAATTTCAGTCTTCACAGGGATAGACTACAACACCTCTAGGCCCCAACCACGGATTTTTTTTCTCAGTGGCCCATGTCACAAACCCTATCTCAGGAATTTCTTCTGAATGTTCAATTTTTTTCATTGAAGACAGCTTCTATACACATCAAAGTTTTATAGCTAGACTGTACATATTATATATAATATATATAAAATATATATATATCCATATGCAAAAGTCCTGCATGCCTCAACTTTCTCATCTTAAAACTGGAAACTTCATTTCTCATTTAGAAACAGGTTCCAGCATTCCTCTTGTTTTGTCTCTGATGCTAGAACTAGTTTGGTAACTGTTAACATGGTCATTTTTCTTGCTTCACAGTTCGATTTTCAATTTGTACTTATTTATGGACAAAATTCAGTGTTGGAAGCTTTTTCCCAAGATTTTATTTCAGCTCTTTTTTACGTTTGGTTTGGTTTTGGCACCGCCAGATGGTGTCATTTGAGCATTGTGGGTTTCTTTTTTGTTTGGTGGGGGGAGGGGGGAGGTTTTTTTTTTCCTTGCAGATACTGTACAGTAATGGTCAACTTTGCCACTTGCACTGAGTTTTGGGTCAAACCTATTTTCTTAAATGAAGTTGTAACTTCAGTATAACTCAAGTATACTGTATATTCTTTGCTTTTAGTTAAAAAAGTAAAACATTTTAGCTAATTAAAAAGCACTCAGGTGATAATTATGTAGGAAAAACAATCTTGCCAAATAACGAATTCATCCTAGGATGTGTAGACAATAATCTGCTTTAATATTTTTATATTTCATCTCCTCCCCACCTTTCCCTAAGCAAAGTTTAAATGCAGATAGAGAGTTCAGAGTTGATGCTGGATGTTCAGATTCCTAAGTGGGGAGAGAGTTTGGACATCTCACTCAAAAGTACATCAGAAAAACAGGAATCCATGATATTATACCAGAACTCATCAGGCATTGGCTCCTAAAAATCAAATTAGAGCTGTTTTCACCCAGGGAGTAAGTCCCATTCATTTCAACACATCCTGAGGCCTCGGCTTGCTCTCGGAAGTGTTGTGCAGTAGGACCTGCTCCCCTGAAGGACGGGGCCAACCTGCCACCGGCTTTACTGCCCAGGCTCGGCCTCCCAGGACATCGGGCCTGCGGGGATTTGAATTGCAGCCCCAAAGGTCCTGCCTTCACACCGTTGGGGGAGAGCAGGGCATCCTGGCACCTGCGATCCATCCCTGACACAGGCTGACACATTCTTTCTCCTTTCCTTCTCCAAAGGCTTCGAGTTGTCTTCTGAGCTTTTTCTGCCAGTCTCTTGTCTGAATGCAGACTTCATTCTGAAGCTTTGGACAGGCTATCATCAGGAGCCCTCCCTCTTCCCTTCCCGAATCACACACATACCCTACCCTCACCTGATGATAATTTTCTCTTCTTGCTGCAAAACTGGTTGGCTTGCAACCTAGAGAGAGCAGCTTCCCTTGGCTCTGGGGGCATGTTGGCCCCAGCCACGTTTACAGGAAGATGTGCCCCAGAGGAGGAGGAATCAGCTCCCTCGCTCCAGTGGCCTTGGGTCCGGGTCTCACTGAACAGCCCGAGGGCCACTCCAGCCCGGCTGGGGAAGAGTCCTGAACGGTTTGATGTGGGGATGGGGTGGTGGGCAGTGGGGAATAGATGGTTGACTTCGTTTCTTTATTTGTGCCATTGTTTGGACAATATTAAAGCTGCATGTAAAAGGGGAAATTAGTATATGATATAGGCGAAAAGTGAAATCATAGTAACATATGTTTTAGTATTATTAACTTTTTTCTGTACAAATATTAGCACTAAATGTTTAAATATGTATGAATGCCAGAAATTTGTCAGTTCATGCAGTAGGATAAAAAAAAAAAAAAAAAAAAAAAAAAAGGCTTTTCTTTTTAAACAGTTCCACTTTTAAAACCTGCCTCTGGGTTTTTGTTTTTTCTCGTGTGTGTGTGTGTGTGTGTGTGTGCGCGCGCGCTTGTCTGAAATAGACCTTGATAAAGCTCTGTGTTGGAGCTGCTGGTTTTTTTTATGGTTGTTGGAATTTCTTGGCCTAGTAGGACAGTTCTGTGCTTCATCATGAGGTTTGCCTTTGTGGAAAACTGATGACAGCGAGAATATAAACTCAATGTGAATCATGTGATACTTCAGAGGCGTGTGTTATGGTGGAGTCAGTTGACTGTATTTTGTTTTTTAACTTTGTTGCTGCCTTTTCAAGTGACCTCTTGTATTCTTTTAAAGAAAGAACACTTTCTGCTCATATCCTAACCAGATCCAACCCAGCTTCTTGGCATTATTTACCCTGGTTTCAACTCATGTGCAACTGGTAGTCTTGACCACATTCCATCTGCTTCCCCAGGTTTCTGTGGTTCAGTAACCCAGACCTGTTTGGCAGCCATTTCTGTTGGTGCAGGGTCTCTTTTTTTGATGTTTTTTGTTTAAGTCCCCCAGTTTATTGTATTTTGTTATAGCATCCTGAGCAGAATTATATACCATCTTTACCATCTTAATCACACATCATCTTAATTATTTTCAGCGTACAGTTCTTTTGCATTAGGTATGTTCACAGTGTCATACTACCATTACCACCTTCCATCTCCAGAATTTTTTGGAACCTAAAAATCTTTCAAACCTAAAACACTGTACCCATGAAACAGTAACTCCTCATTCTCCTATATCCCAACCCCTGAAAACTGCCATTCTACTTTTTGTCCCCATTAATTAGATTACTTTAGATACATCCTATGAGTGGAATTAGGTGTACTTGTCATTCTAAGATTGACTTAAAGTACACAGATACCATACATGTATCAGAATTTCCATTTTTTATGGAAGAAATAAAAAATGGAAATAAAGGGTCTCTTTATTTCTCACCACCGTAACTCAGACCTTACCCTCCTCCCCCGGACCCCTGCCTTGCTTTTCTCCTTCTTTCCCCTACTAACTCCTGCCATGGGAACTGGTTAAAAACACTGCTCTGAAAACCATCTTCCAATTTCATAGGGATTTCTAACAAGCTATTTCATTCATTATCCACTATGAACAGTGACTGGCTTTGTGCAATTGTTCTTGTGATATATGTGTGTCTTTTCCTATTCAGAAATAAGTGCTTGTCACAATTATTTCTTGGTTGATTCAAAGGGAGGACTTGGGGACCAGAATCCAAATGGCCTCAAGTGGAATTTTAAAAACCAGCCTATCTCTTTTCCCTGGGATCCCTTAGTCGACCCCACACCTTTTATGAAAAGGAAAAGCAGATGAACAAACAGCAAGGAAGAGTGTTTGCACAGTATAATGACATTTGGTTGTGTTTTTAAGGTTCTTTTCTTAGAAAAATAAGAGACCCTCCAACCACGGGCTGTTTTGAAGGCTTGTGACATTCTGCTTGGGTCTTCAAATGGTGAGGATAGCAATGGTGGGGCAGAGCCAGTGGAGGTGACTAATGAGCATCCCATCTAAATCCAGTCCTCCCCTTGGATCCGTCTTTGTCCTGCTTGTGTCTCCAGGCAACCTCTTCAAGTTGGTCAGGCTTTGGGCAGGTGAGTGCTTTGTTGTATGTGTTTGTTTCTCTGCGTTAACTAGGGGTGCCTTGATCAAAATCGAACTTTATTACATACTGATTCTGGAACAAAACAGTTAGAAAATCTTTTTTTTTTAAAAAAAAAAGAAAAAAAGCCAACAAAGTTACTGGGCCATCCTGCTACTTCTCTTCTGAGTTCCCAGCAATGACTCAGGCGTCAGAGGTGATGCTGCGGTGGAAAACCTGACTATGTGTGTCTGCTCCTATATGTTGTTCGAGTAATTTATTAACTGTCTTTCTAAAGGTTTGCTGCTTTTCATATGCACTATAATTTGGGATGTAATCCTTGTATTGCTTTTCCAAGGAAGTTAAAAAAAAAAAAAAAAAAAAAAGGCTAGTGATTAGTATGCCAACTGCCACTCTCCTTCAAAGGGAGCCGGGACCAGCGACAGGACTTCCGTGAGAGGACTGGCTCAAGTGAAGTGCGCACAGTGTGAAGTTTAACGCTGTTGTCAAGAGGCCTAACCCCACATTTTTTTTTAATATTTATGATTGCCATCAAAGAAGAAGAAAAAGAAGAAACAGGCAAAGGTTTGAAAATGATAAGCCTGTTGAGAAACCACAAGTCCTGTCTCGGGAAGCTGCTTGACATCCTGTGGAGTAGCATAATCCTCTCAAGTTGAGGAACAGCTGCCTGCAAAGCTTTCTTAAGTCCCTGTTTGACTACCTGTTTCTCTACATAATGCCCCATTCAAACTAGGAGCTGTTTTAGAAATGACTTCAAACTGCTCCACTGTTGCTTACAGTTTAAGAGGAATTTCAGATCCAGAAAGGAACAAGAATCAAATTTAGTCCTCAAATCACTGTAAATAGACTAAAGAACAAGGGTTTTTTTTTTTTTGTTTTGTTTTTATTTTTATTTTTGAAGAATAAAGCTGTTTGTTGTATCATGAGTTAGTGTTTCTTCCCCAAATTGAAGACTGTGTTGGAAGTTGATTTCTAGTCAGTCAGTCCACAATACAATGCCCTGTATGGAGTTGATATTCATATGGGAAGTCTGTGTGCATGAGGCGTTCTGTGTTGAAAGTGTATGTTTATAGTACTGCCCGAGCCATCTCATGACCCCAGCATCCAAAACTGATGCTGTAGAACGGAATATATTTGTACACAAGTGGTGTGTGCAAATAGGATTTGTACATAGAAACGACTTGCTGTGGCAGATTGAGGATAAATTATTCAACTGACGGTGCAAAAACATTACTTGCAAAGAAAAGTTTATAGTATTTTCCTACACTCTACCCTGGGAAATGATATTTATATCAAATTAATATCAGTGCATTTTAAATGTAATTTGAAAACGATGCTGCCATTTTGTGAAGAATACCCACTTGGTTGCAGAGGCCAACTTTCATAGCTTTGATTTAATGTTGTGACATGGTGTTATGCATTTCGCTGTCAAGCAATGGATAAACAACTCTGACCTTCATTCTCATTCCAGTTTATTGACCTCAGATAAAACACTGGCCCTTCTTAGAAGCAGAAGTGCACCAAGACCATTCATTTCAGGTAGACTCACATTCAGTGCCAAGTGCTCCCGTGGGAATAATCAGATGCATATGTTGGGAAAGGGTGAAGGGACATGGACAACGAGGGGTTTTCCTACAGATGGATGCTAAGTCTTCTACCAAAACATGTCTGGAGGCAGAGGTATGACCTCCCCCTTAAGTCCTAACAATGTATTTTGTGTGTACAAATCCTGGGATGCCCGTTCACGCTCTGACACAAAGACATGGCACTTCTAGTGAGTGATCAGGAAGATTCCACATGCATTTGGGAGCTTCAGGTGCTTGTTAGACACATTGAGCCACTTAAGGCAAGCACCACCTTTGCTTGTGAGGCCAAGAGGGCCTGTGACAATTTGTTCCAGAACCAGTCTGATACAAGTGCACCTCTAATAAATGCCTTACAAACTCCAGAGGCCATATTCAAAACAGGGTCTTCTCAGTGTATGCAAGGGGCTGCAGCCCCTCTTCTCTTCCTCCCCAGGTTGAACAATACGGACAGTTTTCACACATATCTACCTGTATAACCCTCTGTACCTCTCATAACTGGTCAACGACTGTAACAGGTTACATCAGGTGTTTTTCTACATACTTTTTACACAGATTCTATGCGATTAATGTAACTTAATTCAATGCATCAGTTTATTGTGCTAGTTCTTAGGCCTGTCCTTATTTTTTTCTAAGTGATTGTGGTTTTTCTTGTGGTTTTTATTGTAAAAATGAAAGGCTGTTGATGCTTATTCTCTGTAACTAAGAATTTTTACCTTTTGGGGGGAAAAAGCATTGCTATGAACTAATGAATTGAAACTTCATTTACTCATTGTAAATACACTATTGTGCAAAAAAAATTTTTCACTCAATTGAATTGCTAGTGTTAACTGAATTTTGTCTAGACACCATTTCTGTTGATGAAATAAAGACATATCATTATGCGTTGTAAACTGATTTTCTCTGCCTCTGATCCCTGTTTTCCAAATTACAGAGTGAGAAACCTCAGGAAATCTTTTTTCCCAGAGGCCATTTCTCTTCCTCTAGTTTGGACTCTTACTTGCTACCTGCTTAATCTGATTAGAAATCTTTAAAATTTGACAATACTAATGTGGTTCCTAAATTCTGAATTTAAAAAAAATTCCTAGTGTTTGTGAGAGTAGATGAAAGGCTTTAAACCCAATTTCTCGGTTTTTATATTGTGCTGTCACTATGCAAAATGTTACCACAGGAAAAAACTGGGTGATGGGTATCATTTCTTGCAACTGCATGTGAATCTGCAATTATATCCAAAAGTTTAATTTTTAAAAAAAACTAAATGAAAATAAATGAGGAAAAATAAACCAACACCAAGAGGCAATGGGTTGTAAGGAAAGATGTTTAGAATTGTGGCTGAGAAATCCATACAGTCACGCACTGGTTAGTGAGGGGGTACATCCTGAGAAATGCATCCTTACACGATTTCATGTTGTGAGAACATCAGGGTGTGCCACACCAACCTAGATGGGAAAGCCTACCACACACCTAGACTATATGCTTCTAGGTTGTAAACTTGTGCAGCATGTAACTGTACTGGATATGGTAGGCAATTGTAACACCAGGGTGAGTATTTGTGTATCTTAATATAGAAAAGGTGCAGTAAAAATAGGGTGTTATAATGTTAACGAAACCATAGTTGCACTCCATCGTTGACTGAAAACATGGTTATGCTATGTATGACTGTACAGTTTAAAAGGTGTATTCTAAAAGTGTATTTGATAGTTATGTCTTGGATTTTGATGTAAAGAGAAAACGATATTGAATGGTGAGCAGGTTGAGTGACCGTGAGCAAACACTGGAGTGGAGCTCGGAGGTGAGGGAAAGCCAGTAGACAGAGCCGCGCGGCTGAGCTGTCAGCGAGGCTGTGAGTAATGAGTGGCGTCGGGCAGGGCAGGGCTGTGCTGCCGAGATCCCTGTTTCGAGAAGTGCCTGCAACCACCAGATGGCAAAACTGAAAAGCTGCCAAGTTCTGCTTCCTCAGGCGAGCCTTCATGGGCACTTACGGAGTCAAGGAAGGCTTCTTGAGAGCAGGTCATGGGTTTTCCAAATGTGTGTTGCTCTGAAAACATCACAGTCATAACATTTTAGGTTCAAGAGGTAGATTACCTATGCCTGAAGACATGAAGTTAATCCACTCTAAGAAAAACAGGTATGGGCCGGGCGCGGTGGCTCAAGCCTGTAATCCCAGCACTTTGGGAGGCCGAGGCGGGTGGATCACAAGGTCGAGAGATCGAGACCAACCTGGTCAACATGGTGAAACCCCGTCTCTACTAAAAATATAAAAAATTAGCTGGGCATGGTGGCGCGTGCCTATAATCCCAGCTACTCAGGAGGCTGAGGCAGGAGAATTGCCTGAACCCAGGAGGCGGAGGTTGCGGTGAGCCGAGATCGTGCCATTGCACTCCAGCCTGGGTAACAAGTGCGAAACTCTGTCTCAAAAAAAAAAAAAAAAAAAAGAAAAAAAAAGAAAAAGAAAAACAGGTAAGTCATTGTCCCAAAATTATCTGTGGGAAAACATGGTAATTTAGAACTGATGGTCATTTGCACCTTTAACCCTGACATTTACTCTTGTGATACAAATGACACTGATGCTTTGAAGCAAAGTAAACCTCATCAGCTGTTGTGTCTGGCAAAACAGGCATCCCCAACCCCTGGGCCACAGACTAGTGGCCTGTTAGGAACGGGCTGCACAGTAGGAGGTGAGCAGCTGGGGAGTGAACATTACTGCCTGAGCTCCACCGCCTACCCCATCAGTGGCGGCATTAGATTCTCATAGCACAAACCCTACTGCGAACTGTTCATGTGAGAGATACGGTTTGCAGCTCCTTATGAGACTCTAATGCCTGATGATCTGAGGCGGAATGGTTTCCTGAAAACATCATTCCACCCCACTACCTCCGGTCTGTGGAAAAATTGTATTCCATGAAACCAGTCCATTCCCTGGTACCAAAAAGTTGGGGATCGCAGCTACAAAAGAGCTTTTTTTCTTTTTTTGAGATGGCGTCTCACTCTTTCGGAGTGAAATGGTGTGATCTTGGCTCACTGCAACCTCCACCTCCCGGTTTCAAGCGATTCTCCTGCCTCAGCCTCCTGAGTAGCTGGGACTACAGGCGCATGCCACCAAGTCCAGCTAATGTTTTGTCTTTTTAGTAGAGATGGGGTTTCACCGTGTTAGCCAGGATGGTCTTGATCTCCTGACCTCATGATCGGCCTACCTCAGTCTCCCAAAGTGCTGGGATTACAGGTGTGAGCCACCGTGCCTGGCCTACAAAAGAGCTTTTAAGCGCTGCCCAGGCCCAAATGGACAGCAGCCATTTTCTTTCCTACTTTACATGTGCTTTTTATGGGAAATTTGCATCTGCCTCTGAGGCACAGTGAGGACTGTTCCCTCTACACCAGGCCCTGCCTGCAGTTTTGTTGCATTTGGAAAGACCTGAGCTGTTCTTTGAAATTATTTTAGAATCTTTCACTCTTCTCCAACCCACCACCTCATCCTACTCTACCCCACCAATTGGGATGCATTAGCAAGACTGTACTTAAAGTTTAACACCAGTTGGTGAAGATGCCATGAGCAGAAATGGGTTTCCAGTTCTCCTCACTGAGCACCTATGTCTTCCTGGTATAGGCAAACACAATACTTCCTGGTGTCAAAAAATCAAGGCCCAAAGAGATGGAAGAAGCCATACATCCCATTATGGAAGTGTCTTTCATTTCACTCAAGAGCATGACACCTCCTGTCTCCACACCTGTCCCTGGTTCCTGCAGATCCTGACACATGCCTGCCACTGGCCCACTTAGTCACAAAGAGGCATTGCTGATTGTCCATGGCTGGTTCTTACTCTCCTCTTGAAGGTAAGTGCATCCCTTAGACAGTGCCCTTCATCCCAAAGCAGTGATTGGAAACTTTCAGAGACACTGACGCTAGGAGTCACTGAAAACATTACATTTTACACCGGGCCCTCCAGGCTTTGTTTTTTCTTCTTTTTAGAGGCAATGCCTTGCTATCTTGCCCAGGCTGGAGTGCAGTGGCTATTCACTGGCATGATCAGAGTGCACCGCAGCTGTGAACTCCTGGCCGCAAGAATCCTCTCACCTCAGCCTCCCAAGTCGCTGGGGCTACAGGCAGGCCACCATGCCCAGCTCAAACTCGTTTTTTAAAACCTCCATTTGTGCTGTGTTGTTGACAACCCAGTGAAGACTTTTCAGAGTGAAAAAAAAAATTGAAATTACCAAAAACATTGCCATAGAGGCCTCTGAAACCTATTGACAAACATATGACAAAAGATGACAGAAAGTGAATAAGGAATAAAGATTGGAAAATTGGAAGCAATGGGTAAAGTATTGCCTTTGGCGTTTATACATAAATATTCATTCAAGCAATACTGTATTACATACTGAGCATCCAAGATGTCAAATACCTTATCCTTATAGCTTTCACAGGCTAGTCAGGCAGAGATATACAAATACATCATTGCCCAGGGGCTGCTAACTTTTACAGACAGGAGAACAAGGCTTTCTGGAAGGACTGCGGGCCTCAGAGCAGCTGGATATGGATTTGAATTCCAGCAGCCTGTGTGATCTTTAACTGTGGAGAAAGTTAATCTCTTTGAGCCTTGTCTGAACTATAAAATGAGAATGAACAATAACAACTTGACATCATTGTATAAGGTATAAATAATGTGAGCACATGGAATATAGCATACCCCTTTGAGGCACCTTTTTGGGACGGGCGCAGTGGCTCACACCTGTAATCTACGTAAGTGCTATGGGAGCTGAGGCAGGAGGATCACTTGAGGCCAGGAGTTCCAGACTAGCCTGGGAAACATAGCAAGAAAACATTTCTACAAAAAAAAAAAAAAATTAGCTGGGAGTGGTGGTGCACCTTTATAGTGCCAGTTAGTGGGAAGGCTGAGGTGGGAGAGTTGCTTGAACCTGTGAGGTAGAGGTTGCAGTGAGCTGAGATCAGCCAAGTAGTAACCAGCTGAGCAGCCTCATGGGTTGGCTAGTCAGTGCACATCACAGGGCACTCTCCTGGATGGCTCAGGACCACTGGGAGGGTGGGCGGGGTGAGGAAGATGTGCTGGCTTCTACTGATCCCAGGAAGCTCCCGGTGGGGCACAATCATGGCATCACCACTACCCATGAACAATCCCAGCAGGATATAAAAAGAGCATGCAAGTGTTTGCCAGTGTTTTAATCAATATTTTATTTCCATGGCATTGATGAATTAAAAATCCAACTGGTTCATCCCCGAGAAATAAACTGATGAGAGGAAAAGCATGGAAAGTTTCTTGCCAACCTCTCCTTTATAGACAGGAAGCACATCTGACCTGACGCTGAGCACAACGCTCCAGGCCTGCTCTGGACCCATGTTTAAGGGGCCATCGGCTACTTTTGCTGCCACTGCAGAGCTGAGGTACTGTCTTGCAAAATATCCCACCAGGCTGTGCTGAGAGGTGACATATCCCAATCCTCCTACTCGAGACAGAGCCGCTCTTGCCCCTAGATCTCCTCTGACAGTGTACAGCTCCTCCCTGCCCGAGCATCAGACCTGTCTCAAGCAGTGTGGCCCAGCAAGGAAGTGAGAATCTGTCCCCAGCCCTCATAAGGGAAGGGTCTCCTGTGGATGTGAGCCCAGGCTTGGAGCACCCTGTACATGGCCCTTCACCTGGTGGGTGTTTACAGAGGCTGTGGGTCCCAAAGCGCTTCCTGTAGTTTGAGCTGACAAAGGCACGACTCTCCTCCTGCAGATAACAGCTGCTCCTGATGCATTATTTTTTCATAATAGATGAAAGTTCTAGAAGCATGTTCTGAAAGAGATAGGAAATAAACAAAACAGACTCAAAGGACTTAGAAGAGTCAGCCCTACCCACCCACCTGGGATTCTATATATGTCACAAATGCTGGGGATCAGAGAGCTGCTACAGACGGCAGCTGTCCCTGTGTTTCCCCGCAGGTGAGCGTCCATCTGTGTAAGAGGTGGTGCCCGAGAGCATTACAGTGAAAACTCCGGTTCCTTCCTGCTGCCTCCTCATCCTCCTCCTCCCTACTGTTGTGGTTTTTGTTGTTTTGTGCAAAAATTCAGGCCTAAAACAAAGAAGTCAATTTGTTCCTAAGCTCCATCTTAGTCCCCTTACAATTAGCCAGATTTTTTTGACTTTAGATAATATGGAAAGTGAAGACTCATTCAAATACAAAATTGTCCATTTTGTAACAGTCTATCTCTGATGCTAAAAATATGCTAAACTCAGGAGGCCATGTGCTGGGAGAGCGAGGGGCAGCCATGGATGAGGAAGCAGGAGCTTGGGCTGAGTCAGACAGGCTAAGGATCAAATTCGAGCTCACTTGCTCATCCAATAAATATTAACGTATCCCCTGCTACATCCCAAGGACTGTGTTTCACGCAACCTAATTGTGTGATTTAGGACAACACCTATTTCCTTATCTGTAAAATAGAAATTAGCACATGGGTACAGAGAGGAAGTCCACAGCGGTGTCCAGACCATGATCCAGCCCTCAATAAAGCGGTGTCCTTCCTCATCTTCTTCACATTCTTTGGTTATTGATAAGTTATGTAAAACTTCTCAGCCAAAGGTTCAATAAATTATAACAATCCACCCTCCAAACAGCCACCTCATAATCCTTGTTAATAATGAGTTGGGCTGGGCACAGTGGCTCATGCCTGTAATCCTGGCACTTGGGAAGGCCAAGGCAGGAGGATCGTTTGAACCCTGGAGTTCAAGGTTGCAGTGAGCCGTGATGGAGCCACTGCACTCCAGCCTGGGTGACAGAGTGAGACCCTGTCTCTAAAAAATTGAGGTAAAATAAATAATAATGTTGAATTAAGAAATACCTTCCCAAATGAGACAAAGAACCTAGAAGGCAAAGAGATTTTTCATAATATAAAATTAAAAGTTTAAAGATGTCATAAATGTGGAAAAAGGACAAGCACGCTGGGGAAAAAAATATTTCCATGTCAGTATAGACAAGAGGTTAATATGATACCAGATAAAAGCTCCTAGAGGCTGGACGTGCTGGCTCACACCTGTAATCCCAGCACTTTGGGAGGCCGAGGCGGGCGGGTCACCTGAGGTTGGGAGGTTGAGACCAGCCTGACCAACATGGAGAAACCCTCCATGTTGTACTTTTAGAAATTTTGTACTAAAAATACAAAATTAGCCAGACATGTGCTAATTTTGGTGGCATGTGCCTGTTCAGGAGGCTGAGGCAGGAGAATCACTTGAACCCAGGAGGCAGAGGTTGCAGTGAGCCTAGATTGTACCACTGCACTCTGGCCTGGGGGACAGAGCAACACCCCGTCTCAAAAAAAAAAAAAAAAAAACCACAATGACAATTCATGGTAGAAATACAGATTACCAATAAACATATGTACAATCTTAGCAGTAATCACAGAAATGTAAATTAAAGACATGGATGGAGAAGGGAGTAAGATAATGTCTGCTGTTGGCAAGAGTATGAAGAAATGGGTGCTATGCTGGTGAGAGGGTAAATTGGAATAGACCTTCCTGAGAAAAAAATGGCAGCATTTATCAAAACAAAATGTAGCCAGGTCTGGTGGCTCATGCCTGTATTCCCAGTGCTTTGGGAGGTCAAGGTGGGAGGATCGCTTGAACCCAGGAAGTCGAGACTACAGTGAGCTACGATTGTACCACTATACTCCAGCTTGGGCAACAGAGCAACACCAGGCCTCTTAAAAAAAAAAAAAAAAAGCTCAAAGCAAGCTGGCTACAGTGCCTCATGCCTGTAATCCCACCACTTTGGGAGGCCAAGGTGGGTGGATTACTTGAGCCCAGGAGTTCAAAGCTACAGTGAGCCATGATCATGCCACTGCCTTGGAGCCTGGGTGACAGAGCAAGATCCTGTCTCAAAAAGCAAAAACAAAAAAGTAATTAATTAAGAAATAACAGATTTGGGGGTGGTAAGAAGACAAAAATAAGACAGGAAATTTCTCTTTTTGGCCTACATATCTGTGTTGCCTGAATTTTTACAATTGAAACACTTATTTGTCCAAAACAAATATTAAGGAAACAAGTTTCTTTTTAAAAACTATAGTCTAGGTACTACAGATTATATGGTATTAGGAAGGGGAAAATGTTTCTCTGTTTTTCTAGGAGCAAGTCTTCTCAGTGCATTCTTCATCTCCCTAACATCCCAAAAGATTGGGAGAGTTCACGGGGCAACTTTCTTCCCAATGCCAAAATCTCCTTCCTCTACAGCCATAGTTCTGAACTCTGGCTGCAAATTAGAATCACTTGGGAACTTTACAAAAGAAGGAAGGAAGGAAGGAGGAAGGAGGAAGGAGAAGAAAGAAAGAGAAGGAAAGAGAGAGAAAAAAAGAAAGAGAAAAGAAAAGGAAGGAAGGACAGAAGGAAGGAAGGAATGGGGGAGGAAGGAGAAAGAGGAAGGAAGGAGGAGGGAGAAAGGGAGCGAGGGAGGGAGGGAGCAGGAAAGGGAGGGAGAGAAGAAAAGGAAAGAAAATCATGGCTCTATCAGATAGCTTTCTGACCTTCTAAAACACCATAGACTCCTGTCACAGGACGATTCTCTGTAAGGAACAGCCTAAGCGGCCAAACAACTATGGTTCTATCAGAAGGCATTTCACTCTGAAATGTCAACTACTGAAATCAGTAAATATCTGACTGAGTCATAGAAATTCTGCCATCTTGAACCTAATACAACAAAATAGGCAGTTTACAGTCCATTTATTGAAAGTAGAGGATTATTATCCTTTGTTTGCTACACTAATTTCTTTTTTTCTCTCTCTCTTTTTTTTTTAAGAGACAGGATCTCACTGTGTTGCCCAGGCTGGGCTTGAATTCCTGACCTCAAGCCATCCTCCCAGCTTGGCCTCCCAAAGTGCTGAGATTACAGGCATGAGCCACCACACTCAGCCCCTTACACTAACTTCTAATGAAAGATCCCTCTGTTTACAAGAAGCACCATGTGTCAGCCACTGGTCTGTGGAGATGAGAGCTGTGGCCTCAATTCCCGAGTGTTTACATCATTTGGGAAGTGAAGTAGACTGTCAACTCTATAATAAGCTTAGGAAAAGGTGACTATTATTAGGAAAGCTCTGTGGCCAGAGGCATTTTTAAAAAAAATAATTCCTAGAAACATAAAGAACAAAGGAGGGAAAAAATGAAATAAAAAAGAAGGTTCCAGTCTGGCATGGAAGGCCCTTGGAAGTAACTACTCTGCCTTAGCAACAAATAGAAATCTGAACAAACTAAAAAGTCAGCAATTCTTCTTAAATCTGTTGGAGAAGAGGGGTTACTGTACAAACTACTGCCTTCAAAATTAGAAAGTCTAGGGCATAAAAGATTAAGACCCAGTCATTGGACTATAGAATATTTCCCCTCCCCACATTCCTTACCACCACACCACTAAAGGCCTATTTACCAAAAGTCTTTCTCTTTCCTTTTTCTTGAAACAGGGTCTCACTCTGACTCCCAGGCTGGAGTGCAGTGG
Source organism: Saimiri boliviensis (assembly GCF_048565385.1). Taxonomy (NCBI): domain Eukaryota; kingdom Metazoa; phylum Chordata; class Mammalia; order Primates; family Cebidae; genus Saimiri; species Saimiri boliviensis. The sequence goes on from NC_133452.1 coordinate 78,836,756, forward strand.
CACAGTCCCAGCCACTTGGGAGGCTGAGGTAGGAGAATTGCATGAGCTTGGGATGTTGAGGGGGCAGTAAGCCATACCCATGTCACTGCACTCCAGCTTCGGGAACATAGTGAGACCCTGTCTCAAGAAAAAATAAGAGAGAGAGAGAGAGAGAGAGAGAGAGAGAGAGAGAGAGAGAGTTTTGCCATGTTTCCCAGGCTGGTCTCGAGCTCCTGAGCTCAAGGGATCCACCTGCCTTGGCCTCCTAAAGTGCTGGCATCCCAGGTGTAAGCCACTTAAGATTTTTTTCATCTCTACAAAATACTGAGATTTCAACCAAAAAAGCACAAAGCATACTAAAGGTCAAAAAAACACAGTTTGAAGAGACTGAATGAGCATGAGAATCAGAGTCAGGGCACAAATGTTGGAATTATCACACCAGGAATTTAAAACTATGATTAATATGCTAAGGCCGCTAATGGAAAAAGTAGACAATATATAAGAACAGGTAGATAATGTAAGTTAGGAGATGAAAAGTTTAAGAAATAATCACGAAAAAGTGCTAGAGATCAAAAAAACTGTAAAAAAATAAAGAATGCATTTTTGGGAGGCGGAGGCAGGTGGATCACGAGGTCAAGAGATCAAGACCGTCCTGGTCAACATGGTGAAAACCCGTCTCTACTAAAAATACAAAAAAATTAGCTGGGCATGGTGGTGCGTGCCTGTAATCCCAGCTACTCGGGAGGCTGAGGCAGGAGAATTGCCTGAACCCAGTAGGCGGAGGTTGCGGTGAGCCGAGATCGTGCCATTGCACTCCAGCCTGGGTAACAAGAGTGAAACTCCGTCTCAAAAAAAAAAAAAAGAATGCCTTTGATGGGCTCGTTAGTAGACTGGACACAGCTAAGGAATGAATCTCTGAACTTGAGGATATAAAAATAAAAAACTTCCAGGACTGAAAAAGATCAAAAAGACTAAAACAAATAAACAATAACAAAATAGAACAGAATACCCAAAAACTGTGGGACAATTACAACAGGTATAACATACATATAAGCCAGAAGAAGAAACAGAGAAAGGAAGAGAAGCAATATTTGAAGCTAAAGTACTAATATGCTCCTAAATCTGATGTCAGACACCAACCCACACATCCAGGAAGTCCAGAGAACACCAAATGGGATAAACACACACACACACACACACACACAAAACACACACACACACATACAAACTACATTTAGGCTTATCATATTCAAATGTCAGAAAATCAAAGAGAAAAATATATATATTGAAAGAAGACAGGGGCCAGGCACGGTGGCTCACACCTGTAAACTTAGGCGTTGGGAGTCCGAGGCAGGCAGATGATCACAAGGTCAGGAGATCAAGACCATCCTGGTTAATATGGTGAAACCTCATCTCTACTAAAAATACAAAATATTAGCCAGGCATGGTGGCTCGCACCTGTATTCCCAGCAAGACTTCAGGACATAAGGTTAATGTACAAAAGTCTATGACTTTCCTGCATACCAGCAATGAACAACTAAAATGTGAAATTAAAAACACATGACCAGGCACGATGGCTCATGTCTGTAATCCCAGCACTTTTGCTGGCTGAGGCAGGTGGATCACGAGGTCAGGAGATAGAGACCATCCTGGCTAACAGTGAAACCCCGTCTTTACTCTGTTTCTTTTTCTGGTTTATATGTATGTTATACCTGTTGTAATTGTCCCACAGTTCTTAGGTATTCTGTTCTATTTTTTGTTTGTTTGTTTGTTTTAGTCTTTTTGATCTTTGTTTTTCAGTCCTGGAAGTTTTTTATTTTTATATCCTCAAAAATACCAAAAAAAAATTAGCCAGGTGTGGTGGCGTGCACCTGTGAGTCCCAGCTACTCAGGAGGCTGAGGCAGGAGAATTGCTTGAACCCAGGAGGCAGAGGTTGCAGTGAGCTGAGATTGCACCTCAAGACTGCACTCCAGCCTGGGTGACAGAGTGAGACTCCATCTAAAAAAAAATGAAAGTTAGTGATGCATTTCCTCAGTGTAAATTATCTTTTACTCCTACTTCTATTTATAAATACAATAAAGTCCATACAGAAAAGAAAAGAGAGAGCTCATCAGCTTCAGCTTCATCACATTCTCTCCAGGATTCTGAGCTTGGCTGGCCTCTCCCAAAAAAATAAACTGAAGAATCAAGAAAATCTATCTCACCTAAAAACTGCTGTATCTCCCTCAACAATACAAAGGCTTCTCTTGCATGGAAGGTACAAAAGAAAGAAAATGATGAAAACTGGATTTCTGACTTTGCAAATGCAAATAAGAAGCAGTGGATGGTCTGAAGGTAATGAGTTATCCCAATTGATTGTTCACAGTCAGTTGCAGATTGAACTTGTTCTACTCTTTTCCCCCTTCTCACTATTGCACTTAACTGGAAAGAGGGAAGGGAAGGGAGGAACAGGGGAAGGGGAAGGGGAAATGGAAGGGAAAAAGGAAGGGAGAGAGGGAGGAGAAAGAAAGAGAAATAAAGGAGGGAAGGAAAGAAAGAAAAAAAAATTTTTTAAAGAAGTAGCTGCCACTGGCCAAATAATTCTTTTTTTTTTTTTTTTTTTTTTTTTTTTTTTTTTTTTTTTTTTTTTAGAGACAAGGTCTCACTTTGTTGCCCAAGCTGGAGTGCAGTGGCATGATCTTGGCTCACTGCAGCCTCAACCTTCCAGTCAAGTGATCCTCCCAAGTAGTTGGGACTACAGGCATCCCCCACCACACCTGGCTAATTTTTTTTTTTTTTTTTTTTTTTTTTTTTTTTTTTTTTTGAGAAACAGTGTTTCATTATGTTCCCCAGGCTGGTCTTGAACTCTTGAGCTTAAGTGGCTCCCTGCCTTGGCCTCCCAAATTGCTGGGATTATAAGCATGAGCCACCATGCCTGTCCCCAAATTATTCTAAAATAGTGGTTCTTAACCCTAGCTGCACATCGCACTCGCCATGGGAGTTTTAAAAATATTGATGCCTGCATCCTACCCACAGAGAGTCTGGTTTTATTATAACTGGATGGGTCCTGGACACAATGGTTTTTAAGCCTCTCAGATGACTTTAATGTGTAGCATGGGTTAAGAACCCTGCTCTAGTTTGGCATAGAGTTCTAAGCACCCATATATTGATCCTAACCATAGTCTCCTGAATAAATGGCTGATCACTGACAAGAAAAAGATAACAGCTTGAGAGAAGCATTTAGTAAAAATCCAAGTAGGTTGATTTGTTCTCATGGTATGGCTGTAGTACAGTAACATCGGTATCTAAACCCATAGGAGATGTAAAACTGGGGCAGAGGGATTCAGTCATTATTAACACAAAGAATGGAACAAAGGAAGAAACAAGCATGTGAGCTCAACTCAGACGCTCTCCCACAAACCTTGGGGGAATTTTCTCTGTAATGGAAACAGTTGACTATTGGGAGCAGTGAGTAAGCAACTGTCATCCTTTGTTCCAGAACTGAGAAAAATCCACAGTAAATATCCGTGTCGTGTTTACAATGTCTGGGAAATGTTGATCCCACAGTGGTTTTTCAGAGAACAAAATTACAATCAATATAACATTGATTTTTGTCTTTGTAAAATTTATCACCAAATATTTGTATATGACTTTGAAATGTCAAAGGTATTAAAACAATGAAGTACATCCTCCTTTTTCAGTAAGATGGGGGCAACCCAAGCTTACAAATGATTCCTCCTCTGGACCGTTTTCCACACTGTGACAGAAGGGCTTTCTAAACTGCAGTTCTGAGTCATTCCCTTCTCTGCCCCACATCCTCCGTCAGTTCCCTCTGGCTTCCTTACAGGGCCTCCATGCCCACTCCTCAGCCTTCCCTCCCTCTGCACCCTCCTACCACCCTGTGCTCTAGCCACATGCAGCTCCTCAGACAGCACTGCTGTGTCTTGCCTCTTAGCCTTTGTCTGCGCTGCTCCCTCTACCAGGACGGCTTCTTTCATGTGCCCCAGTCTTCTCGGTTTTGGAAACACTTGTCACATTTTTCAAGATTCAGTTCAAAGTAACTTCAACTATGAACATTCCCCTTACCTAGCCATATGACCACTCCCTCCTTTGCTCACTCATTCCCACTAACATGACATCGTACACTTGATATATTTACATGTTTACCTGTCAAATTTTCCTTCTACACTCTAAGCCCTTTGATGTCAGAGACTGTATTTTATCCATTTATATGCCCAGTACTTATAAGGGTGCTTGGTATAAAGTAAGTATTCTCTAAATTTATTTTATGAATTGAATTTAACTGAATGTATTGAATGAATAATTTTATCTCTCCATAAATAATCTCCCTCTCCATCTGCCTCTCTGTCAACACAAACATACATACACACCCCAGGAGTGAATAAAGAAAAAAGCATCCAGATTGGAACAGCTCTTGTGATACTTCCATGATCGGTAGGGCTGTCTGTCTTACCATTGATGTTCTGTGCCCAGTGACTGAAGGCAGAGGTGAGGAGCTGTTTTCCCGGTGAGAAAAATCCAAGCAGGAGCTATTCTGAGAGGTAGAGCTTCCTGAGTCACTGTGCAGATGTCGCTTTTCAGACAGCAATCTGGACAGAAAGCTGCCCTTGCGACTGCCTGTGTGAGATCTGTCTATCCAGACCCCACTCTCTCTCATGCTGCCTTCACTGTCTCTGCAGTGACCATGAAGATCTGTGAGAGGCTCACCTGAGGGTTCCAGGTCCTGGGACTGCTCCCAGGTTCCTATTGCATGGGATGGACAGCTTCTAGGGGCCATAGTTGTACCTAGCCAGGACTGGGATATTGTATTCTGTAAGCCAAATGAGGAATAGTCTGATTGCTGTCCCAGGTGCTGATTTCCACCACTGCCGGCCCAGGGACAAGGGCTGTGAACATGGAGCTGTCCGCTGTGCTGATCCTTCTCAGACCAGTCTTTTTTCCCATTGGAAGGGTCTACTTCAAGTTGCCTGGGCTGTGGGATTTGCCACATGGTTTTAGACTTTGGAACATTAACTCGAATGACTTGCTGTTGATTGTTAGCTTGAAGTGGAGAGAGTCTTTCAGGCAAGGAAGAACAAATCATACACTGTTGGGCCACTGAATATTTCTTCAAATGGAATGGAGGAGGGCCTGTTTCATCCTCAATGCCCTCACTGCTGGATTTCTTATAAAGTGTTCTCATAATTTTTCTAATGCCCAGATGAAAGATTTCCAGCATATTGAGTAACAAGGAAATGGCTGCAATGCTGTGCATAAAAAGCATGAAAATTGTCTTCTCAGTGGGCCTGGATACAAAGCAATCCACTGCATTGGGGCAAGGAGGTTGAGTGCATTTGTAAAGGGGGTGCATTTGAAACCCATAAAGAATATATTGGCCTATCATGAATCCTACTTCAAGTACAGATCTGGTCAAGATGTGTAAGACATAAGTACGCAGCAGACATCCTTTCAGAGGGACTTTATGGATCCTCTTCTGCTCCTCTAACCTCCTCAGTTCCCTATCTATCCTTTGCTGCTCCTCCAAGTCAAGCTCTGGATTCTCTATCTGGGCTCTAAGGTGTGACTTTTTCCTCTGTCTCTCTTTCTCAAAGGCCCTGAGCCTGTAAAGTGCATGGCCCATATAGACCAAAGAAGGAGAAGACACGAAGATGATCTGTAAAACCCAGAACCTGATCAAAGAGATAGGGAAGGCATCATCATAACAGATATTGTTGCAACCTGGCTGCCGGGTGTTGCAGGCAAATGCTGACTGTTCGTCATCCCAGACATCCTCAGCAGCCACACGAAGTACCAGCATTCGGAAGATGAAAAGGATGGTCAGCCAGATTTTCCCCACTATGGTTGAGTGGGAGTGAACTTCCTCTAGGATGCCACCCAATAAGTTCCAATCCCCCATGGTTAAAGACTAGTGTCTGAAATATACAGAAAACAGATTAATAGTACCCATGGTTGTAGTATATAGACAGGCTCAAAAATACAAAACATTCTTTTGTATGTCTGCAAAACTATGAAGGATCTTCCAGCCCTAATATTTATAGCCTAGTCCATGCTTAAAATAAGATGTTTTCTAAGATATTAATTTTTGAAAAAACACTAAAGACCCCACCATTTCACCAAGTTTCCATCCTATCCTCTTTTACTTTCCCCCACACAGATGCCTGTCATTCTAGTATACTAATAGGCCTCCATATTTGCACAATTCATTCTAATTGCACCATTGTATTCATTTTTCTATCCATATGAGATGCTCTACTTACCATACATCTGACATGATATTAAAGGAGTCTCAATTCCTCAGGAAGTATTCCCTAACCATCTCAAGTTGTAATTTTCCCTTTCCAGAATTCTTACATTATTGTTAATACTATTCATCTGGGACTGTGCCTAAATGAGTTTTGTGATGGTTGTGGCTTCTATTCCCCTTTCTGGAAAGGTACATCCCTTGCAGATAGAAATTCTAAAGCAGGAGTCCCCAAACTACGGCCCGCGGGCCACATGCGGCCCCCTGAGGCCATTTATCCAGCCCCCCGCCGCACTTCAGGAAAGGGCACCTCTTTCACTGGTGGTCAGTGAGAGGAGCACAGTATGTGGTGGCCCTCCAACAGTCTGAGGGACAGTGAACTGGCCCCCTGTGTAAAAAGTCTGGGGATGCCTGCTCTAAAGCATGTTGCTCATAGCACACAGAAGCCTTCAATATATAATAGTGAATGGAATTGTCTTTTCACTTTAAAATTCTGTTCCTTGACCGTATCACCAAAATAACCATCAACAGGCAAAATAAAGTAAATCCTCATGATATGTTATACAGAGCTTTCACTGCAAGACAAAATATAGGTAAAGAAAATATAAATCAATCAAGTAAATCCTCAGGAACTGGCTCATATCAGGGTAGCAAAGATTAGGCAGACACAGACACAATAACACATAATTACATCTGTTAAGCCACATCTGGAACATCATGTTTTCCTGGAATTTTTGCTAACTTAGAAGAAAAGTGAATATAAACTGCTTTTCTAGCAAGCTTAGGATCTGGGAAACAATCACTTTTCTTAGAAGAAAAGTGAATATAAACTGCTTTTCTAGCAAGCTTAGGATCTGGGAAACAATCAAGGTATAGCTGACATGAACAGGTTACTTGGTTTATCCTGAAAAACTAATGTTTTTCAAGGTTCAGTGAAAAAACTTAGTAGGTTAAAGCTTTCCAAGATATGGAAGGCTTCCAGATAAGAAAGATATAGAGGAAAAATAGAAAATCATTATTAAGTTAAAATAGATAATGAGACCGGGCACGGTGACTCACACCTGTAATCCTAGCCCTTTGGGAGGCCAAGGCGGGCAGATCACTTGAGGTCAGGAATTTGAGATCAGCCTGGCCAACATGGCAAAACCCTGTCTCTATTAACAATACAAAAATTAGCCAGGTGTGGTGGTGCACATCTGTAATCTCAGCTACTCAGGAGGCTCAGGCAGGAGAATCACTTGAACCCAGAGTGGGGCAGAGATTGCAGTGAGCTGAGATCATGCCACTTCACCCGTCTGGGTGAAAGAGCAAAACTCCATCTCAGAAAACAAAAAAAAGACAATGAAACAATTATCCCCTTCCATAATTCATTTGTTCAGTAATATTTGCTAACATCTTGCTATTGGCCAGGTGGAGTGGCTCATACCTGTAATCCCAACACTTTGGGAAACTGAGGTGGATGGATCACTTGAGGTCAGGAGTTCAAGACCAACCTGGCCAACATGGTGAAACTCTGTCTCTACTAAAAATAGAAAACTTAGCTGAGCATGGTGGTGCATGCCTAAAATCCTAGCTACTCGGGAATATGAGGCAGGAGACTTGCTTGAACCCAGGAGGTGGAGGTTACAGTGAGCCAAAGCCTGGGAGACAAAGCAAGACTCTGTCTCAAAAAATAAAATAAAGTAACTCAAACGGCTATTGCCTAGGCATTGTTCTAGATGCCAGGAATTCAATAACAGGATATATTTGGTCCCCGATCTCACAGTACTTGATCACTAAGGACTCCCACTTAATCTATAAAATGAACCAAGGCTGATAATACAAAAATGAGTGTCAACCCAAAAAAAAATGAGAGAAAAAACTTGGAATCCTTAGATTTTTTTTTCCTACTCCCCCCCCCGCAAAAAAAAATTGATTCCAGATGGAACAAAATATTAATTGTAAAAAAGTAAGCCATAAAAGTATTAAAATAAATTATAAAATAATATGTTTTGTGACCTTGAAGTAGAAGGCTTTTTAAGCACATCAGTGCCAGAAATTATAATTAGAAAAAATACAGATTTGCCGGGCGCAGTGGCTCACACCTGTAACCCTAGCACTTTGGGAGGCCGAGGTGGGTGGATCACGAGGTCAAGAGATCGAGACCATCCTGGTCAACATGGTGAAACCCCGTCTCTACTAAAAATACAAAAAATTAGCTGAGCATGGTGGCATGTGCCTGCAATCCTAGCTACTCAGGAAGCTGAGGCAGGAGAATTGCCTGAACCCAGGAGGCGGAGGTTGCGGTGAGCTGAGATCGCGCCATTGCACTCCAGCCTAGGTAATAAGAGTGAAACTCCATCTAAAAAAAAAAAAAAGAAAGAAAAAATACAGATTCTTGCTGGCATGGTGACTCATTCCTGTATTCCCAGAACTTTAGGAGGTGGAGGCAGGAGGACTGCTTGAGCCCAGGAGTTGCAGACCAAGCTGAGCAATATAGTGAGGCTCCTGTCCCTACAAAAAATAAATGTAAAAAGTTGGCCAGGCACAATGGTGAGTGCCTATAGACCTAGATACTTTGGAGGCTAACGTGGGAGGATCACCTGAGCCCAGGAGTTTGAAGCTACAGTGAGTCATGATTGCACTACTGCAGTCCAGCCTGGGTGACAGAGTGAGACCCTTCCTCAAAAACAAACAACAACAACAATAACAACAACAACAACAACCAGATTCTATCAGCAAAACTGAGTGGCAAAGGTGGAGATGTCCAGAAGGCATCTGGGTCTAGAGAATAACAACAACAAAAATGGTACAAAAAGGAGATAAGCATTTGCAAATTATCACTGAATAGGTAGAAAGGATCACTCAAAGACAAAAAGAAAAAGTAAGACAAAGACAGAAGGAAATAGCATAGGAGAAAAAAGAGTCTACAGATAAATATGAGAAATGGCCAAGGAGAGAGAGGAGGAAAACCATGAGGATGGTGTCTCTGAAACCAAAGCAGAGTTTCAAGAAGGGGCATAGTTGACAAAGCCAAATACACACACACATACACACACACCACTATTTAAACAAATGTAATTTAATGGTGATATACCATGCTCAAGGATTGAAAATTGCAATATAGGTAAAGATGTCAATTCACCCCCAAATTAACTAATCCAAAGGTTCAGTGTGGAATTGTAAATCACTGAAATAAAACTCTATAAATGTACATGTATATGTATGCACGTGTCCATGAGATGTATATGTATGTGATTTTATTGAGAACGAAGAAAAAAATACAGGATACACACCAGGAATTCACATAGGTTACCTGAGGTCTACTGAATGTGATGAGAGTGGAGGGAAAGTTAAGGTGGATAAAAGAGAGGCAAAAAGGAGAAAGGAAAGGAGAAAAGAGTTCTAAGAAAGCATGACTGATTTTTCATCAAAAGTGTACATTATGTAAATTTTTACTTGTATGTACATATATAAATATAAATAAATTTTTAATAAAATTGAAAAAGTGCTAGATAATCCCAGAATTTGGAAGAAGTATTAATAAGACTTTCATAATTTACTCTATGTACTTGTAAATTGTTTGAAATTCAAAAATCAAGAATGCAGTAATTTATATCACTTGCAAATAAAAATCAGATATTAAAATTCAGGACTTATATCTCATTAACCAAAAGCAATAATAATTTACTAAATTCTATCCTGTTTTAAAGAGTTTTGGTATTTTTCCATAATTATTTTCTTTAAAAATTCTAGTTATTATTCTTTATTTTACAAACGGATTTCCTCTGCTGGTAGATAACTGGAAAAATAAATAAATAAAGGATTTCTTTAGCACTTAAAAAAAAAAAAAACCACCTATAGCTTCTATTTTCTACAGAAACCCAGAGGTGGGAAAGCTAACTCATGTCAATTTTATTCCGTTTGGCAGTGTTAAACTATATAATACTTCTTTTTGCCACTGTGCCTTTAAAATGTGGAAATTATTCTTTTTAAATAGTAAGGAAAGGAAAACTGAGCTTAACCTATATGAAAAACAGAAATACAATCTTACATATTAAAATACAAGACATTTTGTCCTTTAGACAATCAGTCCGTTTTCTAAAAATAACTATTTCTTATCACTAAATTAGTGTGGGTCTTAGAAATAGCCTTGAATTTTCTTTTATTTATCAAATACAAATTTAGCATCTCCTATGTAAAAAGCTGATGGTCCTTTTCATCATATTATTTCAGATCTTGTCTTTCTACCCCCACAAGGAGTTTCTATATATTTATCATAAACAAGAGAGTTCACATATTTACTACTTACCTTACGGGTGAACAAAAAAATCACGATTGGGTTCTCAGAACCTTAAAGTTGCACTGTGTGTGGCTCATTAGTGGAAAAATTGCTGCTGGTTGCAGATATAAAGGCTCTGATCAGGTGGCTGTGGGGCCCTAATCCAGAATGAGCACAGTTATTTTGATCGATGGAGTCTAACCTAGTCCTCCCCCACGGTTCAAAATGTCCTCTGGTGCTTTGCAATTTTCTTACACTATTTTTATTTAATTGATACCAAGCTGGGACCTCTCCTGGTGTATCATATTTGGAAATGGAAAGTGAAACAAATAAGAATTTTCCTTTTGCATTGGTGAATGCATACAGTAATTTAAGTTCCGGCACATTTCTTTCAGTCTGTTGATTGTACTACGAATCGATGTTCACAGATCAATGAGTCATGTCCGATTTCATAAACAGCTGCCTGGGGTGAGTCTGGCCTCATAAATGTGAACAAATAATAATGGAGTGGAAATCAAACCTAAAGTGTTATTGCACATCATGCCATGCTGAAAGAAGTAACATCTCAAAAAGAGAATAAACATATGTAGAGTTGGATGTGATGGTTCACACCTATAATACCAGCACTTTGGGAGGCCAAGGCGGGAGGATTGCTTGAGGCCAGCAGTTGGAGACCAGCCTGAGTAACATAATGAGACCCCCATCGTTACGAATAATAATAATAATTAACAGGGCATTGTGATGCATCCCTGTAGTCTTAGCTACTCAGGAGACTGAGGAGGAAAGATAACTTTAGCCCAGGAGTTCAAGGCTGCAGTGAACTATGATTGCACCACCCGTTCCAGCCTAGGTGACAAAGCAATACTCTCAAAAGAAAAGAAAAGAAGGCCAGCATGTAGTGGCTCATGCCTGTAATCCCAGCACTTCAGGAGGGCGCAAGCAGATCGCTCAAGCCCAGGAATTTGAGACTACCCTGAGCAACACTGCAAAACCCCGTCTCTACAAAACAATACAAAAATTATCTGGGCATGGCGGTGTGCACCTGTAGTTCCAGCTACTTGAGAGGCTGAGGTGGGAGGATGGCTTCAGCCCAGGAGGTGGAGACTTCAGTGAGCTGAGATGGCAATACTGCACTCCAACCTGGGCAACAGAGCAGCAAGACTCCGTCTCAAAAAAAAAAAAAAAAAAGAAAAATAGGAAAGAAAAAATATAAACCTCCCCCTCCCCTTCTCCTCCTCCTCCTCCTACTTCCTCTTCTTTCCCCTCCCCTTCCTCCTCTTCCTCCTCCTCGGACCTGGAGGGTTCCGGAGGGTGGTGCCGCTGGGTGTCGGCGCCGCACAGCCTGCTGCCTAGGTACAGACACCAAGACAGTCAAACCCTACAGACCCCACCTTCCAGGAAGGTCCACAGCTAGCAGCCGCCTGCCTCCCAGGCCCCAGCACAGGGCACGCGGGGTGCGAGGTCACAAAGCGCCAGACTCTCCACCGGGCCGTGGATGGCACGGAGCTGCCTGGAGGTGAGCAGGTGCGTGGGGGCGGGAGGGTGTGCAGACGTCCTGGAGGCTGAGGGCTGCCCCTCAGAAGCTGGTGCTCATCGGGACTGGCTGTTGGCCCGAGTAGCTCCCCGGCTCCCTTCTCTGGGTGGAACTTCACGTGGATCTGATTGCGCAGCACAGCTGCCCTCAGTATCCAGCCTTTGGCGCGGTGCTGAAACTCCCTGCCCATCCGCAGAGACTTCTAGAAGGTGGTACTGTGCTCATCCACATCCTGGAGATCCAGGATCTTGCTGTGCGAGTCCACTCGGGCGCTGATCAGCCCCTCCCGGATCCGCTGCGTCAGCCCACCTTCCCGGTCTGCCACTCCTGTGCGCGTTGAGGGCGCGGCTGCGAATCTGGGCCTACAGGGTCCTGACGTTTGGAGGGGGGGGGGCGGGGAGGGGCAGTGGGGGAGGCACACATGTCTGAGAGCAGATTGTCCTACATCTCCTTTTGTGTGTGTGTGTGTGTGTGTGTGTGTGTGACAGAGTCTCACTTTTTTTTTTTTAAATCGTACTTTAGGTTGTGCAGATCATGCAGGATTGTTGCATAGTTACACACATGGCAATGTGGTTTGCTGCCTCCAACCCCCCGCCCCGACATCTGGCATTTCTCCCCATGTTATCCCTCCCTGACCTCCCAACCCCTCCGCAGTCCCTCCCTTGCCCCCCGCAACAGACCCCAGTGTGTGATGCTCCCCTCCCTGTATCCATGTGTTCTCATTGTTCAACACCCTCCTATGAGTGAGAACATGCGGTGTTTGATTTTCTGTTCTTGTATCAGTTTCCTGAGAATGATGGTTTCCAGATTCATCCATGTCCCTACAAAGGACATGAACTCATTTTTTATGGCTGCATAATATTCCATGGTGTATATGTGCTACATTTTCCTTGTCCAGTCTATTTTTGATGAGCATTTGGGTTGGTTCCAGGTCTTTGCTATTGTAAACAGTGCTGCAGTGAGCATACATGTGCATGTGTCTTTATAACAGAACGATTTATAATCCTTTGGATATATACCCAGTAATGGCATGGCTGGATCAAAAGGAATTTCTATTTCTAGGTCCTTAAGGAATCGCCACACTGTCTTCCACAATGGTTGAACTAGTTTACACTCCCACCAACAGGGTAAAAGTGTTTGTATTTCTCCACATCCTCCCCAGCATCTGCTGTCTCCAGATTTTAATGATCACCATTCTAACTGGCGTGAGGTGGGATCTCGATGTGGTTTTGATTTGCATTTCTCTAATAATCAGTGATGATGAGTATTTTTTCATGTGTTTGTTGGCCTCATGTATGTCTTTTTTTGAAAAGTGTTATATCCTTCTCCCACTTTTGCATGGGTTTGTTTGTTGTTTTCTTCTAAATCTGTTTTAGTTCTTTGTAGATTCTGGATATTAGCCCTTTGTCAGGCAGGTAGATTGCAAACATTTTTTTCCCATTCTATTGGTTGCTGGTTCACTCTAATGATGGTTTCTTTTGCTGTGCAGAAGCTGTGGAGTTTAATTAGGTCCTATTTGTCTATTTTGGCTTTTGTTGCCAATGCTTTTGGTGTTTTAGCCATGAAGTCCTTGCCTATGCCTATGTCCTGAATGGTTTTGCCTAGGTTTTCTTCTAGGGTTTTTATGGTGTTAGGTCTTATATTTAAGCCTTTAATGCATCTTATATTTAAGTCTTTAATGCATCTGTAATTAATTTTAGTGTATTTGTATCCCAGACTGGAGTGCAGTGGTTCCATCTTGGCTGACTGCAACCTCTGCTGGGATTACAGGCATGCATCACCAAGCCCAGCTAATTTTTTGTTTTTAGTAGAGACAGGGTTTCACCATCTTGGTTGGTCAGGCTGGTCTTGAACTCCTAACCTCAGGTGATCCACCCACCTTGGCCTTCCAAAGTGCTGGGCGTGAGCCACCTTATCCAGTTGAGGTTGATTATTTGTAATTCAATTTTACCTCCCTTAACTTTATTGTTGCCTGAATTGACCTTAGAGATTACACATGCATCCTTTACTTATCAATGTTTAATGTTCTGCCTCTGATGAAATGCATTCAAGGTATTACATTCATTACTTTTCAGGTGACTTTTAACCTAATACTATACAAATACACTTATTAATATATCATATGTTTTTACCTCTAGTTAATTCAGACAGACAATTTGTACTCTGGGCTGATGTGACAGGCTAGTGGGATTTTAATGTCACCTGTCTACCTTTCATTATCACCCTTTTTAAAAACTACATGACCAAAAATAGAATAGGCAGGTGATACTGATGAACTACCAGTAATTTTGTGCACTTCTACATTTTATATGGAAAAGAGCAGGCTTACAAATGTGCCTCAGAGCTGTGATCTGAAACCCTCATTAGGGTCTAGTGATGCCCTTGCAGTCAACACCTCTAAGATGACACTCAGATTATGTGCCTGAGAGGTGACTAGTGAAAGATGCTGCACATTGAGAGTTTGGAGACCTGGCCTGTTGGCACTGGGCAGGTGGATCACGAGGTAAGGAGATTGAGACCAGCCTGGCTAACATGGTGAAACCATATCTCTACTAAAAAATACAAAAAAAATTAGCTGGGCATGGTGACACATCATACCTGTAGTCCCAGCTACTCAGGAGGCTGAGGCAGGAGAATCTCTTGAATCCAGGAGGCAGAGATTGCTGTGAGCTGAAATCTTGCCACTGCACTCCAGCCTGGTTGACAGAACGAGACTCCATCTCAAAAAAAAAAAAGAAAGAAAAAATGTAAGTCAATCTCACACACACACAAAAACAGCAGAATATCCTAAATAAAACATTAGTAAACTACATCCAGCAATATATTAAAATATATATATATGTATATATAATACATTACTTCAAAGTTGTGTTTATTATTGTGTTGACAAGGAGTTTTAAGAAAATAAGGAGGCTGGGTGCAGCGGCTCATGCCTGTAATCCCAGCTTTGGGAGGCCAAGGTGGGTGGATCACCAGAGGTTTGGAGTTCGAGACCAGCCTGGCCAATATGGTGAAACCCTGTCTCTACTAAAACTACAAAAAATTAGCCAGGCATGGTGGTGAGCACCTGTAATCCCAGCTACTCAGGAGGCTGAAGAAGGAGAATCACTTGAACCCAGAGGGCAGAGAGTTTGGTGAGCTGAGATCACACCATTGCATTCCAGCCTGGGCAACAAGACCGAAATTCCATCTCAAATAAATAAATAAAGTAAAAATAAAATTAAGTTCATTCTGAAACTGCAAGGTTTAATTTTTAATGATTTAACTTATCATATTTAATAAAGGGGAAAATAAATAAGTGTTTTTTGTTTTTTTTTTTTTTTTTTTTGAGCTGGAGTCTCGGTGTCACCCAGGCAGAGTACAGTGGCGCAATCTTGGCTCACCGCAACCTCTGCCTCCCAGGTTCAAGTGATTCTCCAGCCTCAGCTTACTGAGCAGCAGGGATTACAGGTCTTTGTCACCATGCCCAGCTAATTTTTGTGTTTTTAGTAGAGACAGGGTTTCACCATGTTGGCCAGGCTGGTCTGGAACTCCTGACCTCAAGTGATGCACCTGACTTGTCCTCCCAAAGTACTGAGATTAGAGGCGTGAGCCACTGCACCTGGCCTAGAAAGAAATTTTTGTAAGCTGATAAACAGTATACATTTTTTTCTTCTTTTTCTGAGACAGGGTCTCACACTCTCTCCTAGGCTGGAGTGCACTGGCATAATCATGGCTCACTGGAGCCTTGACTTCCCAGGCCCAAGCAGCCGTCCCACTTCAACCACCAGAGTAGCTGGGACCACAGGGGTGTGTTACCACACTCCAGTGCCACGACATCTGGCTAATTTTTTTTTTAAGACAGTCTCGCTCTGTCACCCAGGCTGGAGTGCAGTGGTGCCATCTCAGCTCACTGCAACCTCTGCCTCCTGGTTTCAAGTGATTCTTGAACCCAGGAGGGCTAATTTTTTGTATTTTTAGTAGGGATGGGGTTTCACCGTGTTAGCCAGGATGGCCTCAATCTCCTGACCTCGTGATCCACCCACCTTGGCTTCCCAAAGTGCTGGGATTACAGGCTTGAGCCACTGTGCCTGGCCCTGGCTAACTTTTTTTATTTTTGTAGACAGGGTCCCACTATGTTGCCCAGTGTGGTCTTTAACTCCTGGGTTCAAGTGATCATCCTGCCTGGGCCTCCCAAAGTGCTGGGATTACAGGCATGAGCTAGTGCAACCTGCCAAATTTTGTGTCCTTGATGTAGAAGCTGGTGAAAAGGAAAAATAAATAAATGAGTAAATAAAAGAAAGCAGGGCCTCAAATATGAACACCTGTGTTCATAATACTCCACGGTAGCCTAAATGTGGAAACAACCCAAATGTCCACTGAATGGTTAAATAAAAAGTGATAGGCTGGGCACAGTGGCTAACCCCATAATCCCAACACTTTGGGAGACTGGGAGGGAGGATTGCTTGAGCTCAGGAGTTGAAGACTAGCCTAGGCAACATTGCAAAACCACATCTTTATAAAATATACAAAAATTAGCTGGATATAGTGGTATGTGCCTGCAGTCCCAGCTACTTAGGAGGCTGAGAGGATCACTTGAGCCCAAGAAGTCAAGGCTGCAGTGAGTAGTGACTGCATCATTGCATTCTAGTCTGGGCAACAAAGTGAGACCAAAAAAAAAAAAAAAAGTAAATAAATAAATAATAAAATAGACCAGACATGGTGGTTCATGCATATATTCTCAGCACTTTGGGAGGCCAAGATGGGTGGATCACTTGAGACCAGGAGTTTGAGACCAGCTGGGCCAACATGGTGAAACACTGTCTCTACCGAAAATAAATAAATAAATAAATAGCCAGCCATTGTGGCACACACTTGTAGTCCCAGCTACTAGGGAGGCTGAGGCATGAGAATCGTTTGAACCTGGGTGAGGAAGTTGCAGTGAGCTGAGATTATGCCACTGCATTCCATCTTGGGCAACAAAGAGAGACTCTGTTCCAAAAAAAAAAATAAAATGCCGTAGATGCATATAATAGAATATTATTCAATCTTAGAAAGCAAGAAAATTCTGACATATTCTACAACATGGATGAACCTTGAAGATATTATGCTAAGTGAAACAAGCCAGACACGAAAGGACAAATATTGTGTGATTCTACTTTTTTTTTTCTTTGAGATAGAGTCCTGCTGTATCACCCAGGCTGGAGTGCAGTGGTGAGATCTCAGCTCACTGCAACCTCCACTGCCTGGGTTCAAGTGACTCTGTTGCCTCAGCCTCCCAAGTAACTGGGAATCCAGGCACATACCACCATGCCAGCTAATTTTTTTGTATTTTTAGTAGAAACAGGGTTTTGCCGTGTTGGCTAGGCTGGTCTCAAACTCCTGACCTCAGGTGATCCACCCGCCTTGGCCTCCAAAGTGCTGGGATTACAAGCGTGAGCCACCATGCTCAACCTGATTTCAATTCTCTTTTTGAGAATAGAGTCTCACTCTGTTGCCCTGAGTGGCATGATCTCAATTCACTGCAACCTCCGTCTCTTGTGTTCAAGGGATTCTCCTCCCTCAGCCTCCCTAGTAGCCGTGACGACAGGTGCATGCCACTATGCCCAGTAAATTTTTGTGTTTTTAAATAGATACGGGGTTTCTCCATGTTGGCCAACCTGGTCTTGAACACCTGACCTCAGGTGATCTGCCCGCCTTGATCATGCAAAGTGCTAGGATTACAGGCATGAGCCACCTCACCAGGCCATGTGATTCCACTTCTGTGAGCTACCCAGAATAGTCAAATTAACAGAGAGAGAACACAGAATAGTGGTTACCAAAGGCTGGAAAGCAAGTGGGGAATGGTTACTGTCTAACGTCTGTTGAATGCATAGAGTGGGTAGAGTTTCAGTCGGGAAGATAAAAATGATTTGGAGATGGGTGGTGGTTATGACCACATGTGAATGTAATTAATGTCACTGAATTGTATATTTTTAAATGGTTAAACTGGCCAGGTGCGGTGGCTTATGCCTATAATCCCAGCACTTTGGGAGGCTGAGGCAAGTGGGTCACCTGAGGTTGAGAGTTCGAGACCAGCCTGACCTAACATGGAGAAATCCTGTCTCTACTAAAATTACAAAATTAGCCAGGCATGGTGGCACATATCTGTAATCCCAGCTACTCGGGAGGCTCGGGCAGTAGAATCACTTGAACCAGGGATATGGAGGTTGCAGTGAGCCAAGATCGTACCATTGCACTCCAGCCCGGGCAGCAAGAGCGAAACTCTGTCTCAAATAAAATAAAATAAAATAAAATAAAATGGTTAAACTACTACATTTTATTATAGATATTTGCCACAATTTTTTTTCATACTGTGCGTAACAGCATTACTTCTAACAGTCCCGAACTAGAACACAAATGTCTGTGACAGTGGGATAAATTGTGGTTCAACTGAAATATATACAACAGTGAGAATTTACTATTGCTATACTCAACACAAGCATGAACCTCACATACTGTTTAATGAAAGAAGCCAAATAGTATCTACAGTTACAATTCCATTTGAAAGTTCAAAGACAAGCAAAACTAATCTATGATAATATAAATCAGGGATAGTGTTCTGATAGTGTTTGTCCCTAGGGAGAAGGAAGGACTAATACTAGGAATGGTGACGGGGGTGGGGGCACTCTGGAGGGCTGGTAATGTTCTAATTCTTGATCTGGGTGCTGTTACACAAGGGTTCACTTTGTGAAAACTCACCATTTCTTTCATGCACTTTTCTATGTGAATGCCATACCTCAATTTTGAGTTTGACATTTTTATGTCTATACCTTCTTCCTAACAAGGCAAGAACTATAACATTTGTATGCTTCCTTGATCTCCTCTACTTGCCATTATGTTGATACTGTCTAAAATTATAATTCTGATTTACTGCTTTCTAAAAATATCTTTCTCTCCCTATACATATCTTACCAAGGTATCTGAACACTGTTATCCCCATAGCTTTTGCAATATCTTCTGGACTTTTTGTTGAGTATTTTTTCCGAAATGTTTCAATGTGAATCACTGGCAAATCTTTTAAAAAAATTTTTCAAACTTTTCTGTAACTTTAGAGGTACAAATGGTTTTCAGTTACGTGGACGAATTGCATACTGCTGAAGTCTAGGATTTTAGTGCTCCAGTCGCTGAAGTCACAAATATTGTACTCAATATATGCGCAGTGGCTCATACCTGTAATTCCAGCACTTTGGGAGGCCAAGGCGGGCGGATCGCCTGAGGTTGGGAGTTTGAGGCCAGCCTGGCCAGCATGGTGAAACCCCATGTCTACTAAAAATACAAAACTTAGCCAGGCATATAGGTGCCTGTAATCCCAGCTTCTCGGGAAGCTGAGGCAGGAGAATAGCTTGAACCTGGGAGGCAGAGGTTGCAGTGAGCCAAAATGGCGCCATTGCACTCCAGCCTGGGCAACAGAGCAAGACTCCATCTGAAAAAATAAAATGTTGTTTTTCATCCCTTCCCCATTCCCCCTCTGAGTCTCAGTATCGATTAAACCACTCTGTATGCCTTTGCATACCCATAGCTTAGCTCCCGTTTATAAGTGAGAACATTAGGTATCTAACTTTTTTCCCTCTGGTTCCCAAGTTTTATTCAAAAACTCATACAAAATATTCCACATAAATGAATTTTAATCCTCATCTTCCTCCTCCTACTTGTCCTAGTTAATTTGGAAGTAACATAATTCATAACTTTCTTCACTGTTAGCAACTACATGTAACCAATCCAGATTATTTTTCTTCAGTATTTTTTGGTGAGATACTTCAAATGCCTTTAGGAAAAAAATCACCTCGGAAATTATGATGATCTTGCTCTTGCTCCTTTCCATGGTCATGACACCTCCCTTGAGATTCCTGGCTTTTCCATTCACTTTGATCCCCTCTTGCAAAAACTGCTCACAGTTAGCAGCATCCATGATTCCATCTTCTACAGTGGGGGCAATTAAGAGTAAACTTCAGAACTTGCTTTTTTTCTTTTTGCCCCACTTTGCCACAAGCTTTCTCATGAGTGCCATCATGGCAGTGGAAGCAGAAAGGGGTATCTGGATTTTTTGTTTTTGTTTTTTGAGCTGAAATCTCACTTTGTTGCCCAGGCTGGAGTACAGTGGCATGATCTTGGCTCACTGCAACCTCCACCTCCTGGGTTCAAGTATATCTGGATTTTTTGCTTTTGTTTTTTGAGCTGAAATCTCACTTTGTTGCCCAGGCTGGAGTACAGTGGCATGATCTTGGCTCACTGCAACCTCCACCTCCCGGGTTCAAGTAATTCTCCCTGCCTCAGCCTCCCGAGTAGCTGTGATTACAGGCGCCCGCCACCACATCCAGCTAATTTTTGTATTTTTAGTAAATATGGCATTTTGCAATGTTGGCCAGGCTGGTCTCAAACTCCTGAAGTCAGGTAATCTACTCACCTGGGCCTCCCAAAGTGCTGGGATTGGTATCTGGTTTTCAATTCCTGAATTACTTCACTTAGAATAACAGCCTTCAGTTCCATCCAAGTTGCTCCAAGAGACATTATTTTATTCTTTTTGTATGGTTGAGTAGCTCTCCATGGTATATGTATACCACATTCTCTTTAACCACTCATCAATTGTTGGACACTCGGTTGATTCTGTGTCTTTGCAATTGTGAATTGTGCTGCAATAAACATGTGTGGGTGTCTTTGTGATAGAGTGACTTCTTTTCCTTCCCATAGAGATCCTTGGTAAATCTTAATGCTTCTATTAAGTCCTCACATTTGAATGACAGTTTAGATAGATTAAAACTAAGTCCAGAACTTTAAATATGACACTGTTTTCCTACACCCAGTATTGCACTTTAGAAGACTGAAGTCAGTCTTATTCTTGTTCCTTTATAGATTTACTGTGAAAACCTTTAGATTTTTCTCATTATCTTGCTACTCGTAAATTTCAGCATGTGTCTCTCATTTGGCACTCTATGACCCTTTCAATCTATATTTTTTTCCTCCTGGGCTTCTTACCTCAATGTTGGCACACCTACTTCTGGCCTCCATCTTGCTTAAATCCACTTTCATATTTCCTATATTCTTTTTTCTTTCTTCTGGGGGTTTCTCAGCCTGATTTTCTAACTCATTTATTCTGCACCTGTATCTATCCTACTTGTTTTTGTTTTCTTGAGACTGAGTCTCGCTCTGTCACCCAGGCTGGAGTGCAGTGTCTCACTGCAATCTCTGCCTCCTGGGTTCAAGCAGTTCTCTGCCTCAGCCTCCCGAGTAGCTGGGATTATAGATGCTCATCACCATTCCCTGTTTTCGGTATTTTTAGTAGAGACAGTTTCACCATCTTGGCCAGGCTGGTCTTGAACTCCTGGTCCTAGCCTTTTAAAGTGCTGGGATTTCAGGCATGAGGTACTGCACCCAGTCTGTATCCTACTCCATTTATCACGTTATTTTAAATGTTTCATTATTTCTTATTCTTGTATCATGTTGCTAGCATCTTTTAATGTTTATTAGTTTCATTTTAGATTCTGAAAGTCTTACATAATCCAGTTTTCTTTTGAACCGGTAGTATCTTTCAGTCATCATATTACTTTGCTTGTAAACTCACTAACCTGGTAGCATGAGATCTTCTGAGTGATAGCATGCCCTGGAGGACTGACAGCCAACCCTCTAGTTGGTATTAAGGGTTCAAAGAGAGGGAAGGGGACAAGCCCCCATGTTGGAGGGCCCTAGCACTACAAAACCACTGCTAGGTGTTTCAATGTGTAATCCTTTAGTACAGGGCTTCTTCCTTTGAATACCCTGAGAAAAATGGCAATGAGAAAAGGTACTTCCTAGAATCTAGGGCCTACATTA
This sequence comes from Saimiri boliviensis, assembly GCF_048565385.1. Taxonomy (NCBI): domain Eukaryota; kingdom Metazoa; phylum Chordata; class Mammalia; order Primates; family Cebidae; genus Saimiri; species Saimiri boliviensis. Next base: position 78,858,600 of record NC_133452.1, read on the forward strand.
CTAACTCACTAGTTCTGTGAGTCTGAAGGCAGAGGGGTGAAGAAGTAATGCTCAAGCTAATCAATCCTTACACCTGTTTTCTCAAAATCTTCACCCAAAAACCTCTTGTGCTACTCTAATTTTATCTGTGAGGATACCTGCAGCAGAGATATGGCTCACCATTCCAGTGCTTGCTGTGAGAAAGCAGGCAGGAGCGATCAGTTTTCTCTAACAAATCTACTCAGAGCCATTCAGCCAGCCACACCCCCACAAGCAACCACTTCAAAATTGCTTCCTATGTCCCCTGGGACTTTTACCTCTTTTGATGTTTTAATTATTACCTAAACACAATAAAAGTAAAATAAACATTCTAATCAAAATACAACAAAACTTTACATGGTTTTATTATACATTACTGTTATTGAAAGCAAACTTTATACAAAACGTTTTATACAGATACAAAAATCCTTGGCTAGGCAAAGCCATTTATATGTGCGCATACAGAGACACACATACATACATACATATACACACAGTATTTTACATCATTATAATTATACATATTTATAAATACATTATTTAAATTATTTTACAATATACCAAATGAGAGGCAATTATAAAAGCAAATAAAAAAGGGATGAACAATAGAACTAGTCACTAAGTTTAAAATGCTACAAAACTATTTTTTTAATCTAGAAAAGAAAGTCATTTCTTTAAAATATCAAAACTAAAATTTCAGTACATCACTGTTGCTTTCATTTTAAGTTCTAACATGTTTAAAAATAAATATTTTGGCCAATAACAGATAAGTAAATCAGAATGAAGACTGGAACGAGCTTAACATGCTGATGTGAAATTAGAGTGTCACCAAGTAATAACAAATGTAGATTATCATCTGGTAATCAAAAAGGTGATAAATCTCCCTCTAGTGCTCATTTAGAACATGAGGAATTTGAAGCTTCTGTGTAGTATGCAATATCAACTAAGACTCCCAGGAATTCGGCAACTTATCTGTAATGTAAGAAAATGCTAAAGTTATGATTCTATTTATTTTTCTGATAGGACTATCTCATAATGTGTTACCTTTTAAATAAGCTCTATTTAGACAATATTGGTGTTTAGTATGCTGGCTTTCTCATCTTTCAATTGGTCTCAAAATTTAAAAAAAAAACACTAGCTTTTGCAATCAGTTTGGTAACTATATTATACTTTGATTGATACTGACAAAAATTTAATGAGACTACAGTACTTCTGGGGGAAAAAATCAGTTAAGAGGCAAGACAGAAGTGACATAACCCATGATATGTGCTATCCTGCAAGCAAGGAAAATCTCAAATATCAAATTCATTAAATGGTTTTAGATTTTTGGCGAGATACGGTAGCTTATGCCTGTAATTCCAGCACTTTGGGAGGCCAAGGCAAGAGGATCGTTTGAGTCCAGGAGTTTGAGACCAGCCTGGGCAACATCTTTATTGTTGCCCAGGAAAACCCCATCTTTATTTAAAATAATTTACATTCTCTTCCCAAGAAAATGGAAATCGTATTTTAAGATAACATTAAGGTTAAAAAAAAAGAAAATTGGTTTAATTTCTTAAAGGCCGCAAAAATCTTAAAGCAGAGTTAATCTAAAAGATAACCAAGCCACTTTGCCCAGAGCTTTTTAAAAAAGTTTAGAATAGCCAGGCATGGTGGCTCAAGCCTGTAATCCCAGCACTTTGGGAGGCCGAGGCGGGTGGATCACGAGGTCAAGAGATCGAGACCATCCTGGTCAACATGGTGAAACCCCGTCTCTACCAAAAATACAAAAAATTAGCTGGGCGTAGTGGCACGTGCCTGTAATCTCAGCTACTCAGGAGGCTGAGGCAGGAGAATTGCCTGAACCCAGGAGGCAGAGGTTGTGGTGAGCCAAGATCGCGCCATTGCACTCCAGCCTGGGTAACAAGAGCGAAACTCCAAAAAAAAAAAAAAGTTTAGAATAAGCTTCTTCTTCAAATTCCTCATTATTTAATCTTACATTCTGTTGTATGGTTTTATTTTTTTTTCTTTTGAGATGGAGTCTTGATCTGTCACTCAGGCCAGAGGGCAGGGGTGCCATCTTGGCTCACTGCAACCTCCACCTCCCAGGTTCAAGTGATTCTCCTGCCGCAGCCTCCCAAGTAGCTGGGATTACAGGCAAGTGCCACCACGCCCAGCTAATTTTTCTAATTTTGGTAGAGACGGGGTTGCGTCACGTTGGCCAGGCTGGTCTCAAACTCCTGAACTCAGGTGATCTGGCCACCTTAGCCTCCTGAAGAGCTGGATTACAGGTGTGAGCCACTGCACCCAGCCACATTCTGAATTACATAAACAGAAATTTAACATCATAATTACATGAACCCAAGAGGCAGAGGTTGCAATGAGCTGAGATCTTGCCACTGCACTCCAACCTGGGCGACAAAGTGAGACTCCATCTCAAATTTAAAAAAAAAGAAAAGAAATTTAATGTTGGCCGGGTGCGGTGGCTCACGCTTGTAATCCCAGCACTTTGGGAAGCTGAGGTGGGCGGATCACCTGAGGTCAGCAGTTTGAGACTGACCCGGCCAACATGGTGAAACCCCGTCTCTTAAAAAAAAAAAAAAAAAAAATTTAATGCCATAGTAAACTACTAAACATATTCTGAAGATCTCACTAGCACTGCGCTGTACGTCCAAATCTACTTTTTTTTTCTTTTTCTTTCTGAGACAGTCTCACTCTGTCGCTTAGGCTGGAGTGCAATGGCACAATCTTGGTGCTCACCACAACCTCCACCTACCAGGTTCAAGCGATTTCATGCCTCAGTCTCCCAAGTAGCTGAGATTATAGACACGTGCCACCATGCCCAGCTAATTTTTGTATTTTTTTTGTAGAGAGGGGTTTCACCATGTTGGCCAGGCTGGTATAGAACTCCTGGCCTCAAGTGATCTGTCCACCTTGGCTCCCAAAGTGCTGAGATTACAGGCGTGAGCCACTGTCCATGGCTCTCTATGTCCAAATATAGTTTCTATTCAGATTTAATTCAAACTTCATTTAATTTAAAATTGGATGTTTTGGCTTCAAATAATTAGGACTACAAATCAATTAAAAATATGATACATTAAATATCTTTAAAATTTTGCTTACATAAAAATCCACAATATTTAAGCAACTGGCTGAGATCTTACAGAAAAAAAACCTGCTGGTAATTTATTTATTTAATTAGTTTTTAGAGACTGGGTCTCACTATATTGCCCAGGCTAGAGTGTATTGCTTATTCACAGGCACCAATCCTAGTATTCTACCCTCAGATTTCTGGGCTCAAGCGATCCTTCTGCCTCAGCCTCCCAAGTAGCTGGGACTACAGGTGGTCACCACCACACACAGTATTCTGCTGATAATTTAAATATTATTGCCTTAATAAACCTGTATGTACAAGATGACTTGTACGAGAAGTACAAAAACTAAGGAAACATGTCTGTGAACATTATTAACAATCTAATATGGTAAATCATGTCATCAGTTAGATGATGAGACTTTATAAATATGTTTTGTATTTTAATTAGCACTAATTAAAAAATGTGAGAAATATTAAATTACCATGACAACACAGACTTTACTGCTTATGAACCACGTACTGCAATTCAAGAATGTTTGGTTTTATATTTATCTATAAAATGTTTTTAGTAATCAAATGGATTTCCCCCCACCTTAGACTCATCAGCAATCAGAAGGTTGAGGAGAGATGCCATGCTGATCTGAACTGCAGCAGGCTTCACTCTGAGCACGTCCCTGTGGATGAGGTCACCTTAGATGCCTGCTCGAGCAACCATCCTCCAACCTGTGACTGAGGCAGGAACTCAACTGGATGTCTCTCACCCACTATTCACATCTTCAATGACTAACCAGCCATTCACTGCACAACTACAGTGTCAAACATTTATTTTACTAGTCTCCTGTAGTGTAACCATTAACTACCTGCATTTTGACTTTTCAAAGAGCTTCATTAGCTGCTGGAATCTTTCTGAGACCTGAAAATTTAAAAATCAGTGTTAATCGTAAATACCTCAGTAATATTTTTCATCTTTGAAGAATACTTTCATAAGACAGCTAAGGACAGAGAAAGTTACCTTCAATAATAAAGAGATGAAGTAATGTTTAGAAAATTATCTTCATGGCTGGGCACAGTGGCTCACACCTGTAATCGCAGCACTTTGGGAGGCTAAGGCATGTGGATTACCTCAGGTTGGGAGTTTGACACCAACCTGACCAACATGGAGAAACCCCATCTCTACTAAAAATACAAAATTAGGTGGGCATAGTGGCACAGGCCTGTAATCCCAGCTCAGGAGACTGCAGCAGGAAAATCGCTTAAATCCAGGGGGCGGAGGTTGTGGTGAGCCAAGATCACACCATTGCACTCCAGCCTGGGCAACAAGAGCAAAACTCTATCTCAAAACAGAAATAAAATAAAATAAAATAAAAATATCTTCATATACTAAAGGTGATTATTAGTTAACTTTTCAATATTAAACTTTTTGTTTTTAAAGAGACAGAGTCTAGCTGTGTCACCTAGGCTGGAGTGCAGTGTTAAGAGCATAGCTTACTGTAACCTGGGCTCAAGCAATCCTCCCACCTCGGCCTTCTAAAGGACTGGGATTACAAGCATTATTATTTCTTTTTTTATTTTTTAATTATTTTTTAATTTTTCAATTTTCTTTTTCTTTCTTTTTTTTTTTTTTTTAAAGACAGGGTTTCACCATGTTGGCCAGGATGGTCTCGATCTCTTGGCCTCATGATCTGCCCACTCGGCCTCCCAAAGTGCTGGGATTACAGGCGTGAGCCACCGCGCCCGGCCCGCATTATTTCTTAAACAAGCAAACATCAGTTTACAAAATAAACAGGATTTTCACAGTCATACTTCTTCCACAATCACCAAGTTTTTAACAGTCCTACACTGAGCCATGCTTTTAAAGAGGCTGGCTAATAAATACCTACATATTCTAACACTCAAAAAGTAAATCTAAGCCAGCTCAGGAGTTCAGATCTAGCGTAGGCACCATAGTGAGACTCTATGTCTTAAAAAAATTTTCTTCACGCCTATAATCCCAGCACTTTGGGAGCCCAAAGCAAGCAGATTACATGAGGCTAGGAATTCAAGACCAGCCTGGCCAATGTAGCAAAACTCTGTCTCTACAGTAATCTACTAAAAATATAAAAAATTAGCTTGGTGTGGTGGCACACACCCGTAATCCTGGCTACTTGGGTGGCTGAGGCACAAGAATCACTTGAACCCAGGAGGTGGAGGTTGCAATGAGCCAAGATAACGCCATTGCACTTCAGCAGGTGCTACAAAGCGAGACTCTAGCTCAAAAAAAGAAAGAAAGAAAGAAAGAAAGAAAACTACTAACTTGAATTCAAAAAGAAAAAAATTCAATCTAAGCATTTGTTTACTTTTATTTGTCTGAAACAGGGTCTCACTCTGTCTCAGGCTGGTGGGCAGTGACATGATCATGGCTCACTGCATCCTCAACCTCCTGGGCTCAGGAAATACATTTGCCTCAGCCTCCTGAGTAGCTGGGACTACAGGTACATGTCACCATGCCCTGCTAATTTTTTTGTTTTTTTGTAGAGGCATGGTCTCACTATGTTGGCCAGGCTGGTCTTGAACCCCTGGGCTCAGGCAATCCTCCCTCCTCAGCTCCTGAGTAGCTCAGACCACAGGTGCACACCACAGCATCCACTAATTTTTTAAAAATTTTTCTATAGAGGCAGGGGTCTTAATATATTGCCGGACGGTCTCGAACTCCTGGTTGCAAGGGATCCTCCCACCTTGGCTGTGCTGGGATTATAGGCGTGAGCCATCACACCCAGCAAAAATCTTAAGTATTTAGAGTAGCAACATCTGTGAACAAATAGAGATGTAAAAATTGGGTAGTTACCTGATTTGGATTTTTATCCAACTTGGCAGCTAAATATGTAAATGTTTTAAATGATGGCCCTCTTTTCTGACACTCCAGTAAAATTTCCCGGTCATCATTTCTGAGAAGAAAAAATCTGTATTTAGTTTTTGTACATAATATTAGGAGGGTAATAAAAATCCCACTGCTTAAAAGTCCACCAATCAGGGAAATTTAAACCCATAGGAAAAAGGAAAAGTTTATATACAGAAATAATGACAATGGGTATCTCTGAGAAATAAGATTTAGATGATTTTACTCTATGAACTCATATGTAATCTACAACAAGTTGTACTGATTTACTTTCCTAAAGACAAAATTAAAGTTCTTTTTTAAAAAATTCTACCTTTAATGTATACCCAAAAACTTAGCGCCCAAAGATGGTCACAGACATAATAAGCTGAAGAACCAGAACTTAAATAGAATCCACATCTTCTAATTCCCAGACCTCTGCTTTTTCTAAATATTCTGACCAAATGTATGTTTATAATACAATTGCTGAGATTTTATACTGCCATCTGCAAAGTTATCTGAAATGGGTATTTGAGGACTGTGGAATTTTAGGACCATGAAAACTGATCACCAGTTTTCACAAAACTTGGCTTCTCATTAAGCATTCTAGTCAAGTATGTCTACCTCTAGTCCAGTGATTCATAACTGTTACTTCTATCTGAATGAGGTCTTAATTTTCTTAAACAGTTCATATGAAACTCAAAAGGATAACTGGTTTAAAAACTGTAAACTTAGCCGGGCGCGGTGGCTCAAGCCTGTAATCCCAGCACTTTGGGAGGCCGAGGCGGGTGGATCACGAGGTCAAGAGATCGAGACCATCCTGGTCAACATGGTGAAACCCCGTCTCTACTAAAAATACAAAAAATTGGCTGGGCATGGTGGCACATGCCTGTAATCCCAGCTACTCAGGAGGCTGAGGCAGGAGAATTGCCTGAACCCAGGAGGCAGAGGTTGCGGTGAGCCGAGATCGCGCCATTGCACTCCAGCCTGGGTAACAAGAGCGAAACTCCATCTCAAAAAAAAAAAAAAAAAAAAAAGTGAAGCTAAACACACTTTTTAACTTTTTTTCACTACTCTTTTTTAACTTCACACTAGAGCTTTTCAGAGCGAAAAGCTGTATCCATGATGGTACTGCACACCTCTACCTAAGAGCCACTGTTCTAGACTGTTCCACAGTACAGCAGTCTAGAATGTATCTTCAACTAAATTTGGCTACTTTTGAAGTCATCATCTTCCTTATTTTAGGATAAAGCTATGAAAACATGACAGATTAGGTATCATTAGGTTTTAGGATTTTTTTTTTTTTTTTGAGACGGAGTTTCGCTCTTGTTACCCAGGCTGGAGTGCAATGGCGCGATCTCGGCTCACCACAACCTCCGCCTCCTGGGTTCAGGCAATTCTCCTGCCTCAGCCTCCTGAGTAGCTGGGATTACAGGCACGCGCCACCATGCCCAGCTAATGTTTTGTATTTTTAGTATCGACGGGGTTTCACCATATTGACCAGGATGGTCTCAATCTCTTGACCTCGTGATCCACCCGCCTTGGCCTCCCAAAGTGCTGGGATTACAGGTGTGAGCCACCGCGCCCGGCCGATTTTTTTTTTTTTTTTTGGAGAGTTTTGCTCTGTCACCCAGCCTGGAGTATAACCTCTGCCTCTCAGGCTCAAGCAATCCTTCTGCCTCAGCCTCCCAAGTAGCTGGGACCACAGGCCTACACCAACATGCCTGGCTAATTTGTGTATTTTTTGTAGAATTTCACCATGTTTTCAAGTTGGTCCCAAACTCCTGGGCTCAAGTGATCCACCTGCCTCAGCCTCTAAAAGTACTGGGATTACAGTCATGAGCCACTGCACCCAGCCCGACAGATTTGATTTCTGAGCTCAAAATTTCTTTGTGATTTAAATGTCTCACAAGAGTCTTACCTTGTCCATAAAATGATAACTTCTCCCTTCTTTTTAATAACATTCTTGGCAGAAAGGCTTGTAGAAGTGGTGAGTGCTGCTGATGAATCCTTATTCCCTGGAGATGCCTTTAATGATGAGAGATCTTTATTTACAGGAGGGGCCCTCTTCTTACTGACTTTCTTTCGGTGAGCTTCAGTATTCTCACAAGAATCTTGGGTAGGTTTTTTGGTCTTTTCCCTGTTGGTTGAGTCTGTTTCCTTTCTTTGTTTTTTATGAGAATGAATTAGATCAGAAAGGTTTTTTCTCTTTTTGTGAGCATTATGCAAAGTCCCAGGCAACTCCAAATCACAATTTGATGCTGGCTCTGATTTTAATTTGTCCTTTTTTACTTCACATGAACTGGGAGATTCTGTGGTCAAGTCAATATAGGTGTCCTCAACAATACATTCCAAAGGTCTGTTTGCCATTTGCTCCTTTTCTTCCTTACAATTACCTTCATCTACATGTATCACCCCACATCCCAAGTCTTCAACAGCTAATTCAGGATGATTATCTTCACTTTTACTCTCACTTGAAGCATCTTGTGTCAAATCAATGAAAGCACCTACAGTATCAGCCTGCAAAGAGCTGTCTAATGTTTGAGCACTTTGATTTAAATTGCCTTCAGAACATCCCAAATGATCAATATTTAAAACTGTTACTTCTATGAATTCCCCCAAGTTTTTGGTTTCAGTAACTGGATCTTTTGTTAGGTCTATGTATGTGTTTGGAAGATGATCCCCAACAGTGTGTGAGAGTTCTTCCACTGAAGGCAATTCTTCAATGCTTTCAGGCACTTTTGGATCCCACACTTGATCCAATTTGAAACATTCATCAGCCACTTCATCACTATGATCCATCTTACCTGAAGCATCCTTAAGAAATTCATATATATCAGGAACCTGTGTTTGTATCACAGAGCTCTGTTCTTCATGAGTTGACTTACTGCTATCAACATTTTTATTGGAATTTTCTGCTTCATCCACAGATTTAAAAACTGTGTTCTGACATGAAATATATTCTTTCTCTGCTGCCTCATCAGCTTCCTTTCCACACTTGGGCAAAGATGTCAGTGATTCATCAGGCATCATACTCTGTTTAAGATCAGAAGTAGATGGTGTTGCACGCCGTATTTTCACAATGAAATGATCATTGGATTTTTCCATTATGACAGCATGCATAGGTAGATTAGGGTGGTACTGAAAGCCTGGAGCAACAGATCGGCTTGTCCAGGATGAAGAACAACTTGATTTACTGCTTGAATTATCAGACTCCAGAGCTAAATGAATATCTTGCTCAGATGCATCCTCCTCTTCAAGTAAGGCATCTTCACTAAAATGAGCACTAATGATTTCTTCAGGAGTTGAACTAGATGAAACATCAGGCTTTAAAAAACTGAGGTGACCATCTGACTTCAGAGGTGATGGTACTGTTAAAGAGACTGCTAGATCTTCAAGAAGTATGGAAGAAATGCAGGGTTTGCTCTTTTCTGCACTACACACATTATCTTTACTTAAAGGTAGGTTAGTAGACACTTCAAACATACAACTTTCATCCAACACATCAGGATGAACTGGTAATGGAAGCCCTGAAGACAGAGACGGACCTTTTTCAGATGATAATAATGACCAATTATCATCACTAATAATTTTAGGACATGGAGAAGCCACCCCTGAAACTAGTTCTTCTGTTGTACAAGCTGGTATGGACTCACACTTAAGAGTCTCTAGCAGCTGCTTCTCTGGAGTCTTTAACTCCCACTCGCTTTTTTCAGTACAGTTAACACTGCTGTCTAGAAGATCAGAACCTTGCAACAAACTTTTAAATATTTCACCCATTTGTGCATCACTCACTAAATTAAAAGTAAGGCTAGATGCTTGCTGTTCAGTAAGAATCTCAAAACTTCGTTCTGGCTTCAAAGCTGCGTGCTGGGATGTCTGTGCATCGTCTATGCTGCTTCCTTCATTTTTTCCTGACTTTGGGGTGCTTGGATGGTGTAATTCCAAGGAGTGCTCTTCAGATTGAGAGTTCTTTATATTATCAAAACAGGCATCAAAATTTTTTTTAATGTCACGCTTTACTGTGTTACTACCAGAGCTATTTTGGTCTTGATATTTTTCCTCAGATTTTTTACATGCCAGTGAAGACTTACAATGAACGGTGTCTTCTGATTTTGGTAATTTTTCTTTCAGCGATTCTTTGTTGTCCACACTCCTTTTCTGACAACTTGAAGACTGTGCATTCTGTTTACTTGTTTTTTCAAGTTTGCCTTCATCACTACCTCTTCCAAAGTTCATGGAATTTACTAAGATTTTCCTAAGCTTTGCAAACAAATAATCAAGTTGTTCATCTACAAACTTCCACAATTTTTTTTTCATATCTGGTAGCTGCTGTTCAAATAAACGATCAACTATGCCATTCTTTTTAACTTGCTTAAGTTTAGATTCTATAACATCACAGAGATTCTTCTGTAAGGTAGTCACTGATTTAGAGATTTTGTATAAGTTGAGATGTTTAATTAGAGATGTAAAACTCAAAATTGCTGACTCAATAATTCTATGAAATTGTATTAATGAAAATTTTGCCTTGAATTTCATATAATTTTTCCTTACATGTTTTCTTATTATTCGGAACATGTGCATGATCTCTTGTTCAGAAGAAGGTACAGCAATAATTGGAACTATTTTTTCCAAGCTAGAAGTGCTCATTACTTTATCTTTCTTCTCTGTTTTTGAAGATCTGCTAGGTTTACCAGGTTTTTTATTCCATTTGTTATTGGTCTGATGGACTCTTACATGTGTCTTTCTACTGTCTTTATCCAAACACACAGTACTTCTCCCATCTGCTGGGACGGTCTTTGAGTTCCGCACTTCAGCTCTAGGCTTGGCATTTTTTTCAAAACTTCCTTGTGGTTTAGATGTTTCACTATCACTTCTAATTTCTCCTTCTTCTAATTCATCTAAAGGTGAATTCTTACATGTGTCTTCTTCTGTACATTTGTCGGATTTGTAAATGGGCTTTTGATTTTCCTTATTGAGATCAGACTGACTCCTAGAGGTAGAATGAGCTGAATTTGGTAAAAATACATCTGTAGAAGACAAAAGTATATTAAACACATCTATAGAAGATAAAAGTATATTAAAGTTTAGTCATTTGACATGTCCAAACTAAATATAACAAAAAATTACTGAGGCAATTCACTGTTTTACTAGTTCTTTTTTTAGGCAGAATGTGAATGCCTAATACTTTTATCATTGATTTTTTTCTTTTTTTGTTGTTGATTTTTTTTTCTTTGAGAAGTCTTGCTTTGTTGTCCAGGCTAGAATGTAGTGGCATAATCTTGGCTCACTGCAACCTCTACCTCCCAGAATCAAGCAATTCTCCTGCCTCAGCCTCCCGAGTAGCTGGGACTACAGGTGCCTGCCACCACACCCAGCTAATTTTTGTATTTTTTTTTTTTTTTTTTTTTTTGAGACGGAGTTTCGCTCTTGTTGCCCAGGCTGGAGTGCAATGGCACGATCTCGGCTCACCGCAACCTCCGCCTCCTGGGTTCAGGCAATTCTCCTGCCTCAGCCTCCTGAGTAGCTGGGATTACAGGCACACGCCACCATGCCCAGCTAATTTTTAGTATTTTTAGTAGAGACGGGGTTTCACCATGTTGACCAGGATGGTCTCGATCTCTTGACCTGGTGATCCACCCGCCTCAGCCTCCCAAAGTGCTGGGATTACAGGCTTGAGCCACCGCGCCCGGCCAGTTTTTTTATTTTTAGTAGAGACGCCATTTCACCATGTTGGCCAGGCTGGTCTCAAACTCCTGACCTTTTGATCCACCCGTCCTCAGCCTCCCAAAGTGCTAGTATTACAGGTGTGAGCCACCGCACCCACCTGTGTCATTGGTTTTGATTGGTTTTAAAAAGTGCTCAGGTGTCTGACAAGTATAGACTTCGGTTATTTGAATGATCATGAATTATGCATTGTGTCTTTATTTTAGTAGTATCACCTACTCTAAGCCATTTGATGATGGCTTTTGAACAACAAAAATACATCAGAAAGCAAGGAAACAGTATTTAAAACAACCTATCCTAATACTCCCTTCTTTGTATAAATAAGAATTACCTAAATGGGCTGGGCATGGTAGTTCACACCTGTAATTCCAAAACTTTGGGAGGCCAAGATGGGCAGATCACTTGATGCCATGAGTTCCGAGACCAACCTAGCCAACACAGTGAAACCTCATCTCTACCAAAAAACACAAAAATTAGCCAGGTGTGGTGGCACATGCCTGTAGTCCCAGCTACTAGGGAGGCTGAAGCAGGAGAATTCACTTGAACCCAGGAGGCAGAGGTTGCAGTGAGCTGGATTGCACCACTGCACTTCAGCCTGGGTGATAGAGTGAGACCATCTCTCAAAAAAAAAAAAAAAAAAAAAAAAAAAAAAAATTACCTAAATTTAAGACTCTGTTTCAAAAAAAACAATTACCTAAATGTAGACTAAAGACTCCATGTTGGCCAGGCAAGGTGGCTCATGCCTGTAATCCCAGCACTTTGGGAGGCCAAGGCAGGTGGATCATGAGATCAGGAGACAAGAGACCATCCTGGCCAACACAGTGAAACCCTGTCTCTACTAAATATACAAAAAATTAGCTGGGCGTAATGGCAGGTGCCTGTAGTCCCAGCGACTTGGGAGGCTGAGGCAGGAGAATCACTTGAACCTGGGAGGGGGAGATTGCAGTGAGCTGAGATCGTGACACTGCACTCCAGCCTGGATGACACAAGACTCTGTCTCAAGAAAAAAAAAAAAAAAAAAAGACTCCATGTGCACTTCTAGATACCGGGGCTGAATAATAATGGTACTTTTTATGTTATCAAAAAAGCACCAGATTATCTTATGGATTTTACATTCTCATAAAAAAGTTATAGAATATAATATCAACTATTACCTTTATGACTGTTATTATACACTGGAACTTGAGGTGGGCTTTCATTTCTAAAAACTTTTGCTACAGGTCTCACTGGACTATTCAGAGGACTGATGGCTTCCGGAATAGGCCTCAGGTGATTAAGGTCAATGCTCAAAACTGAGTTATCATCATCATGATATACTGAATTTGTTTCACCAATTTCCATTCTGTGGTCCATTAACTCAGTCTGCTGAAGTGAAGAATCTAGAGTCTCTTTAGGTAAGCAAGGCTCCAAATGACACGACTTACTCTCAGTCAGTGGTGTAACTGTAACGGAAGGCTCAAATTTTGGGCTATTATCTTTTGAAAGCATTATTGGCAAAATATCAGCTTCTTCAACTGAAGGCTGTAAAATACTTTCAGTGGTTTCACCCACTGTTGTTGAAAGTGCCACCTTCATTTCCATATCTTCAGAAATACCACGAGAATCTGAATTATCATTTCTTTTGGTATTCAATTCCAAGGCCAAGTTTTGGGACACATCTGTTTGTAACACATCCATTACCACAGGAGCTGCCACCCTTGGATTATTAATGGTTTCTTTCATTTCTGTTGATGGAAGCAAGGATTCTGTTTGCTGTATTTCCACAGGAGATGAGAAGGAAGTCTCTGTAGTACAAATGGGCACTTCACAATGCATAGTACTGTCAACAGATCTAACTAACAAACCATTTTCTTCTTCCATTTTGGCTTCTGAGATACTGATCCTGGGTTCAGTTACTGCTAGAAGATCAACCTTTGGTTCCAATAACGTTGACTTGGTTTCCCCCATGGTATCTTCACTGACAGAGGTGTCCCCTGAGATATGTTCACTGACGGAAGGAACACATGCCACTGTTTTAGCTGGCACTGAAGACTCTGAATCACATACACCACTAGACTTGGGAACATCAGTTATTTTATGATGATTATCCTGAGAAACGGGTTGCTTCTTAGCAGGAGAAAGAGTTAAGTTCAATTTTTTCATAAAACTCAATTTTAAGTCTTTGTTTTTTGTTTCATTTGAACCACTCTCAGCTTTCATTGCAAGCTCTTTATCTGTTCCTTCAGAAACACCATTATCAAGGACTTCTCTCTTATCAGTCTTTAGCTCATTATGTTTCTTTAAATCAGTAGTGGTCTTCTTAGTTTCCTTATTAGCCTTCTGCAAATGTTCTGTAAGTATTCTTTTTTCATTTCTAATATGCCTATTTTCTTCTTTGCTTTCTCGTTCTCTTTTCCTCTTATCTTCAGTTCTATGTCTTTCCGCTTTTAAAGGTGTATTTTCCCATTGGTGTATAGCACCAACTTCCTTACAGTCAATGTTTTTGTGAGTTCTACTGTTTGAAAGAGAAGATGGACATCTCCCATCTTGAAAACTATGATTGTTTACACTCCTGTCTCTTTTACAATCTTCCCATCCTCTTCTCTCTTCTACATGGTATTTACTTGAATTATGAGAAAATTTTCCTATATCATTCTTAGAATGAGGAAGTGATGGTCGTTCAGATCTTCTCGAATGATCTTGGTCCTTTACTACTGATTTAGGTTTTTGATCAGCTTTTCTTTCTTCTTTATCTTGTGATTTAACTTCTTTTCTATTTATACTTTGTGATCTTTCGCTTTGTCTTTCTAGTTTTTTGTCACTTTGAGAGTCTACTCGACTGTGTGACCTTTCTCCAGGGGTCTCTTTCTCCCAAGAAGAGTTAATGCGTTCACCTTTATAGTCAGAATCTGAGTTACTTTTAAACTTTGAACTTTTGCTTTCAGTCTTTGCTTCACCTTTACCATATTTCTCAGGATGTCCTTGTAGCCTTTGACTAGCCTCCAAGATCCTTGGTTCACCATCACCACAGCCAGTACTTAAGTCTTTTCGTAATCTATCAGTTCCTCTGCTAAACTGACTATGTCTAATATCTTTTCTTCCTTTTCTATTATCCTCATTTGAGCTACCCTCACCAACCTGATAATGAGAACGCGACCAAACTCCATTGGTGCAGTGTTTCTCAACAGATGAAGGTAAATGTGAAGTACTCCTTTTATCAGAATGTGATTTTCCTTCCTTTTCCAGAGTTGGCAGTGAGATGCTATGATGTGCATCTTTAGAAACATCACTTTTAGCTCTGTGATCAGTCTTTGAACAATCATCCAGATGTGGAGATCTAGATTTAAGATCTTTTGTTTTAACTGTATCAAATGTCCTTGCAGTTTTATGATTATTTCGAAAATGTGGAAACTCAGATAATCTATTGAGAAATAAAAAAACAACAAAGTTAAATGATATTTAGCAATATTCCAAACTTTATTCACATGAGTAATTCATGATTAAGAAATTACCAGCTTTGGCCAGGTGTAGTGGCTCACACCTTTAATCCCAGCACTTTGGGAGGCTGAGGCAGATGGATCACTTGAAGTCAGGAGTTCAAGACCAGCCTGGCCAACATGGTGAAACCCTGTCTCTACCAAAAATACAAAAAAATTAGCCAGGTGAGGGGGCAGGCACCTGTAATCCCAGCTACTTAAGAGGCTGAGGCAAGAGAATTGCTTGAACCAGGGAGGCAGAGGTTGCAGTGAGCCAAGATTGCGCCACTGTACTCCAGCCTGCGTGACAGAGCAAGACTCTGTCTCAGCCTCAATCTCCTGGTTGAGAAAGAAATTACCACCTTTGGCCAGGTGTGATGGCTCACACCTGTAATACAGCACTTTAGGAGGCCACAGTGGGAGGATCACTTGTTTTAGCTCACGAGTTCAAGATTGGCCTAGGCAACATAGTGACATCCTGTCTCTAAAAAAATACTCTTGTTTTAGATCGAGACCATCCTGGTCAACATGATGAAACCCCGCCTCTACTAAAAATACAAAAAATTAGCTGGGCATGGTGGTGCTTGCCTGTGATCCCAGCTACTCAGGAGGCTGAGGCAGGAGAATTGCTTGAACCCAGGAGGCGGAGGTTGCGGTGAGCCGAGATCGTGCCATTGCACTCCAGCCTGGGTAACAAGAGCGAAACTCCGTCTCAAAAAAAAAAAAAAAAAAAAACTCTTGTTTTAATTGGCCAGGCATAATGGTACATGCCTGTGGTCCTAGCTACTCGGGAGGCTGAGGTGGAAGGATCACTTAAGACCAGGAAGTTGAGGCTGCAGTGAGCCATGATTGTGCTATTGCACTCCAGCCTGGGTGACAGAGTGGAATGAGACCCTGTCCCTAAAAAAAAAAGAAGAAAAGTAAATTACCAGCTCCCAACTAAATTATCCAGTTTTAAAATATGAATTCTCTTTCATGTGCTTTGCTCAAAGAAGTTTTGAGGACCTGTCAGATCTATCCCAGTACTTGCCAATGTCTCTAAGACTTACTTCACCACAGTACACACCTCCCCAGCTAAACACAAGTTCACTTCTTTTAGAACAAGTGACATTATTTTCTTGCCTTATTCATTCTGGCTCAACTGAAACACAAGGAAAAGTAAAATCTTGCTGCAACAGACATGATCAAAGTAGAACTCGATATAATTCCCTATGCTAGTTTTCTGTTTCATATACAATCCCATAGCAAGCCAAAGCACTAACAGCCATCTTAAGGTGTTATATATTATGCAAAAGTAAAAAGAAATAAAGAGTTGTAATTCTTTCCTAGGATAATGGCATGTATTTACTGTATAAAACACACAAAATCTAAGTCTCAAGGTTTTATATTAGTGTTTAAAAAAACCGGTGGGTTTCAGGCCAGGCATGGTGGCTCATGCATTTTGGGAGGGCCAAGGTGGGCGGATCACCTGGGGTCAGGAGTTTGAGACCAGCCTGGCAATGTGGTGAAACCTCGTCTGTACTAAAATACAATAATTACCTGGGCGTGGTGGTGTGCACCTAAAATCTCAGGAACTGGGGAAGCTGAGGCAGGAGAATTGCCTGAACCTGCGAGGTAGAGGTTGCAGTGAACTGAAATCATGCCACTGCACTCCAGCTCGGGCGACAGAGCTAGACTCCATCTCAAAAAAAAAAAAAAAAAAAAAGGAAGAAAAAACTGGTAGATTCCCCAGCAATAAAATGTAGATAGCTCATTTTAACTTTTATTTTTGAGACAAGATCTCCCTCTCACCCAGACTGAGTGCAGCGGCACAACCATGGCTCACTGCAGACTTGACGTCCCAGTCTCAAGCAATTCTCCCACGTCAACCTCCCAAGTAGCTGGGACTACAGACACACGCCACCACACCTGGATAATTTTTAATTTTTTTGTAGAGACAGGATCTCGTTATGCTGCTCAGGCTGGCTCAAACTCCTGGACTCAAGCAATTCTCCTACTTTGGCTTCCAAAGTACTAAGATTACAGGCATGAGCCATCATGCCTGGCCCATTTTGGCTTTTTGTAATAACTTCATGTTCCTGAACTTCCATAACTTCTCTGAATTTTCATAAATCTATTCCTAATCAGTATTATGTAGAAAACCCCAAAACTTAAAAAAACTCAGAAATATAGGGAGATTGTTATAAAATAAGAGAGGGTTAGGAAACTTACAACCTAAAGCAATATATAAACCTTATATGAACCCTGTTATGAGTTGATTGTGTCCCTTCTCCTGACCAAATTCATAACGTGACATTCTAACCCACTGTAGTTCCGAATATAACCTTTTTGAGACCCTGTCTCAAAAAAAAAAATCACGTATGTATATCATTATAATATACCAATTGAAATAGTAGTCACCACTCACATTAAAGCCTTAAGTATTTAATAAAATACAGTATTTTCATCTTTCTTCTCAAGGTTAAAAATATTCCACACATCAATATCCATGTAATTTATAACATCTATACCACTCAGTAATACCTTTGGTGAAGATTACTTATTTCTTCATCCTTGCGGTTTATTTCCACTCTGGCAGTTTTGATAAGTGCTGAAATATTCTTCTTAAGAGACTGGTTTTCACTTATTAAGCTGAAATTCTAAAATACCACAAAATATATTAATGAAGTACATACCTATGGGGTTACTAATACTACTGCATATATTAGCTGGTAATTAATGAATGTTAACTACATGCAGGCATCACACATTTAATCTTATATAATTCATAAGCCCTATGAAGAGTATTAGTCCCCCTTATACAGGTGAGGAAGCTGAGATTATGAGACGGTAACTGGCACCAGAAATAGTCCCACTTAAAGTGAAACTACTTAAAACAGAGAGAGAATTGAAAAACCAATGACAGCAGAAAAAGTAAGTTCTGCCTAGAATATGATCTTGAAAATTGAAAATAAAAATAAGAATTATATCATACTTAACAGCTTGAGTTAAACTTGCAAAGATGTATTAGTCCAGGCTGGGCGCAGAGGCTCACACCTGTAATCCCAGCACTTTGGGAGGCTGAGGCAGGTGGATCACGTGAGGTGAGGAGTTCGAGACCAGCCTGGCCAACATGGTGAAACCTCATCTCTATTAAAAATATAAAAATTAGCCGGGCATGCTAGCACATGCCTGTTATCCCAGCTACTAGAGGGGCTGAAACAGGAGAATCACTTGAACCCAGGAGGCAGAGATTGCAGTGAGCTGAGATTGCACCCCTGCACTCCAGCCTCAGCAACAGAGCGAGACTTCATCTCCAAAAAGAAAAGCCATTTTCCTGTATCAGTTTCATCAACTCAGAAAATATTGCATATGTGCCACATTTGCTATTTCATTTAATACTAAAAGAAAGCTTCCTTATGAATTATCAACACTTTAACATTTTAATTTCTTTTTTTTTTTTTTTTTGAGACGGAGTTTCGCTCTTGTTACCCAGGCTGGTGCAATGGCACGATCTCGGCTCACCGCAACCTCTGCCTCCTGGGTTCAAGCAATTCTCCTGCCTCAGCCTCCTGAGTAGCTGGGATTACAGGCACGCGCCACCATGCCCAGCTAATTTTTAGTATTTTTAGTAGAGACGGGGTTTCACCATGTTGACCAGGATGGTCTCGATCTCTTGACCTTGTGATCCACCCGCCTTGGCCTCCCAAAGTGCAGGGATTACAGGCTTGAGCCACTGCGCCCAGCCTAACATTTTAATTTCTAAGAACATTTCTTATCTTTTTAAGTGACAGGGTCTTGCTCTGTCATCAAGGCTGGAGTGCAGTGGCACAATCACAGCTCACTGTAACTTCAAATTCTTGAGTTCAAGGGTCCTCCTTCTTCAGCCTCCTAAGTAGCTAGGACTACAGGGGCCCATACCCAGCTAATTATTAAACATTTTTTAATGGAGATGAGGTTTCGCTACCTTGCTACGGCTGGTCTCAAACTCCTGGCCTCAAGCAATCCTCCCACTTCTGCCTCTCAAAGTGCTGAAATTACTTGAGTGAACCATTGTGCCTGGTGATTTGTTTTTTGTTTTGATTTATACCCTACCTGTGTCTGTATTTCTTTATACTTTTTCATCAGCTCTTTCATTTGCAGTTGACATTTTCCATATTCTACTTGCAACTATAAAATATAAAATAATTTAAGTATCATTCAAAATTATTTTCTTAGCTTAAATGGCATTTCAAAATATTTTAAAATTTGCAAATCAATCCACTAACAAGCCAGATGAGGTCTACTACCAGAAAGATTACCAGTTTTTAAAGTTAAGCCTGCCAGTAATCTATTTTGTTTAGTTTGACATTCAACATCCAAAGCTTAAAATTCAAATATAGAAAAAAAAAAATGTCTCAGGACATTTTATGCAACATACAATATAACTTAGTACATGTAATGAAAAGAAAAAAATGTTCTCTAACAGATTGCCTGTTGAGGTTTTATATTCGGATGCTTAAATTGAGTTAAGCAAAATTTTAACCAAATTTAGACAAGTATTCAGAAAACATTCCTTTAAAAAGCAGGTCTAAAGACAGAAACTAACTTAAATATTTATTAGACTAAAAGCTAAGTTCCTAAACAAAATATTCAAAACTAAGCAGCTGACTGCTCTTCAGAAGTTACAAAACTAACTGTCCTTAATAATTTTGGCAACCCATACATCATTATATGTTGCCTGCTTCGCAGTTCCTTCTTCAGTCAGGATTTCTTCATATAAGTCCAAACAATTTCTTGATGGTACACAGGATTTGGAAGCACTGTCTAAAAACAAAAAAAAAAAAACCCTTCCATTAAAATATTTGTTAAACTTTTTGTTTTGTTTTTTGAGTCTCATTCTGTCACCCATGCTGGAGTGCGGTGGCAGTGGTACAATCTCGGCTCACTGTAGTCTCAGCCTCCCGGGTTCAACCCATTCTCCTGCCTCAGCCTCCTGAGAGCTCAGATTACAGGTGCACACCACCACATCCCACTAGTTTTTGTATTTTTAGTAGAGATGGGATTTCACCATGTTTTCCAGGCTGGTCTCAAATTCCTGACCTCAAGAGTTCCACCCGCCTTCGCCTATCAAAGTGAAAATATTTGTTACACCTTTTTTTTTTTTTTTTTTGGAGATGCAGTCTCCCTCTGTTGCCCATGCTGGAGTGCAGTGGCTCAATCTTGGCTCACTGCAACCTCCACCTCCTGGGTTCAAGTGATTCCCTTGCCTCAGCCTCCCTGAGTAGCTGGGACTAGAGGCATGTGCCACCACACCCAGCTAATGTTTTTTTTATTTTTAGTAGATAAAAGGTTTCACCATTTGGCCATGCTGGTCTCAAACTCTTGACCTCAAGTGATTTGCCTGCATTGGTCTCGCAAAGCGCTAGGATTACAGGCATGAGCCACTGCACCTGATCTTGTTACACTTTTTGATGTTTTGTCTACTTCAAAGAGTTATACATTTCTCCATCTCCTATACTTCATCCTACATTTCACCTCTCCTATATTCCAAATTTATACTGATTTTACAGATGGACTACCAGTTTATTTGAAATGGTTGTGTCAACCAAATTAGATGTGAAGATCATAGTTTAAAACTTTGAGAAATCTGATTATAGGAAAGGTTCCTGGTTTTTTTTTTTTTTTTTTTTTGAGACGGAGTTTCGCTCTTGTTACCCAGGCTGGAGTGCAATGGCGCGATCTCGGCTCACCGCAACCTCCGCCTCCTGGGTTCAGGCAATTCTCCTGCCTCAGCCTCCTGAGTAGCTGGGATTACAGGCACGTGCCACCATGCCCAGCTTATTTTTTGTATTTTTAGTAGAGATGGGGTTTCACCATGTTGACCAGGTTGGTCTCGATCTCTCGACCTTGTGATCCACCCGCCTCGGCCTCCCAAAGTGCTGGGATTACAGGCTTGAGCCACCGCGCCCGGCCGGAAAGGTTCCTAATTTGAATAGGTCATTAGATTCTCAGCATACCACTCTTATTGATACATTTAAAAATATTTATAATAGCTTACACTTTTCAAATGTTCTAATATTATGTAACCTAGTGAGGCCAGGCACACACCTATAATCCCAGCACTTTGGGAGGCCAAGGCGGGTGGATCAGGTCAGGAAATCGACACCATCCTGGCCAACATGGTGAAACTTCATCTCTACTAAAACTACAAGAAATTAGCCAGGTGTGGTGGCATGTGCTTGTAGTCCCAGCTACTCAGAGGCTGAGGCAGGAGAATTGCTTGAACCTGGGAGGTGGAGAAAAATATTTTTGCACAAGGTCCAATTAAGTCTGAGATCTAGATGAATTAAAAAAACCTGTGTGTTAATTTATTTTTCTGAGTATTTTCTCTACTAAAAATACAAAAAATTAGCTCGGCATAGTGGCGGGTGCCCATAATCCCAAGCTTTGGTTAAGATTGGGTTCTGGAAGTTACCATGGGGGAAAAAAAGAAAAGAAAAAAGAATTAATTAACTCGGTATAATTTCAAGAATGGGCAAATTGTTTAGGAGCTATGAGTTATACCAGAATTTGGCAGCCACAAAACAAACACAATGAACAGACCAAAGAAAATGAAACTATTTTATGGAACTCACATACCAGAAACAGCAGTATCCAACCCAGCATATATGTCCAATGAGCCTTCATCATTGTTCTTAAGAGGAGAAGCTGCAAGAAAAGTAAAGACTAGTTAAAAATGACTTAGGCACTGAGATGTTTCCATTCCTGCACTGAAGGACCAGGAAAAGAAAGAGATTTAATAG
The DNA here is from genome assembly GCF_048565385.1 of Saimiri boliviensis. Lineage (NCBI taxonomy): Eukaryota > Metazoa > Chordata > Mammalia > Primates > Cebidae > Saimiri > Saimiri boliviensis. The sequence continues at coordinate 78,880,488 of NC_133452.1, forward strand.
TTTTGCTTTAAAAGAGAGATAAGCCAGGCATAGTGGCTCATGCCTGTAAACCTAGCACTTTGGGAGGCTGAGGAAGACAGATCGCTTAAGCTCAGGCGTTCAAGACCAGCCTAGACAACATGGCGAAAGCTAGTCTCTACTAAAAATACAAAAAAAAGACCAGGCGTGGTGGTTCCTGCCTTTAATCCAAGCACTTTGGGAGGCCAAGGTGGGAGGATCATTTTTGAGGCCAGGAGTTTGAGACCAGCCTGAACAACAACATGGTGAAACTGTGTCTCTACTAAAAATACAAAAATCAGCCAGGAGTAGTGGTACATGCTAGTAATCCTAGCTACTAGGGAGACTGAGGCACAACAATCACTTGAACTCAGGAGGTGGAGGTTTTAAGTGAGCTAACATCGTGCCACGGCATTCTAGCCTGGATGTCAGAGCGAGACCATGTCTCAAATAAACAAGAGAGAGAAAGAGAGAGAGAGAGAGACAAGTTTCTCTACACATAGTTATTATAAATAGGAAGACTTTGTCACATAGATTTATTTATTAACTACCTCAAATATATACTTCAAAAATTCACTTTTTTTTTTTTTTTTTTTTGAGACGGAGTTTCGCTCTTGTTACCCAGGCTGGAGTGCAATGGCGCGATCTCGGCTCACCACAACCTCCGCCTCCTGGGTTCAGGAAATTCTCCTGCCTCAGCCTCCGGGGTAGCTGGGATTACAGGCACGCGCCACCATGCTCAGCTAATTTTTTGCACCATTAGTAAAGACGGGGTTTCACCATGTTGACCAGGATGGTCTCGATCTCTTGACCTCGTGATCCACCCGCCTCGGCCTCCCAAAGTGCTAGGATTACAGGCTTGAGCCACCGCGCCCGGCCAAAAATTCACTTTTAAAAATATACTAGTGAGGCCAGGTGCAGTGGCTCACACCTATAATCCCTGCACTTTAGGAGGCCGAGGAGAGGATTGCTTAAGCTCAAGACCAGACAACATAGCATATCAAAAATAATGGGCACAGTGGCTTGCCTCAGGTCAGGAATTCAAGACCAGCCTGGCCAACATGGTGAAACCTTGTCGCTCCTAAAAATACAAAAAATTGGCTCGGCATAGTGGTGGATGCCTGTAATCCCAGCTTCTTGGGAACCTGAGGCGCAAGAATCGCTTGAACCAGGAGGCAGAGGTTGCAGTGTGCCAAGATAGCACTATGGCACTCCAGCCTGGGCAACAAGAGTGAAACTCCATCTCAAAAATAATAAATAGGCCGGGCGCGGTGGCTCAAGCCTGTAATCCCAGCACTTTGGGAGGCCGAGGCGGGTGGATCACGAGGTCGAGAGATCGAGACTATCCTGGTCAACACGGTGAAACCCCGTCTCTACTAAAAATACAAAAAAAAAATTAGCTGGGCATGGTGGCACGTGCCTGTAATCCCAGCTACTCAGGAGGCTGAGGCAGGAGAATTGCCTGAACCCAGGAGGCGGAGGTTGCGGTGAGCCGAGATCGCGCCATTGCACTCCAGCCTGGGTAACAAGAGCGAAACTCCGTTTCAAAAAAATAAATAAATAAAAAACAAAATAAATAAATAAATAAATAAAATTAGCCAGGTGTGGTGGCACATGGGAGGCCTAGGTGAACTGCTTGAGCCCAGGTCAAGGCTGTAGCCAGTCATGATTATGCCACTGCTCTCCAGCCTGGGTGACAGTGAGCGATCCTGTCTTTCATATATTCATTCATATATATATATATATATATATATATATATATATTCATTCTAGTGAAAGAGTTCCAATTCCAGTTATAGCAGAGTAGTTTTTACGAAACCAAACCTCCTGCAGATAACCACCATAAACACTAAAGGAAATATTAGAAGCTATCTAAAGAGCTAGAGAACAACCTAAAGTAGGCAAAAACTGAAAGAGTAATGACAACTGAAAGAAAATAGCACCTCACAAGTTCCCTGTTCCCTTTTATTACTGCTTTTTGTAGAAAGACAGGCCCTAGTTGTCGCTACACTGGGCAGTAACAACTCAAGATAGAAATCTCCAGTCCTAGTAGCTTGAAGAGCCGGAGAAAAGAATTTGGGGTGATAACAGTGATGAGTACATGAAAGGGGGATTACAGAGATCCACCAAAAGCATTATCCAAATTCTACCCAAATCGCTGACTGACCCTCAAAAAAGGGTAGAACTTCAAAAGGCCAGCTAAACCTAAAATACAGATTTCAGTTGCTATTACAGAAGAGACCGAAGTGCAAGTTCAGTTAGGTATCTGCTAAGATTAAAAACAACTCTTCAGAGGAATATAACAGCATCCAGTATCTCTATAACATTTCATTTACAATGTTGACTATTCAATCCAATGTTGACTACATGGTGGCCAGTTGCAGTGACTCACACCTGTAATCCTAGCACTTTGGAAGGTCAAGGCCAGAGGATTGCTTGAGCCCATGAGTTGGAGACCAGCCTGAGTAACATAGTGAGACTTTGTCTCTACAAAAAAAAGAAAATTCTGGCCAGGTGCGGTGGCTCAAGCTTGTAATCCCAGCACTTTGGGAGGCCGAGGCAGGTGGATCACGAGGTCAAGAGATCAAGACCATCCTGGTCAACATGGTGAAACCCCGTCTCTACTAAAAATACAAAAAATTAGCTGGGCATGGTGGCGCGTGCCTGTAATCCCAGCTACTCAGGAGGCTGAGGCAGAATAATTGCCTGAACCCAGGAGGCGGAGGTTGCGGTGAGCCAAGATCGCGCCATTGCACTCCAGCCTGGGTAACAAGAGCAAAACTCCATCTCAAAAAAAGAAAATTCACTGAGAGTGGTGGCAGATGCCTGTTGTCCCAGCTACTCAGGAGACTGAGGCAGGAGGATGACTTGAACCCAGGAGGTGGAGGCTGCAGTGAGCCATGTTCATGCCATTATACTCCAGTCTGGCTGACAGAGGAAGACGTTGTCTCCAAAAAAAACCACACAGACACACACACAGTTATTACACAGAAAATCTCAGAAACCGCCAGGTGCCATGGCTCATGCTTATCATCTCAGCACTCTGGGAGGCTGAGGTGGGTGAATCACGAGGTCAGGAGTTTCAGACCAGCCTGGCCAATATGGTGAAACCCTGTCTTTACTAAAAATACAAAAGTTAGCTGTGTGTGGTGGCGGGCACCTGTAGTCCCAGATACTCAGGAGGCTAAGGCAGAATTACTTGAACCTGGGAGATGGAGATCGCACCATTGCACTCCAGCATGGGTGACAAAGCGAGACTTGTTTTCAAAAAGAAAAAAAAAAAGAGAGAAAGTCCATAAATGAAGATAAAGATGCTGGCATAAAATATAAACAGGAGGGGCCGGGCGCGGTGGCTCAAGCCTGTAATCCCAGCACTTTGGGAGGCCGAGGCGGGTGGATCACGAGGTCGAGAGATCGAGACCATCCTGGTCAACACGCTGAAACCCCGTCTCTACTAAAAATACAAAAAATTAGCTGGGCATGGTGGCGCGTGCCTGTAATCCCAGCTACTCAGGAGGCTGAGGCAGGAGAATTGCCTGAACTCAGGAGGCGGAGGTTGCGGTGAGCCGAGATCGCGCCATTGCACTCCAGCCTGGGTAACAAGAGGCGAAACACCGTCTCAAAAAAAAAAAAAAAAAAAAATATATAAACAGGAGGTAAATTTGGAAGAAATTAAGTAAAGGGTTCTCTGTATATGCTTATTCTTACTGCTTTTCTGTAAGTTTGGATTTATTTCCCAATAAATTTAATAAAAAACTATTACAGAAATGTTATAGGAATAAAAATGTTTATGAAATCATATTAACTGATAAAAGTCAAGACACAAGGCCGGGTGCAGTGGCTCACGCCTGTAATCCCACCACTTTGGGAGGCTGAGGCAGGTGGATCACAAGGTCAGGAGTTCAAGACCAGCCTGGCCAACAAAGTAAAACCTCATCTCAACTAAAAATACAAAAATCACCCAGGTGTGGTGGCAGGCGCCTGTCCCAGCTACTTGGGAGACTAAGGCAGGAGAATCACTTGAACCTGGGAGGCGGAGGTTGTAGTGAGCCGAGACCATGCCATTGTACTCCAGCCTGGGTGACAGAGTGAGACTCTTTCTCAAGAAAAAAAAAAAATTTATTTTTCATGAGCTTACTTTACTACCAGGTAATGACAGTTATCTCTTTTTCAAACTAATCATCCTATCAATTTTTTTCCTGAACAACAAACAACCATCACTGCATTTACTAAAAATATTAACTTCAAGAGTAACAAATACCAATCTTAGATATTTTTGGATGTAAGAATAAAAATAATTATCATTCATATTAACAAAATCACTAATTTGACTACATTCTGAGGCTTGAAAGCATACAGTAAGTTCACATTTATTAAGCATTCCCTTGTGCGAGGCACTTTACTGTATTATTTATGTATAGAAAGAAAACACTGACAATGACTGTGTTTCCAATGAGAATAGGTAAATGATTTTGTAATTTAAAAAGTAAAGTTAGGCCAGGTACAGTGGCTCATACCTGTAACCCCAACATTTTGGTAGGCAAAAAGGAAGGGTTGTTGAGTCCAAAAATTAGAGACCAGCCTAGACCACAAAGTGAAACCTTATCTCTACAAAAAATAAAGTGATTAGATGGCAGTGGTAGCATGTGCCTGTAGTCCTAGCTACTCGGGAGGCTGAGGTAAGAGGATTCCTTGAGCTCAGGTGTCTGAAGTCACAGGGAGCTACTGATGGTGCCACTGCACTCCACCCTGGGCAACTGGGGGAGACCCTGTCTCAAAAAAAAAAAAAAAGAAAAGAAAAGAAAGAAAAGGAAATTAGAGCCAGGCGCGGTGGCTCAAGCCTGTAATCCCAGCACTTTGGGAGGCCGAGGCGGGTGGATCACGAGGTCGAGAGATCGAGACCATCCTGGTCAACACGGTGAAACCCCGTCTCTACTAAAAGTGCAAAAAATTAGCTGGGCATGGTGGCACGTGCCTGTAAACCCAGCTACCCAGGAGGCTGAGGCAGGAGAATTGCCTGAGCCCAGGAGGCGGAGGTTGCGGTGAGCCGAGATCGCGCCATTGCACTCCAGCCTGGGTAACAAGGGTGAAACTCCGTCTCAAAAAAAAAAAAAAAAGAAAAGGAAATTAGAAAGACAATTGAAAGTAGCTCTTACCGGAAAAGACATCAAATAAACTTGTTCCATCACCATTGTCATCATCTGCTGCCATGATCGTATTTCCTTTGGATAGTCACCACCTACGGTATTAAATATTTTAAAATTTTCACTGTTAAACTGGACAATTCAGAGAATAACCCTAGCAACTTTTTTTTTTTTTTTTTTTTTTTGAGACGGAGTTTCGCCCTTGTTACCCAGGCTGGAGTGCAATGGCGCGATCTCGGCTCACCGCAACCTCCGCCTCCTGGGTTCAGGCAATTCTCCTGCCTCAGCCTCCTGAGTAGCTGGGATTACAGGCACACGCCACCATGCCCAGCTAATGTTTTGTATTTTTAGTAGAGACGGGGTTTCACCGTGTTGACCAGGATGGTCTCGATCTCTCGACCTCGTGATCCACCCGCCTCAGCCTCCCAAAGTGCTGGGATTACAGGCTTGAGCCACCGCGCCCGGCTTCCCTAGCAACTTTTGAATTTGGACACATTGAAAAAGTTTACCCTACCATTCTTTTTTTTTTGGAGACAAAGTCTCACTGTTGCCCAGGCTGAAGTGCAGTGGCTCGATCTCAGCTCACTGCAACCTCCACCTCCTGGGTTTAAGCGATTCTAGTGCCTCAGCCTCCCGAGTAGCTGGGATTAAAGGAGTGTACCAAAGCTGTGATTACAGTGGTGCACCACCATGCCTGGCTAATTTTTGTTATTTTAGTGGAAAACGGGTTTTATCAGGCTGGTCTTGAACTCCTGGTCTCAAGCGGTCCACCCACCTCAGCCTCCCAAAGTGCTGGGATTACAAGTGTGAGCCCCCATGCCAGGCCTCTTTCTCTACCATTCCTAAGAGGAGATTTGTGCTATCAAAAAAAGTGTCTAATATTTTCCAGGAGAAAGTCAAAACTATAAAATAAAAATTTTAAACTTATTAATATGGCTAGGCATCTTAACACACCTATAATCTTAGCACTTTGAGAGGTCCAGGTAGGTGGATTGCTTGAGCCCAGGTTTGAGACCAGCCTGGGCAACAAGGCGAAACCCATTTCTACAAAAAATATAAAAATTAGCCAAGTGGGCCGGGCGCGGTGGCTCAAGCCTGTAATCCCAGCACTTTGGGAGGCCGAGGCGGGTGGATCACAAGGTCAAGAGATCGAGACCAACCTGGTCAACATGGTGAAACCCCGTCTCTACTAAAAATACAAAAAATTAGCTGGGCATGGTGGTGCATGCCTATAATCCCAGCTACTCAGGAGGCTGAGGCAGGAGAATTGCCTGAACCCAGGAGGCGGAGGTTGCGGTGAGCCGGGATCGCGCCATTGCACTCCAGCCTGGGTAACAAGAGCGAGACTCCGTCTCAAAAAAAAAAAAAAACAAAAACAAAAACAAAAAAATTAGCCAAGTGTAGTAGCATGTGCCTGTAGTCCCAGCTACTTGGGGGCTGAAGCAGGAGGATCACTTGAGCCTGGGAGGCAAAGGTTGCAGTGAGCTGAGATTGTCATGGCACTGCAGCCTGGGCGACACTATGAGACCCTGTCTCAAAAAAAAAAAAAAAAAAAAGAGAGAGAAAGAAAGAGAAAAAAATTTGTTAATATGATTAAGCTATGTACTAAGTAAATGATGCTAATTTTATAAAACAGACCAAAATACAAATTAACTTTTGCGCTAAAATAAGAACGATCACTACTATCACAACACACACACACTAATACTAAGAAGAAATATTCAGCCAGGTGCAGTGGCTCACACCTGTAATCCCAGCAATTTGGGAGGCCGAGGCAGGCAGATCATGAGGTCAGGAGGTCAAGACCATCCTGGCCAACATGGTGAAACCTTGTCTCTACTTAAAAATAAAATAAAGTAAAATAAAGAAATATTCATACAAAAAAATTAATCACTTAGATCAAATAGAAAAACAATCAAAAAGCACAGACAAATCATTAAAAAAAAAAAAAGCAAAGCTTTTGGAACTAAAAGATGTTTGACTTCACTAATCATTAAAGAAACACAAAACAAAGAGATATGCCACGTTGTGTAGGAAAGTGTTGGCATAGCCAGGCATAGCTATTTATCATTAGAAAGGCTGATAACTAAGGACCCTTGGCTGGAGTCTAAGAACTCAGATTTCAGGAGGGTTCCCACAATTTGCAGACAGATAAAAAGTGGCTCAAGGTGCCTAAACTGTTCATACAAACAATTTGGTCTATCATAAACACCTGTTTCCTTCTGGTATTCTTAAAATTTTAGTACATGTCAGGCAGATGTGGCCTATGTGACTAGCCCGCAATAAAGAGCCTGGGCAGTCTCTAACATACTTCCCAGACAGATAACATTTCACACCTGCTATCACTAGTTGCTGGGGGAATAAACAAATAAGTGTGTGACTCTGCTGGGAACAAAACCATGAGAACTTTAACCTTGTTAAAGTGACTGCTGTGTATCCTTTCATTTTACTAAATTATAGCTGTGAGTACAACTACATAGTGAATTCTGTAAGTCTGGCAAATCATCAAACTTAGGGGTGGTTTGGGAGACTCCTGAAACGTTTTCACCAATAACACAGTAAGATAAGCAAATAACAAAGTTTGATAGTACACTAGGTTGACAAGGGTATGAGAAAAGAGGTACTCTCATATAGCTCTCTCAAGTGTACACTGGTAAAAGCTCCACAAAAGCAATTTGGCAATAGCTTTGATTTGATTAAAAATTTGATGAAATGTTTAAATGTTACAATACTCTTTGACCCAATTTCACATAAAATAGTTACCAGTGTTGTTTATGGAAAAACTAGAAACATTTAAGAATCCAAAACAGTAAACAAACAAACAAACAACCAGGCCGGGCTCACGCCTGTAATTCCAGCACTTTGGGAGGCTGAGGCAGGTGGATCGCCGGAGGTCAGGAGTTCAAGACCAACCTAGCCAACATGGTGAAACCTCATCTCTACTAAAACTACAAAAATTAGCAGGGCGTGGTGGTGAGTGCCTGTAATCCCAGCTACTTGGGAGGCTGAGGCAGAAGAATCGCTTGAACCCAGAAGGTGGAGGTTGCAGTGAGCTGAGATTATGCCACTGCACTCCAGCCTGGGCAACAAGAGCGAACCTCCATCACAAAAAAAAAAAAAAAAAAAAAAAAAAAAAAAGAACCCACCCCTCTTCACTAACATATCTTGCATCCTCTAGTCTACCAGTAAAATCCAATGAATGATGCTTATGGCCACTTGGGGGCATGAAATTATTAGCAAGCCTGCACCTGCATACTTCTGCTCTCACCAATTGACATATAAGCTTAAGTAGTGGAGGGGGTTTGTATGCTGCCTGAATCCTGAAGGACAGGAGGTGAGCCAAGGCCATGGTACTCAACTGAAGAGCAAATGACCCTGAGAACCTACCAAGAAAAACAGTCTCATGGCTTAAACACAGCAGGCAATGAGCCGGAAAGTCAACTTAAAAGCATTTTATAAACAAAGGGCAGCCCGAATTTCTTTCTTTTTTTTTTTTTGAGACGGAGTTTCACTCTTGTGACCCAGGCTGGAGTGCAATGGCACGATCTCGGCTCACCGCAACCTCCGCCTCCTGGGTTCAAGCAATTCTCCTGCCTCAGCCTCCTGATTAGCTGGGATTACAGGCATGCGCCACCATGCCCAGCTAATTTTTAGTATTTTTAGTAGAGACGGGGTTTCACCATGTTGACCAGGATGGTCTCGATCTCTTGACCTTGTGATCCACCTGCCTCGGCCTCCCAGAGTGCTGGGATTACAGGCTTGAGCCACCACGCCCGGCCGGCAGCATGAATTTCTAAAGTTGTCCTGCTGCCATTCAGGAGTACCTTGTAATAAATAAACCTATTAGTGTATCTATTTCCCAAGCTGGACTTGTCTGAGTCATTCTTTGGTCTCTTGGCTCCCTCTTAGTTTGGGGGAAGGTTTTCTATGTACGATTCTGGGTTTTTCTCACACCTTACACATGCACATTTACTGTCAAATCCAATTATGCCGGTTTTCCTAAATCATAGTATGATGAAATATCACATTACCAGGGAGGCCGAGGCGGGTGGATCACGAGGTCAAGAGATCGAGACCATCCTGGTCAACATGGTGAAACCCCATCTCTACTAAAAATACAAAAAATTAGCTGGGCATGGTGGCGCGTGTCTGTAATCCCAGCTATTCAGGAGGCTGAGGCAGGAGAATTGCCTGAACCCAGGAGGTGGAGGTTGCGGTGAGCCGAGATCGTGCCATTGCACTCCAGCCTGGGCAACAAGAGTGAAACTCTGTCTCAAAACAACAACAACAACAACAACAAAAAGATCACATTACCAAAGGGAGTTATTTTCTAGTGAAAACAAGTCAGAAAGCTATGGAAAGATAAGCAACAAAACACACACACACGTGCACACATACACACAAAACTGCATGTCAAATCAAGTGAAGATGGAATCATCCAAAGTACTATCGGAGAAAATCTAGCCTATCCTCAGATCAGTTAAAGAGTATCTAAGGCCAGGCGTGGTTGCTCACACCTGTAATCCCAGCACTTTCGGAGGCTGAGGCCAACGTGGTAAAACCCCCTCTCCACTAAAAATACAAAAATTAGCCGGGTGCGGTGGTGCAAGCCTGTAATCCCAGGTACTGTGAGGCTGAGGCAGGAGAATCGCTTGAATTTGGGTGACGGAGGTTGCAGCGAGCCTAGATCACGCCACTGCACTCCAGCCTGGGCAACAGAGCAAGACTCCGTCTCAAAAAAAAAAAAAAAAAAAAAAAATTGGTGACAACACAAATTGGAAAAAACAATAAAAAAAGAAAAGAAAAGACTAGAACCATCTCTGTTCTGTTCCCCAACTCTCACTGTATCCCCCCCCAGCTCTCAGCAGAGAGCCTGGTAGAATGGCAAGTAATAAAAGAATATCTGTTGAATTAATGAAATTTCCAATTTGTTAAACACGTTTCTCATGTTTCTAGCTCTGGAGGATAGTCGTGCTTTAATTGCAATGGAGAACCAACGAAGTCATGTTGAGTTACGTACAGGACATCCAGATAAAGACGTCTAACAGAGGCCAGGCACGGTGGCTCACGCCGGTAATTCCAGCACCTTGAGAGGACAAGGGAAGTGGATACCATTTAGGGCCTACTATGTGCGAGGGATGGATCTAGGCGCTGCAGAGATAAAAATAAACTTATTTAGGCTTGTTGGTTTGATGCCTAAATAAGTGTTTCAGAAACATCCAACATCAATGACCATCTGACACTCCAGGAAACTCATTTCTCCAAAGAATTCCATCCGAAAGCTTTTAAGAGTATATTCCAGGGAGAGAGTGGATGGGGGAGGGGCAGGGCGAGCGGCCAAAGGGGTAATTCCTCGGCGCGCCCGCCACTAGCCCCCGCCCAGACCCTCTCGAGGTACCACAGAAAGACGCAGGGTGCAAGCCCAGAAGCTGTACCGGGGGCAGAGGGAACGTAACTACCGCCGGGCCAGACCTCCGGCACTGCCCTTCCCCGACCTACTTGGCCGCTCCAGATGCACTCCCTCCGACTCTCTGGCTTCTCGGGGGCCGCCGACCTCCGCTCGGGGGACTACCGCACCATGCAGCCTCTTCCTTAGCAGCCCCGCACGGACCGGGCCCCTACCGCAATTTACCCGCCCTGCCTGGCCCAAGACAACCCCGGTTCCTTTCTGCCCACCGAGGTCTCCCTGGCATCTCCACCAATACCAGAGCGCAATTAGGGTACGGAGGCGGGACTGAGTGCCTATGGCCAATCAGATCAGACGCAAAGCACGTCGTAGCGCTCACAACTAGTTCCCGCCTTTGGAAGGGAAAAAAAAAAAAACACGGTTGGCGCCAAACACCAGTAGTCTTCCTAGGGCTTTAAGAGAAAGGGGCGGGGTGTAAAAGGTGGCGGGGACGGAGAGGGGGCGGAGCTTCGATACGGAAGGGGCGGGCCTGAGTTGAGTTAGGGGCGTGGCCTGAGAAGTTCCAGCGAAGGAGAAAGGAAACCTTGAGTAGTCTGTCATTTATTTAGTCCTTTATTTGCATTCTGCTGTCAGCTCCGTGCTAGACAAAAAGTGCCGGGCTCGATTAAGCTGAATAAATCTGTTCCCTGCCGTCAGACGCGTTCCTGGATGATAGAGAGACAACTTAGCTTCGGTGTTGGGAGCCTTAAGGAGAGGATACTAGTCTAGCGGGGGCAGAAGAGAGAAGAGCTTTTTAGAGGGTGGAATAACTGACTTGTCTTATAGAACCTGTAGGAACTGGGGGTGCGTAGGTAGGAATAGAGTCAGGAGCTCAGCCTGAGCATTGATAGGTGCGAAAATAAGGCCACCATCCTCGGCTACTTATATTCTTCCTGTGTTCATCCCTACCCATTTCCTCTTGTTTGTCCACTTAGCTGCTTTTTTTTTTTTTTTTTTTTTTTTTTTTTTTTGAGACGGAGTTTCGCTATTGTTACCCAGGCTGGAGTGCAATGGCACGATCTCGGCTCACCGCAACCTCCGCCTCCTGGGTTCAGGCAATTCTCCTGCCTCAGCCTCCTGAGTAGCTGGGATTACAGGCACGCGCCACCATGCCTAGCTAATTTTTTGTATTTTTAGTAGAGACGGGGTTTCACCATGTTGACCACGTTGGTCTTGATCTCTTGACCTCGTGATCCACCCGCCTCGGCCTCCCAAAGTACTGGGATTGCAGGCTTGAGCCACCGCGCCCGGCCTTTTTTTTTTTTTTTTTTTTGCTTTCAGACTAGGTATCGCTTTGTCGCTCAGGCTGGAGCATAGTGGCGCGATCTTGGATTACTGCAACCTCTGCCTCCAGGATTCCAGCGATCCTCCTACCTCAGTTTCCAGAGTAGCTGGGACCAGGGACGCGAGCGACCACCACCGCTGGCTAATTTTTTTTTCTGAAACAGAATTTCACTCTTGTTGCCCAGGCTGGAGTGTAATGGGGCGATCTCAGCTCACTGCAACCTCCGCCTCCCGGGTTCAAGTGATTCTCCTGCCTCAGCCTCCTGAGTAGTTGGGTCTACAGTTGGTCACCTCCACACCTAGCTAATTTTTGTATTTTTAATAAAGACAAGGTTTCACCATGTTGGCCAGGCTGGTCTTGAACTCCTGACCTCAGGTGATCTGCCCGCCTTGGCCTCCCACAGTGCTGGGATTACAGATGTGAGCCACTACACCAACTGTTTTTTTAGACAAGATCTCATTGTCGCCCCGACTGGAGTGCAGTGCATGATCACGGCTCACTGTAGCCTTAATTTCCTGTGCTCAAAGGATCCTCCCACCTCAGCCTCCCAAGTAGCTGAGACCACAGGTGTCTGCCAGCACACTAGCTAATTTTTTAAAGAAATTTGTTGGGCTGGGCACTGTGGCTCACGCTTGTAATTTCAAAACTTTGGGAGGCCGAGGTGGGAGGATTACTTGAAGTCAGGAGTTTGAGACCGGCCTGATGAATATGATGAAACCTCGTCTCTACTAAAAATACAAAATTTAGCCAAATTTAGCCAGGTGTGGTGGCATGCGCCTGTAATCCTACCTACTCAGGAGGCTAAGACAAGAGAAGCACTGGAACCCAGGAGGAGGAGGTTGCAGTGAGCTGAGATTGAGCCATTGCACTCCAGTCTGGGCAACAAGAGTAAAACTCTGTCTCAAACAAACAAACAAACAAACAAAATAGAAGAAGAAAAAGAAATTAGTTGTAGAGACGGAGTCTTGCCATGTTGCCATGTCTTAAACTCCTGGGCTCAAGCAATCTTCCTCCTCAGCCTACCAAAGTGTTTGGATTACAGGGATGTGCCCCACATCTGGCAACTTGGCAAAACCCTGTCTCTACAAAACACAAAAATAATAATAATATTAAAAATTAGCTGGCCAGTCTCAGTGGCTCACGCCTGTAATTCCAGCACTTTAGGAGGCCAAAGTGGGCGGATGAGCTAAGGTCTGTAGTTCAAGACCTACCTAATCAAGGAGAAACCTCATCTTTACTAAAACTACAAAATTAGCCCAGCTTAGTGGCACATGCCTGTAATCCCAGCTACTTGGGAGGCTGAGGCAAGAGAATCACTTGAACCCGGGAGGTGGATGTTGCAGTGAGCCAAGACTGTGCCATTGCACTCCAGCCTGGGCAACAAGAGCAAGACTCCATCTCAAAAATAAAAAAGACAGCTGGATAGGAGGTTTGATCCTTTTGGTAAGACTATAGACAGCATTACATTCTTGCATCAAGAGCCAAAGTAAGCCAAGTCTTTTTGCCCTTTTTGCTATGTTAGCAGCCATTGATAATTAATGCCTAGACCAATGGATTAATTGGGGGTTGCAAAATAGTGGTACTCCAATTTTGTCAATTATTTTTCAAATTAGGTGGACTATGCTCAGGAAGAGACATGTCATCATCTTCTATTTAGTTACCCAGTGGTACAATTCACATATGAGATAGGATACATTAAAAAAATTTCCCTTTATGAGCTTTCAAGATTGACTTCTCTTTTTTTTTTTTTTTTTTTTTTGAGACAGAGTTTCACTCTTGTTACCTAGGCTGGAGTGCAATGGCACGATCTCGGCTCACTGCAACCTCCGCCTCCTGGGTTCAAGCAATTCTCCTGCCTCAGCCTCCCGAGTAGCTGGGACTACAGGCACTCACCACCATGCCCAGCTAATTTTTGTATTTTTAGTAGAGACGGGTTTTCACCATGTTGCCCAGGATGGTCTCAATCTCTTGACCTCGTGATCCACCCGCCTCGGCCTCCCAAAGTGCTGGGATTATAAGCGTGAGCCACCGCGCCCAGCCCTTTTTTTTTTTTTTTTTTTTTTTTTTTTTGAGATGGAGTCTTGCTTTGTCACCCAGGCTGAAGTGCAGTGGCACCATCTTGGCTCACTGCAACCTGTGTCACCCAGGTTCAAGCAATTCTCCTGTCTCAGCCTTCTGAGTAGCTGGGACTTCAGGTGTACACCACTACGCCCAGCTAATTTTTTATTTTTAGTAGAGATGGGGGTGTTGACCAGGCTGGTCTTGAACTTCTGACTTCATGATCTGCCCCACCCCCACCCCCACCTTGGCATCCCAAAGTACTGTGATTACAGGCCTGAGCCACTGCACCCAGCCCACAGGTGCACTTTTAATGTTATGTACTCAACTGTTAGGATTTCCAGAATATTCTGTCACACCCCATAGTTTATTTAAATATTCTCATACTGAACATTTTCTTCCAGTATCTGTATTAAGAAAGCTGCAAGGGGTGACTTTGTCACACTTATGTGAGAATTTCCATAGGCTAGAGTCCTACAAGGGGAATTGCTGGGTCAGAATGTTAAAGTAGGTAGCTAGTTAGATGTGATCAGGGCAGGAGACGGCTCCCCACCCCACACACACCAGGAGTATTGGGTGACCACCAAATGACAGTCAGGCAGTTGTTAACTGTTCCTCTAATGTTCACATAGCCAGAGAAAGGCAGCCTCCTAATAGAAAACAGCTGAGGGGGGCGGGGCGCGGTGGCTCAAGCCTGTAATCCCAGCACTTTGGGAGGCCGAGGCGGGTGGATCACGAGGTCAAGAGATTGAGACCATCCTGGTCAACATGGTGAAACCCCGTCTCTACTAAAAATACAAAAAAATTAGCTGGGCATGGTGGCATGTGCCTGTAATCCCAGCTACTCAGGAAGCTGAGGCAGGAGAATTGCCTGAACCCAGGAGGCGGAGGTTGCGGTGAGCCGAGATCGCGCCATTGCACTCCAGCCTGGGTAACAAGAGGGAAACTCCGTCTCAAAAAAAAAAAAAAAAAAAAAGAAAACAGCTGAAACTGATGAGCAGCTTCCCCATAAGATCTCAGGAGTCGGGAGAGGCAATCCAAGTTCCCTAAAGTATGCCAACATATAAAATATGCCAACATATAAAACTTGAAGTCAGGGTGGGGGCGGTGGCTCATGCCTATAATCCAAGCACTATGGGAGGTGGGCAGATCATCTGAGGTCAGGAGATCAAGACCAGCCTGGCCAACATGGTAAAACCAAGTCTCTACTAAAAAAAAAATACAGAAAGTGGCTAGGCCTGGTGGCTCACACCTGTAATCCCAGCACTTTGGGAGGCCTAGGCAGGCAGATCGCTTGAGGTCAGGAGTTCCAGACCAGCCTGACAAATACGGTGAAACCCCCGTCTCTACTAAAACTACAAAATTAGCTGGGCGTGATGGCACATTCCTGTAATCTCAGCTACTCAGGAGGCTGAGGCAGGAGAATTGCTTGAATCCGGGAGGTGGAGGCTGCAGTGAGCTGAGATCGTGCCATTGCACTCCAGCCTGGGCAACAAGAGCGAAACTTTCTAAAAAAACAAAACAAAACAAAACAAAACAAAAAACCCCACAAAAACCAAAAAACAAAAATTAGCCGGGTGTGGTGGCAGGCGCCTGTAATCCCAGCTATTCCGGAGGCTAAGGCAAGAGACCTGCTTGAACCCAGGAGGCGGAGGTTGCAGTGAGATTGAGCCATTGCACTCCAGCCTGGGTGACAAAACCAAAACTCTGTCTCAAAAAAGCCTCAAGTCAAGAGGTCAAGATGAGCACTTGGTTTCTCAAGTCGCCTGCTTGGCCGTCTTCCAAGTTCTACTTTCCTCCTTTTCTTTCCTTTCCTTCCTGTTCTAAAGCCTTTTCATAAACTTTTACTCCTACTGTAAAACTTGCTTAGGTCTCTTCTGCCTTATGCCCTGCATGGAATTCTCTCGTCTGAGGAGGCAAGAACTGCTCAGAAGAAAGCAGTTCTCTTTTGCTGACCCCTATCTCTACACCGGCTAACTGCCACCACTAACAAAAAGGGGAGAATCAGCCAGGCGCGGTGGCTCAGGCCTGTAATCCCAGCACTTTGGAAAGCCGCGGTGGGCAGTTCACCGAGGTCAGGAGTTCAAGACTAGCCTGGCCAACATGGTGAAACCCCGTCTCTACTAAAAACACAAAAAATTAGCTGGACGTGGTGGCGGGCGCCTGCAATCCCACGTACTCGCGAGGCTGAGGCAGGAGAATCGCTTGAACCCGGGAGGCGGAGGTTGCAGTGAGCCTAGATTGCGCCATTACACTCCAGCCCAGCGGACAAGAGCGAGACTGAGTCTTACAAAGAGAAGAAAAAACAAAAGGGGAGAATCAGATTTTTTTTTTTTTTTTTTTTTTTTTTTTTTTTTTGAGACGGAGTTTCGCTCTTGTTACCCAGGCTGGAGTGCAATGGCGCGATCTCGGCTCACCGCAACCTCCACCTCCTGGGTTCAGGCGATTCTCCTACATCAGCCTCCTGAGTAGCTGGGATTACAGGCACGCGCCACCATGCCCAGCTAATTTTTCTGTATTTTTAGTAGAGACGGGGTTTCACCATGTTGACCAGGATGGTCTCGATCTCTCGACCTCGTGATCCACCCGCCTCGGCCTCCCAAAGTGCTGGGATTATAGGCTTGAGCCACCGCGCCCGGCCTTTTTTTTTTTTAGACAGAAAACTCTGCTCTGTTCCCCCGCTGGAGTGCAGTTGGGCGATCTCGGCTCACTGTAACCTCCGCCTCCTGGGTTCAATGATTGGTCTGCCTCAGTCTCCTAGGTAGTTGAGATTACAGGCGCGCCATCACGCTGGGCTAATTTTTGTATTTTTAATAGAGACGGAGTTTCGCCATGTTGCCCAGGCTGGTCTCGAACTGCTAACATCAAGTGATCTGCACGCCTCGGCCTCCCAAAGTGCTGGGATAAAAACATGTGCCACCGCACCTGGCCGAGAGTCAGCTTTTCTTTCACAGCTGATCTTCCTTCCCGTGTGTTCAGGCAAAGGGAAGGCGCCGTAGGCTGATAATCACAGGCCCGTGGAGCCTTTTTCTCCCCGGCCTAGCGCACTCTTTTCTCTGTTTCGCCACGTGCTGTGTTCGCGAGCTCCCATAACTCTAGAATCGAAACCGCCTGGACTTTTGCCTCCATTTCCCTCCCGGAAATGGCGGGACATTAAAGAGCGGCGTTTCCGCCGCAGAGGGGGCGGGGCCAGAAAGGCGCCGCGTCGCGGTCCCGAGCTGATGACGTCAAACGCCGTGTGTTCACCCACATGTGCTGCAGCTCTCACGGTGTCGCTCCGGAGTCGAGGGCGCCTTTCCTGGGGGCGTAGTCGGTGGTTGCTTCGGTACTGGGGCCTCGGCGGCTTGGGGACGCTGGCTGTGAAGCAGGGAGCGCAGGTGGCCGCTCGAGGTGAGGGCCCTGGGTCATGGAGCACTTCCTGATGGAGGTGGCGGCCGCGCCGCTGCGGCTAATCGCAGCCAAGAATGAGAAGAGCCGCAGTGAACTGGGCAGGTTCCTGGCCAAGCAGGTAAGACGAGAGAAGGGAGAGGGAAAGCGCTGGACCGACCGAGTCGCCCCCATCGCAGGCTTCCTTCCCTTCCCCGCCCGGACTCACCGCTTTAAGTGGGGAGTGGTGCGGCCTCTGGTCAAGCTGGCCCCCTGCTCTGAGCTGGCGGGTCATGGAGGTTTCCGAGCGTGTTTGAGGCGATTGGATGGAGCCTTTTGTTTTTATCTGGGGGAGGCTTCTAGTACCATTCCCACCACCCCTCACCCCATGCAAGCGCTTTGGCTGCCTGTGGCAGAGGTGGCCTTCCAAAAGGAATATGGTTTGTTTTTCTGAAATTGAGGTTGCTTTTCTGCCGTTTTGACACGTGTACGTATTACCTAAGTGTGCGTAGTCCAGCCACTCCTGTTAGTTTGAGTGAACCGTTGACAAATCTTGATTGCATTCCTGCTGTAAGGGACGGAGTGGCGCTGTGAGAAAGTGGATAGATAAATTCGTTACGATCTCTGCCATGAGGGAAATTCACATCTATTTTTGGAGACAGTTTGTAAACACTTAAAACAGCTGAAGGGCAAAGCAAGAGAGCGAATGCTGTTTGTAATTAACCATGCAAATTATGAGGTGAACTAGAGTTTTCTCGGAAATGGGTCTTCGGGCTCTTAAGAACCTTCTCATTGACTCCCTCTACCTGAGTTGACTCACACATCTTTTCAGTTTGTTTTAATTTTTCATTTTATGCTTCCCCACCTCCAATGCCTGTAAGCTTCTTGAGAGTAGAAAATGTGTTTATTTTTGTATCTCCATTATCCAGAACTCACTAATTGAATGGCAATAGTGCATTGCCTACGTGTATATTTCATTGCTTAGAAAGCAACGGTAGTATTTTGGGTGAGACCGAGGGACTTGTGCAATCTGGAGGCGCAGAGCAACTAACGCTGTCTGTATAATAATGACAACAAATTTAACGTAAGAAGAGGAGTCGCATATGTCACCCAGATTTCTGACACTGTGGTTAGTGAAGTTGGAATGAAGGGAATTAGAAATGGAAAGTTCTAGAAAGAAAACTGAATTTTGGTGGGTCCAGCTAAGGAAGGAGATAATCAGTTTAGATGAGCTAAGCTTATAAAAGACTCCTGCATTGTAATATTGTTGCTAGAGGTGCTTTTCTGCCCTTTTTTTTTTTCCCCCCAAGACGGGGTTTCACCATGTTGGTCAGGCTGGTCTTGAACTCCAGACCTCAAGTGATCCGCCCATTTTGGCCTCCAAAGCGCTTGGATTACAGGCGTGAGCCACCGTGCCTGGCCTTAGAGGTGCTTTACTATACGTGGGCTTAGAACTTAGAACACAGGTTCTGAATTTAGGGATTATGGACTGCCTCCGGGGCATTTATGACTCCCTACCACTGTATTTGGATATAAAATCGGTGTTTATGTATTGAGGATGGCTTGGAAAAATGGTTTGTACCCTTTATTATGTAAGGTTTTAGAAACTCTGACTTACTGAACTGTAAGAACCAACCACTCATGTACGTTTTGAGAATTTTATAGTAATGTTACTGACCTAGGAAGTTACTAGAAAGTTAGTTGGTATAGGCTGGGTGCAGTGGCTGAAACCTGTAATCTCAACACTTTGGAAGGCCGAGGCATGCAGATCATTTGAGGTTGGAAGTTCGAGACCAACTCCACCAACATGGAAAAAACCTGTTTCTACTAAAAATACCAAATTTGAGACAGAGTCCCACTCTGTCACCCAGGCTGGAGTGCAAGATTTGCTGACTGGCAATTGGTTGAGAGTTTATTTAAATCCCTAGAATCAATAGAACGCAGTGCCTGGGTTAAGACAGGGGTATGGGCCAGGCGCGGTGGCTCACGCCTGTAATCCCAGCACTTTGGGAGGCCGAGGCAGGTGGATCATGAGGTCAAGAGATCGAGACCATCCTGGTCAACATGGTGAAACCCCGTCTCTACTAAAAATACAAAAAAAAATAGCTGGGCATGGTGGCACGTGCCTGTAATCCCAGCTAATCAGGAGACTGAGGCAGGAGAATTGCTTGAACCCAGGAGGCGGAGGTTGTGGTGAGCTGAGGCCGCGCCATTGTACTCCAGCCTGGGTAACAAGAGCGAAACTCCATCTCCAAAAAAAAAAAGATAGGGGTATGGAGACCAGGGTTCAAACAACTCTCCCACTTCATCCTCCCAGGTACCTGGGACTAATTTTTGTATTTTATTTTATTTTATTTTATTTTATTTATTTTTTTGAGACGGAGTTTTTGCTCTCGTTACCCAGGCTGGAGTGCAATGGCGCGATCTCGGCTCACCGCAACCTCCGCCTCCTGGGTTCAGGCAATTCTCCTGCCTCAGCCTCCTGAGTAGCTGGGATTACAGGCACGAGCCACCATGCCCAGCTAATGTTTTGTATTTTTAGTAGAGACGGGGTTTCACCACGTTGACCTGGATGGTCTCGATCTCTCGACCTCGTGATCCACCCGCCTCGGCCTCCCAAAGTGCTGGGATTACAGGCTTGAGCCACCGCGCCCGGCCTAATTTTTGTATTTTAATAGAGACGGGGTTTCACCATGTTGGTTGGTCTGGTGTCGAACTTCTGACCTCAGCCATCCCAAATGGCTGGGATTACATTCGTGAGCTGCTACGCCCGGTCTTTCCTGAAGTGTTTGGTTTTTTTGTGTGTGTTTTTTTTGTTTGTTTGTTTTTTGTTTTTTTTGTTTTGTTTTGTTTTGTTTTAGTTTTTTGAGATGGAGTCTAGCTCTGTAGCCCAGGCTGGAGTGCAGTGGCACAATGTCAGCTCACTGCAACCTCTGCCTCCCAGGTTCAAGTGAGTCTTCTGCCTCAGCCTCTCAAGTAGCTGGGACTACAGGCACACACCACCACACCCAGCTAATTTTTGTATTATTAGTAGAGACAGGGTTTTACCATCTAGGCCAGGTTGTTCTCCAACTCCTGACCTCGTGATCCACCAGTCTAGGCCTCCCAAAGTGCTGGAATTACAGGTGTGAGCCATTGAGCCCAGCCTCCTGAAGTGTTTTTTTGATGTGTCTCCAGCCCAATTGCTGGGGGGTGGGGGGGTGTAATTTTGCTCCCAGGGACAAGTCTGGAGACCTTTATGGTTATCACTACTGTTCATTTTGGGGGTGCTGCCAGCCTCTACTGCATCAATGCTTGTTATGTATGGGACAACTCCCTGCAACAGAGTTATCCATCGCCAAGTGGCAGTGGTGCAAAATCAAAAAAGAAATCGTGCCCAGCCTGGTTTTTTACTCTCTGCTCAGGGCTTGCTATTTCAGCAACACTGAGCTTTCTGCAATGACCATGGGTTGTTACCCTCTACTGTTGTTGACTGGAGTCACCTCCTGTTGTTAACCTCTGTTGTTACCGTCTGGGTCATCCATTGCTATTGCTTGCCTCATTGACTTTGCATTTCCTTTCCTTTGAAGACTGCATCTCTGCTGTGGCCTGCTAAGTTAACTTATTTGCTCTGGAAGACTGCTTTTGGAATGGTCTTCCCCAGGAAGACTTCTCTGACTTTCTCTTTTCCTTTTCCTCTTACCCTTTGTTTCAACTAATTGACGCTCACTAGTTGATTGAGAGTGTGCCAAGAGAAGGGACTGTGTAGCTGTAGTGTCCAGTCCAGTGTCTGATACGCAGCAGGCAGTGTTTAGTGATGGAATTAATAGAGTAATGTACTGACGAATTTTGATACTTTTGTCAATGAAAAGTGTCAAACTCTGAAAAATATTTGAAGAGATTTATTCTGCGCCAATGCCACACAGCCCAAGGAGATCCTGGGAACATGTGCCTAAAGTGGTCGGGCTACAGCTTGGTTTTCTACATTTTAGGGAGACATAAGACATCGATCAGTGTGTGTAAGATATACGTTGGTTTGATCTGGAAAGTTGGGACAACTCGAAGGGTGAGGGGGGTGGTCTTCCAGGTCATAGGTAGATTCAAAGATTTGGTGACTGGCAATTGGTTGAGTTTATTTAAATCCTTGGAATCAACAGACACCAGTGTCTGGGTTAAGATAGGGGTGTGGAGACCAAGGCTCATATTATGCAGATAAAACCTCCGAGTAACAGGTTTCTGAGAGAATAAATTGCAAATGTTTCTTTTCAAAAAATTTTGTTATTTTTTAGAGATGGGATCTCGCTCTGTTGTCCAGGCTTGTCTGGAACTCCTCAGCTCAAGCAGTCCACCTACCTCAGCCTTCCAAAGTGCTGGAATTATACCCTAGACCAGGCATCCCCAAACATTTTACACAGGGGGCCAGTTCACTGTCCCTCAGACCGTTGGAGGGCCGCCACATACTGTGCTCCTCTCACTGACCACCAATGAAAGAGGTGCCCCTTCCTGAAGTGCTGCGGGGGGCCGGATAAATGGCCTCAGGGGGCCGCAGTTTGGGGATGCCTGCCCTAGACTGTAAATTGTTTTGTTTTTCTTTTTTTGTCCACCAAATGCAAACATCCCCCCACCACCAAAAGAGTTTTGCTCTGTCACCCAGGCTGGCGTGCAGTGGCATGATCTCAGCTCACTGCAACCTTCACATCCTGAGCAGCTGGAATTACAGGTGCCCTGCCACCACACCTGGCTGTTTTGTATTTTTAGTAGAGATGGGGTTTCACCAGGCTTGTCTTGAACTCCTAACTTCAGCCTCCCAAAGTGCTGGGATTACAGGTGTGAGCCACTGGCATGATCTTGGCTCACTGCAACCTCTGCCTCCTGGGTTTAAGAGATTCCCCTGCCTCAGCCTCCCAAGTAGCTGGAATTACAGGTGGGTGCTATCATGCCTGGCCAATTTTTTGTATTTTAGTAGAGACTGTTTCGCCATGTTGGCCAGGATGATCTTGATCTCCTGACCTCATGATTTGCCACCTTGGCCTCCCAGAGTGCTGAGATTATAGGCGTTAGCCACCACTCCTGGCTGCAAACAGTCTTTTTTTTTTTTTTTTTTTTGAGACAGAGTTTTGCTCTTGTTACCCAGGCTGGAGTGCAATGGCGCGATCTCGGCTCACCGCAACCTCTGCCTCCTGGGTTCAGGCAATTCTCCTGCCTCAGCTTCCTGAGTAGCTGGGATTACAGGCACGTGCCACTATGCCCAGCTAATTTTTTGTATTTTTAGTAGAGACGGGGTTTCACTATGTTGACCGGGATGGTCTCGATCTCTTGACCTCGTGATCCACCCGCCTCGGCCTCCCAAAGTGCTGGGATTACAGGCTTGAGCCACCGCGCCCGGCACAGTCTTTATTATTATGAGAAAGCAGTGTTATCTAGGAAAGTCACAGGCTGGTTTCTTTCTAATAAAATGACAAAGCAGGTTTCTTAAATAATTTACAAAGGGCAGAAGTTGCTCTTGAACAGAGCTACCCCTTCCGGCACACCCACAGTGCTCTGCCTTGAGCATACAAATAGTTACCTGTGAGCCCAGGGTCATAAGCCTGGAACTGTCTCCTATGCCTTCCTCCGGGTCCCTGGTAGGGAAAGCAGGGATGAGAGTGGTGCCCCCAAGATCATTGGCACCAGAAACAAGTGGGCGAGTGACTCTGTGGATGACTCCGCAAAAACCAGGCAAAAACCAGGCACCTGGGTACACAGATTCAGAGCTCTCAATCATCTGATGCTGGCACTTCACATGATAGATGAAGCAAATACCAGGTTCCTGGTCAAGTATACGATGAATTTCTAAGCTCAAGAGTTCCCTGGGGGAGTAGAAGGAACAATTCTCCCCACCTTTGCAAGGTCTCCCCAAGACAGTCTCACTCAGGCTGTGGCAGGCAGTCACTGATGGGTCCAGATGTG
Source organism: Saimiri boliviensis (assembly GCF_048565385.1). Taxonomy (NCBI): domain Eukaryota; kingdom Metazoa; phylum Chordata; class Mammalia; order Primates; family Cebidae; genus Saimiri; species Saimiri boliviensis. The sequence continues at coordinate 78,903,712 of NC_133452.1, forward strand.
GCTGGAGCAGGGGAGCTCTCAGCCCCTTGCTAGGCAGTCCTTGTTAGCAGTGGCCCGGGGTACTCATGACTTCCTAGTGGAAGCTCATGGAGAAGCACAGACATTCTTGGGTATGAAGCCTTGGTGGTCAGACAGGGCTTGTTTCCTGCAGGGCACTTCCTCAGTCATGAATGAGAGTGTCATTTCATCATTTTCTAAAGCCGTAATGGTTTTATCCAGCTCTTGGAACAGCTTCTGGAGATGCTGAATTCCTGCCCTCTCGCAGACTTAGTCCACTGTCAGACTCGCTGGTAGACAGAGAGGCTCTGTCAAGGAGTAGGGGCTCTGGAAGGCAGCCTCCCGCCTCCACCGCTGTAGTGTTTGGACACATGAGCCTGTCCGGGCAGAGAGGCAGTGATGCCCAGGGGTCTGTGGCTCCAGACAGCTGGGTCCTCCTCTGGCTCAGGCTGTGAGCTGGGGTGCCACTGCCCTTTTGTACCCCTTCTTCTTTCTGGCCTTCACCTGGGTCTCCACTAGCCACTTGGTGGCACTTTGGTAGGACTCCTGGATTCTCTGTGACATGGCACCCAGGGTGCTGTTAGCTGAGCAAGCTGAAGTCTGGAGTCTCTGCTGCCCTGACTCTGTGGTTCCTAGGCGTTTCCAGGAGGGGCCTGCCCTGAGGTTGAGGTTGAGGGCTCTCAGGGGTAGCCTCCTTTGGAACTGTCTACACAGAGAACCCAGGTCCCCGGTGGAGATCTCGTGATGGCTGGCCGTAGGCTGCAGCTCCTTGCTATCTAGCGCGTGGAGACCCTTGCATCCTGCCAGTGAGAAGCCGTCTGTCTGGCCAAGAGTCTTCTCTGCTCACTAGACCTCAACACCCCCAACATCTACGCAAAGCTGAGCACTGTAAATGTTAAATGTTTCTTACAAGACTTAAAGAAGGCCGGGCGCGGTGGCTCAAGCCTGTAATCCCAGCACTTTGGGAGGCCGAGGCGGGTGGATCACGAGGTCAAGAGATCAAGACCATCCTGGTCAACATGGTGAAACCCCGTCTCTACTAAAAATACAAAAAATTAGCTGGGCATGGTGGCGCATGCCTGTAATCCCAGCTACTCAGGAGGCTGAGGCAGGAGAATTGCCTGAACCCAGGAGGTGGAGGTTGCGGTGAGCCGAGATCACGCCATTGCACTCCAGCCCGGGTAACAAGAGCAAAACTCCGTCTCAAAAAAAAAAAAAAAACAAACTTAAAGAGACAGCTTTGCAGAGCCATTTCAAAATATGTCAAAGCTATATATTTTGGTCCAGACATGATGGCTCGTGACTGTAGTCACAGCACTGTTGGAGGCCAAAGGAGGAGAATTGTTTGAACCTAGGAGTTTGAGACCAGCTTGGGCAATACAGTGAGACTCTGTGTCAACGGGGGGGGGAAAAAAAAAGGAGGGGAGCAAAATAATCCTGAAATACTTTTTTTTTTTAGACAGAGGGAAGTATCGCACTGTCGCCCAGGCTGGAGTGCAATGGCATAATCTCAGCTCACTGCAACCTCTGCCTCCCGGGTTCATGAGATGCTCCTGCTTCAGCCTCCCAAGTAGCTGGAACTACAGGCACATACCACCACACCCGGCTAGGCTAATTTTTTTTGTATTTTTAGTAGAGATGGGGTTTCACTATGGTGGCCAGACTGGTCTTGAACTCCTGACTTTGTGATCTGCCCGCCTCAGCCTCCCAAAGTGCTGGGATTACAGGCGTAAGCCACCATACCCAGCTCCTGAGGACTTCTTTTAGGGTTTGCTGTCTGTCATATTGGTATTTTATTGCTACCAAGAGTCTGTTTTGTCAGTCCTTTTTTTCTTCTTTTTTTTTTTTTTTGAGATGGAGTCTAACTCTATTGCCTAGGCTGGAGTACAGTGGCACAATGTCAGCTCACTGCAACTTCTGCCTCCCAGGTTCAAGTGATTCTCCTGCTTCAGCCTCCCAAGTAGCTGGGATTACAGGTGTACACCAACGGACCCGGCTAATTTTTTGTATTTTTAACAGAGACTATGTTTCACTATGTTGGCCAGACTAGTCTCAAATTCCTGACTTTGTGATCTGCCCGCCTCTGTCTCCCAAAGTGCTAGAATTAAAGGCATGAGCCACAGCGCCAGGCCTCTTTTGTCAGTCCTAAGGTCTCTGTTTTAATGTTTTTGTTCGTTTGTTTGTTTGAAGACAGGGTTTCACCGTGTGGGTCAGGCTGGTCTTGAATTCCCAGCTTCAGGTGATCCACTCGCCCTGGCCCCCAGGCTTGGATTACAGGCGTGAGCCACCACACGCAGCCGGTTTTAATGTTAATGTTAGTCAGCTGTGCCAGAATTCTAACGGGAAGAGAGTATAATGAAGCAGGCCTGACCACCCATTCCCAGCATGGCCTGAACTGGGGTTTCAGGTTTACTTTTGAGAAAAGAAGGGTTCACCTTCATTCAGTTGGTTGGGGGCTTAGAATTTTATTTTTGGTTTACGCTTTTTTATTTTTTAAGAGCAGTGGCCTCGCCATCCTAGGTCAACTGATCCCATTTCAGGACCCTCCCCATCCCCCCAGTAGCTGGAACTACAGGCACACTACTTCGTCTGGCTAATTTTTTTTTTTTTTTTTTTTGAGACAGAGTTTCGCTCTTGTTACCCAGGCTGGAGTGCAATGGCGCGATCTCGGCTCACCGCAACCTCCGCCTCCTGGGTTCAGGCAATTCTCCTGCCTCAGCCTCCTGAGTAGCTGGGATTACAGGCACATGCCACCATGCCCAGCTAATTTTTTGTATTTTTAGTAGAGACGGGGTTTCATCATGTTGACCATGGTCTCGATCTCTTGACCTCGTGATCCACCCACCTTGACCTCCCCATTTTTTTTTTTTTTTTTTTTTAAATCTTAGGTAGAAACAAGGTCTTGCTGTGTTGCCCAGGCTGTTCTCAAACTCCTGCGCTCAAGCAGTCCCCCCACCTTGGCCACCCAAAATGCTGGATTACAGGCATGGTTTCTTATTTTTGGCAGAACATAGCTTTAACTTTGAGTGATTTAACCAAATGATGACAGTGATGACACCTCAATGCTTTCCCTGCCTGAGACAGGAATTCCCTTTATGGCTCGGGCTAGAGTACGGTGATGTGATCATAGCTCACTTCAGTCTTGACCTCCTGGGCTCAAATGGTCCTTTCACCTCACCCTCTGAGTAGCTGGGACAACAGGTGCACTCCACCACGCCTGGCTAGTATTTTTTTTTTTTTTTTTTTGAGGCGGAGTCTTACTCTGTTGCCCGGGCTGGAGTGCAATGGTGTGATCTTAGCTCACTGCAACCTCCGCCTCCTGGGTTCAAGCAATTCTCCTGCCTCAGCCTCCCAAGTAGCTGGGATTACAGGCACCTGCCACTGCGCCTGGCTACTTTTTTGTATTTTTAGAACAGATGGGGTTTTGCCATGGTGGCCAGGCTGTTCTCCAACTCCTGACCTCAGGTGATCCACCCGCCTTGGCCTCCCAAAGTGCTGGGATTACAGGGATGAGCCACTGCATTCGGCCTTGCCTGGCAAATTTCTAAACACATTTTTGTAGAGATTTTTGAGGGGGGTCTCACTATGTTGTCTAGGCTGGTCTCAAGCCATACTCCCACCTGGGTCTACCAAAGTGTTGGGATTGCAGGTGTGAGCCACCACACCCAGCCTAATTGCTTAGATTTTATAGAATAGTTTAGGAATTGTTTCTCTTTAGCTGAAAATACACATTTCAGCTGATACACGTAATTATAAAAAGTGAGGTAGAAAAACTTGCCTTATCTTTTTAATTAACTCTGCCTTGAGAAGGGCTAACTGATCAATTCAACTGCTGTTGAATAGGACAATGAAGTAGTTTCATTACTCAAAACAGTAAAAAATCTCAATACGTTAAGCATACAGACATACAAATATGAAGTGTTTTTTTCCTTTTCTATTTTTGTTGGCTAATTATGGGGAAATTGATGAATTTTGTTAAAGCAAGGGGATGGAATTGGTTGGCATTTTTGGTGGGAAGAGAAGAGCTGAGCCACCTTAAAAAAATTTTTTTCTTGGCCAGGCATGGCGGCTGAGCTCGGGCCATCCACCCACCTCCCAAAGTGCTAGGATTACAGGTGTGAGCCACCACACCTGGCTGAAAAAAATGCTTTTTCTTGTATTTGTTAAGTAATCAGTGTTCTTCAGCCTTCCTTGTACTTGCTTGTATCCCAGCCACCTAAATAAAACCCATTTAAGGTTCACAGAATATTAAGAGAAGTGAGAAAATACAAAGGTGTTGTGGGGAGGAATGTAGTCCTTTCCTGTTTCCAGTGGGTCCCAGTTTCCCAAGGAGAAAGGCAAGATTTCCTAAGAATATTAAAGGAATAATCAAAGGTTTAAGAAGTAAATCCTGGCTCTGTGCAGTGAGTGGCTCATGCCTTTTTTCCCAGCACTTTCGGGAGGCTGAGGTGGGCGGATCACGAGGTCAAGAAGATAGAGAACATCCTAGCCGAGATGGTGAAACTCCATCTCGACTAAAAATGCTAAAAATGCAAGAAAATTAGCTGGATGTGGTGGTGTGTGCCTGTAGTTCCAGCTACTTGGGAGGCAGAGGCAGGAGAATCGCCTGAACCTGAGAAGCAGAGGTTGCAGTGAGCCAAGATCACACTGTTGTACTCCAGCCTGGGTGACAGAGCGAGACTCCATCTCAAAAAAAAAAAAAAAAAAAAAGTTAATCCTTTAGCAATTTATTGTTCTATTTTTGTTTCCTGCAATAGCAAGCCAGCTGACATGGTCAAAGATGCTTTGACTAGCAAGGCCCCTGGGCTTACAGAAAGAGAAAGCTGATTATGTAGTTTTCCTATAACCTCCACACACCCATACTCACAGGTATCCTACCTAACTGGTCCCTTTTCTTGCAGGCCTGGCATTTACCCTTTCCTGGATTTTAGTAAAAGATTTATTGTTTTTTAAGCTTCACTAACTAGTAGTATTCATGGCAGAATACTTGGAAAAGTCAGGAAAGCATCACCAGTATTGTGGGTTAAATTGTGTCTGCCAAAAATATATGTAGAAGTCCTAGCCTGGGCTGGTCCTAGTGCAGTGGTGTTTACAGCTAATTGATCACAACCAGTTACAGATTTCTTTGTTCCTTCTCCACTCCCACTGCTTCACTTGACAAGCCTTTAAACAAAAAAAAAAAGTCCTAGCCTGTAATACCTGAATGTGACTCTATTTGGAAATGAGGTCTTTGCAGATGTAATACAGTCAAGATGAGATCATCATAAAGGGCCTTAATTCAATATGACTGTTTCTCACTCTTTTGCCCAGACTGGAATGCAGTGGTGTAATTCCCGCTTACTGCAGCCTCTGCCTCTTTGGTTGAAGTGATTCTTCCTGCTTCAGCCTCCTGAGCAGCTGGGATTACAGGCGTGCGCCACTGTACCTGGCTAATTTTTGAATTTTCAGTATAGATGGGGTTTCACTGTATTGGCCAGGATGGTCTCAAACTCCTGACCTCAAATGATCTGCCTACTTAGGCCTCCCAGAGTGCTGGAATTATAACTGTGTGCCAACACGGCCAGCCCAGTATGACTGTTCTTACAAGAAGAGGAGAGAAAGACATAAACGGAAGATGGCCATGTGACGATGGCAGAAACACATATTAAAGTAATAAACCTGCAAGACAAGGAACAGCAGGGATTGATGATGACAAGCAGAAGCTAGGAAGAGGCAAAGAAGCATTCTCTTCTATAGTTTTCAAAGGAACACGGCCTTGCTGACACCCTGATCTTACACTTCCAGACTTTAGAATTGTGAGACAATGAATTTGTGTGTGGTGTTTTTTGTTTTTGTTTTTTCTGTTTTGTTTTGTTTTTTTGTTTTTGTTTTTTGAGACGGAGTTTCGCTCTTGTTACCCAGGCTGGAGTGCAATGGCACGATCTCGGCTCACCGCAACCTCCGCCTCCTGGGTTCAGGCAATTCTCCTGCCTCAGCCTCCTGAGCTGGGACTACAGGCGTGCGTCACCATGCCCAGCTAACTTTTGTATTTTTAGTAGAGACGGGGTTTCACCATGTTGACCAGGATGGTCTTGATCTCTTGACCTTGCGATCCACCCGTTTCGCCCTCTCAAAGTGCTGGGATTATAGGCGTGAGCCACTGCGCCCGGCCTGTTCTTGTTTTTTTGAGACAGTGTCTTGCTCTGTCTCCCAGGCTGGAGTGCAGTGCTCACTGCAGCCTCCGCCTCCCAGGTTCCAGTGATTCTCCTGCCTCAGCCTCCCGAGTAGCTGAGACTACAGTTGCATACCACCACACTCGTCTAATTTTTGTATTTTCAGTAGAGATGTCATTTCGCCATATTGGCCAGGCTGGTCTCCAACTCCTGACCTTAGGTGATCCGCCCACCTCAGCCACCCAAAGTGCAGGGATTACAGGCATGAGCCATTGTGCCTGACCAAATTTCTGTGGGTTTTTTTTTTTTTTTTAAAGTACTTTGTTATGTTAGCCCTAGAAAACTAATACATGTAAGAAAAACATTCAGTCAGGAACTGCTTATCTTCCAAACTTAAAAACACCTTTTTTTTTTTTTTTTTTTTTTTAAATGAAACAGAGTCTCACTCTGTTGCTTAGGCTGGGGTTATAGTAGTATGATCATGGCTCACTGCAGCCTCTACCACCCAGGCTCGGGTGATTTTCCCCCACTCTAGCCTCTTGAGTAGTAAGGACTATAGGCACATACCACCAAGCCTGGCTATTTTTTTTAATTTATTTTGTTTTTTGAGAGGGAGTCTTGCTCTGGCACCCAGGTTGGAGTGCAGTGGCATGATCTTGGCTCACTGCAGCCTCTGCTACCTGGGTTCAAGCGATTGTCCTGCCCAAGCCTCCCAAGTAGCTGGGACTACAAACATGTGCCACTATGCCAGCTGATTTTTGTTATCTTTCAGTAGAGATGATGTTTCGCTGTGTTGGTCAGGCTGGTCTTGAACTCCTGACCTCAAGCAATCTGCTGGCCTTGGTCTCCCAAAGTGCTGGGATTACAGGTGTGAGCCACCATACCTAGCCAAGCCTGGCTAATTTTTGTATTTTTGGTAGAGATGGGGTCTCATCTTGCCCAGGCTGATCTCAAACTCCTGGGCTCAAGAGATCTGCCTGCATTGGCCTCCCAAAGTGCTGAAATTGCAAGTGTGAACCACTATGCTCAGACTTGTATATGTAGTCTTTTCTATGAATCTGAGAATATAGAAATAAATATTGGTTTAAATATATAGGAAGTTCAGTGCCGTAACATGAAAAAGTCAACTATAAGTACTTCTTTTGTTCATGAGAATAACTGGTACTGGATTAGCCCTGTTGCCAAAACAACTAGAAAAACAGGATAAAATACATATGAAAAACTTTCAAACATTGGATGAAAGGTAGCATAGGATTGGGATTCCTAAAAATGGGAAACAAGGTAAGCCTAGAATTATTTCAGCTAGGATCACTTACAGGACTGACTCACAGAGGAATAACGAAGTTCAGCAGTGGTCTTCCAACTGAGCTGAGAAGACAGAGCTCAGAGTGGGAGAGATGCTTAGGTAGTTGGAATATGCTGGGAAGAGTCTTGGAGTGGAGAGAACAGCTCTATAAATAGGGGGTCTGGTGAGTATGGCTGAATGTAAAGTTGCATTTTCTTTCTTTTTTTTTTTTTTTTTTTTGAGATGTAGTTTCACTCTTGTTACCCAGGCTGGAGTGCAATGGCGCGATCTCGGCTCACTGCAACCTCCACCTCCTGAGTTCAGGCAATTCTCCTGCTTCAGCCTCCTGAGTAGCTGGGACTACAGGCACACGCCACCATGCCCAGCTAATTTTTTGTATTTTTAGTAGAGACGGGGTTTCACCATATTGACCAGGATGGTCTTGATCTCTCGACCTCCTGATCTGCCCGCCTCGGCCTTCCAAAGTGCTGGGATTACAGGCTTGAGCCACCGCGCCCGGCATAAAGTTGCATTTTCTTAAGGAAAATTCGTGAGCTATGCAAAAAATAACTACTGAGTTTTTCTCTGTAGGAGATGTGCAACCTCTTACCAGTTGGAGTGGAAAGAACAAGTTGAATACTGACATAATTAGTGTGGAACCCAGAAGGGTCACACTCTAGGGCAGGCGTCCCCAAACTATGGCCCACGGGCCGTATGCGGCCCCCTGAGGCCATTTATCTGGCCCCCTGCCGCACTTCAGGAAGGGGCACCTCTTTCATTGGTGGTCAGTGAGAGGAGCACAGTATGTGGTGGCCCTCCGACGGTCGGAGGGACAGTGAACTGGCCCCCTGTGTAAAAAGTTTGGGGATGCCTGCTCTAGGGCCAAATCAGCCCTCAAAGCCTTTCTAGACCGATACTAACAAAATTTAAAAGAAAGCCTTGAAAGGATCAAGCTGACCTACACGGTGATTAATTGCCTATAGAACAGAGGAAGAGAGCAAAGTCTAGACACATATCTATGTGCCACCATGAGACCAGCCTGGGCAACATGGCAGAACCCCATCTCTACACAAAATACAAAAATTAGCCAGGCTTGGTTAGTTGCAGTGGCTCAGCATCCAATTAAAACGTTACTAGGTATAGGAAAAAGGAAAATGGTGGCTCATTACCAGGAGAAAGGAGTCACTATCACAGACCCCAGAATAATACAGATATTTAAATTAATAAACAAGGACTTAAAAGAGTGATTATATCATGATATGAATGTTCAAAAAACAAAATGGAAAAAAGTGATTGTAGGTTGGGCTGAGAGGAACGCTTGAGGCCAGGAATTTGTGATCAGTCTGAGCCTGGGCAACAAAGTGAGACCCCATCACTCTCAAAAATGTAAAAAAAAGTAATATGCCTAGGGATTTAAAAGGAAACATAAACATAATGAGAGAAATGTAAGCTGTGAAAAACCAAGTAAAACCAAAAAAATACAATCTTGACAATGAATATTTTACTGGATAGGCCTCATCAAAGATTAGACACTTCATAAGAAAAGAATATTGAATTAGAAGATACAGTAAGAGAAATTATCTAGGCTTAAACAGACACGGTGGGAAAAAGCCAGAATAAAAATCCTTCAGTGATCTGTTGGTCATTATCAACTAGTCTACTGTATATGTAATTAGAGTTACAGGAGGAGGGAGAGAAGAAAAACAGTAGAAATACAAAAAGATAATCACAACATTTCTAAAGTTGATGAAAAATAATTCAGAGATCCCAAAAACTCATAATCTTAAATCTACTAAACCGAAAACCATACCATGCTGTATCATAATTAAGTTGCTGGAAACAAGAAATAAATAACATCTTAAACATTCCAGAAGAGGCTGGGTACGGTGGCTCACGCCTATAATCCTAGCATTTTGGGAGGCTGAGGCAGGCGGACCACCACCTGAGGTCAGGAGTTCAAGACCAGCTTGGCCAACCTGGTGAAACCTCGTCTCTACTAAAAATACAAGAATCAGTTGGGCATAGTGGCATGTGCCTGTAGTCCCAGTTACTCGGGAGGCTGAAGCAGGAGAATCACTTGAACCTGGGAGGCAGAGGTGGTTACAGTGAGCCAAGATTGCACCATTGCACTCCAGCATGGGTGACGTCTCAAAAAAAAAAAAAAAAAAAAAGCCGAAAAAAGATTCGTTGCATGCAGAGGAGCAAAGATAAAAATGACTGCTTACTTCTTAACAGAAACAATACAATGAAACGTCTTTCAAAGGTTGAGAAAAACTGTAAACCCCCCTGGGCATGGTGGCACATGCCTGTAATGCCAGCACTTTGGAGGCTGAGGCAGGTGGATCTCCTAAGCCCAGGAGATTGATACCAGCCTGGGCAATGTGGTGAAACCCTGACTAGTTGTAAAAACACAAATATTAGCCGGGTATGTTGGTGCGTACCTATAGTTCCAGCTACTTGGGAGGCTGACGCGGGAGGATCACTTGAATCTGGGAAGTCAAGGCTGCAGTGAGTTGACGTTGAAACACTCCAGCCTGGTGACAGAGGGAAACCCTGCGTCAAAAAAAAAAAAAAAAGTAAGAAGCAAAACTGTTTGCTTAAGACAGAATTTTGTATGTAGAAAGTCTTAAGGAATCTTCAAAATAAAGAATTTTGCATACAGGATACAAGGTTAATGCATAAAAATGAATTTATTTTTATGTTTAAAATTGGGGAATGAAATTTATTTTTTATGTATTTTATTTTTAGAGATGGAGTCTCATTCTGTGGCCCAGGCTGTAGTGCACTGGGTATAATCATGGCTTACTACAGCCTCGAACTCCTAGGCCAAAGCGAGCCCCTCTCCTCACTCCTGCACACCATCACCAGCTAATTTTTTTTTTTTTTCCAAATATATTTTTTGAGATGGAGTCTTGTTCTGTTGCCCAGGCTGGAGTGCAGTGGCACAGTCTCTACTCACTGCAACCTCTGCCTCCTGGGTTCAAGCCATTCTCCTGCCTCAGCCTCCAAGTAGCTGGGATTACAGACACCCGCCGTGACACCTGGCTAATTTTTTGGATTTTTAGTAGAAACAGGGTTTCACTATGTTGGCCAGACTGGTCTCAAACTCCTGGCCTCAAGTGATCTGCCCTCCTCAACCTCTCAAAGTGCTGGGATTCTAGGCGTGAGCTACCGCTCCTAGCCACACCAGCTAATTATTTGTTTATATATATTTTTGAAGAGGTGGCATCTTGCTACATTGCTCATATTGGTCTCGAACTCCTGGTCTCAAGTGATCATCTCACGTTGGCATCCCAAACTACCACCAAGCCTGACCAGTTTTCTTTGGTATATTTCTTTTCCTCTACAGTGGAACTTCTTTTAATTAATTAATCAATTGTTTATCTATTTTTGAGACAGTCTCACTCTGTTGCCCAGGCTGGAGTGCAATGGCATGAACTCAGCTCACTGCAACCTCTACCTCCAGGGTTCAAGCAGTTTTCTTGCCTAAGCCTTCAAGTAGCTGGGATTACAGGCATGTACCACCATGCCCAGCTAATTTTTTTTTTTTTGTACTTTTAGTAGAGATGGGATTTCACCATGTTGGTCAGGCTGGTATCAAACACCTGACCTCGTGATCCACCCACTTCGACCTCCCAAAGTGCTGGGATTACAGATGTGAGCCACTGCGTCTGGCCTACTTATTTTATTCTTTAAAAATTGGGGCCACAGGCCGGGTATGGTGGCTCATGCCTGTAATCCCAATACTTTGGGAGGCCGAGGCGGGTGAATCACCTGAGGTCAGGAGTTCATGACCAGCCTGGCCAACATGGGGAAACCCCATCTTTTTTAAAAAAAAAAAAAGGCCGGGCGTGGTGGCTCAAGCCTGTAGTCCCAGCACTTTGGGAGGCTGAGGCGGGTGGATCACAAGGTCAAGAGATATAGACCATCCTGGTCAACAAGGTGAAACCCCATCTCTACTAAAAATACAAAAAATTAGCTGGGCATGGTGGCGCGTGCCTGTGATCCCAGCTAATCCGGAGGCTGAGACAGAAGAATTGCCTGAACCCAGGAGGCGGAGGTTGTGGTGAGCCGAGGGTAACAAGATCGAAACTCCGTCTCAAAAAAAAAAAAAAAAAAAATTGTGGCCACACCTGTAAGGGCAGTGACTCACACCTGTAATTGCAGCACTTTGGGAGGCTGAGGCGGGAGGATTGCTTGAGCTCAGGAGTTTGAGATCAGCCTGGGCAACATGGTGAGATCCACATTTCTACAAAATTAAAAAAATTAGCTGGGCATGGTGGCACACACCTGTAGTCCCAGCTGCTTAGGGGGCTCAGCAGGGAGGATTGCTTGAGCTTGGGAGGGTGAGGCTGCAGTGAGCTGTGATCGTACCACTGTACTTCAGTCTGGGCAACAGACCAAGACCTTGTCCCTCCTCAAAAAATGGGTATCTTTAGAGAGCTTGTTTATGGGGACATGCCCCAGTTAAAAATGTGAGGTTTTGCTCCTATGAATCATGACCAAATCTGTTAGATTTCTTTACCTCGATTTTTATGGAATCCTTCAGTCAGCCTGCTAAAAAGGACAGAAATACTGACAGAAATTGTTTCAAAGTAACATTTTTCCCTAATCAGTGCTTTGATCAGAATCAAATGTTTTCATGAGAGAATGCTCTATAATTTGGAAGACTTTGTAAGAGCTCAGGTGTAAGGTGACTTTCTGGGTAATAATTTTGGAAAAACTTGTTAAATTTTGCATATGACATTTAGATTGTGTTCAAGGTGCCCTTATATAGGTAACTAGGGTGAACCACCTCCTCCTTATTTTTTTTCTTTTGGAGACAGGGTCTTAACTGTTTGTCACCCAGGCTGGAGTAAAGTGGTAAAATCTCAGCTCACTGCAACTTCTACCTCCCAGGCTCAAGTGATCCTCCCACTTCAGCCTTCTGAGAAGTTGGGACTGCAGGTGTGTGCCACCAAACCTGGCTAATTTTTGTATTTTTTGTAGAGATGGGGTTTTGGCATGTTGCCCAGACTGGTCTTGAACTCCTGGGCTCAAGGGATCTGTCTGTTTTGGCCTTCCAAAGTGCTGGGATTATCAGCATGAACTACCACACTTGGCCTGGCATGAAACTTCTTAGGATAAACTCATAGCATTGGACTTGCAAGGTCAAAGGGCACGTTCCCCTTTTAAACCTGCTGTTACATGCTGGCAGAAAGGGTTGTGCACACTACCTGTATATTACTACTTGTATACACACTGGTAATATAGTGCCTTTTTTACGGTTACCAGTTTTCCTTTGTATGCTTACCTGCATTCTGAACCCAGGTACTAGAATTTTGTGTTCTATTTCATCTTCCATTTCAAAGTGTTGCTGTCTACTTTGGATCTGTTTTTTGTTTATATATTAGAGGCTGATACCTTAATCAGCGTGATAGGGATATCCTCATTCATTCCCAGGAATTAGTTTTTTACCTCTGTCCTTGCCTCAAGAGTGGGAAGTTTTATGTACTAACTGCAGAATTGCCATTTTTTTCTTCAAGAGTTAAAGGAGCTGGGGGAAAACTGGGGTTTTGGATTCCCTGGAGATTGTTGAAACCCCAGCACATAGATTATTTTTTGGAGAAGTTGTGTAGATTTTAAATGGAATTCATGTATTAGTCCCTGTACCTCAAACTCCAGTGGACTGAAACTTACTTGTAACAGCCTTTGTATTAAATTAACTCTAATCCTCCATTGCAAAAAAGTTTTCACAGTATTTTATAATAGAAACTCACTTATGAAGTCTGGAAATTGGACATTTTACTTCCAATCCAGGACTCTTTTCTGCTTTTCTACAACAGTGCAAGTGAATATTATTTACATAGATATTTTGTTTTGGGCCAGGTGTGATGACTCATGCCTGTAATCCCAGCATTTAGGGCCAAGGTGGGCAGATCACCTGTGGTCAGGAGTTGGAGACCAGCCTGGCCAACATGGTGAAACCCCATCTCTACCCAAAAAAAAAAAAAGAAAAGAAAAAAATACAAAAATTAGCACAGCATGGTGGCAGGCGCCTATAATCCCAGCTACTTGGGGGAGGCTGAGGCATGAGAATTGCTTAAACCTGGGAGGCGGAGGTTGCAGTGAGCCAAAATTGCGCCACTGTACTTCAGCCTGGGAGATGGAGTGAGACTATGTCTCAAATAAAAAAAGATTATTTTGTTTTGCCTTTCTCAGGTGTGGACACCTCAAGATCGCCAGTGTGTCCTGAGTACCTTAGCACAGTTGCTCTTGGATAAGGACTGTACTGTGCTGGTTGGTCGCCAGCTTCGCCCTCTCCTTTTGGATTTGCTGGAGAGGAATGCCGAAGCCATCAAAGCTGGAGGCCAAGTCAACCACGATCTGCACGAGCGGCTCTCTGTGTCGATGAGCAAACTTATCGGTAACCATCCTGATGTCCTCCCGTGAGTAACAGTTTTATTCACATTTCTCCTTGAGGTGATAGAACCTGCTGTCTCCTGGGAAGTAAGGGAATCTGAGTTGAGATGGGAAAAGGGAGATACAGAAAGGAGAGAGATAAATAGTATCGTTTTATAAAAAGAGTCACAGCAGAATCCATTTATCCAGCCCAGGTCAGTGAGCATTTACTAGGTTTCTCTTAAATCTTGGCCATCAGAACAGACCTGGAAAGACAGCCAAGATATGTCCCCAGTGCTGTCAAGGATTATATCATGTGGCAAGATATTCATAGACAGCAGAGTAAATGAGATTTAATTGAAGTGCTTATAGCATCCACCTCTAATGAAAAAGATTTTTTGCTTAGTAGAGCCACTGAAGGAGTGGGTTAGAAGAGCTATAGTGTCCCTTTCAACTTCTGTAAATCTGTCTGAATTAGTGTAGCAAGAACTGTGTTAGAGCTGGGTTCTAGTGTGACTTTAAAGTGATAGTAAAATATGGTTTGTGAGCAACAGTCTAAAGAGGCACCAAAACTGAGTGTTAGGGTTTTGTTTTTTTTTTTTGAGACAGGAATCTTGCGCTGTTGCCCAGGCTGGAGTGCAGTGGCTCGATCTCTGCTCACCATGACCTCCGCCTCCCAGGTTCAAGCGATTCTCCTGCCTTAGCTTCTAGGTAGCTGGGATTACAGGCGTGTACCACTGTGCCCGGCTAATTTTTGTATTTTTAGTAGACACAAGGTTTCACCATGTTTGCCAGGTGGTCTTGAACTCCTCACCTTGTGATCTGTCCACCTCCGCCTCCCAAATTGCTGGGATTACACGCGTGAGCCACCGTGCCCAGCCTAATTTTTGTATTTATTGTCGAGATGGGTCACCATGTTGTCTGGGTGGTCTTTAACCCCTGGCCTCAAGTGATCTGCTTGCCGTGGCCTCCCAACGTGCTGGGATTACAGGCGTTAGCTGTGTGCCTGGCCTAATATTTATATTTTTAGTGGAGACAGGGTTTCGCCATGTTGGCGAAGCTGGCCTCGAACTTTTGACCTCGGATGATCTGCCTGCTTTGGCCTCCCAAAGCGCTGGGATTACAGGCATGAGCCACTGCACCCAGTGATTATTTTCCCTTAATATTATGTCAGAATGTAACCTTATTTCTAAGTTTTACCTGTACTGACTTGACCAGAGCCTGCTGAGAATCATGTCTGTAGTACACAGAAGTATCCCAGACTAGTGAAGAAGAAATGGTTCCTTTTCCTCTGTGTTTTCAGAATGCTTCACTTCTAATACCAAACTTTTTACCTATATCTGTCAATTCTCTGACACTGGTTTGGTATCCTACAATTCAGTTCAATTCTGAGACTGTCTTCCTGGATTTAGTACAGACCCTATAGGTTAAGGATTCAGTCGCACAAGAGTATCCCTGCATTGCTCCTCTGCAACCCCCTCGATAGACACCAGTCTCTTCTAGCTTCTAACCAAAAGGCTCTAAATCTGAGGCTCCCTTGACTCCCCGTCTTCAGGTTTGAGTATTTGTTAGAATAGCTTATAGAACTCAGGAAAATAGTTTCTTTACCAGATGACAAGTGTATTAGAAAAGGATACAACTCAGGAAGAGCCAGTTGGAAGAGATGCACAGGACAGGACATGGGGGAGGGGGACAGTAAGCATCTGTGTCCTCCCCAGCTGCAGCACCCCCTCAGCACCTCTATTTATTTGTTCACCACCTTGAAAGCTCACAGAACCCCATTTTTTTTTTTTTAAGGTGGAGTCTCACTGTGTCACCCAGGCTAAAGTGCAGTAGTGCCGTCTTGGCTTACTGCAACCTTTGCCTCCCGGGTTCAAGCAATTCTTCTGCCTCAGCCTCCCAAGTAGCTGGGATTACAGGCACGTGCCACCACGCCTGGCTACTTTTTGTATTTTTAGTAAAGGTGGAGTTTCACCATGTTGGCAGGCTGGTCTCAAACTCCTGACCTTGTGATCCGCCCATCTTGGCCTCCCAAAGTGCTGGGATTACAGGCATGAGCCACTGTGTCCAGCCTGTTTTTTTTTTTTTTTTAAATGGATGTTTCATCAGGAAGACATGATTGATTATATCATTGACCATTGGAAATCATCTTAGCCATCATCCCCTCTCTCCTTCCTGAAGGTTGGGAGTTGGCCTGAAAGTTTCCAGTCCGTTCTCCTGGCAACTAACCAGTGTCCCCCTCCTTAAGGACTTTCCCATTGTCACCTCATTAACATAAAACTCAGGTGTGACTGAAAGGGGGTTGAATAACAAAAGAATAGCTCTTACCGCATCTGGAATTACAGTTCCTGGGGCTCTGTCCTGGAACCAGGTTGAAAACTAAACATATATTATCACAGATAAGCTCAAGTTTTTAACAAAATTAAAGTTTCATTAAAAGTGTACAAATATGTATACACTTTTTCCCCATTGTGGTAGGAAAACACTTAAAATTGATCACCTTTACTATTTCTTTTTTTTTTTTGAGACGAAGTTTTGCTTGTTGCCCAGGATGGAGTGCAGTGGTGTGATCTTGGTTCACTGCAACTTCTGCCTCCCAGGTTCAAGCGATTCTCTTGCTTCAGCCTCAGAAGTAGCTGGGATGACAGGTGTGCACCACCACGCCTGGCTAATTTTGTATTTTTAGTAGAGATGGGGGTTTTACCATGTTGGCCAGGCTGGTCTTGAACTCCTGACCTCAGGTGATCCACCGTCCTCGGTCTCCCAAAGTGCTGAGATGACAGGCGTGAGCCACCATGTCTGGCCCAACTTTACTGTTTATTTATTTATTTTAAACCCGGCCCTTTCCTTCCCAACTTTACTATTTCTAACTGTACAGTTTATTTGGATTGCATTTTAGATTAGTGTCTTGGTTTCAGGTTTTTTTTTTTTTTTTTTTTGAGATAGAGTCTTGCTCCGCCACCCAGGCTGGAGTGCAGTGGCACAATCTCGGCTCACTGCAACCTCCGCCTCCCCGGTTCAAGCGATTCTCCAGCCTCAGCCTCCCAAGCAGCTAGGACTGCAGGCACCAGCCACTCTACCACACCCAGCTAATGTTTTAAATTTTTAGTAGAGACAGGGTTTCACCATATTGGCCAGGCTGCTCCCGAACTCCTGACCTTGTGATCTGCCTGCCTTGGCCTCCCAAAGTGCTGGGATTACAGGCATGAGTCACTGCACCTGGCCTGGTTTCAGAGTTGCATCTGCTGTGAGTTTGTGCTGGGCATGGGGTGCCACATCAGTGCTGTCTGTCTTTTGATTGGTAAGAACTATAGTGGGTAGACACAGTCATAGCCTTTGTGAAGAACAGCAGATGGATTGCTGTGGTGGAGCATGCACTTCCTTTTCAAAGACATTACATGTGTAAGGTAACTGTACGTATGTGGCCAGTTACACTGCCATACAACAGAATGAGGGACCAAAATAGTTTTACATTTTAGTTGAAAACTGTGTCTAGAAATGCCTTAAAGGCAACATCTTATATTCGTTTTTAGACTTTTCTTCCTCTCCAAGAACTACTTTACTTATTCTGTCTCTGTCCCTGTGAGGAAAATAATGTCTTTGTAGTATAATACCTGTTTTTCCTTTTCTTCTTTTAATTCCAGAAGAAATAACATTCAATAGTACAGAATGATAGGAAGCTAAAGGTCCTCTCCACCCTGAAATTGTACCCTCCAAAGATAGCTGGTATTAATATTTTTGTATGTTTTCTCCCAAATGTCTTTTCTCACTCTTGTACATATTAGAGAATACACACAAATACATTAATATACCCATATTTAAAATATGGCTTTATTGAGATAGTTCATATATTATAAAAGTGTACAATTTAGTGGTTTTTAGTGTTTTCATCAATATATGCAGTCATCACTACAGTCAATTGTATTTACTTTTTGTTGATTTTTAGCATGTGCTAAATTATTTTCAAAAATTGTAACTCAGGCGTTTTGTTATAAAAACCTGGTACTCGTACATAAACTAACACAAATTTAAAATTCATATATTTGCTTCTCTTTTTTTTAAAGCCAGTCAAATTTAGCAGTTGGGGGTGGTATCCCAACTTCAGTGACGCTAATGTTAATAATTTCTGGTAACCCACTACCATCAGATCGGCCTACTTCACTTTTTAGCCTGACTTTCTGGTAAATCTTTAGCTTCTCTGTTTTTAGCTGCTGTGTAAGGAGATCCTCCTTTACTTGGATTGTTTAAGAGCATAATTCATCAATGAGCAACTCTTTCTTTCCCATTATTGGCAGTAGGGCTTACACCTAGTATTGATGCTGTTTTCCGTTTTGTCATTTTGAGTTCAAACCCACCTCTGTAATAGCCACCACTGAAGGCAGATTTTGGTAGACTTTGAAAAACTTGTTTTACTTGAGGCTCCATATGCTTCATGGCTTGCAAAACATAACAGCCTACAAATTCCATGGTAGCAAATCAGTCCAGCTGCTACTACTATACTGACCACCCCTCCAGCTGGGCTCCCTGCCTCCACCAGGAGCTTGGATCATCCCAGCCCAGAGGCTGCAGCCGGCAACCACATACCTTTATCAGAGAGCAACAAAGTCACTGACTGCAGGAACAAAACCCACTACAGTGCATTTTTTGAACATTTGTACACAATTTTTTAAGGTTTTTTTTTTTTTTTTTTTTTTTTTGAGACGGAGTCTCCTCTGTTACCAGTCTGGAGTACAGTGGCACCATCTGGCTCACTGCAACCTCTGCCTCCCGGGTTCAAGTGATTCTCCTGCCTCAGCCTCCGGAGTCGCTGGGGTTCCAGGTGCATGCCACTATGCCTGGCTAATTTTTGTATTTTTAGTAGAGATGGGGTTTCACCATGTTGGTTAGGATGGTCTCAATCTCTTGACCTGCCCACCTTAGACTCCCAAAGTCCTGGGATTATGGGCATGATCCAGTGTATCTGGCCTGAGCCACTGTGCCCACCCAGAAATTTTTGTAAAATTAAAAACAAACACCTAATGCATGCTAATTATTTTTATTTTTTAATACTTAATTTAGAGACATTTAAGGCTCAGCAAAATTGAGAGGAAGGTACAGAGATTTCCCATATACACACTGTACCCACACATGCATAGCCTCCCCCATTATCAGCATCTCCCATCAGAGTAGTGCCTTTGTTACAATTGATGAACCTACTCAAAGTCCACAGGTTACATTTACGTTCATTAGGATTAGTGTTAATTCTTTCAGTGTTTGGTAGAATTCTGTAGTGGGGTCATCTAGCTTTTCTCTAGTGCAGTCTATGCTTTTCTTTGGTGGGAGATTGTGGATTACTGACTAAATCTCCTTACTAGTTGGTTACTGGTCTGTACATATTTTCTGTTTATTTAAAACGTTTGAAGTTGCTTTTTTTTTTTTTTTTTTTTTTTTTTTGAGACAGAGTTTTGCTCTGGTCACCCAGGTTAGAGTGTAATGGCATAATCTTGGCTCACTGTAACCTCTGTCTTCTGGGCTCAAGTGATTCTCCTGCCTCAGCCTCTGGAGTAGCTGGGATTACAGGCATGCATACCACATCCGGCTAATTTTGTGTTTTAAGTAGAGACAGAGGTTCACCATGTTGGCCAGGCTGGTGTTGGACTCCTGACCTCAGGTGAACTGCCCACCTCAGCCTCCCAAAGTGCTGAGATTTCAGGTATGAGACACCATGCCTGGCCATGTTCAAAGCTTTAATAATATTTTTTATTTCCATGGCATTGGTTATATAATATGCCCTCTTTTTCTTTTGAGATGTAATCTCGCGCTGTTGCCCAGGCCTGAGTTCAGTGACCCAATCTCGGTTCACTGCAGTCGCTGCCACCTGGGTTCAAGCAGTTCTCCTGCCTCAGCCTCCTGAGTAGCTGGAATTACAGACATTTGCCACTATGCCCAGCTAATTTTGTATTTTTTTTTTTCTTTTTTTTTTTTTGAGACGGAGTTTCGCTCTGGTTACCCAGGCTGGAGTGCAATGGCGCGATCTCGGCTCACCGCAACCTCCGCCTCCTGGGTTCAAGCAATTCTCCTGCTTCAGCCTCCTGAGTAGCTGGGATTACAGGCACGCGCCACCATGCCCAGCTACTTTTTTGTGTTTTTAGTAGAGACGGGGTTTCACCATGTTGACCAGGATGGTCTCAATCTCTCGACCTCGTGATCCACCCGCCTCGGCCTCCCAAAGTGCTGGGATTACAGGCTTGAGCCACTGCGCCCAGCCCTCAATTTTGTATTTTTATTAGAGATGGGGTTGCACCATATTGGTTAGGCTGCTTAGAAGTTACTCTGTCATCTGGACTGGAATGCAGTGGCACCATCATAGCTCATTATAACCTTGAACTTGGCAAATGATCTTCCAGCTTCAGGCTCCTGAATAGGCTTCAGACTGCACCATACCCTGCTAATTTAAAAACAGCCTAACCAATATGGTGAAACTCGATCTCTAATAAAAACATAAAATTAGCTAGGCATAGTGGCAAATGCCTGTATGTAATCCCAGCTACTCAGGAGGCTGAGGCAGGAGAATTGCTTGAACCCAGGAGACAGAGATTACAGTGAACCAAGGTTGGGCTAATTAAGAAAAAATTTTTTGTAGGAATTAATGTTTCTATGTTGCCCAGACTTGTCCTCTTCATTCATTAAGGTATAACTTAAGCATCTCTTCTTGATTCTCCCCAGATTCAGTTAACTCGTGCGTGTGTGTGTGTGTGTGTGTGTATGTATGTATGTTTTTTACTGTTTCTAAAAGTGGGTGTCTTCCTTACTAGGCAGCAAACTCCTCAAGAAAAGTGGGCTCACGCCTGTAATCCCAGCACTATGGGAGGCCGAGGTGGGTTGGGAGGCCGAGGTGGGTGGATCACGAGGTCAAGAGATCGAGACCATCCTGGTCAACATGGTGAAACCCCATCTCTACTAAAAATACAAAAAATTAGCTGGGCATGGTGGTGCGTGCCTGTAATCCCAGCTACTCAGGAGGCTGAGGCAGGAGAATTGCCTGAACCCAGGAGGCGGAGGTTGCGGTGAGCTGAGATCGCGCCATTGCACTCCAGCCTGGGTAACAAGAGTGAAACTCTGTCTCAAAAAAAAAAACATAGTATCTGGCTCATAGTGAGAACTGAACAAATGTTTGTTGGAAATGAGTACCTTTTCAATTGTAAACACTTAATGATAAGTACCCCCTCCTTTTGTAGGTAATTACTTTAGGGTTTTTTATCCTCTTAGTCAGAATTATCTTATGTCATGGTCCTGGTTCCTGAAATTGAACAGGATAAAATTTTAGAACTAGCTAGATTTAGCAGCATTCATCTCCCTATGTTGTCAGACACTTGGGGAGTTCTGTTCTTTTGTTCTGTCAGAGTAGAGAGATGTGTTCTGTGATAGTCCCACCAATCAATGAAAATGTAGATACTCCTTGTTGAAGATAGCTGAAGTTGAAAATGCATTTAATACTCTGATAAACCGATTACAAAGATGAAAAATTGTTAAGTCCAAACATTGTTAAATTGGGGATGTCTGTATTCTTTGTTTTTGAAGGTTTGCCCTGAGGTATTTTAAGGACACATTCCCAGTCTTTCAAAGACTCTTCCTAGAGAGTTCAGATGCTAATCCAGTCCGCTATGGACGTAGGAGGATGAAGCTCCGGGACCTAATGGAAGCAGCCTACAAGTTTCTGCAGCAGGAGCAGTCTGTGTTCCGGGAGCTCTGGGACTGGAGTGTGTGTGTCCCTCTCCTCAGAAGCCATGACACCTTGGTTCGCTGGTACGTAGCTGCTAAACGTTTTTGTACTTCTAGAGTGGGGCTGGTACAGGGCATGTGTGGAGTTGTGTTTGTGAGGAGGGAAAGGAAACCATTTAAAATTTGTTATTTTTGTTCTTGTGGCTTTTGAGTTTTTATTTCCTTTCTTTAATCACATGTTATTGCAGAGGAAAATGAGATGATGTGAGTGAATCTTACCTTTTTCATGTTCCATTAAGTAAATTTATTATGCCTTATTTGTATTTTCTGTTCCTAAATGTGTTATGATAATTGAGATTTCCTTTTCTAGTGTTCAGTTGGCTAGTGAATTTTATTCTTTATAATCAGCTGCAGATAAACTGAATTTACATACTTTCTTTTTCCCCAGGTATACGGCCAATTGTCTTGCTTTGGTCACCTGTATGAATGAAGAGCACAAGTTATCATTCCTTAAGAAGATATTTAATAGTGATGAATTGATCCATTTCAGGTTGAGGTAAGCAGGAGCCTTCGTGGAGGTCTTACTGTCTTGCTATAGCATTTCTTTTTTTTTTTTTTTTCTTTTCTGGGGGCAACAGGCCAGAGGTAACTGTGGATCTTGCTATAGCATTTCTGAGAAATAAGATAATTGATGAGACTCTCCTTTCTCTCAGGATATTAGAAGAGGCCCAGTTGCAGGACTTAGAGAAGGCTTTGGTTTTGGCCAATCCAGAAGCCTCCCTTTGGCGTAAGGAGAAGGAGCTGCAGTACTTACAGGGCCACCTTGTTTCGTCTGACCTCTCCCCTCGGGTGACAGCTGTCTGTGGTGTGGTGCTGCCCGGGCAGCCGCCAGCCTCTGGAGAGCCGGTATGTTGGCATCAGTAGAGGGTGTGTCCACTTCCCCCTACTAAACACTTAATGTGTTCTGTCTTTGGCTGGGCTCTGTGTACCAGCTGTGAGCTAAATTCAGTTTGTTAAATTGCTACTCCATTTTTGGAAGTATTCAGGGCAAAATTAAGAGAAATTCATCTTGGGCTTTTCCCTTGATATTTCCATTGTTGCTGTTTTTATTTTTTATTAATTTTTTTAAGTTGTAGAGACAGGGTCTCGCTGTGTTGTCTGTGCTGGTCTGGAACTCCTGGTCTCAAGAGATCATCCCACCTCTGCCTCCCAAAGTATTGGGATTACAGGCGTGATCCACTGTACCCAGCCTGTCCCTGTTTAATATGAAATTAAAAACTAATGTGCCTGTGTGATGCCTTTAACTTGAGCAGATCTCTTCCATATATCTTCTTGCTTGCTCACTGCAAAAACTGTGTGAAGGTCTATAGCATGGTTATAATCCCATGTTGATGTAATTCAAAGGCGGAATTACTTGCTGGAGACTCTTGGACTGCTCTGTGGCTAAGATAGTCCTAGGTCTAGAGATAACTCCTAGCAGCCTCTTCTTTCAGAATCTCATTGTATGAGAGTCCAGTATCTGTAATATACTTCCTCTCTGCCGTATCCAACAAGCTTCTTTTCAAGAATGGCTCGAGATCATACTTGAACAGCCTTACAGATTATGAATCTGGCACTTTTGGAAGCCAGTCTCTCTTTTTCCCTAGCAGTCTTCAGTCAGTTGCCACTTTGTCTAATGGTCAGATCCACCCACTTTTCTTCTTGATTCCAAGTCCTGGGTCATTTCTTGAACCATGAGTTGGGCTCTGGTCAGTAGCATTAAAAAAAAACTTATATGTATAGGAAAATGCACATTGTTGTTAAGTATAATTGCCAACACCAAAAACCCAGATCTTCCAGAGCTCTTAGTGTTTTTTTCTAGTCGTGAAGACCCATCCCCCTTCCCCTCTTTACACTCCCCATGTACCCTGTAACCAGTATCCTAACCTAGGTTTTGTTTAGGGCATTAGATTTTAACATAGGGAAGGATTCTGTTTAGAATGGGCCTGCTGTTGGTTGGCAGTGGGGACCCTGGTGCCGAAGTGCAGAGTAGAGTTGGGTGTAGCCTGCCTGCTAAATGAGAGGGGACAGCCCTGAGGAAAGTTCAAGGCTTCCAAGCTCTGAATTTCTCATTTAGTTCTCACATATCTTTAGGGAACCAGCCATATTTGAGAAGTTACTACCCCTTAAAAATTATAAATCATTCCACTTTTTAAAAGGTCTTCCCCTCCATGTATCTTAGATGCATTGTTATTGTTTAACAAATTAAATTTTTTTTCTTTGAGCGGAGTTGTGCTCTTTTTGGCCAGGCTGGAGTGCAATGGCATAGTTTTGGCTCATGGCAACTTCCGCCTCCTGGGTTCAAGGGATTCTCCTGCCACAGCCTCCCAAGTAGCTGGGATTACAGACGCCACCATGCCCAGCTACTTTTTTATTTTAATAGAGATGGGGCTTCTTTATGTTGGTCAGGCTGGTCTCGAACTCCCGATCTCAGGTGATCCGCCCGCCTCAGCCTCCCAAAGTGCTGAGATTACAGGTGTGAGCTAACCAGTCTCTAGATTTTTTTTTTTTTTTTTTTTTTTTGGCAGCAGGGTCTTACTGTGTTACCTGGGCTGGAGTGCAGTGCTGTGATCAAAGCTCACTGTAACTTCAAACTCCTGGGCTCAAGGGGTCCTTCCATCTCAGCCTCCTGAGTAGCTGAGATTACAGGTGTGTGCCACCATGCCTGGCTAAATTTTAAATTTTTTTACAGACAGTCTCACTGTGTTGCTCAGGCTAGTCTTAAACTCCTAGCCTCAAGCTGTCCTACTTCCTCAGCCTCCTAAAGGGCTGGGATTACAAGTGCAAGCCACCTTATCTGACTCAGAACGTTTTCATCTTACAAAACTGAAATTCTGTACTCATTAAACGTATCCAGTTCTTCTTTTTTTTTTTTTTGAGACGGAGTTTCGCTCTTGTTACCCAGGCTGGAGTGCAATGGCGCGATCTCGGCTCACTGCAACCTCCGCCTCCTGGGTTCAGGCAATTCTCCCGCCTCAGCCTCCTGAGTAGCTGGGATTACAGGCACATGCCACCATGCCCAGCTAATTTTTTGTATTTTTAGTAGAGACGGGGTTTCACCATGTTGGCCAGGATGGTCTCGATCTCTTGACCTCGTGATCCACCCACCTCGGCCTCCCAAAGTGCTGGGATTACAGGCTTGAGCCACCGCGCCCAGCCCTTATCCAGTTCATTCTAATAGTCTGTTTCACTTTTTGTTATGGAAAATGTCACACATATTCCAAAGTAGAAAGAATGGTGTAGTGAATACCCACGGTGCTGGTTATTCAATAATTATCAATTACATTTCATTTATATTTCTGCACAACTTCCTTGCATTCTATTACTTTGAAGCAAATACCAGGCATCATACTATTTTATATGAAAATATTTCAGTATATATCTCTAAAAGAAACAAACTTAAAAAATAACCCCAGTACTGTTATTATACCAAAAAAATGAAAAAAATTATAAGGTATTCTCTCAGTGTCTGTATTTTCCTGATTGTCTTAAAAATGTATTGTGCACATTTGTGATCTTAGATGGGAAATCCTGTAATATGGGGAGGGGAAGAAAAGAAAAATCCAAAAGTAATAGATGAGGTTTGCTCTCCCCAACCCTTGTGGATCAGCTTTTTTTTTTTTGGCTACTTACACTTTGGGAGACTTTCTTAAATTTGCCAACAAATTCTGCTTCCCTACTTCCCATGGAATATTCCCCCATCCCTCACCCCCAATAAAATGGAAAGGGAAAAAAAAAATCAGATCCTTGCTTTATTTTTATTTATTTATTTATTTATTTTTGAGAGGGAGTTTCGCTTTTGTCGCCCAGCGGGAATGCAGTGGCAGTATCTTGGCTCACTGCAACCTCTGCTTTCTGAGGTTCAAGTGATTCTCCAGCCTCGGCTTCTGGAGTAGCTGGGATTACAGGCACATGCCACTATGCCTAGCTAATTTTTTTTTAATTTTAATTTTATTTTATTTTATTTTTTTTTGAGGCGGAGTTTCGCTCTCGTTACCTAGGCTGGAGTGCAATGGCGCAATCTCGGCTCACCGCAACCTCTGCCTCCTGGGTTCAGGCAATTCTCCTGTCTCAGCCTCCTGAGTGGCTGGGATTACAGGCATGTGCCACCATGCCCAGCTAATGTTTTGTATTTTTAGTAGAGACGGGGTTTCACCATGTTGACCAGGATGGTCTCGATCTCTTGACCTCGTGATCCACCCACCTCGGCCTCCCAAAGTGCTGGGATTAGAGGCGTGAGCCACTGCGCCCAGCCATTTTTTTTTTTATTTTTATTTTTAGTAGAGATGGGGTTTTGCCACGTTGGCCAGGCTGGTCTGAAACTCATGACTTCAGGTGATCCACCCGCCTTTGCTTCACAAAGTAATGGGATTATAGGCATGAGCCACTGCACCTGGCCCCTTGCTTTATTTTTTAAAATTTATTTGCATTTAGAGTCTCTGTGTCACCCAGGCTAGTGTGCAGTGGTGTGATGATGGCTCACTATATCCTTGAACTCCTGGGATGAAATGATACTGCCATGTCAGCACTTCCAGTAGCTGAGACTATGGGCACGTGCCACTATGCCCAAGAGATCTTTACCTTAGATGACATACCTGTTATTATCGTTTTGGTACTATGAATTTACTTGCAAAGGTTTATATAAGGTTAGAAGGCTTCCTGTAGAAATTAACTTGTGGACGGACTCTTCTTGACAAGTCCTTTGTTTCTCTCACTTGCCTCTTTAGGTTGGTAATAGGAGTTCTTCACGTGAACAGGAGCTGGCACTTAGGTCTTATGTGCTGGTTGAGTCTGTCTGCAAAAATCTTCAGACCCTGGCTATGGCGGTTGCTTCTCAGAATGCTGTGTTGTTGGAAGGACCAATAGGATGTGGCAAAACTTCCTTAGTTGAATATTTAGCTGCAATGACAGGTAGAAGGAAGCCTCCTCAGCTTCTCAAAGTCCAGCTTGGAGATCAGACTGACAGTAAGGTAATAAGGAAATGTTCAGTTTTGGTGGCTTGTCACGCTTGTAAATATTTGCATTAAAATACTGCTTTTGGTAATGGAATATAAGAATAGTTATTGGTCTTGCTTATATCTGTTGAAGCCAACCTCTATAAACCTCAAGTGCCTACTTATACCTATCTATAGAAGATTAACAGTTAATCAAATGTTGTAGTATTGCCACTACAGGTGTGATTTTTTCAGTAATTTATCTTCTTTTTGCAGATGCTTTTGGGGATGTATCGCTGCACAGATGTTCCTGGAGAGTTTGTGTGGCAGCCTGGCACCCTGACACAGGCAGCCACAATGGGCCACTGGATCCTTCTGGAGGACATTGACTATGCCCCCTTAGACGTGGTATGTTATCTCACAAAATCATTGTCCCTTAACATATTTTCCTGTCTGGGAAAAGCATTTTGTTAATAGTGATTCTGGTGGTGGTCTAAACAAAAAAGGTGTTTGATTAGACATACTATGTTGTAGGTACTTCATGGTTACTTGCCTGATTTGAGTTGTGCTCCTGAATTAGTTGGCTAGTTTCTTGTTTGATAGAGGATCTATAAAATTTTGGTTGTGCTGTTTCCTATAGTAGTCGAATATGTGACCAGTTTCACAGTAGTTTTTTCCTCCTCTAATTGAATATGAGATCAGCCTTTTCCAAGAGTAGGTCTGGTTTGGAACATCTCAACCATGTTACAGATACATTGAGAAGTTTGAGATCCTGCTTCTTAGCTGTGGCAGTTGCAGAGCAGTGGGCTGAGGGCAAGTGAAGGAGGAGATGATGTAGTAAGAGTGTACTTGCCTTTTGTTTCATTAAGAAAAATACGCTGGGTGTGTATTTAGGTTTGTAAAAGACCACTTCTATATGTATAAAATTAGCCATTGAGACAATCCATGTTGCCTTCGTATTCTGAAGAGTGGCAAAAAAATGTATTGCAGGATGAAATAGTCTTACTTTGGACAGATTTTTTTTCTGATACTGGTTTTAATTTTCTTTTCTTTCTTTCTTTTTTTTTGTGAGACAGAGTCTAGCTCTGTCAGTCAGGCTGGTGTGCAGTGGGGCACAATCTAGGCTCACTGCAGCCTCCATCTCCCAGGCTCAAGCAATTCGGCCTCAGCCTCTTGAGTAGCTGGGATTACAGACGTATGCCACCATGCCTGGCTAATTTTTGTATTTTTAGTAGAGACAGGGTTTCATCACATTGGCCAGGCTGGTCTCAAACTCCTGACCTCAGGTAATCTGCCCGCCTCGGCCTCCTAAAGTGGTGGGATTACAGGTATGAGCGACCATGCCCGGCTGATTTTAATTTTCTTTTAGGGTGAACCCGCTCAAATTAACTGTATATGGACTTTTCTTTCTTGAATATGAGAGAAAGAGTATGTGTGTGTCTATGTGTGAATGTGTGTGTGTGAGAGAGTGTTTAGGGAGAGATGAAGGGGAAGGAGTAAGTGTGTATGTTATATCAACGTAGCTGAAAATAAGTGTGTATGTTATATCAATGTTTTTAGAGTGTGATGAGGTAAAGATGTTCTGGAGATACTGGCCCAGAGAGGGCCTCACAGTTTGATCACTATGTTCTGGTGTCTTAATGTTCACTCTTACAGAACTGGAAACTCAGTTTTCTTAAGCCCAGAGCCAGGGCTGACTCCTACCAGTGAGACTTAAAAATAAAACTGAGATATAAACTACAAGGCAGTTTAAAAATATTTGTTAAGTTTTTTCCTTTTTGGTGCCCTTCCTGGGCAGTTCCCCCCCACCCCCACCCCAATCAGATATTAGGTTATCTGGGAAGGCAGTAGCTTTACTTATTTATTTATTTTTGTAATTATTATTATTTTTTTGAGACAGAGTTTTGCTTTTGTTGCCCAGTCTGGAGTACAACAGCATGATCTTGGTTCACTGCAACCTCTGCCTCCCAATTCAAACGATTCTCCTGCCTCAGCCTCCTGAGAAGCTGGGATTATAGGCATGCACCACCACACCTGGCTAATTGTTTGTATTTTTTTTTTTAGTAGAGGCAGGATTTCTCCATGTTGGACAGGCTGGTCTCGAACTCCCGACCCCAGATGAAATGCCCACCTTGGCCTCCCAAAGTGCTGAGATAACAGGCATGAGCCACCGCTCCCAGCCAATTTTTACTTTTTTTTGAGACAGAATCTTGCTCTTGTCGCCCAGCCTGGCGTGCAGTGGTGTTATCTTGACTCACCACAACCTCTGCCTCTTGGATTCAAGCAATCCTTCAGTCTCCCTAGTAGCTGGGATTGCAAGCATGCGCCACTATGCCCAGCGAATGTTTGTATTTCTTTTATTAGAGACGAGGTTTCACCATTAGGTCTATGGATGTGTGTGCACATTGTGCGGATTATACAGATGTTCTTACTATTTTGTTTTTTCCAGAACTTTTCAGCTCATAGTTGGCCCATTATCATTTTAAAATAGCTTTTGCAGACCTCATTCAGGATAATTTTCTTTAGGTTCAAGTTTTTGAGTATGTTGGAATTGCTTCTATATTATTTTGGGCTTCTCTTTCAGCTCCTAGCCATGTATGAAATAATGATGCTTAAAAAGATTATGTCTGATATTTTAGAACCCTCTTCTTTGGCTCTCTGCTCTTCTCACATTTTTTTCCTTTTGAAACTTCCTTTATAAACTCACAACTCCTAGATCCATATGTCTAGTCCACACTTTTTTTTTGTTATTTAGTTTTTTTTTTCTTTTTTGAGATGGAGTTTCGCTCTTGTTACCCAGGCTGGAGTGCAATGGCGCAATCTCGGCTCACCGCAACCTCCGCCTCCTGGGTTCAGGCAATTCTCCTGCCTCAGCCTCCTGAGTAGCTGGGATTACAGGCACGCGCCACCATGCCCAGCTACTTTTTTGTATTTTTAGTAGAGACGGGGTTTCACCATGTTGACCGGGATGGTCTCGATCTCTTGACCTCGTGATCCACCTGCCTCGGCCTCCCAAAGTGCTGGGATTACAGGCTTGAGCCACCACGCCCGGCCTGTTATTTAGTTTTTATTTCATAATCATAAACTTAACTCTGCTATCCAAGTAGATGTAGAAGGGAATAAGGAAAATATGGAACACAGAGAATGTGGAACTGCAGTGAGAGCAGAAAGATTATATAAGGATACTGCAAGCAAATGGAGTGGAGGGGGTGCTCTTGGAAGCTATAGAAGGAATGGTTCTAGTGGTTAACAGAAGACACAAGTCAAATTCTTTTTTTTTTTTTGGAGGTGAAGTCTCAACTGGAGTGCAGTGGTGTGATCTCGGCTCACTGCAGCCTCTGCCTCCCATCCTTAGGTGATTCTCCTGCTTCAGCCTCCCAGTAGCTGGGACTACAAGTGTGTGCCACCATACCTGGCTAGTTTTTGTATTTTTTGTAGAGACAGGGTGTCACCGTGTTGGCCAGGCTCATCTTAAACTCCTGACCTCAAGAGATCTGCCCACCTCGTCCTCCCAAAGTTCTGGGATTACAGGCATGAGCCACTGCGCTTGGCCTCACAAGTCAAATTTATTAGAGTTGCCCACAGTCAGCAGTGATCTTCTTATTGGCCTTGCTGTTCCTGAACCCAAAATGCTCCATGGCCTCCGTAATATTCATGCCTTCTTTCACCTTGCTGAAGAACACATGCTTGCCATCCAACCACAGAGTCTTGACACTACAGATGAAAAACTAGGAACCATTTGTGTTTGATCCCACATTTGCCATGGACAAGATGCCAGGATCTTTGTGCTTCAGGAAGAAGTTCTTATAATGAAAGTTTTCCCTATAGGTGGACTTGCTGCAGGTGCCATTATGGGGTGTGATGTCACTACCCTGCTACATAAACCCTGGAATAATTGTGTGAAGGCAGGAACCCTTATAACCAAATCCTTTCTCTCCATTGCTTAGCAGGAAAGTTTTTGCTGTCTTTCAAAATTTGTCTGCAAACAGCTCAAAGGAAACGTGGCCCAAGGGTTCATCCTCATGGCGATACTGAAGAACATGGTGGGGTAGACTGTGGCTAGTAGTGGCAGAGGGCTCCGGGGGTGGTGGTGTCTGCAAAGTGGGCCAGCCCACATTCTTTTTGTTTTTTTTGAGATGGAGTTTCACTCTTGTTACCCAGGCTGGAGTGCAATGGCGCGATCTCGGCTCACCGCAACCTCCGCCTCCTGGGTTCAGGCAATTCTCCTGCCTCAGCCTCCTGAGTATCTGGGATTACGGGCACGTGCCACCATGCCCAGCTAATTTTTTGTATTTTTAGTAGAGACGGAGTTTCACCATGTTGACCAGGATGGTCTCGATCTCTTGACTTCATGATCCACCCGCCTCGGCCTCCCAAAGTGCTGGGATTACAGGCGTGAGCCACCGCACCTGGCTAGCCCACATTCTTAAGAAAAAACAACACAACTCTACTTGGCATATCCATTGCTAGCACAAAGTTCAAGATGTCCAAATTGGACTTATTTTCTTTTTTTCAGAGTAACCTTTTCTTAAGCACGAACAAAAAAGAAAATAGCCTTTTCTTAAGCACTGACAAAAAAGAAAAGCAGAAACAAAACCTACCATGGCAAAAAAATAAATTGTTAGGATCAAAAAAACACTTTGTTGTCTGGTCATGGTGGCTGATGCCTGTAATCCCAGCACTTTGGGAGGCCAAGGTGGGCAGATTACTTGAGATCAGGAGTTTAAGACCGTCCTGGTCAACATGGTGAAACCTCGTCTCTAGTTAAAAAAAAAAAAAAAAATCACCAGGCATGGTGGCGAATGCTTGTAATCCCAGCTACTTGGCAGGCTGAAGTGGGAGGATTCCTTGAATCTGAGAGGCAGAGGTTGCAGTGAGCTGAGATTGCACCACTACACTCTAGCCTGGGCCTCAAAGTGAGACTCCATCTTACAACAAAAAAGAAAAAACACCACTTTACTGTGGGCAAAAGAAAACAAAAGAACACCTTTTCTTCCTCAAGTTACCAGCTAAACACTAGACGCCTCTTCCTCCTTCTCTCATTCAGATGGTCTCCATGTCTTTTATTGCCTTTTCCTTCTTTATTCTGTTCTTATCCCATTGTCTTAGCACTGGGTTCTTATTTTATCTACCTATCTTGCCTTTGTTACCGGAATAGTGTCTTTTTTGGCCATTCCTCCAGGGTAGCTCCTTTCTAAAGTGCTGCACAGTTGAGAATTAGTTCTTTTCTTCTCAGCCTAAAATCCTCAATAACTCTTATGAAAAAGTTCAAAGCCTTTAGCTCAGCACAGTGGGCCTTTTATTACTTATCTCTAAACCTTACCCTTTTTTTTGAAGTGGAGTTTCATTCCTATTGCCCAAGCTGGAGTGCAATGGCACTATCTTGGCTCACCGCAACCTCCGCCTCCCACGTTCAAGCGATTCTCCTACCTCAGCCTCCCAAGTAGCTGGGATTATAGGCATGTGCCACCACTCCCAGCTAATTTTTTTGGTATTTTTAGTAGGGCTAGCGTTTCTCCATGTTGGTTGGGCTGGTCTTGAACTCTCGACCTCAGGTAATCCACCTGCCTAAGCCTCCCAAAGTGCTGGAATTACAGGTGTGAGTGACCATGCCCAGCCTTAAACCTTACTTCTTTCTGCTGATTCATGTGCACATTCTTCCTTAAATGTAACAGAATCCTTGTGCCATAGCTTTTAGGCATATCAAATTTTTTTTTCTTTTTTTTGAGATAGAGTCTTGCTCTGCTGCCCAGGCTGGAGTACAGTGGCATGATCTCGGCTCACTGTAGCCTCTGCCTCTGGGTTCAAATGATTCTCCTACCTCAGCCTCCTGAGTAGCTGCGACTACAGGCACGCACCATCATGCCTGACTAATCAATGTTGAGTGTATAAATTGTGCTGCTATGTAGGTGGTTCAGACGTTCCCACCTGCATATTGACCCCAGTTTTGGGCTATGAGAGCTGAAGTTTTCTCTAGAGATTTGTTTTGTTTTGATTACTTCTGTCTTAATAGCTTTATCAGTGTGGTTTTCTGATTTAGGTTTCTGTGCTGATCCCTCTTTTGGAGAATGGAGAGCTCTTGATTCCAGGCAGAGGTGACTATTTGAAAGTGGCACCTGGATTTCAGTTTTTTGCAACTAGGAGGTATGTACTAGTAACTTTTGGTTTTCACTCTGAAGCCGCATACTCATAAGTTTGCATGCTGAGCTAATGAAGATCATTTATAAAATAAGAGATTTTTTTCCCACTTAATAAGTAACCAGTTTAAAACACTTTACCTTATTTCATGTTTTATAAAATAATCAGAGGTGAAGTTATTGCTTTTTTTTTTTTTTTTTTTGAGACGGAGTTTTGCTCTTGTTACCCAGGCTGTAGTGCAATGGCACGATCTCGGCTCACCACAACCTCCGCCTCCTGGGTTCAGGCAATTCTCCTGCCTCAGCCTCCCAAGTAGCTGGGATTACAGGCATGCGCCACCATGCCCAGCTAATTTTTTGTATTTTTAGTAGAGGCGGGGTTTCACCATGTTGCCCAGGATGGTCTTGATCTCTTGACGTTGTGATCCACCCGCCTTGGGCTCCCAAAGTGCTGGGATTACAGGCTTGAGCCACCGCGCCCAGCCTGAGGTTATTGTATAGCCCTGGGTTTGAGTCCTGACACTCAAACCCAGTGCTGTATAACAAGCTTAGTACCTAGGTATACCTTGTCTGTCTGGTTATGATGGAGTTAATAATACCTTCTTTAAATGGTGGCTGTAACGAAGAAGTGAAATGACTTGTACTAAAGACCTGTCACAATAAATGCCCAGTTACTGGCTAGCCATGATGGTGATAATGATAGGTAGACTTCAGGTAATTGAAAAATTAATTGGATATAATCATGAACAGAGGCACAAAAACTGAGCATGCTTAGTATGTTTTCCTGTGTACATTTAAAAATTCCATGAAGGCAGTGGTTTATTTCTTCCTGCTAGTCTGTACCTGCACAGCTTCTTCAATGTCTTAAAAATCCCCATGAGTGAAACTAACACCATTCTATAGTTAATAATTATGTTAGTGTTTACCTCAGTTAACATTCACTGCCAGATGGAACATGTAGCTAACCCAATAGTACTCAAGGAATACCTTCCTAGTCCCAGTTACTCTTTTTTTTTTTTTTTTTTTGAAACGGGGTCTTGGTGTGTTGCCCAAGCTTATCCTGAACTTCTGTGCTCAAGCAATTTTCCCAGTCCAGCCTCCCAAGTAGCTGAGACTACAGGCACATGCCACTGTGCCTAGCTGACCGTGATACTTTTTTTTTTTTTTGAGATAAAGTCTTGGTCTGTTGCCCAGGCTGGAGTGCAGTGGTGCGATCTTGGCTCACTGCAACCTCTGCCTCCTGGGTTCGAGCAATTGTGCCACAGTCTCTCGAGTAGCTGGGATTACAGGCGTCCGCCACTATGCCTGGCTAATTTGTAATATTTTTAGTAGAGATAAGGTTTCATCATCTTGGCCAGGCTGGTCTTGATCTCCTGACCTCGAGATCCGCCTACTTTGACCTCCTAAAGTGCTGGGATTACAGGCATGAGCCACTGCACCCGGCTCAACCCTTCTACCTTTCTTTTAAACATAGATAGTGTTTTGCTTTGTCACCCAGGCTGGAGAGGAGTGGCTTGATCATAGCTTATTGTAACCATAAACTCCTGGGCTCATGTGATCTCCTTCCTCAGCCTTTTGAGTACCTAGGACTACAGATGTACACCACCAGGCCTGGCTAAAAATAAATGTCTTATCTTTTTCTTTTCTTTCTTTTTCTTTTCTTTTTTTTTTTTGAGACGGAGTTTTGCTCTCGTTACCCAGGCTGGAGTGCAATGGCGTGGCCTCCGCTCGCCACAACCTGCGTCTCCTGGTTCAGGCAATTCTCCTGCCTCAGCTTCCTGAGTAACTGGGATTACAGGCACATGCCTCTATGCCCAGCTAATTTTTTGTATTTTTAGTAGAGACGGGGTTTCACCATGTTGACCAGGATCGTCTCGATCTCTTGACCTCATGATCCGCCCCCCTCTTGGCCTCCCAAAGTGCTGGGATTACAGGCGTGAGCCACTGTGCCCAGCCTCTTTTTTTTTTTTTTTTAAAGGGATAGGGTGTTCCCTCATTGACCAGGCTGATCTTGAACTCCTGGCCTCAAGCAGTCCTCCTGCTGTGGCCTCCTAAATTGTTGTAATGACAGGCATGAACCATCGAACCTGACACTGCTAGTTTTAATAGACCTTGATTTATTTTTTTAAATGAATTTATTTGAGACCAAGTCTCAGTCTCTTGCCAGGACTAGAATGCAGTGGCATGATCTTGACTTACTGCAACCTCTGCCTCCTGGGTTCAAGTGATTCTCATGATTCTCATGCCTCAGCCTCCCAGGTAGTTGGGACTACAGTGGCATGCCAGGACTCCGGGCTAATTTTTGTGTCTTTAGTAGGGGTGGGGTTTTGTCATGTTGCCTAGGCTGATTTTGTACTCCTGGCCTCAAGCAGTCTGCACTCTTCATCCTCCCAGAGTGTTAGGATTACAGGTGTGAGCCATTGCATCTGTCCTATTTCATGTTTTTTTAGAGATGAAGCCTCAATTTGTTGCCCAGCCTGTCTCGAACTCCTGGACTCAAGCAATCTTCCTACTTTGGCTTCCCAAAGTGCTAGGAGTACTGACATGAGCCACCAAGCCTGGCTGACCTTGATTTTATTTATAGAGATAGTGAAGTTCTTTTCTGGTAGATTCAAACACTTTCCAAAAAGACCTGGGACATCATGGAAAGATATTAGACAAACTTCTAATCCGATAAACTTGAATTTAATTTTCAGTTCTGCTGTTTGCAGTCATAGTTGAGTGTACGAGGGCCATGCTTTCCTTCTCTTCCATTTATGTAAGAAGAAAAGAATGGCATCTTCCTCTCAGGACAGTTGTGAGAATTAAGTGGCTTACTGATAAGCATGTACCTTTCCCAGAGTGTATGTTTAATGTATATTCCTTCTCCACTGGAAATTTTTAATGGATTTAAGTACTGTAGCTTCTGGTAACAAGCTGTGAACTTAATGTTATTGCTAGGGACCTTAGAGTATGTTTTCTCTTTCCTGAGGTTATTTATGCCTTAAGGAAGAGGAACATGTCATTGAAATAAAAACTTTTTTTTTTTTTTTTTTTGAGATGGAGTTTCGCTCTTGTTACCCAGGCTGGAGTGCAATGGCACGATCTCGGCTCACCATAACCTCCGCCTCCTGGGTTCAGGCAGTTCTCCTGCCTCAGCCTCCTGAGTAGCTGGGATTACAGGCACGTGCCACCAGCTGATTTTTTGTATTTTTAGTAGAGACGGGGTTTTACCATGTTGACCAGGATGGTCTCGATCTCTTGACCTCGTGATCCACCTGCCTTGGCCTCCCAAAGTGCTGGGATTACAGGCTTGAGCCACCGCGCCCGGCTGAAATAAAAACTTTTACCTTGTAGAATCATTTGCAGTGATTTGAAAATACTTGGTTAAAGTGCTATCACTCCGGGCCGGGCGCAGTGGCTCAAGCCTGTAATCCCAGCACTTTGGGAGGCCGAGGCGGGTGGATCACGAGGTCAAGAAATCGAGACCATCCTGGTCAACATGGTGAAACCCCGTCTCTACTAAAAATACAAAAAATTAGCTGGGCATGGTGGTGTGTGCCTGTAATCCCAGCTACTCAGGAGGCTGAGGCAGGAGAATTGCCTGAACCCAGGAGGCGGAGGTTGCGGTGAGCCGAGATCGTGCCATTGCACTCCAGCCTGGGTAACAAGAGTGAAACTCCATCTCAAAAAAAAAAAAAAAAAAAAAAAAGAAGTGCTATCACTCCTTCTTAGGAGAAGAGCCAAACATGGGTTAACTGTAAGCCCAACAGTGTAGTATCTGGAAACAGAAGGGTTTATGAGTTTTCTTCATATGTGAGACAATGTACAGCAAGTAATATCCAGAGGCATAATTCAGGATTAAAATTTGGAGTTTTGTTTGACTGTGTTTCTTATTTTGAATCGTAGACTCTTGAGCTGTGGAGGAAATTGGTATCGACCGCTAAATAGTCATGCTACTTTGCTAGACAAATATTGGACCAAAATTCACCTGAATAATCTGGATAAGAGAGAACTGAATGAGGTATGTTCCTCTTAGAATCATTGCTTTTCTTTTTTACATGAAAACTTCCAAACCTGCATGAAACAGGAAATAGTAAAATAAACCACCAGAACAGTTATCAACCTAAATTTTACACTCCAGAATTTTACTCTATTTGCTTCATGTATTATTTTTTCTGTGCTAATACATTTGAAAGCAAACTTCCCAGCATACATCTCTAAAAATTTAAGGTCATTATATATAACCACAATAACATTATTATATACAATAAAATAAATAGTAATTCTGCGGTATCATTGAATTTTTGGATTATGTTTAGATTTTCCCAGTTGTCTCCACAGGATCATTTTACTAAGTTGATTTGAAGTAATTTCTTTCACATGTAACTTAATGGACATTTTGATCTAGGCATTAATGAGAATTGAGGTAAATCACCTTATAGGTTTTCTACATTGATTCAGTTTGTAGTATTTTGGTTATCCTAGATCCGTAAGAAGTATACCTCACTTGGCTCTGCTCACGCCCCACTTCCCTTGTATGTCTCACTTGGATGATTTCCCTTCCACAGTGCTTTCTCTAGGAGAGAGGGCGATAGAGCAAAACTATGTCCAAAAAAAAAAGAAAATAGAAAGAGAAAAGAAAATGTAGAATAAAATATCTGAAGTTTGTGGCCAGGTGCACTGACAAATTGTGGTCAGTGGTCATTCAGACATGGGAGAGATGCTTTGCCCTTTCTTGATTTATGTGTATAGATAATTATATGACACTAAATAAACTTCAATATTTTTTTTTGTTTTTGAGATGGAGTTTCATTCTTGTTGCCCAGGCTGGAGTGCAGTGGCATGATCTCGGCTCAGTGTAATCTCCGCCTCATGGATTCAAGCAATTCTTGATTACAAGGTTATAAGGGGATTACAGGTGCGAGCCACTGCACCTGGCCACAAACTTCAGATATTTTATCTACATTTTCTTTTCTCTTTCTTTCTTTTCTTTTTCTTTTTTCTTTTCTTTTCTTTTCTTTTGGACATAGTTTTGCTCTATCTCCCAGAACAGTGCTCTGTGGTGCAGTCTCAGCTCACTGCAACCTCTGCCTCCTGGGTTCAAGTATTCTCCTGTCTCAGCCTCCTGAGTAGCTGGGATTATAGGTGGCTGCTACCACACCAGGCTACTTTGTATTTTTTTGAGACGTAGTCTTGCTCTGTTGCCCAGGTTGGAGTGCAGTGGGTAGCACAATCTTGGCTCACTGCAACTTTTCCTCCCCGGTTCCAATAATTCTCCTTCCTCAGCTCCTGAGTAGCTGGAATTAACAAGTGTGCACCATCATACTCAGCTGATATATATATATATATATATATATTTTTTTTTTTTTTTTGGTAGTAGGGTCTCACTTTCTCACCCAGGTTTGAGTGCAGTGATGCAATTTTGTCCTACTGTAACCTCCGCCTCCCAGGTTCAAGTGATTCTCCTGCCTCAGCCTCCCAAGTAGCTGGGATTACAGACAGGCACATGCCACCACACCTAGCTGATCTTTGTATTTTTGGTAGAGATGGGGTTTTACCATGTTGGCCATGCTGGTTTCAAACTCCTGACCTCAGGTGATCCATCCTCGGCCTCCCAAAGTGTTAGAATTACAGGCATGAACCACTGCACCTGGCTACCACATTTTCGATGTTTATTAGTAGAGGGATTTTTGTGGTATTTAGTTTAACATATTACTGGGAAAATACTGATCATGTGATCTCTAAGAAGTCTTCCCTTGCCAATGTGATTTTATAAGTGCATACAACCTACTTTTTTTTTTTTTTGGAGACGGAGTCTTGTTCTGTTGCCAGGTTGGAGTGCAGTGGCGCGATCGCTGCTCACTGTAGCCTCAGCCTCCTTATTAGCTGGAACTACAGGCAGGCGCCACCGTGCCCAGCTAATCTTTGTATTTTTAGTAGAGAAGGGGTTTTACTATGTTGGCCAGAATATTCTCAATCTCTTGACCTTTTGATCTGCCCACCTTGGCCTCCCAAAGTGCTGGGATTACAGGCCTGAGCCACTGTGCCTGGCCGCATACAGCTTATTTTGCAGTTGTGAGTTGCTTACCTCACTCAGAGTTGCAGTTCTATGTTTTTGTGTCTGATATGTCTTTTTCCTCATCTTGTTACCCCAACTGTAAGCTCCTCTAGTAAGTTTTTCACCTTTGTGTTCTAAGAACTCATCCTGTGCCTGGCACACAGTAATACTGTTTGTTGTATTGATGTGTGATAATGCAACTTTCTTTTGCTATTGTAGACATTTGAATATTTAGTTTTTCTTTTCTTTTTTTTTTTTTTTTTTTTTTGAGATGGACTTTTGCTCTTGTTACCCAGGCTGGAGTGCAATGGCGCTATCTCGACTCACCGCAACCTCTGCCTCCTGGGTTCAGGCAATTCTCCTGCCTCAGCCTCCTGAGAAGCTGGGATTACAGGCACGCGCCACCAGGCCCAGCTAATTTTTTGTATTTTTTAGTAGAGACGGGGTTTCTCCATGTTGACCAGGATGGTCTTGATCTCTTGACCTCATGATGCACCTGCCTTGGCCTCCCAAAGTGCTGGGATTACAGGCGTGAGCCACCGCGCCCGACGAATATTTAGTTTTTCAACTCAAATTTACTAGTCTGTTTTTTGAACGAATAGGACTGAAGTTCACATTTCGGTGTGTTTTTTTGGGGGGTGGGGATTAAGGGATGAAGAACATATGATAGCTTCTTTTTTCTTATTTTATTCTGTACTTGAAGGCCAGGCTCATCATTCCATTTTTGTCATGAGCAGCAGTGAGTCATTCTGCTCATAGGAAGAACAATAGGAGCGTTCGTCTTCTCACTTATTTCATGTATGTCATATTTAGACAATTGACTTTGACATGCTCTCTTGTTGTCTTTGAACTTTCGGATTTACCAATCTTAACAACACTCTCGATAATTGTTAGTGCTAAAACTCTTGTGCATATTACTTAGGAAATAAAAAAAAGTCTCCTGCTTAATTCATGGGGAACACAAAGTATATTTCTCTTGCTGCCATCCCAGGTGTCTTATGGCTTGAAAGATTATGCGTTTGACTTCTTGCTGAAATACTGAACTGTGCTTTAAAAAATAAGCTATCTACAGTGCTTACCTCCTACATAGGAAGTGCCGGGAACTTGCTTCTGGCATTTTTTCAAAACTTGTCTCCCCCGTACGCCTTGAATGTGCCAAGTGTCTTAAATATATTGTTGTCTTAACTTGTAGATGGCCTGTGTTCTCCACTGGCAGTGCTCTATGAAACCTCCCTGGGTTTCCCAAGCAGAGCTGATGATGATGTGCTTTGGGCTGCAAGCTTGATTTTCTTGCACTTCTGCATCTCACACCAAATGGAG
This sequence comes from Saimiri boliviensis, assembly GCF_048565385.1. Taxonomy (NCBI): domain Eukaryota; kingdom Metazoa; phylum Chordata; class Mammalia; order Primates; family Cebidae; genus Saimiri; species Saimiri boliviensis. The sequence goes on from NC_133452.1 coordinate 78,943,698, forward strand.
CCTCTTGAGAGTCCACTACGTTCCTCATTTATTTAGTTTCACTATCCCTGGAGGAATGTCTGATACAAAATAGGTACTTAACAAATGCTTCTTACAGGAATGAATCCCCAAAATACACATCAAATTGATAATAGAGGAATTTCATGTTTTTTTTTTTTTTTTTTTTTTTTTGAGACGGAGTTTTGCTCTTGTTACCCAGGCTGGAGTGCAATGGCGCGATCTCGGCTCACCGCAACCTCCGCCCCCCTGGGTTCAGGCAATTCTCCTACCTCAGCCTCCTGAGTAGCTGGGATTACAGGCACGTGCCACCATGCCCAGCTAATTTTTTGTATTTTTAGTAGAGACGGGGTTTCACCATGTTGACCAGGATGGTCTCGATCTCTTGACCTCGTGATCCACCCGCCTCGGCCTCCCAAAGTGCTAGGATTACAGGCTTGAGCCACCGCGCCCGGCCATTTTTTTTTTTTTTTTTTTTTTTTAAGAGGAGTCTCATTCTGTCTCCCGGCTGGAGTGCAGTGGTACGATCTCGGCTCACTGCAACCTCCCACTCCCTGGTTCAAGCAATTCTTCTGCCTCTGCCTCCCAAGTAGCTGGGACTACAGGCATATGCTACCACACCTGGCTAATTTTTGTATTTTTAGTAGAGACGGGGTTTCACCATGTTGGCCAGGCTGGTCTTGATGTGACCTTGTGATCCACCCGCCTCTGCCTTCCAAAGTAGTAGGATTACAGGTATGAGCCACCATACCCGGCCTCATGTAAGGTTAGTTTTAAAGTAATACTGTATTTAATTTTTTATATTTATGGTAATAAAGAAAAGATATTTTTTGACCAAGCTAGAAAATGAAGCCTTAGTGGGAACACAAAAATCTTTTCTGTTCGGAACCTTTGGGCCAGGTGTGATGGCTCATGCCTGTAATCCCAGCACTTTGGGAGGCCAAGACAGGCACATCACTTGAGGTCAGGAGTTCAAGACCAGCCTGGCTAACATGGTGAAACCCCATCTCTACTAAAAATACAAAAATAAGCCAGGCGTGATAGTGCATGCCAATACTAGCTACTCGGAGGCTGAGACAGGAGAATCGCTTGATCCTGGGAGGCAGAGGTTGCAGTGAGTCAAGATTGTGCCACTGCACTCCATCCTGGGCAACAGAGCAATACTCTTGTCTCAAAAAAAAGAAAAAAAAGGAAGTTTTTTTCTTCAAATAGCTGAGTCCTCGACTCCTTAATAAAGTGTTAAACTTCATATTTTTCCAAGCATAATTAGCTTTTTTTTCCTACTGGATCATAACTATAACACATGCTCATATCATGGAATGCCTGCTCAATAGTACAAAGGAATGAGCTATTGGTACATGCAGTATTGTTTAGGTGAACCTTATTTATTTAATTTTTTGAGTCAGAGTTTTGCTCTTGTTGCCTAGGCTGGAGTGCAATGGCGCAATCTCGGCTTGCTACAACCTCTGCCTCCTGGGTTCAAGCTATTCTCATGCCTCAGCCTCCTGAGTAGCTGGGATTACAGGTGCCTGCCAGCACATCTGGCTAACTGTATTTTTTTTTTTTTTAAAGCATGTTTCTCCCTTCATGGAAATTTTTTGTATTTTTAGTAGAGACAGGGTTTCACCATGTTGTCCAGGCGGTCTCGAACTCCTTACCTAAGGTGATCAGCCTGCCTCGGCGTCCCAGAGTGCTGGGATTACAGGAGTGAGCCACTGTGCCCAGCCTAGGTGAATCTTTAAAAGATACTGTTAATAAATTAAGGAAACCAGAATACAGGCTACATCCTGTATGATTCAGTGTATGAGACAGGCTTGAAAGACAAAACCATAGAGATGGGAATCAGATGCATGATTCCCAGGGGCAGAGATTTGGGGAAGAGCTTGGTTATTACAAAAGGGGCACAGGGAACTTTTTGTTTTAGGAATGATAGAAATAGTTCACATCTTGTTTGTGATTTTGAGTATGTGATTTTATAGTATATTTGTTAAAACTTTACATCTAAAACAGTGAATATTCGAGTATGAAAATTATACCTAAAAAAATCTGACTTACTAAAAGTCAGGTTAAGTAAGCCTTTATGTCTAAGTATATGATTAATTTGATAATCATTTTCTCTGTACCCACAAAAAGTATATACTACATTTGAAAGATTCATTAAATTCTTGATTTCATTGTTCTCTTCTATGTCCTTATTTTTATTGCATCTCAAATATATGTTAAGCAACAGTATGAAGAAATGAAACCTATTAATATCTACTACTTGATGACACTGTTAAGGCTTTAGTTATCTTTTGTAAATACGTAGGCATTATATATACAAAATGTGTCCTTACATATACAAATTGGAATCCCAGTGTTCTTTTCAAGCTGGTTCTTTTTTTTTTTTTTTTTTTTTGAGATGGAGTCTTGCTTTGTCACCCAGACTGGAGTGCAGTGGCATGATCCCAGCTCACTGTAACCTCTGTTTCCTCCTGGGTTCAAGCAATACTCCTGCCTCAGCCTTCTGAGTAGCTGGGATTACTGGTGCCCACGACCACACCTAGCGAATGAAGATGACAAGCCTGGGCAACGCAGTTAGATCTCACTCTTACCAAAACTTAAAAAAAGTTAGCAGAGTATGTTGGAGCCTGAAGCCTATTCAGGGGCCTAAAGGTGGAAGATCATTTGCCAGGTTCAAGATTACATGAGCTATGATGGAGCCACTGCATTTCCAGTCTGGTTGACAGAGCAAGACCTTGTCTCAAAATAAGTATGAATTGCAAATGCTTCGCTAAGGGTTTCGACCTGAGGTTATCTGCTCACCTCAGCCTCCCAAAGTGCTGGGATTTCAGGCATGAGACACCATGCCCGGCCCGACTGTCTGTTTTTTAAAGATCAACTGCTTACCCATAAATTTATATAATTATCGTATGTCAAAGAGGAGATTGACTGCTTTTTATCAGTATTTAACATTAGCTTCTTTCATTATGGTCTGCTTTTAAAATTTTATTTTTTCTCTTCCTCTTAACAGATTTAATTATTATTTTTTCCTCCTCCTCCTCCATCTCCTCCTCCTCTTCTTCTTCTTCTTCTTTCTTCTTCTTCGTTATTATTATTATTATTATTTGAGAGAGGCTCTTACTCTGTCACCCAGGCTAGAGTTCACTGGTGTGCTGCATTGGTGCTCAGCTCATAGCCTCAACCTCCCAGGCTTAGGTGATCTTCCCACCTCAGCCTGCCACGCAGCTGGGACTACAGGTGTGTGCCACCCTGCCCAGCAGTTTTTTTGTTTGTTTTTTTAAATAGAGGTGAGCTTTCACCATGTTGCCCAAGCTGGTCTTGAACTCTTTGACTCAGGCAGTCTTCCCACCTCAGTCTCCCAAAGTGCTTATGCTACAGGTATCAGCCACTGGCCCGGCTCCTTTTATATTCTTTTCATTGAGAAATTACATAACAAACCTTACCGGAGCTGTGTTTGAAATTAAATAGTAATTTAAAAATTCTATAATGAATAAATTCCATGGAGTTGGTTGCATATATTTTGGTTACTTGTAGAACCTTTTAACATCTGACTTCTGCCCCTCAAACTGTATTATAAATGGTGAGATTGCAAGATAACTGAGTTCTGGGTAGGAAGAAAGTCTTGGTGTTTGAGTGGGATAGGTGGGTGGGAGCAGAAGTGGGTAAGGCAGAAGTTCTTATTTTTGGTAAAGATGACATTTCATTTTATTTTTAATTTCATTTTATTTTTTTTAGATGGAGTCTCACTCTGTCGCCCAGGCTGGAGTGCAATTGTGTGGTCTTGGCTCATTACAAACTCTGCCTCCCAGGTGCAAGTGATTCTCCTGCCTCGGCCTCACGAATAGCTGGGACTACAGGCACGAGTCACCACACCCAACTAATTTTTGTATTTTAATTAGAGATGGGGTTTCACCATGTTGTCCAGGATGACCTCAGGTGATCTGCCTGCCTCACCCTCCCAAAGTGCTGGGATTACAGCATGAGCCACTGCACCCAGCCTATTGATTGATTGATTGAGTCTTGCTCTGTAACCAGGCTGGAGTGCAGCAGTGCGTTCTCGGCTCGTTGCAACCTCTGCCTTCTGGGTTCAAGCAATTCTCCTGCCTCAGCCTCCCAAGTAGCTGGGACTACAGGCATGTACCACCACGCCCGGCTAATTTTTCTATTTTTAGTAGAGGTGGGGTTTCACCGTGTTGTCCAGGATGATCTCAATCTCTTGACCTCATGGTCTGCCTGCCTTGGCCTCCCAAAGTGCTGGTATTACAGGCGTGAGCCACCGCGCCTGGCCTTTATTTACTTTTTTTGAGACAGTGTCTTGCTCTGTCACCCAGGCATGATCACTGCTCACTGCAGTGTTGACCTCCCAGGCTCAGATGATCCTTCCTACTCAGCCTCCTGAGTACCTGGGACTACAGGCACATGCCGCCATTTCCAGCTTATTTTTGTATTTTTTTATAGAGACGAGGTTTTGCCATGTTGCCCTGGCTGGTCTCAAACTCCTGAATTCAAGCAATTCCCTTGCCTTGGTTTCTCAAGGTGTTGGGATTACAGGTGTGAGCCACTGCTCCCGGTGGACAAATTTCATAGAGAAATCCAGTTTTTGACTGACTAGTTTCAGCAGCAGTTTTGTGTGTTTCTAAAAATTAGCGTGCTTGATATTAAATTTTCTTTTTCTTTTTTCCCCCGCTGTCAGGTTCTTCAGAGCAGATATCCTAGCCTATTGGCAGTGGCTGATCACCTGCTTGACATTTATATCCAACTTACTGGAGAAAAACATCACTCTTGGAGTGACAGTTCTGTAGGGTGTAAACAGGCACCTGACGAAGTTTCAGAAGCCAGCAGAGAAAACAAAAGACCAGTCCTTGAGGGAAGAGAATTATCTCTAAGGTATTGGACTAAACAACAACAAAAAATTTTTTTTTTTTGCAACGGAGTCTTGCTCTATCACGTAGGCTGAAGTGGAGTGGCACGATGTCAGCTTGCTGCAACCTCCACCTCTCAGGCCTGCCTTAGCCTCCTGAGTAGCTGGAAGTACAGGTGTGCACCACCATGGCTGACTAATTTTTGTATTTTTTGTAGAGACGGGTTTTCGCCATGTTGGCCGGACTGGTCTTGGATTCCTGACCTCAGGTGATCCACCTGCCTCGGCTTCCCAAAGTGCTGAGATTGCAGGCGTGAGCCACTGCCCTCAGCCCAACAGTTTTTTAAAATAATATTTTAAAAACTGTTTTCTTCAGGAGACTGAGGCAGGAGAATTGCCTGAACCCAGGAGGCGGAGGTTGTGGTGAACTGAGATTGCGCCATTGCATTCCAGCCTGGGTAGCAAGAGCGAAACTCCATCTCAAAAAAAAAAAAACAAAAACCGTTTTCTTTAAAAGTTCTTACCAGCTAGAAGTAAATGGTCAGGTTTTGAAATTATCAGTTGTTTCATGGTGTCAGATCCCTTTTTCAAATTTATAATTAATGACCAGGAAGGCTTGATCAGGGTAATGTTTTTAGCTTTAAAAAGTAACTTTTAAAGACAAACTTGGGAATGGCTCCTAACATAGTTCTTTCACTGAATACCCTTTTCTGACACTTGCAGTCTTAAATAAGTCTTCTTGGATTTTGTGGTGTGTGACTTCCGTGCTGTTCTCTGTCTCAGTGGTTGTTGACTTTCCCTTTGAGAAGGGAGAATTAGACCTGGGCATCGCCTCATTCTGATCTGATTTGGTTGCTCCTCTCGTTTCCTGCTACTTTGCCTGGCATGAATGGCAGAGAAATGAGTTGATAGGTTACTTCCTGGTACGGATGAAGATTTGGAACTCTGTTTTTGTTTTGTTTTTAAATTTTACACACAAATACAAAGAATGGAAGTATTGGGAACCCTTACTCTTTGCCAAAATACCTTTTATCTTCTCATTGTCAGAAGAAAGGAGAGAGCTGTCAGGTATGCCCAGATTTAAGTGGGTCAACAAATTTTGATGCCTCTGATGTTTTTAGCCTGTGGTCTTTTATTTCTTCATTTTTTCTTTTCTTTCTTTTTTTTAAAGGGATCTGCTGAATTGGTGTAATAGGATTGCCCATAGCTTTGACAGTTCATCTTCATCAGCATCATTAAATATTTTTCAAGAGGTAAGATCTGGTTTTCCAGTCTTTTTTCTCTTTGCTCTGTAAGGCTGTTGACTTCTGTTCTGTCTTTTGATTGCCATCAGAGTTTTTTCTTTTTCCCTAGTATGATTTCTTGTTCTTAGCTAGTTAAAAATTCATCTAAAGTGGCATTAAAGCTAATTGGGTGTAATACATGTTTTGTGGTTGGTTTTTTTTTTTTTTTTTTTTTTTTTTTTGTAGGGGGGACGGAGTTTCACTCTTGTTACCCAGGCTGGAGTGCAATGGCGCGATCTCGGCTCACCGCAACCTCCGCCTCCTGGGTTCAGGCAATTCTCCTGCCTCAGCCTCCTGAGTAGCTGGGATTACAGGCACGTGCCACCACGCCCAGCTAATTTTTTGTATATATATATTTTTTTTTTTTTTTTTGAGACAGAGTTTCGCTCTTGTTACCCAGGCTGGAGTGCAATGGCGCGATCTCGGCTCACCGCAACCTCCACCTCCTGGGTTCAGGCAATTCTCCTGCCTCAGCCTCCTGAGTAGCTGGGATTACAGGCACGTGCCACCATGCCCAGCTAATTTTTTTTTTTTTTTTTTTTTTTTTGAGACAGAGTTTCGCTCTTGTTACCCAGGCTGGAGTGCAATGGCGCGATCTCGGCTCACCGCAACCTCCGCCTCCTGGGTTCAGGTAATTCTCCTGCCTCAGCCTCCTGAGAAGCTGGGATTACAGGCACGTGCCACCATGACCAGCTAATGTTTTGTATTTTTAGTAGAGACGGGGTTTCACCATGTTGACCAGGATGGTCTCGATCTCTTGACCTCGTGATCCGCCTGCCTCGGCCTCCCAAAGTGCTGGGATTACAGGCTTGAGCCACCGCGCCCGGCCAATAATTTTTTGTATTTTTAGTAGAGATGGGGTTTCACCATGTTGACCAGGATGGTCTCGATCTCTTGACCTCGTGATCCACCCGCCTCGGCCTCCCAAAGTGCTGGGATTACAGGCTTGAGCCACCACACCCGGCTGTTTTGTGGTTTTTGAAGCAAATTATTACTAATTTCAGAAGAAGTATAGTTTGAGATAGAGTAAAACAGATAAGATAGGGAAATTAAAGTAAATGAAAAAAACCTCCCAGGTAATAATAAAGCAATGTTTATTCCTATATAAAATCTCTTAGTCTGTTTGATAAATTTGTGTCTGTCTGCTCCCTCCACTTTTCTCAGTAGAGTTGGTTGACTGAACCTCTTTGTAAGCATTAAGTCCCGGATGAGTTTCAATGAGGGTGGTGGACTCTTCTGACCAATGGATCTGGGGTCCATTGTTAGTATCTATGATAGGAACTCCATTGTTAGTATCTATGATAGGAGCATGCATGGGCACAGGGCTTAACCATTCTAGTGGATATTATTACAGAAGACCAAATCATAGAGGTAAAGGTGGAATAAGAACAGAAGGAGTTGGATGTTCTTTTAGAAGTAACTCTTAAACTATAATATGGTAACCAGAGGAATTATTCTCTTGTACTCTAAAATATATTACTACTGAATTTGAGACCAGCCATTTCCAATCAGTAGTGTAGATTCTTTTGAGAACTATTGAGGAAACACTGGCAAATTGTTTGTTTGTTTGTTTGTTTTGAGATGGAGTCTTACTCTGTTGCCTAGGCTGGAGTTGCAATGGTGTGATCTCAGCTCACTGCAACCTCCACCTCCTAGGTTCAAGTGATTCTCCTGCCTCAGCCTCCCGAGCCGCTGGGATTACAGGCACCCGCCATTACGCCTAGCTAATTTTTGTATTTTTAGTAGAGATGGGATTTTACCATGTTAGTCAAACTGGTCTCAAACTCCTGACCTCAGGTGATCTGCCTGCCTCAGCCTTCCAAAGTGCTGGGATTACAGGTGTGAGCCACCATGCCTGGCCCTGCAAATTGTTTATGTCCAACTCATTTCCCCACTTACTTGATGTAGATCAAAATCTACCTTTATCAAATACTAGCTCTACTGTAATTTATTACAATTAATTTAAAGACTCCACCTTTATTTTTGTTAGACCTAGATTGTGATTTCTCCAAGGACATTGAGAACGTATTTTTTCCTCAAAAATATTTGTAGTCAAATTTGTTCAGAAGAAGATTGCTTTTGGGGACTGCCATTAGCCCTCCGTTTCTGTGGCCTCTTCATCTGTGGAGTCAACCAAACTTGGATCTGAAATATTCCATTTCTGTCCTTAAGGTAGACAGTAAAAAGGAAATAAATACATAAATAAGATATTTCAGGAAAGAAATGATTGTATTGAACATGTACAGACTTTTTTCTTTGTTATTACTCCCTGGACGATACAGTGTAATAACTATCTAGAGATGATTTAAAGTGAATAAAGAGGATGTGTATATGTTATATGCAAACACTACACCTTAAATTTTTTTTCTTATACTTATTTTTATACATACCGACATGCACTCTATGCCATTTTATGTAAGGGACTTGAGCATCTTCAGATTTTGGTTTCTGTGAGCAGTCCTGGAACCAATCCCCCAGGAATACCTAGGGACAATTGTTTCAAAATAGTCAATCCTGTATTTTTAATATTGATGTTTGTAACTTTAGATTTCTGGGTATAAGTTTTCCTACTTATTACTAAATTGTTGGGAGGTGTATTATTTGGGTCTTTTTGCATCTTGTAAACTGACTTTACTTAAAATTACAGCTTTAAAATATATTTTTAATTCTAAAAGGACTAGGTTCTTCTTGTTAAAAAAAAAAAAAAAGATGATGAAAGAAAATTAACTACTAACTCTACCACTGAGACAAAAGCCTCTTGCAGTATTTGGGGCCTATTTAGCTGTCCGGACAAAATTCTGAAATACCTTTTTTTTTTTTTGAGACAGTTTTGCTCTTGTTGCCCAGGCTGAAGTGCAGTGGTGCCATCTTGGCTCACTGCAACCTCTGTCTGCTGGCTTCAAGCGATTCTCCTGTCTCATCCTCCCAAGTAGCTTGGATTACAGGCATGCACCACCACGCACCCAGCTTTTTTTTAGTAGAGATGGGATTTTGCCATGTTAATCGGATTGGTCATGAACTCCTGACCTCAGGTGATCCACCCATCTTGGCTTCCCGAAGTGCTAGGATTACAGACATATGCCAGCACACCTGGCCTAAAATACTTTTAAAAAGGAAGAAAAGAAAAATGATCAGGTTGCTGCTTAGACAACCAATTTATCATGATGGGAATTGTAATAAAGAGTAATTCATGTGTAGCTCACTATACGGGAGACCAGAGTTTTATTGTTATTCAGAATCAGTCTTCAAGAGAGTTTAATGAATGCTAGGCTAGCCACATGGGAAATGGAGTTATTACTCAAATCAATCTCCCTGATAACTCAGAAGCTAGGATTTTCATGGATAATTTGGTGGGCAAGGGACTAGGGAATTGGTGCTACTGAATGGTTGGAGATGAAATCATAGGGGTGTGGAAAATGGTCTTGTACATGGAGTCTACTTCTGGGTGTGGTGAGTGAGTTAGGTGGGGTTAGTTAGTTGCCAGAATTCAAAAATCTGAAAATCATCTCGAAAGGCCAATTTTGGTTTCTACAATAGTGATGTTATCTGTAGGAGCAGTTGGGAAAGCCACAAATCCTGTGACCTCTGGCCACATGACTCCTAAGCAGTAAGGGATTTTAGAAACTACACCTGTATTGTAGCAGAATTCAGGACCCTCCCATGATCCTAATCTTGTGGTCTTTCATTAGGGAAAAGAGGGGGTTAGTTTTAGGGACTGTTAACATCTTTGCTTCCAAGTTAAACTATAAATTAAATTCCTACCATGGTTAGCTTGGCCTATGCCTAGGAATGAGTGAAGATAACCAGCCTGTGAGGCTTATAAGCAAGATGAAGTCAGCCATGTTATATTGCTGTCATTGTCATAATCTTTGCAAAGCTGGTTTCAATTCCACACTCATGGTGTCCTTTACCTTATTTTATTCCTCATATTTTCTGTAAATAGAAAGTAGAAAAATGCTTGACAAATTCAAGTTTAACATCTTTGGTGTACAATCCATTTTTGATGTTATTTTGTATTTCATTACAAAATAAGACATACATGGTTGGCTCACTGGTAGTTGCCAAGATTGAGTACTAGGTTAAGATAATGACAATGTGATATTACACACCTAGTGTTTAGCTTACACCTAGAATGCAGTCTTTTGATATTACTTCAGCACTGTATGAGTCAGTTCTCCTTGAACCATGTACCCAATTGTCAATACTAGTTGCTCTTGCCTGAAGCTAGGGGTGTTTGTGTTGTTTGCTTTTTTAAAAATGTTGCCAATATTTCAATAATAAATTCTTTATATTTGTTGGTGTCTTGTCTTTCCATTATGGTCAGGTCCTGAGTCCTGGGTTGGTACCTTTTTTGTACTCCCTTCATTCTTAGAGAAATGTTTCTGCTGGATTTTGTGTTTCTCCCTCTTGTGGCCAGAAAAATGATGCTCTGTGATTAATATATTATTTTGAAAATCATCTGGCATTTACCTTGGTTACTTTAATAGGCTCTGGACTGTTTCACAGCAATGCTTTCTGAGCATACAAGCAAACTGAAAATGGCAGAAGTTATTGGAAGCAAACTGAACATTTCTAGAAAAAAGGTATGTGTGCTGTTTTTATTTCCCTGCTGAAAGGAGGCTGGGGTTTTTGCTTGCTTGCTTGCCGGTCTCTCGTCCTTAGTTGGAACAGCTCTTGAAGTAGTGCTTCTTTCGTAAAAGTTGGTGCTTTTATTGCTGCCTATCATGGGCGTAAGACTCCCAGATCCCCTAATTAAATAGTTCTTCATATGTTCCACATTCTTAAAGGGACCTTCCTCATGTCCTGTATCATCATCTTCAGTGTTTTGGTTAGCATTTATTTTATTTTGTAATTTATAGACTCAGGACAGTACTATGTTTTAGTAATACCTTTGTGTATAACTTAGTGCTCAGAGTTTTTCCATAATTTTTATTATTTTCCCTCATTAGAAAAGTCGACAAGAGGCCAAGCATGCTGGCTCATGCCTGTAATCCCAGCAGTTTGGGAGGCTGCGGCGGGCACATTACCTGAGGTTGGGAGTATGAGACCAGCCTGGTCAAGGTGGTGAAATCCCATCTCTGCTAAAAAAATAAAAATTAGCCAGGTGTGATGGCCCATGCCTGTAATCCCAGCTACTTGGGAGGCCGATGCAGGAGAATGGCTTGAACCCAGGAGACAGAGGTTACAGTGCGCTGAGATTGCACTACTGCACTCCCTCCTGGGTGACAGAGCCAGACTCCATGTCAAAAAAGAAAAAAAAAGTTGATAAGAGGTGGGGCATGGTGGCTCAGGCCTGTAATCCCAACCCTTTGGGAGGCCAAGGTGGGTGGATTACCTGAGGTCAGGAGTTTGAGACCAGCCTAGCCAACATGGTGAAACTCTGTCTCTACTAAAAATACAAAAATTAGCTGGGCTTAATGGTGAGTGCCTGTAATCCCAGCTGCTTGGGAGGCTGCAGGAGAATGGCTTGGATGTGGGAGGTGGAGGTTGCAGTGAGCTGAGATCCCATCACTGCACTCCAGCCTAGGCACGGAGTGAAACTCCATCTCAAAAAAAAAAAGATTGATACGAGGCAGGGTGTGGTGGCACATGTTTGTAATCCCAGCTACTTGGGAGGCTGAGGCAGGAGAATCACTTGAGCCCAGGAGGCACAGGTTGCAGTGAGCTGAAATTGTGCCACTGCACTCCAACCTGGGTGACAGATCGAGAGTCTTTCTCCAAAACAAGCAAAAACGTTGAAAAGAGGAGTACCAATGAATACCTTAGGTCCATTGCTGACATTGTTAATATTTTGGCATTCTTGTTTTATGTCAAAATATGTATTTTGGGAGGAGGGGTCCTTTCAGCAGTGGCATTGGTGGCTGGAGAAATACCTGGCTCGTCTTGAGGCAGGCACCTGGTATTCTCACATGAACGATTACGCTAAAAGATCTTATGTCAGGAATTACAGTAGTAGAGATTTTTATAAGGCTTCTGAAATAGTTGGGATGGCTTTGGCTGGAGGTCATAGAACGTCCTACTGAAAGGGATGTAAATAATACATATGTTAATCATCGGGAAGTAATAAAACCACCACGAATATTCATTCCACCAATATTCATCTTCTTTTGTTGGGGAAGAGCTCACTTTTCCCAGACTACTTTACTTCTTTTACTCCTGCCCCAAACCTGAACAGAGTCTGTGTTCTTTGGACAAGAGAGGAATGGCTGCTGAGTAGAATTCCAGGAGCACCTGCCACAGCTCTTTTTCTTTTGGCTGTAGTCAGATATGTACCATGATTTCCAACATTATGTTACCTTTTAGATGTAGACTTACTGTTCACTTTCTCTGCTGGGTTATATCAGGGTGTTCACTCCATGTATAGATAGGGATTATTTGAAAAGTACCAAAGAAACATCAGTGTTTTAAAAAACATAGTATTAGAAATTTGGAAAATGAAAAAAGAAGTTTCTTGATGAAAAGCTCATGCACCTGTCTGGGAATTAGAGAATGGTTCTTTGCAGAGGGCTAATTTGAGGGCCAAAAGAAGCCTCTAGATAAGGAAATGTTCAAAAAGTATATGGATTTTTACTCAGATAAAATATTTTCTCCCACAGGCTGAATTCTTTTGTCAACTTTATAAACCAGAAATTGTGATCAATGAGCTAGATTTGCAAGTCGGTCGAGTGCGGCTTCTCCGGAAACAAAGTGAGGCTGTTCACATACAGAGGTAAGTAGGGCTCTAAACTAAGCTGCCATCTGTGGGGATTCCAGAAACGACAGAATTCTAGCTCAGCCTCTTGTCTTTTTGCAAAACACGTGTCTGAACCGTGATATCTGCAGTATGTTACATGGGAAGTAGTGGTGTTTTCCCAAAGTATTTTCTGTGAAATTAGATATTAATAGGTGAAAGGGGCAATGAAAGTTTATAGAGACTTGACGCTACCAAAGATGAATCATTGATTTTATTCACTGCAGTGTATTTAGTGAAGTAAGCCTCAGTTGGAAGTCAGACATTAGTCTGTAAATTCCTAGAAGGCTGGGATTATATAAGATTCTGAGATCTAGCTGGGTGTAGTGGCACATGCCTGTAATCCCAGCTACTTGTGAGGCTGAGGCAGGAGAATTGCTTGAACCCAGGAGGTGGAGGTTGCAGTAAGCCGAGATCACGGCTTTGCTCTCCAGCCTGGGCAACAAGAGCGAAACTCTGTCTCAAAACAAAACAACAACAACAACAAAAAACCAACAACAGCAAAAATGATTCTGAGTTGGAGGTAACACTTAATACTTATTACATGTCTCACTTTATACTAAGTCTTTACATATTTTCTCATGTAGTGGTAATAATTCTGTGAATTAATGTATTACTGTCCTAGGCCTGCCATAACAAATTACCATAAACATGGTGGTTTTAAACAATAGACATTATTCTTTCACAGTCCTGGAGGCTGTTAAGTCATACTCCTCCCTCTGAAGGCTCTAGGGGAGAATGTTTTCTTGCCTCTTCCTGTTTTTTTTCTTTTTTCTTTTTTTCAATTTTTTTGAGACAGAGTCTCACTCTGTTACCCAGGCTGAAGTACAGTGGCGTGATCTTGGTTCACAGCAACGTCTGTCTCCCTAGTTCAAGGGATTCTCGGGCCTTAGCCTCGTGAATAGCCGTGATTACAGGCATGTGCCACCGTGCCCAGCTAATTTTTATATTTTTAGTAGAGACAGCATTTCTCTGTGTTGGCCAGCTGGTCTTGAACTCCTGACCTCAGGTGATCCACCTGCTTTGACCTCCCAAAGTGCTGGGATTATAGGCCTGAGCCACAGTGCCTGATCTCTTTGGCTCCCAGCAGTCTTTGGTGTTCCTTGGCTTGTAGTTGTATCACATCAAGTGCTGTCTCTGTTGTTACATGGCCCTTCTTTCTTGTGTGTGAATTTTTTTGTCACCAAATCTTCCTCTTATAAGGACACCAGTCATTGGCTTTAAGACCCACTCGAATGCAGCGTGACCTTATCTTAATTTGATTAATTTTCTTCAAAGACCCTTTTTTGAAATAAGGTCACATTCATAGGATCTGGGTGGACATGAGTTTGGGGAAAGATTATTACCCTATTTCAGCTAGGTACTGTTGTTACCCACATCTTACAGGTGAGGAAACTAGGCTAAGACACATTAAGTAATTTGCTCAAGATGAGATAACTGGTACAGATAGTCTTGTCTTATTAGTCTTTTTAATCTCCAGAGCCTAGCATAGTATCAGATATGTGAGTATTCGGTGTTTGCAGAGTGACTGAATTCTGTAATTTTTGTGTGTTGGAAGACTGTCTGATATAGCATGAAGACAATTACTCTGAGCTGTTTTCTCATTCTTTTTTGTTGACTCTGGAAAATCTGGTTTCTCACAGCAAAACTAGGAAAAGCTTGCAGCATGGTTTTTAAACTCTTTTTTTTCTCCTTCCCAGGGAGAAGTTCACTTTTGCTGCCACACGGCCGTCCTCTGTTCTCATCGAACAGCTTGCGGTGTGTGTCAGCAAAGGAGAGCCTGTGTTGCTGGTGGGAGAGACTGGGACCGGCAAAACCTCTACTGTCCAATACTTGGCTCACATTACAGGTAATGCCTAGAGGAAATAAATCTGCCCCCAGACATTTCATACTGACTACATTTTCTTCCTTTTTTAAAAATACTAAATTCAAAGACCACAGAATTTAACAAGTGCCAACAGTCCACATGTAGTCTCTTTGCCTGGAAATAACTACTTTTAACAGATTATTATTAAATTATTTCATTTCTAATCTTTGCCTATGCAAATACATATATATATGTATAGATTTTGTTTTGTTTTAAAACAAAATAGGGTATTATATGCTACATATTGCATTTAGTTAAGCAAATTGGAAAACTTTTAAAAACAGAATACTTCATTTCTTATTTTTATTTTTATTTATTCTTTTTGAGACAGGGTCGTACTCTGTTGTTGCTCAGGTTGGAACGCAGTGGCGAACTCACAGCTCACTGCAGCCTTGACTTCACAGGCTCAGGTGATCCCTACCATCGCCTCCCAGAGAGCTGAGACTACAGGCGTGTGTCACCACACCTGGCTGATTTTTTAAGTTTTTTTGTAGAGATGAGGTCTCACTGTGTTGCCCAGGTTGGTCTCCAACTTCTAGGCTCTCATGATTCAGAGCAAATGCACATTTGAAAATTTACCTTATTACCGAGCACGGTGGCTCGCTCATGCCTGTAATCCTAGCACTTTTGGATCTGGAGGCAGGAGGGTCGCTTGAGCCCAGGAGTTTAAGACCAGCCTGGCAACATCGTGAGACCCTGTCTCTACAAAAAAAATACAAAAATTAGCCGAGTGTGGTGGTATGTTCCTATATATAGTCCCAGCTGCTTGGGAAGCTGAGACAGAAGGATCACTTGAGCCCAGGAATTCGAGCCATGATTGGGCCACTGCACTCCAGCCTTGGTGACAGAACAAGACTTTCTCTCAAATAATAAAAAAGCCCCATGCTATATTCTACTGCCTTGAGCACACTGGATATTATTGGTCTTTAAATTATTGGAGTAACTCATTTGTACTTTCTTTATAAAAGGCCACCGTTTGAGGGTTGTCAATATGAATCAACAAAGTGATACCGCAGACTTGCTTGGAGGGTAAGAGTGGCTTAAAATTTTTTTCTTATGTTTGTGTTTATTGCTTGAGGGAAGAAATACTGTTTTTTTAGTGTTAACAACCACAGGTGCAATAGAAGAAGAGTTTTCAGGCCGGGCGCCGTGTCTCAAGCCTGTAATCCCAGCACTTTGAGAGGCCAAGGCAGGTGGATCACGAGGTTAAGAGATCGAGACCATCCTGGTCAACATGGTGAAACTCCGTCTCTACTAAAAGTACAAAACATTAGCTGGGCATGGTGGTGCGTGCCTGTAATCCCAGCTACTCAGGAGGCTGAGGCAGGAGAATTGCCTGAACCCAGGAGGCGGAGGTTGCGGTGAGCCGAGATCATGCCATTACACTCCAGCCTGGGTAACAAGAGCGAAACTCCGTCAAAAAAAAAAAAAAAAAAAAAGTTTTCTCGGATAAGGCTTTATTGGAGCTTTTGCCAGGGAGGTAGCACAAATTGTTGCTCTCTCCTACCCTTTTCCTAATTGATAATGTGTGGGCTGGGTTTAATTTACATAAATAAATCAATTTCATATATTTATTATTCCTCAGATTTTAGTCGAGCTTAATTAAATATGGATAGTTTCTTATTATGCCCTATACATGATTATTTAGACATGTTGGGAAAATAAATGATGTGAATTTTACTATTCAAGTAGGGCTTTAAATTTTTATTTTATTTTATTTTATTTTTTTGAGATAGGGTCTGGCTCTTTTGCCCAGGCTGGAGTGCAGTGGTGTGTTCTTGGCTCACTGCAACCTCCACCTCCTGGCTCAAGGCTCCTGCTTCACCCTTCCAAGTAGCTGGGACTGCAGGTGTGTGCTACTATGCCTAACTAATTGTTATATTTTTTTGTAGAGACAGGGTTTTGCCATGTTGCCTGGGCTGGGTTTGAACTCCAGGGCTCAAGTGATCTTCCTGCCTCAGTGTCCCAAAGTGCTGGGGTTACCAGTGTGAGTAGCCAGGCTAAGCTAGTTTTTTTCATAGCACTGTTAATTTGATAATCATTTTTACCTTCATTATAGGCCCTTCAAATGGGGGAAAACAGATTACAATTTAAAACTGTAGTGTAGATTTTAAATATTTCAGTAGTATTTCTGACTTTGATTAAATGAAATCTGAGACCTAGTCCTATTTTCTGAACCATGCTTTCTAACTTCTGTTAACTTCTGAAGTTTGTGAATCACATTTACCTGTGTCGGTTTCAGTTATAAACCGGTGGACCATAGGCTTATTTGGCTACCCTTACGGGAGGCATTTGAGGAGCTTTTTGCCCAGACATTTTCCAAGAAACAAAACTTTACCTTCTTGGGGCACATTCAGACCTGTTACAGACAGAAACGGTGGCATGATCTCCTGAAACTAATGCAGCATGTACACAAGTCTGCTGTTAACAAGGATGGAAAAGAGAGTGAAACTGGTAAGTATGTGACCCAGGATGCAGTGGGGGAGGGCATGAGGCTGGGCTTCAGTGAACAGATGAAGGGTTTTGGGGAAGAGTACAAATTGGAGCTTTCTAGGACTTGACAGAATGACTAATTATGAAGTATTGTGCCCCCATTCTTCATATGTTTTCTGCAAAAACAGATGACTGGTAATGCTGATGTGCAAGTACTATTTAGTCAGTAAGGCTCATTTCTTCAGAAAAAGCTCGTTTCTAAGGAGCTGGATTCCATAGCCAAGAGGCTTTTGCTACTTTAGTTTACTTCTTTATGGTTCCTTATCTGTAAAGCAGGAATAAGAACTAGTCCTGAGGATTGTGTGAGGCATAAATGAGATAATTAATACATATATATGCATACACGTGAGCTAATTCGTGTTATGTCTTGCATTTAGTTACCATTATGTAAGTTTTTGGAAGTAGTGTTTTGTTAATTGTATTATGTTTAAGAGTTGTATATATTACAACTCAAAATGTGTGTTAGATTCTTGTCTTTATTCTTTCCTAGGGTTACTCATAAAAGAGAAATGGGAAGCATTTGGTCTCAGACTCAACCATGCCCAACAACAGATGAAAATGACTGAAAATACCTTATTGTTTGCATTTGTAGAGGTATTTCTGTTTTCGTGATTTAGCTTATAGGAATGTTGATTTGATGCGAAACATAATGTTTTAGGCAGGTTACTGTTTTGTATTGTCTTAATGAAATAATGCTTTTGGGGGAAAATTTTGAAAAATATTCTTCATGGTAATTATGGCAATTATAAGGTCTTAATGAGCAATATCATTATTTAAATATAAATTTTAAAAGTATAAATTGATGAATTATAATTGTATATATTTATGAGGTACAAAATGATGTTATGATTTATGAATACAGTGGAATAACTAAAGCTAATTAACATTCATCACCTCAAATACCATTTTTTGGGGTGAGAATATTTGAAATGTACCGCCTTAGTAATTTTGAAATGTACAACTCATTATTTACTATCTACAACATGGTCACCATGCTGTGCAATATGTATCTCAAAGGAAAGAAAGTTTATTTTTTCTGTCTAATTAAGGCTTTGTACCTTCATTACTCCATACTCCCCAACTCTCCTAGCCTCTGCTAACTCCACCATTCTGCTGGCTGCTTCTTTGAGTTCTATTATTTTAAATTTCACATATAAGTGAGAGCATGCGATACTTGTCTTTCTTCACCAGTTTCACTTAAAATAATGTTTTCTGTTTCTGTTTATGTCGTAGCAAATGACAAAATTTATTTATTTTTTCAAGCTAAGATTCCATTGTTTGTATATCTGTATATATACAAGATTCTCTTTATCTGTTGATGGAAACATAGGTTGATTCTTTATCTTGGCTATTTGTGCATAGTGGGAATGAGCATGGGAATGCAGGCATCCATCCCTTCGATGTACTGTTTTCATATTTTTTGGGGGGGGAAGTACCCAGAAACGAAATTGCTGTATCTATTATTATTTTTAAAGATACAATTGATAACAACTAGTGAACTCTATAGTCTTTCTCTTGCCATGTGTGTCCCCGGGGAGTGTGTGAATGTGAGAGAGGAATTTGGAGCTGTTCACTTTAGTGCTCTAATTTTAATCCCAAGTCATGGACGTCTCTACTGTTTGCTGTCCTGTGACACTGTAGGAAGGATCAATTTGGTCAAATATTTCTGACTTGGGCATTTAAAAAAAATTTGTTTCTGTGACAGTCCTTAGATGAAGCCCTAGAGGAAGTGGGAGTCTTACTTGATGGTGTTTTAGTAACAAAGAAGGGCTACCCCACCGTAAGTTGTGGGTGTGGGAAATTTGGTCATCAGAATGATTCTTAATAGGATTATTCTAAAACAACCAGTTAAATTGTTGTGTTCTCAAAACAAGGCTTATGTTTTATGACTTAGTAATACACTGGAGTTAATATGTTTCTTCTGTTTTATGTTTTTCAATTAAATTCATAGTAGATTTGTTGTTAGGATGAGCATTTTTTACAAAAGTATAAAGCAGCTTAATAATTGTAAAATAGTTTTTGATGTTATGTCAACTGAGTAGATGATTAGATTTGTTTTTATTGCTCTAGGATATAGAATTTGAAGAGATAACACTAGTGTACTAAAGCCAGGGGACGATTCATTTTGACATTCAGCAGGTGTGAAAGGCTGTGTATGACAAGCACGAAACACATTTGTCTAATCTTGGTATAGCCTGACCCTATATTTATTTTGAGTTTTAATTGCCTTTGGGTGCCTTTAAACACATGACTACAATGTAAGCTATTTGCATGAACATCCACATAATTAAAGGATTTAGTTCATTGCATCTTTCTGTTAGGCCCAGAGATGTTCCCTTGACCCTTTTGGACATTTAAAAAATTAACTTGGCCTTAACTCTTTAACTGTCTGCTGTCAGCCAATGGGCAGTTAAGGTATAGGCCCATCAAGTGGGAAAGATTACCCCCTGCCTCTATTTCTAACCCTGCTTGCATAACTGTTCTTGGCAAGTGTGCCTTTATTTGACACAAATTCTTAACATTTTATTTTATCTTCTTCTAGGGTACATTAGCTCAGGCTGTAAAGAAAGGAGAGTGGATCTTGTTGGATGAGATTAACCTGGCTGCTCCAGAAATACTAGAATGTCTGAGTGGTTTGCTTGAAGGATCCTCTGGATCCCTAGTGTTGCTGGATCGAGGAGACACAGGTAGCACTTGAATCTCTTGGGATTTGACGTGGTGTCGAGCCCTATGGCCACTTTAGAGTGATTATTTATTTATTTATTTTGGTTAGAAGGATGACATGGGCCACCCAATGGAATTTGTTCATTTCTTAGATACTAGTTTTCCTCAAAGTTCATTGAATTGTTTTGGTATGGGGAATGTAAAGAAGAAGAATATAATTTGACAAGGTGTTTGGGTTATGGATAATAAACACACTTACAAAATAACAGGTGAATAGTTGATAAAAGATAACCGTGGGCCGGATGCGGTAGCTCAAGCCTGTAATCCCAGCACTTTGGGAGGCCGAGGCGGGTGGATCAAGAGGTCAAGAGATCGAGACCATCCTGGCCAACATGGTGAAACCCCATCTCTACTAAAAATACAAAAAATTAGCTGGGCACGGTGGCACGTGCCTGTAATCCCAGCTACTCCGGAGGCTGAGGCAGGAGAATTGCCTGAACCCAGGAGGCGGAGGTTGCGGTGAGCCGAGATCGCGCCATTGCACTCCAGCCTGAGTAACAAGAGCGAAACTCCGTCTCAAAAAAAAAAAAAAGATAACCGTGAATACATATACCACCAAAGACTGCAGTATAAGATTAGGTTATATATATAGGCCTGGAAAGTGATTTCAGGGGGGTTTTAGAGAAGACAAGGACGGTGTGAACAACCAGCACCTGGGGTTCTGTGGAGTTAATCTTCCCTTTGTTGAGAATTTATAACTTTCTCTTACAGAGCCACTGGTTCGGCATCCTGACTTCCGTTTATTTGCCTGCATGAATCCAGCAACTGATGTAGGCAAAAGAAATCTCCCACCAGGAATAAGAAACAGGTGAGGACATGGCTCTTAGAGACTTTGCTGTGTTGCCCAGGTTGGAGTGCAGTGCTGTGATATTGGCTCACTGCAAGTTCCTGGTTCAAGCAGTCCTCCCACCTCCCACCTCATATTCCTGAATACCTGGGATTACCAGCACATACCACCACACCTGGCTATTTTTTTTTTTTTTTTGTATTTTTAGCAGAGATGGGATTTTGCCATGTTGCTCAGGCAGCACTCTTAACTGGGCTCAAGCGATTTGCCTGACCAAGCCTTCTTTTTAAGATTCTCTTTATTTATAGATTCGTAATATTAATGTAACCAAACTTTAGAGCAATGCTTGAAATTTCTTGGCCTCTGATAGAGGAATCTTGATTTCCTGAATTGTGATATTCCTCTACTTTGTGCAGGTGGTAGACATATGGGAATCTCCAGAGCACTGGATAATTTTTACCTTTATGTTACTAGTATGACAATGAATATTGCTGAAAATAAAAGTCTTTCCTTTCTCAGATAATTCTTTGGCTTCACAGTATAACAGGAAAACATATATCAGTATAAGTATATTTTAGGAGCACCGTCCTCTTTGGATGAGGATGATAATCTGAAAAGGCCTTTTAAGTTTCTTTCATTTTTTATCACTAAGCACTGACATGAACAAAGTACTTAGTTGTTGGTGTTTTATGTATGTAGCATTTGGGAAAAGATAAATGACCAGATTTATTTTTGGTAACCATTTACTTCATTTTGAGTTTTGAAATAGCTTTAAAACTTTATTAGATCTCTCTGTTTGTTATAAAGTAACAAAAGCTTCTTCCGGAAGCTTTTCTTTTCAACCATTTTGTTTTGTTTTCGATGGTAAGGGGGCTTGTTTTTTGTTGCACTTACTTTTTTGTAGCATGCAATTATCATAACACCTGAAAATGAGAATAATTAATTCTTATTTTTGTAACTTTTTTCTTGTAAAGACTATACATGGAAGACTTACTGCGTAGAAGAAACAATAATGATATATTTTTGGTAATGGTTACATTATCCTTTATGATCAGTTTCTATCTCAGGTTGAAAGACATTTTATACTACAAGCAGTTAAAAATGAGCTGACATAGCTTCTTCTGTTTCATGTGTTTTCTATTGTCAGCATAGTTATATTAACTTTCTGAAAAGTGTTTATTATTTATTGTCTTACAGATTCACAGAACTTTATGTAGAAGAATTGGAAAGCAAAGAAGACTTACAGGTTCTTATTGTAGATTATCTGAAAGGATTGAGTGTAAACAAGAATACAGTGCAAGGAATCATAAAGTAGGTTCCCTTTGGTATGTCTTTATAAACTCTCTGAGCATGGAAATGTGCTACTCATGCACACACACAAATAAGTATTATTTTTTCTAACTTGAGAAAACTGATGGCAGGATGATTATTTAGATTCTGTTGTAAAGTTGAAACCTGATATGAACTCCTTCAGGTTTTTCAAAAAAAATTACATAGAAAGCTATGAATCACCACCTATGAGAATATATATAAACTCTCAGATAATGCTTGCCTAATTACCTTTATATCCATGGCTGAGAGTTTGAATTCTTGGAGATGTACATGGCTTGCATTTTGATCTGTCTTGAAGAAGGTTACTTTCCTTTCTTTTCTTTATCTTTTTTTTTTTAAAGACAGAGTTTTTTGCTTTTGTCGCCTAGGCTGGAGTGCAGTGGCGCGATCTCAGCTCACTGCCACCTCCGCCTCCCAGGTTAAAGCAGTTCTCCTGCCATGGCCTCCCAAGTAGCTGGGATTACGGGTGCCTGCCACCACACCAGCTAATTTTTGTATTTTTTAATAGAGACGGGGTTTCACCATGTTGGTTAGGCTAGTGTCGAGCTTCTGACCTCCAGTGATCTGCTCACCTTTGCCTCCCAAAGTGCTGGGATTACAGGCATGAGCCACCATGCCCTGCTGAAGGTTACTTTTCTATTTGCAATATTTATACTAGCTATGGGATATAGGGAGAAAAGGGTTAATATAATTGATTGCATCAGGTTTGGAATTATTGGAAGCTTAGCCTAACAAATAATAGAGTAGTTGTGTGGCTTGGTGCTTTAATTTGAGACTGTTAATCCTGCTTTTTTTTTTAATGCCATATGGGCAATGTGCAATCTTTTGTGTCAGATAACCTCAATTCTAGCATTGGTTCTATGAGAAACTAATTGTGTCATCATGGGCCAGTGACTTAACTTGTCTGTTCTCTGGAAAGAAGTATAACATGTAAAGGGATTGAAACAGGGTAATATTAATGTTTTACTGTGTATTTGTATGTTTTTTCTCTTCCTTAATACAAATATTTACTGAGTGCCTTGGTGCTAGTGATATAGTTATGAGTAAGACAGACAAAATCCTGGTTCTTCTCATTAAGCTTTAATTCTAGAGGAATAATATAGGTTGTGATAAGTGAAGAGAAATTACATATAAAGCTCAGTAGGGTTTAAGAAAATGAAGAGTTGGAGTTCTATTACTTTTTTGATTTTTTTTTTTTTTTTTTTTTTTGGAGACAGGATCTTTGCTTTGTTGTGCAGGCTGGTCTTGAACTCTTGGATTCAGGTTATCTGTGAGTGGTAGCCTCCCAAAGTGCTGAGAATACAGGCATGAGCTACAGCACCTGGCCTTGAAATCCTGTATTAAATAGATTAGTCAGGGAGGCATTTGTTTAGAATGCTTCAGAATGGTTTTCCACACCGCACCCTAAATTGGAGTACTCTTTGTTAGCCAAGAATATTTGGACAAAAGTATAAATACATATAGTTATGATTCCAGATGCTAAAAGTAAGCTTTTATAAGTGCCTTATTTTATCTAAAGAGATAAGGAGATAAAATGAGGCCCTTATAAAATACTGATAGTATAAGTAGTACATGTTCCATGTATTAAACACCCAGTTCCAAAACAGATTCTTTCTACAAAAGAAAAAGTATTTTTTAGACAGCAAAGAGGCAAGACAAAGCCCATTTGGTCAGGAACTTGGATTTCATCTGTGATGCCTACTTGGTTACATTTGATCTTGAGGTTATAATTGATCATGCATTTCACAAAATGCCAGAAATCATGTTTCAGTCTGAAACTTCTCCCATCCTGTCATCACCTGGACTTCTAAAGTGTGGTAGTGACAGTAGTATTGGCCATCGTATCCTGCTTTTTAACATTTTGTCAGTATTGATTATAGCCATATTCATAGCCTTTTGAAATGCCATGCATTCTTTTTTCCATGTCTTTATTCATCCCCATTTTAGATTGCACAGGAATATTTTATGCCCCTTAAGCTTGAGCAGACTCTGGAACACAGAAGCGTCTCACCTTTTTTTTTTTTTTTTTTTTTTTGAGATGGAGTTTCACTCTTGTTGCCCAGGCTGGAGCTCAACAGCGTGATCTTTCTTGGCTCACTGAAACCTCCACCTCCTTGGTTCAAGCAATTCTCCTGCCTCAGCCCCCCAAGTAGCTGGGATTACAGGCATGCACCACCATGTTCAGCTAATTTTGTATTTTTAGTAGAGATGGAGTTTCTTTTTAAAAAAATTTTTTTAGATGGACTTTTGCTCTTGTTGTCCAGGCTGGAGTGTAATGGCAACAAGGCTGGAGTGTAATGGCAACGATGTCGGCTCACCACAGCCTTCGCCTCCCAAGTTCAAGTGATTCTCCTGCCTCAGCCTCCCAAGTAGCTGGGATTACAGGCATGTGCCACCATGCCCGGTGCTTCTCACATCAGTACCTTTTTGCTAGAGAATTACACATTGCACTTTCCAGTTTCCATAAAGAAATGGATAGATCTTCATTTTGTTGTTTTGAAAGATAGCTCTTAGTATGTGAAAAGTGGATTTAAAAGAGACTGAGATATTTTGATTCATGCCCTAGGAAGTTGCATGCAAGCATGACCATTTCTGCATCTAAAAATGTCCTTTGGATTTTCTGTAGAGAATTGATAATAATGGATACTTATTAGTAAATAAAATGACCTTTATTCTGTTTGTAGCTTCTACACAGCTTTGCGGAAAGAGTCTGGGACCAAATTGGTGGATGGCACTGGCCATAGACCTCACTACAGCCTTCGGACTCTGTGCCGGGCCCTGCGATTTGCAGCCTCCAATCCATGTGGCAACATTCAGCGCTCACTCTATGAGGTCTTTCTGAAGTCTGTTTGACAGAATATGAGCTTGATGGATGGGTTCATGGGAAGGAAGGAATAGGGATGCACATGCCAGGATGCCTGTGCTTTGGTCATATCCGTGCAGAATACTTCATACCAGACCTACCCTCCCCTTTTAAATTAAATATTTTACTTTTTATCTTTAAAATTTTTATTTTTAATTATACATAGAGATAGGGTATATTACTATATTTAAATATTACTATATTTAAAAGTTGGGAAGCAGCATTACTCAAGTGGTTAAATTTTGTTCCAGAAATAAGTTTGGTTGTTATTTGCAGAAGGTCACTTAGCATTATGCATATTTGTTTTCTCTCTAGGGTTTTTGTTTGGGTTTCTTAACACAGCTTGACAGGGCATCACACCCAATAGTTCAGAAGCTCATCTGTCAACACATTGTCTCTGTCAAGAGTCTGCTAAAGCAGGTATATTCTTTTGTTATTTTTGACTTATTATACATTACAGGCCGAATTACCAAATTTTCAGCTGTTTGGTTTTTTTTTTAACACATAAAATTTTAATTATAAAAGTAATCTGTTGTGAAAAGTTTAAATATTACAGAAATGCATGTTTAAGTGGTGAAAGTTTCCAATAAACATGCTCTTTGGAGATTTAAATACTGTGGATAATCCTTTCCAGATAAATTATATGATGTGTATATTTTATTTTCTTACATATCCAAATTTTGATATGTGTCTGTTGATTTACTGAGGTAAATTCTAGTATGTATTTAATGTGAGACTGTCTCATAAAGAAAATATATATATATGTATATACATATACATATATATATATACACACACACACATATATATATATACACATATATACACATATATATATATATTTTGAGAGACATAGTCTTGCTCTCTTGCTCAGGCTGGAGTGCATTGTTTTAAACTTGGCTAATTGCATCCTCCCCCTCCTTGGGTCAAGCGATTCTTATGTCTCCGCCTCCGGAGTAGCTGGGATTACAAGTGCACGCCACCATGTCCAGCTAATATTTGTGTTTTTAATAGAGACTGGGTTGCACTATGGTGGCCAGGCTGGTCTTAAACTTCTGACCTCAAGTGATCTGCCTGCCTTTGCCTTCCAAAGTGCTGGATTACAGGTGTGAGTCACCATGCCCGACCCATAAGAATATTCTATAGCTTTCCTTTTTAACGTAACTGAATCTTGTATTTATTTCCGTTTTATGTACCAGAGTTCATTGTGACATGCCTTCTAAGGGCCACGTAGCATTTCACTGGATGGGTACACCATAATTTCACTATTTACATAGTTTAATTACACAGTTAGGTATAATCTGTGCCTTCTGATTGATGGTTGGGCCTTTTTTGAGGAGGGTAGTAGTGGGGTCACTGTTATAAACAATAGCCGTTTTGGATTTGACAGGAAATTACAAAATAGCATGTGACTAAAAGAGGCTGAGAGAAAGTGGCTCACAATCAACATGTAAATTGGCCTGTTTACATGTTGATTGCTTATTCATTAGGAAGAGAGAGCCCTTAGGACTTGGGTGTTTCTTTGGACTCAGTCTTTCAAAAAATCATACAAGTAATAGAAGCGTAAATACTTGTGGCAAATTGTAAAAATATTGAGAAGACTCAGTTTTGCTTTTACCATTATTGTAATCAAATACTAGTCTCTTCCAGTTGCTCATTTTGTGTGTGTGTGCCTCAGGGTGTGATAGAAACTTAAAAAGCTCCTTTCCCCGTTTCCCTGACTGCTTCTCAACTCAACTCAGCAGGGCCTAGACTTGTAGCTTGAAGTCTGGTGACCAAATGCTCAAGAAGAGTACTTTTCTGTAGTTAAAGATTTGACCACCATTTAGCCATTTTTTACTTATAAAAATGGGAATTTGTATAATCGAACTGATAACTTACACCATATCTCAGAAAAGTTATGCCATCAACCACAATATTATCCTTAATGGACTGGTTGCTCTGGAAAGTCAGTTTTATTTTTAATGTCCTCTAGGTGATCCAGAGTATAATAGTGCAAAAGCTCTTTTCTTAATACAACACTGGCCCTCTTTTTGGAACATGGTTTATATGAAATTCATGTTTTTGATCAAAATTCTTAAG
Organism: Saimiri boliviensis; assembly: GCF_048565385.1. Taxonomy (NCBI): domain Eukaryota; kingdom Metazoa; phylum Chordata; class Mammalia; order Primates; family Cebidae; genus Saimiri; species Saimiri boliviensis. The sequence goes on from NC_133452.1 coordinate 78,970,720, forward strand.
AGTGGGCATTTTGATACGTGGGAGAAGAGAACTGATTCATAAATGGTTTTGATTCCAACTATTTTTTCTCAAACCTACCTACTCTATTTCAGCTTTCAAACCAATACATAATACCATTTTGTTTTCATTCCTCATAATTTTATGTTCGTATTTCACCCATGGGTTTCAATGTTGAAAGTACCCAGAACAGCTTGTTCAACAAGTAGCTCTTTTCCTACTCTGAAAGAATGCCTTAGTTGTTGCAGTTGTGGGTTATTCTTTGAACTTCTGTGTCTTTCAGCCTATTCCTGAGCCAAAAGGAGGTCGGCTTATCCAGGTTGAAGGCTACTGGATTTCAGTGGGAGACAAGGAGCCTACAATAGATGAGACGTACATTCTGACATCCTCTGTGAAGCTGAACCTGAGAGATATAGTCCGAGTTGTCTCTGCAGGGTGTGTGGGCTTTTTTCTGGCTGCGCTGCAGGCATAGGCATTGATGACAGTTTGGTCTAACTTACTTAACTTTCAAAAAGCTTTATTCTTATTCTTTGGCCAAGTGAATAATTACTTACAAAAGTCAGTACTGTATCTTTTTCCTGGTAGGAAACATTGTTTCTAGTTGCAACTTTGGAGGGAGCATTATGGAAGCAGATGATTTTATCTATCTTTAAAGTTGTCTTTTGTTATTTTGCTGATGAATACTTACTACAAATTATTGGGTGAATGAGTAACAGTTCTACTTTTAGTTTCTCACAAGTTTTGCCAGCAGAGTTGGAATTGCTTTCCTCAGTATTTTTTGAGGAATAATGTTTACAGAGAAACTTACCAGTGTATGGGTATAAAAATCTTCTTTTGCTTCTTGAAATTTCCAGGAATATAAAAAGAAAAAAAAAAAAGAGAAAAAGTGCTGTTTTAATGATGCCGTTAAGTGATGTAGTCATTCTGTTTAAAAATCAACAACAACAAAACAAAAAATGATACTTGACCAGGTGCAATAGCTCATGCCTGTAATCCCAGCACTCTGGGAGGCCGAGGTGGCTGGATCACTTGAGCCTAGCGGTTTGAGTCCAGCGTCAACAACAATGCAAAACTCTGTCTTGGCAAAAAATACAGAATTTAGCTGGGCTTGGAGGTGCATGCCTGTAGTCCCAGCTACTCAGGAGGTTGAGGTGGGAGGATCACTTGAGCCTGGGAGGTTGAGGCTGCAGTGAGCTGTGATTGCACCACCACACTTCAGCCTGGGTGACGGTGGAACCCTGTGTCAAACAAAACAAACAAACTAATACTCAGTTCTGGTTTCTCAGCTTTGTGTTTTTTTGTCGTTGTTGTTTTTTCAAGTTGCTTAATTGGTTAATCTTTTACAGAACCTATCCAGTGCTGATTCAGGGAGAGACATCAGTTGGTAAAACAAGCCTCATCCAGTGGCTGGCTGCAGCTACTGGCAACCACTGTGTGCGTATTAACAATCATGAACACACGGACATTCAGGAGTACATCGGTTGTTACACATCTGACTCCTCAGGGAAGCTTGTCTTTAAAGAAGGTAGGATTAAGATTCCATTCCATGGACATAGGTGTTCATTCTTTCAGACACATTCCTCTAAGTAATGTTACTCTTCATCCTTTCTAATTGAGGCACATGGACCTTTGCTGTAACAGCTGGCTTTTCTTGATGCCTGAGCTATATATAGTTAAGGAGGATGTACAAGTTGCTGGATTTCTTTAGGCTCTACTAATCTTGCTGGCTGTATATAAGACTGTAGCCAAATTTTTAAGATAGGAGTTGAACTGGTGCTTCATTTTCTTTTTATTTAATTTTTTTTAGAGATGGGGTTTCACCACGTTGGCCAGGCTGGTCTCAAAATCCTGACCTCAGGTGATCTGTCTGCCTTGGCCTCCCAGTGTGCTGGGATTACAGGCGTGAGCCACCACGCCTGGCTGCTGTTTCATTTTCTTAGGGATTCAGAGAATGGAGTGAGTATTAGCCTTTCCAACTGAGGCACATGGACCTTTGCTATAACAGCTAGCTTTCCTTGATGCCTGAGCTACAAATAATTAAGGGGCGATGCATAGGTGGCGTGCATTCTTTAGGTTCTGTTAATCTTGCTGGCTGTGTATAGGGCCAAATTTTCAAGAGGGGAATTGAATTGCTGCTTTATTTTCTAGGGATTCAGAGACTAGGGTTAGTGTTAGCCAAAAGGAAGTTGGGAATAGATACGAGAATGTGGTAATTTAAATGAAATTAGACTGCAGGGAAAAATTAAACAAGAAACGAGGTATCTGTCAGCCTTGGCTGTGGGGAAAAAGGGGACTACTTTAATTGAGAATTGTTCCTCCTTGATTTTCAGTGTCATAATTTGTTTTGGCGCAAGACTAGCTGCAGAAAGTAATTTGCTTTGAAATTTAATGATAACCTGGGATTTGTTGATTTGTACATAACACATTTTAAAACTTTGGACTGATTGATACGCTAGTTTTTGGTGTTTGTTTCTTCCTAGGTGTTCTTATTGATGCCATGAGAAAAGGCTATTGGATTATTTTAGATGAATTAAATTTGGCTCCTACCGATGTATTAGAGGCACTGAATAGGCTGTTGGATGATAACCGTGAATTGCTTGTAACAGAAACACAGGAAGTTGTTAAAGCACACCCTCGGTTTATGCTTTTTGCCACCCAAAATCCCCCAGGAATTTATGGAGGCAGAAAGGTATGTAGCATGTGTCCCCTTCCTTCAATTTGTAACCACCTCAGAGCCTAGATTTTTCTTACCTCTGTTTTAATATGTTATGGTGAATGCCAGAGCCTCCATATTGGAGATTAAAAGGCACCATTTACCGTATTCTTTCTATGCTCTGCCTAGGTGCTTTCTAGAGCCTTCAGGAATCGGTTTGTGGAATTGCACTTTGATGAGTTACCTAGCTCTGAGTTGGAAACAATCTTGCACAAGCGCTGTAGTTTGCCACCCTCCTATTGCAGCAAGTTGGTTAAAGTCATGCTGGATCTTCAGGTATTTCATTTCCTTATCACTGAACTTAATTTCAAATGGAATGTGTTGATTATGTTTGGTGATCAAAATCTCATGGGTTCTTTTGTTAGAAAAAAGAATCTGTTTATATATTTTTCCAAATAGAGGTTTGTTTGTTTTTCTTTCCTTTTTATTTGAGTGAGACAGGGTCTCACTCTACCGTCCTGGCTAGAGTGTAGTGGCGCAGTCATAGCTCATTGCAGCCTCTACCTCCTGGGCTCAGGTGATCCTCTCATCTCTGACTCCTCACTGCTTAGTAGCTGGGACCACAGGTGTGCACTGCCATGTCCGGCTAAATTTTTTTGTAGAGACAAGGTTTCACCATGTTGCCCAGGTTGGTATTGAACTCCTGGGCTCAAGGGGTCCGCCCACCTTGATCTCCCAAAGTATTGGGATTATAGGTGTGAATCACGGTTCTTGGACTTCAAATAGAGGTCTTTTAAATGTTTCCCACTAATATATATTTTTAGTTTTCTTTTATCAATCCACAATTTGACATCATTGAAATTTTTCTGATATTTACATGTGATTTTGTATTTGTGTACAGTATTGAAGCATTTTGTTTAGAATGGAATTTGGCTTAGGGAAAACTGCAGTTTTTGGTTTTTAAACAGATATAGTCCTTCAATGGACATAATTTTAGAGATCCATTCTTTGTGGCTCCCCCTTGTCAACTGCAAAGCTATAGCTGATCTTTAAAAATTCCATTTATCTTATGGGGTTAAAAGTATTCTTTATCAGAAAGTATGCATTGTCAAACTGCTTTTTAGAAAGCTAGTAATAATGAAGACTCCTACCATTATGGTCCCACGTTGTTTCACTAATCTTCCTGCATCTTTGCCACCATTTGCATTACTATTAATCATCTTTTTCTATGTGGCATAAGAAATGTGGAATTCCATTTTATATTCTTTTTTTTTTTTGTTTGTTTGTTTGTTTGTTTGTTTGTTTGTTTGAGACAGAGTTTCGCTCTTGTTACCCAGGCTGGAGTGCAATGGCTCGATCTCGGCTCACCGCAACCTCCGCCTCCCGGGTTCAGGCAATTCTCCTGCCTCAACCTCCTGACCTGAGTAGCTGGGATTACAGGCACGCGCCACCATGCCCAGCTAATGTTTTTTTGTATTTTTAGTAGAGACAGGGTTTCACCATGTTGACCAGGATGGTCTCGATCTCTCGACCTCGTGATCCACCCGCCTCGGCCTCCCAAAGTGCTGGGATTACAGGCTTGAGCCACCGCGCCCGGCTTATATTCTTAACTTAAATGTGAATTTGAACATTTTTCTTCAGAATATTTACATTAAAAATTAATCTTATTCAGTGGAATGAAATCATTTTAATGGGAGCGTAAATTTGTTAGGTATTTTATATATGTTGTACTACATGCCTGCTATGCGTTACTGCTTACTCTGCAGCCAATGTCCTTTTTCATTTGTTTTGATACTTTAACAGTCCTATCGCAGAAGTTCGTCAGTGTTTGCTGGAAAGCAGGGCTTCATCACCCTTCGTGATCTGTTCCGATGGGCTGAGAGATACAGATTGGCTGAGCAGACCGAGAAGGAGTATGACTGGCTGCAGTACTTAGCCAATGATGGTATGTTCTCGGTCAAATGTTCTCAGTATTTAGTTATGTTAAATATTGAAACTTTTTATTAAATCTTGCCTCGGATTATGATTGATGTATACATTTGACTAGGTATTCCAGGGAGCCTGTTTCCCTCCAGTTCTAACTTCTTTTGTAAGTGATCTTATTCCTGCCAGCCTCCATGCTAATAAGTACTGGTTGCTAAGGTCTTCTTACTCTTTGCTTCAGGTAGTACATGTGGGAGTCAGGATACGGGCGTAGCCTCTTTGGGAGTTTAGGTGGATGGTTGATGATAGCTTTGTGGGCCATTTTTCTGCAGTGTTACCACAGATAGCTTGGCTCGTGCCTTACAGACATACAGAAAGCTGATTTGTCAGAAAACATAAGCATTCTGAGAGACAGAATTTATATAATCTGAGACTCAGGAAGAATTTGTTCCTGTTTGTGATAGTATACAAAGTGTTTTGAATCTTCCGATTTGAAAAGTCCTGATGAATGGGCTAGTTAATAAGCAAGAAAAATATATAAAACTAAGACAAGAGATTTTTTTGTCTACTTGTAAAGAATATTTATGCAGAGGAATACTTTTTTTTCTTTCTTTTTTTTTTCTTTTTTTTTGGCTACTCAAATCAAAAGGAGAAGAATACTTTTTGGCCTGGCGCGGTGGCTCATGTCTGTAATCTCAGCACTTTGGGAGGTCAAGAGATCGAGACCATCCTGGCCAACACGGTGAAACCCTGTCTCTACTAAAAATACAAAAATTAGCTGGGCGTGTTGGCGCACACCTGTAGTCCCAGCTACTCGGGAGGCTGAGGCAGGAGAATTGCTTGAACCCGGGAGGCGGAGGTTGCAGTGAGCCGAAATCGTGCCACTGCACTCCAGCCTGGCGATGGAGCAAGACTCTGTCTCAAAAAAAAAAAAGAGGAATACTTTTTTAAAAACTTTTTTTATTGAGGTATAACATGCAGTAAAGTATTTTCCCATGTAAACCATCACCTAGACCAATATTTAGAATATTTTCAATAACTCAATAAGTAGGTCTCTTGCCAGTGGAGGTAACCACTACCCTGACTACTGTCACCACTAATTGACGTCTGTCTGATTATCACTACTAATCTTATTGAACAGAATTTTGCTTGTCTTTGAACTTCAGCTAGCTGGTATTATGTACTATGTACTCTCTGGGTTCTGGTTTTTCACTAAACCTGATGTGAGATTCAATCATGCCATTATGTGTATCAGGACTTCGTTCTTTTTTGTATTTTTTTCTTTGTATTTGTATTTGGTAATCTATTGCATGGAGACACCACAGTTTGTTTATTCATTCTCTTGGTTATGGACATTTGGATCATTTTAACTTTTTAGCTATCATGAGTAAAGCTTCTCCGAACATTTCTGTGTATGTCTTTTGACCCACATGTGTTCATTTGTGTTTGGGGATACTGGAAGTCATATTGCCGAGGCATAGTATGGTTAGCTGTAATAGGCCCTCCCAGTTTTCCCGTGTAGTTCTTCAGATTTCTGCCTCACCAGCAGTGTATGAGAGTTGCTATTGCTCCATATTCTCAATGTCCTTTGGTGTTTCCAGCAGATACTTGATGATTCCTCTCCTCTTCTTCTTCCTCCTCCCAGGTTATATGCTTCTGGCAGGTCGAGTCAGGAAGCAGGAGGAAGTTGATGTGATTCAAGAAGTCCTGGAGAAACATTTCAAGAAAAAATTGTGTCCTCAATCTCTTTTCTCCAAGGAAAATGTCCTGAAATTGCTGGGTGAGTAGGCCAAAATCCCCAGAGGAGTTTGATTTGAGTTGTACTCATTAGAATCTAAATATTTATTTTTCTTTGGATAGGTACGTTGCCTACTCAGTTGTCCACACTGGAGTCTAACTTTGGCCACATTGTGTGGACTGAGGGCATGCGGAGACTCGCGATGCTGGTGGGAAGGGCATTGGAATTTGGTGAGCCGGTGCTGCTGGTTGGAGACACTGGGTAAGGATCTATGACAGTGACTTGTAAGGTTTTATTTCAGTTCCACAAGACTACTTGGAGTTATCGCTGAAGAACTCATGAAAGTATTAATCCCTCCTTTTTTCCTCCTCCTCCTCCTTTTTTCTTTCTTTTTTTTTTTTTTTTAAAGAAGAAACTAAGATCTGTTACTGTTTACTTTCCTCTACCTTCAGACTAGATCTTTTTTTATGGAAAAGAAGGACATTATTATTATTATTATTATTATTATTATTATTACTATTGGAGATGGGGTCTAACTCTTATCCAGGCTGGAGTGCAGTGGTACAGTCATGGCTCACTGCAGCCTTAACTTCCTGGACTCAAGTGATCTTCCTGGCTCAGCCTCCCAAGTAGCTGGGACTACAGGCACACACCACCACACTTGGCTAATTTTTAAATTTTTTTGTGACATCAGAGTCTCAGCCAGGTGTAGTGGTTCATGCCTGTAATCCCAAAATTTTGGGAGGCTGAGTCAGTTGTATCATTTAAGCTCAGGAGTTAGAGACGAGCCTGGGCAACATGGCAAAACGCTGTCTCTACTAAAATACAAAAATTAGCTGGCTGTGTTGGTGTCTGCCTATAGTCCCAGCTATTTGGGAGGCTGAGGCAGAAGAATAGCTGCTTGAGCCTGGGAGGCAGAGGTTGCACTGAGCTGAGATTGTGCCATTGCACTCCAGCCTGGGCAGCAGGAGTGAAGCCCTGCCTTTAAAACAAAAAAAGGACGAGAGTCTCACTTTGTTGTCCAAACTGGTCTCAAACTCCTGGACCCAAGTGATCCTCCTGCCTAGGCCTCCCAAAGTGTTGGGATTACAGGGCTGAGCCATTGTACCTGGCAAGGATGATTTTTTGCTTCATTGCATTGAGGGCAGTTTTTGTCTGTTTAGTTCTTTTAAACAGTGTGCAGAGAAGAGTGGATAAACCAGTGTCTCTTGAAAGTCTATAAAGTCTGTAAGGATTAGATTTCTTTCCCATGCCTTGGTGGTTTTTTTTTGTTTTTTTTTTTTGACATGGAGTCTCACTTTGTTGCCCAGGCTGGCGTGCAGTGGTGTAATCTCGGCTCACTGCAACCTCTGCTACCTGGGTTCAAATGATCTTCCTGCTTCAGCCTCTGAAGTAGCTGGGACTGCAGATGCGTGCCACCATGCTGACTAATTTTTTTTTTCCTCTTTTTGAGAGGGAGTCTCGTTCTGTCACCCATGCTGGAGTGCAATGGTGCGCTCTTGGCTCACTGCAACCTCCCCCTCCTGGGTTCAACCAAGTAGCTGGGATTACAGGTGTGCACCACCACACCTGGCTAATTTTTTTTTTTTTTTGAGACAGAGTTTCGCTCTTGTTACCCAGGCTGGAGTGCAATGGCGCGATCTCGGCTCACCGCAACCTCCACCTCCTGGGTTCAGGCAATTCTCCTGCCTCAGCCTCCCAAGTAGCTGGGATTACAGGCACGTGCCACCATGCCCAGCTAATTTTTTGTATTTTTGGTAGAGACGGGGTTTCACCATGTTGACCAGGATGGTCTCGATCTCTTGACCTCGTGATCCACCCGCCTTGGCCTCCCAAAGTGCTGGGATTACAGGCTTGAGCCACCGCGCCCGGCCAATTTTTGTTTTTTTAAGTAGAGACCAGGTTTCACCATATTGGTCAGGCTGGTCTTGAACCCCTGACCTCGTGATCTGCCTGCCTCAGCCTCCCGAAGTGCTGGGATTACATGTGTGAGCCACTGCGCCTGGCTAATTTTTGTATTTTTAATAGGGATGGGGCTTTGTCATGTTGGCCAGGCTGGTCTTGAACTCCTGACCTCAGGTGATCCACCCACCTCAGCCTCCCAAAGTGCTGGGATTACAGGAATGAGCCATCATGCCTAGCCTGTGGCTGTTGATGGAACTAGGATGGAATTTGTGCAGTCATGCAGAGGGGTGCCTGAGCCTGGGTTTGAGGTTCCACATTTTCCAGGACTCTCTGCTGCTGCAGTGAGACCCTCACAGTGGTTCTTCTCTTTTGCTGAGGGGTGTGTTTATGGATGTATATTTGAAAGACATGCCTTGTTAATCAGTTGCATATCTCTAACAGGTGTGGGAAAACTACTATCTGTCAGGTGTTTGCAGCCTTGACAAATCAGAAATTATACTCTGTCAGCTGCCACTTACACATGGAGACATCAGACTTCCTTGGTGGCCTGCGGCCAGTGAGACAGAAGCCAGATGACAAGGTTTGTCTAGCAGCAAGTGTTCCTGTTCATTTAAAAAACTGCAGTTGGCTGTTCATGAGTCAGTGTTGGGGTTATATTCACGGTGAGGTTTCTGGAACTGGGTTCTGGTTTGGTTAAATGTGCATGTCTACAGATTTTCACTGGACTACAAGGGCCGTGGCATGCATTCTGGTGTGCAAGTTCTATCTCCTGTTCTCAGGTTCTTACCTTCCTCAGAATGCCTATTTCATCCCTGGAGACACCAGCCAGCTGCATGTGTATTGTCTTGTGGAGCCATCTGCCCTTTAATTTTCCCCACTTTTTCAAATTATAGGAAGAAATTGACACATCAAGACTCTTTGAGTGGCACGATGGGCCTCTGGTTCAGGCCATGAAGGAGGATGGCTTTTTCCTCTTGGATGAAATCTCACTGGCTGATGACTCTGTCTTGGAAAGACTCAACAGGTACGTGCCTGAGAGGTTTGCCTTGTATTTGACATTTTTTCGTTGGTGTGATTTTTTTCCCCCCCAAAGACAGTGTCTCACTCTGTCACCCCAGACTTCAGTGCCATGTTATGATCATGGTTCATTGTAGCCTCGAACTTCTGGGATCAGGTGATTGATGTGATTTTTATAGGTATTAAATCTTGTGCACAGTAATGCTTCTCATAGGTGCACCTTAATAAATGCCCCATGTTACCATGTCTTTTGGCTTTAGCATTCAATGTCTTTTAAATTTTTAGTTTTTTTCGGCTATTAGTAATCAGATGGCATTGTGGAGTGGCAGGGCTAAAACATGAGCTGAAGTCAAAACTATTTTTTAAGGTGAATTATATGCTTACTCTCTTAATATTTTGAAGGAACTATAGTCAGAATCCTAGACCTGTGGCTATAAGCCATCATCAGACCTCAGACCCAATATGAATCTTGATGTGGCAACACCCATTTTTTCTCTTTTGAGGTATAGTTTACATATCATAAAAGGTATAATTCGGTAAGTCTACAGTCCCATGATGTGTTCTTCTTACAAGCTGTATGCGTAGAACCAAGTTATTGAGTTAGTGGTATTGCAGTAGAGAAAGAATTTAATAATTGCAGAGCTAGCCAAGTAGGACAGGAGTTTATTACTCATATTGGCTTCCCTGAAAATTTGGAAGATAGAGGTTTGTTTTTTTTTATATAGTGTCTTGCTCTGTTTCCCCAGCTGGAGTGTAGTGCTGCAATCTCAGCTCACTGCAACCTGTACCTCCCGGGTTTGATTCTTGTGCCTCAGCATCTTGAATAGCTGGGACTTCAGGCATGAGCCACCGTACCTTGCTCATTTTTGTATTTTTAGTAGAGATGGGGTTATACCATCTTGGCCAGGTTGGTCTCCAACTCCTGGCCTCAAGTGATCTGCCCACTTTGGCCTCCCAAAGTGCTGGGATTACAGGCATGAGCCACTGTGCCCAGCCTACAATCCACTTTTACAGCATTGCCGTCATTCAGTAGAATCCCTTGTGCCCATTACACTAAATTTCTGATTAATCTATTTTTTGTCTATGGAGATTTGTCTTTTGGGTATATCAGGTAAAAGGTCTCTTCTGTTACTTTGCGTTGTTTTGAGATTCATTCCTATTTCAGCACATATTAGTTTGTTCCTTTTTATCCCAAATATTGTTGGCTATACACATTTTGGTTAACTATTCACCAGTCAATGATATTTTAGTTCTTTCTAGTTAGCTGTTATGAATAATGCATGCAATGTGTTTATTTGCTTATAAGTTATTCATTTTTAAGACCAATGCCTTAATAGGTTATAAGTGGAAAAGTTTCTTTCTTCATCAGAAATAGCCATTACTACACAGGAATTGGGATAGTGAGTCATTTTAACATTTGTGATAGGAAACCATTAACTAAAGTAAAAATTTGGTAGAGAGGAGATGACTATTTTTTTTAAAGAATGTCAAAGACCATAAAATTGAAAGATTATATAAGCCCATTTCAGTGTTCTTCCATTTTTCTTTTAGTGTCCTTGAAGTAGAAAAGTCTCTGGTATTAGCCGAAAAAGGCAGTCCAGAGGACAAGGATAATGAAGTAGAGCTGTTGACTGCTGGGAAAAAATTTCGTATCCTAGCAACCATGAACCCAGGGGGTGACTTCGGAAAAAAGGAGGTAAAACTTTTCTGGTACACAATTTCTTCCTGGTTTTTGACCTCAGCTTACTAGTACTCATAAATATAGTATGCAATAATGGATTTGGAATATTATGTTGGGGAAAAACTAGGTAAAAATGTAAAAACCCAGAAATATTTTAAAATAATTTGGGTTAGGAAATTCTGACACAAATATCCCCTTATTTGATATCTCACTTTGTGTATGTGCTCGAAATATCATTGTTACCGTCACCTTGCCTAGCCCTTTACTTATGTATGTTACCCTGAGAAAGCTCTCACGAGCTCTGCAAGGTTTTTATTGTAGTTTTATGGATGAGAAAAGTTGTATCTGAAATTTAAATTAAACCTCTGTTTTTAACAGTCCACTTTCTTAAACACACCTTTGCTTTCATGAGTGGTTTTAAAGTGACAAAAAAGTCATAGCCAAGAAGCTCTTCTGGTTTATAGATGGAGATGATTTGTTCTCATAAGGGTTATGTGGGTCACTTTCTGACTGCTGGTAAAGTAAAGAGCAGAGGGCAGTTCCTGTGTTCAGAGGGTTGTTTTCAGGTATATATAGGAACTAACAACCTTGTTGGTTTCTGGCTCCAGAAACCTTTCAGTGAAGAAGTCAGCACTGTGTGCTGGATCCCGGTCCGTTTAAAGTTAAGAAGAGAGTCATGTAACAGGACAGGGTTGATGAGAAGAAACAGAGGAGTTGATCTTAAATGAGACAATTAAGAGTCTTGGTAATTTGGTGGGTAGCTGAAATGATATTTTGGGCCTAGCTTTCTACCCAAGGGAAAGTTACTTCTACCCAAGGGAAAGTTACTTTTTAGTTTTGCGTGCTTAACAAGAAGAGCAAGACAGGGTGCTGGACACCAGAGGTACTGGTTGTCTCAGATACAGATACAGTCCACACATGAATTCACCTGGCATTACTCCTGGGTCTCTCTGTGGTAGACCAGATAGATGATCATCAAGTAGAAGGAAAGTAATGACAAAGTAATCAGACAAACCAATAATGATTCTTATGAGGCACTGGCAAACATTTGTGAATAGTGTTAACTGAACTTTTGGAGGGAAAAGGAACCTACAGGGGCAAAGGCCCTAAGACTGGAGCAGCTAAACAATTTCATGTTATTCAAAAGGTAGAAAATACGTATTTTTTAAATTGCACTCCCTTTGAGCCACATAAAAAAAGTTTCCTCCTCCTACGTCAGAGTGCCCTCCTCTGTGGGAAGATAGGTGTTTATTTTCTCTGAAGTATTATTTAGGTACCTGGTGCAAAGTAAAGGTAAAGTAAAAGGAAGAATCTCTGCTTAAGGAGAAGAGTTCAGGTTTGACTGGCACTGGCTGGCTTCCATCACTTAGTCTGTCAGGCCTCTGACCATGTCTGTTAAGAAAGTGACGATGACGCTGGAAGGTGTCATGGAATGTAAGGAGCCAAGACAAAGTACATCTTCAATTAATTATATCTGGTAGTAGAAATAATAAAAGAAGTGTGTAGTATTTGCTGGACTTAACAGCTAACAACATTGTTTCAAGACTTGTTTTCCAGCTTTCCTTATAGTTTTAAAAATTCACATTGGAGTTTGTGTTTCTTATAGCTGTCTCCTGCCTTAAGAAACCGGTTTACGGAAATATGGTGCCCTCAAAGCACAAGCCGTGAAGATTTAATTCAGATAATCAATCGTAATCTTCGTCCAGGATTGTGTCTGGGCAGAATAGATCCTAAAGGTGAGAGTTTGCAGGTGGTAATGGTAGTATTGTGTCATAGCAGGATTTGTGTTGGGTGTTGAGGGATCTCTTACAGGACATTAGCCCTATATGTATATGGTATGCTATAAGAAGACAGGAGATAGATAAATGAAAGTAGACAAGGAGAATATGGCACTATTCTGTTACCTTCCATTAAAGTGTCCCTTCTTCATATTGTCGTCATTACCACCTTGACACAGTGTCTCTAGAATTTCAACTGCATCTCTTTAGTTTTCATCAATGAATATGTTATTCTTTGACTTTATTAAATTTTTTTTTTTTTTTTTTTGGCTGGGTGTGGTGGTTCACGCCTGTAATCCCATCACTTTGGGAGGTCAAGGCAGGCGGATCACCTGAGGTCAGGAGTTTGAGACCAGCCTGGCTAACATGGTGAAACCCTGTCTCTACTAAAAATATAAAAATTAGCTAGGTGACTGTAATCCCAGCTACATGGGAGGCTCAGGCAGGATAATTACCTGAACTAGGGAGGTGGAGGTTGCAGTGGGCCAAGGTCGTGCCATTGCACTCCAACCTGGGCAACAGAGCAAGACTCCCATCTCAAAAAAAAAAAAAAGAAAAATGAGGCCAGGATCGCGCCATTGCACTCCAGCCTGGGCAACAGAGTAAGACTCCATCTTAAAAAAAATAAATAATTTTTATTATGAAAAATCTCAAACATAGAAAATAGATTAGTATCCATAGCCTAGAATTAACAGTTTAAAATATCCAATAAGAGTCAACACTCTGACTATACATCTTTTTGTTTTTGAAGCCTATGATGTATGCATATATGTTTGATATTCAATGGAGTAAATTTAGAACCCTGATCTGGTTGAAAGACTAAATACATAGTTTTTTGGATTTTTTTTTTTTTTTCTTTTTTTTTTGAGACGGAGTTTCACTCTTGTTACCCAGGCTGGAGTGCAATGGCGTGATCTCAGCTCACCGCAACCTCTGCCTCCTGGGTTCAGGCAATAATTCTGCCTCAGCCTCTTGAGTAGCTGGGATTACTGGCACGCGCTACCATGCCCAGCTAATTTTTTTTGTATGTTTAGTAGAGACGGGGTTTCACCATGTTGACCAGGATGGTCTCGATCTCTTGACCTCGTGATCCACCCGCCTTGGCCTCCCGAAGTGCTGGGATTACAGGTGTGAGCCACCACGCCTGGCCTGGATTATTTTTATAGTCTTAAGGAATATAAAAAGATAACTGCTTCTTTGAAATCAGAATTCATGGATATATTCCACTTTTTTTTTTTTTTGAGGTGGAGTCTTACTGTCACCCAGGCTAGAGCACAGTGGCATGAACTTGGCTCACTGCAACCTCTGCCTCCCAGATTCAAGCAATTCTCCTGCCTCAGACCCCCGAGCAGCTGAGACTACAGGTGTGTGCCACCGTAGCCAGCTAATTTTTGTATTTTTAGTAGAGATGGATTTCACTATATTGGCCAGGTTGGTCTTGAGCTCCTGACCTCGTGATCCACCCGTCTCAGCCTCCTAAAGTGCTGGGATTACAGTCAAGAGTCATCGTGTTTGGCAGGATACATTCAACTTTTTAAAGGTATCCTAAACCACATTTTCAAAAATGAGTAGGGTAGCTTTGAAGACCATATAATCTGCATGGAACCCATTCTTATTTCTGGTGTTTTAGGGAAGACAGACTCTTTAGTCAGCTGAGCAAAGACTTCTTTAGAAGAATGGCCCACGGTGAACTGCCACATTTGTAGGTATACACAGTTCTGCTTGAATGGCCAGAGTTGAACTTCCTTTGTTCTCTCCAGTCTCTACCAACGTCATATTCACCCAGTGACACCAGAATTGACTAAGTGTGTAGCTAGTTGAAGACTCATCTGGAGGGCTTGTTGAAATGCAGCTTGCAGGGCCCCACACCCAGTGTTTCTTACTCAGCAGGGGCACAAGAATTCGCCTAACCAGGCCTCAGGTGATGCCACTAATGTTGGTCTAAGGCCCATGCTCAGAGCTTTGGAACTCAGATCCCATAATAGGTTGTGTGCTGTTTGCATTGGCACATTTATTGTGAGAATTCCAGTAAAAGAAGGAGTATAATACAGACTTTTGGGGAGGGGTGCCTGGAGTGCAGTGGCAGAATCACAGCTCACAGCACTCCTGACCTCCTGCGCCCAAGTCTTTCTCCTGCCTCAGCCTCCCACGTAGTTGGCTCTGTAGGCATGCACCACCACGCAAGGCTAATTTTTATGTTTTTTATAGAGGGATTTCACCATGTTGCTCAGGCTGGTCTGGAACTCCTGGGCTCAAGTGATCCGTCTGTTTTGGCCTCCCTAAGTGCTGAAACTACAGGCAGGAGCCAGGAGGCCAAAGCCACCCTGAAGACAGAAATCGTTAACCAAGCATGGTTTGTCTTTTGGCTCTGTGTTGGGGCTGCATTCCTTCAGGAAGTTACCTCTGCATCTCCTGTGGGCTGTGCTTATTCTTTTCTTATTTGAATTGTGGTAAGAATGACAGATGGTTTAACGCTGTCATGACCATGCTTGCTGCCTCACCAGTGTGCTGCATGCAAGCATGGGAGCCCTGAGAACTTACCTCTGAGCCCTACAGCTTGTTCTTAAGGAGCATGTTTACTTCAGGCTTTCTAGGCTACATAGCAGCAGACTTCCCAGGGAGGCACTAGAGACCTTGAAAGGAGCATGGTGAATGAGGTAAAAGTGTCTTAATAATTCACAGCAGTTTTATTTTCTAGAAATAGATCAGGAAGGCACAACATAAAAACTTCTTTAAAAAAATTGTGAAATATAAAACAGGAAGCTAGACATAGCTTTTTGTTTTTAGATTTTCTTTAAAAATAGGTAAGATTTAATTAATTGAATATTTTAACTGATAATGTCCTTCTAAACTGAATTCTGATCCTAATTGTAGTACTTATATTTATTATTTTAGTGAGTATATAAATAACACTGGATTCTACTTAGTTTCTCTAGTATTTTTAGTTCACAAATCTCTGTATTAGTATTACCCATATATTCATAGGATGAACACAAGATTCTAATAGCCAGGCGTGGTGGTGCATGCCTATAATCCCAGTCTTGGGAGGCTGAGATGGAAGAATCCCTTGAGCCTAGGAGTTTGAGATTAAAGCAAACTATGATTATACCATTGCACTCCAGCCTGGGCAACAGAGGAAAACCCTCTTTTTTGTTTTTTTAAAGACTCTGTGAAATTGATTTGTTTAAAAAAATTTACTTGTGAAAAGCACATGAGCTGCTTTTTACAATCTCTATAAACAATACTTCTGTATTACATTGGTTAATGTACCAACTATTGGTACATTAGCCAGTACTTTCATGAAGCATTCTATTTCATTAAAACTATTGTTTACAATGATTTTCTTGAGTTATATTCTAAAAGTGGAGGTAAGAAACTGCATAGTTCTCCTTAGGTAAGGTCAAATTTCCTCTCCAGGAAGATGTTATCATTCACAACACTGCCTGCAATGTAGTGCATGTGCCTTCTTGTCACAGTCCCTCCGTCAGGGAGTTTTCTTTCTCTGGTTTTTCTTTTTTCTTTGAGACAAGGTCTGGCTGTGTCATCCAGGCTGGAGTACAGTGGCACAATCTCGACTCACAGCAACCTCTACCTCCCCAGCTGAAGCCGTCCTCCTACCTCAGCTTCCTAAGTAGATGGAACTACAGGTGTATACCACCACACCCAGCTAATTTTTGTGTATTTTGTAGAGACAGGATTTTGCCAGATTGACCAGGCTGGTCTTGAACTGGGATTACACATGTGAACCATGGTGCCTGGTCTCATTTTAAAAAAATACAATGAAATCCATTATTTTATGCTTATTAGTTTAGTGGAGATTTAAAATTTCCTTGTCTTTTTTTATTAGTGACATAGAACATTCTTTGTGTTCTATTTTTATTTATTTTT
This sequence comes from Saimiri boliviensis, assembly GCF_048565385.1. NCBI lineage: Eukaryota > Metazoa > Chordata > Mammalia > Primates > Cebidae > Saimiri > Saimiri boliviensis. The sequence continues at coordinate 78,987,300 of NC_133452.1, forward strand.
TTGAGAGAATCTCACTCTGTTGCCCAGGCTGGAGTGCAGTGGTGCCATCTTGGCTCACTGCAACCTCTGTGCTCAGGTTAAAGTGATTCTCATGCCTCAGCCACTGAAGTAGCTGGGATTACAGACACATGCCATCATGTCTTGCTAATTTCTGTATTTTTAATAGAGGTGGGGTTTTGGCCAGGTTGGTCTTGAACTCCTGGCCTCCAGTGATCTGCCTGCCTTGGCCTTTCAAAGTGCTGGTATTATAGACAAGAGCCACCGTGCCTGGCCTTTATTTTTAATAAAGTAATCATTTCGCATTTGGTATTCATTATGTCTTTGGGGTGATATTCTTTATTACATTTATCACAGATTTTAACATTGTTACTTTTTCATATTTGTTCTAAAAATATGTGAATCTGTTTATTTCTGATGATCTTGTTTCTTCAAGTCATAATTTAATTTCTCTTAATGGATTTTTTATTTTGATTATTTGAAAATTTACCTTGAATTCTTTTCTGAAGTATGGATCTGAGTACTAGTATTTACCGTGTAGTTGTTGAAATAGCATTTAATTTCTTTCCTCTTTGTTACTGGATTTTCTCCCTTGCATTGTCATTTTAAGCTCTTTTTAAAAAAGAGTTGTGGGGTTTTTTTGGAATTAGTATACTTCCAATCAATTACATTTTTTCTAACTAATTCACGATATATTTAGCTTTGGAGGCTGTTGCTGTGCTTTACATTATAGCAATGCTTCCTTCACAGCTTTTTTTTTTTTTTTTTTGGGGGGGGGCGGGGGAGACTGAGTCTTGCTCTGTCACCCAGGCTGGAGTTCAGTGGAGCGATCTCAGCTCACTGGAACCTCCGCCTCTTGGGTTCAAGTGATTCTCTTGCCTCAGCCTCCGTGTAGCTGGGACTACAGGCATGTGCCACCACGCCTGGCTAATTTTTTTGTATTTTTATTAGAGACAGGGTTTCACCGTGTTAGCCAGGATGGTCTTAATGTCCTGACTCATGATTGACCTGCCTCAGCCTGCCAAAATGCTGGTGTTACAGGTGTGAATCACCGTGTCTTAAGTCTACTATTGAATTAAGACATTTTATGAATTCTTGATGTAATTGAGATTTCTTTGAATCCAGACAAATATTATCTGATAGGAAATTGTGATAATTAGAATATTCAACTTGATTCATGAGACCAAATTTGTGAACCCCCCTAATTTGCTGAATTCTGATTGCTGCATAGATGTAAAAAAAAACCGCAAAAACTTGAATGAATGCCATTGAAAAGATGACATTCCTTATTATATTGAAGTAAACATTTACTTAAAATACAAGTAAAACTATAAGATATAACAAAATTTGCATATTTTCTAAAGTAATTGTGCTAGAAGTGTGTGAACTCTAATAAACTGAATACTTATTTGAGTAGTTTGCAAGTCTGTCTAAAACGGTAATTCCCAAGGTTTTGTTTTTGTTCTTTGGATAGGGATGGATTGCTATTAATAAATCCCTTCAGAATTCGATCAAAGCTGCAGATTGCTTTTGTTAGATAAAGCATTCATGTATATTCACAGAACTTTTTTAGAAAGAGCAGAGACCCCTTTTAGGCTATCTGTGTGCCCCAGGTTATGAACTTTTGTTATGAAATTTCCACTAACAGCAAGTGCTTTTTTTGTTTCTTGTGTTTAGGGTCTGACATAGCTGAAGTGATGCTGGATTTCATTGACTGGCTGACCCACCAAGAGTTTGGCCGAAAGTGTGTGGTCAGTATCAGAGATATCCTGTCCTGGGTCAACTTCATGAACAAAATGGGGGAGGAAGCTGCTTCGAAAAGGCCTGAGAGCATCTCCACTGTGACATCTTTTGTCCATGCTGCATGCCTGGTGTACATAGATGGAATAGGTTCAGGTATGTTGTCTGGTAGCTGGTGGGGACAAGTGCTCGGGTAGAGGGGCATAGAAGAAGGAGGCCCAGGCCCCTGACCTGTCTGTTTTATAGAATCAGTTAGCTGAACATTTCCAAAACTCAGAATAGCTTTCCTTTTCTTTGTACTCTTTGAAAGGTGATTGGCACACAAGATATGCTACAACTTCTCAAAGCTTATAAACCAAGGTACTTAACAAATTTGAAGTGGTGATTATGAGTAAAGACTGCTGAAAATGTCTGCACTGGCTACTTCTTTTTTTAAAAAAATTACTAAGTTCTGGAATGCATGTACAGGTTGTGCAGGTTTGTTACATAGATAGACTTGTGCCGTGGTGGTTTGGTGCACCCATCAACCCATCATGGAGGTTTTAAGCCTTGCATGCATTAGGTATTTTGTCCTAATGCTCTTCCTGCCCTTGCCCTCCATCCCTCAACAGGCCCCAGGGTATGATGGTCCCCTCCTTGTGTCTATGCATTCTCATTGTTCAACTCCCACTTATGAATGAGAACATGCAGTGTTTGGTTTTCTGTTTCTGTTTTAGTTTGCTGAGAATGACGGTTTCCAGCTTCATCCATGTCCCTGCAAAGGACATGAACTCATTCTTTTTTATGGCTGCAGCTTCATCCATGTCCCTGCAAAGGACATGAACTCATTCTTTTTTATGGCTGCAGGGTATATGTGCCACATTTTCTTTATCCAGTATATCATTGATACACATTTGGGTTGGTTCCAGGTCTTTGCTACTGTGAATAGAAGCACTGGCTAATTTTTAACATGAATAGTCATTTTTTGATAATGGGCCTGAATATTTTGTTTTAAGTTTATTTTAATGTCATAAAAATCAGTATGATTTGGTTTTTCCGTCATGAAGATTTGAAATATAAATCAACATAGTTACTAGTGCCATATTAGGTACTCTTCTAGGCTTATCATTGAGTGACTAGAGTACTTTACTGAATGAGCTGCTGCTTAATTGATGATCCGTAGATTGGGGGTGGGTAGGTGTCAGACTTCTTTTGTAGGACCGCTTACGCTAGAAATCACATTTAGACTGCAGTTTTGCCGAGGCCTATTTTTTCAGGAACCTATACTAGAGCTCCTGCTGAATGGTGGTGAAGCTTGGTGTTGTGCTGTTGCATCATGGACTGATCCTTTGTCTTTTAGGGGTAACTTCGTCTGGGTTTGGTACAGCCCTCTTGGCACGAAAAGAATGTCTGAAATTTCTAATCAAGAGGCTTGCCAAGATAGTACGACTTACAGAATATCAGAAAAATGAATTAAAGATTTATGACAGAATGAAGGCCAAAGAATTTACTGGGATAGATAACCTTTGGGGAATTCATCCATTTTTTATACCAAGGGGTAAGAATGATTTTTTACAAAATGAATTTTCCTTTTCTGTAGATCATAGATACTTGGCTTTTATTGTGGCTTAGTTTTAATGTGTAATAGTCATATTTTTGTACTAAGTGAGTTAGATTCTGACTTGAGACTTAACATAATTGTGTAAATGGTTGAAAATACGTAACTGGCATATAAAAATCGGGAAACAGAGACTTCAGTCTATAAATAGATTGTCTTATACATTGCTTATCTTTTTATTAGTTGGTTCCGACAATAGGAACTTTCCTTCAGTAAAGCTCTAAACTCTACCAATATTGACAATAAACTTTTAAGTGGCTTGTAAAGACCAATTTAGCCCATAATGTATCTTAACTATAGAACTCTACTATAGCTTATACTTGGTTTTAAGGAAAGTAACTATGAAGGTAAATTGTCCAAGTACATACAGTGATTCAAGGTATGGGTTGTGAAAGGAGAGGTGTGTATTCACAATTAGACTTATGTCCATGTGTGTGTATAGGAGATGGAGAGATCTGTAATGGGCACAGTTGAAGAAAACATGCTATTGGCTATTCCTATAAAGCATTTTATAGATCTAAAGGTGGAGCAATATTGAAATAGGGATTGAACATTTTCACCACAAATGGTACCTCAGTAACTGATAGGCCACGTGGTCACTGCTAAAAATCTTGAGTTGATGTTTACATATGATTCGGTGATATCCCGCTTATACATGGCTTTCCTTTTCTCTACTTAAGGACCTGTCCTACACAGGAATAATATTGCAGACTATGCACTCAGTGCAGGGACCACTGCTATGAATGCACAGAGGCTCCTAAGAGCAACAAAACTGAAGAAACCCATTCTCCTGGAGGGTTCCCCTGGTGTTGGCAAGACAAGTTTGGTGGGAGCATTAGCAAAGGCTTCAGGAAATACCCTTGTTAGGATCAACTTGTCAGAGCAAACGGTAAGTTCTGTCATCCGGCAGCTGATGGAGATAGCTATAGATAGTAATGTCTGTGTCAATTTATAATTCTTTATTCAGAAAGGGTTATATTGTCAGTATCCTCAAATTTTTCTTTCTTTTTTTTTTTTTGGAGACAGTCTCATTCTGTTGCCCAGGCTGGAGTGCAGTGGCATGATGCTCCTGCCTCAGTCCTGAGTCACTAGGATTACAGATGTTTGTCACCACGCCTGGCTGATTTTTGTATTTTTAGTAGAGACTGGGTTTCATCATGTTGGCCAGGCTGGTCTCAAACTCCTTATGTCAAATGATCCAGGCCTTGGCCTCCCCAAAAGTGTTGGGATTACAGATGTAAGTCATGGTGCCTTGCCTATATCCTCAAATATTTCATATCATAATAAGGACCACATCAGTATGACCTTCCACACTAAATCTTCTTTGGATTTGTTAATTGCTGACACCTAAAATATTAAATCTCTGCATGCTTTATTCGAATTCTCTTTTGAGAGAGAATTATCTGTCTACTTTGGTATTTATTGTACTATAACCTCACTTAATTTTTTGCTTAAATTTTTAAAAAAAGAAATAAAATTACTTTCAACAATCAAAGGAAAATAGGGTACAGATGACAAATTGAATCAGCATCCTTTGGAATGGGGTTTTGTTGTTTTTGTAAGCCCGTCAGTTGAATTCCAAGTTCAGCCAATGTTCAGAACTATTAATCTAGAGCACCAGCTCAAATTGATTGATACATGAGCATGTTGAGAAAGTTCTTGGTATATGTTTGGGCTCCTAGTAAATAGGGCTGGGATTGGTTAGTTCATCCTGGGTATAGGAAGGAAGAGTAGTGGTGCCAGCCCCAAGTATTTGTCATTTCAGATTTAGGGTGTTAGAATCCAGTTGATTTTTTCAGTAATACTGGCTTTTCTCCATTTCTTCCCCTTTCAAAGGACATCACAGACCTGTTTGGAGCAGATCTACCTGTTGAAGGTGGCAAGGGAGGAGAGTTTGCCTGGCGTGATGGCCCCTTACTGGCAGCTTTAAAGGCAGGCCATTGGGTGGTGTTGGATGAGGTGAGGGGTCTGTTTGTTGTGCCCAAGATGGATCGTGAGGAGCAGTCATACTTTTCACAGCTCCAGAGCATTTCTCAGTGGATCATCCCACTGATGACTTTTCTCTAATGAAAAGATCCTCTGTAGTTTCCTTTAAGAATAAGGAATATCACTGGGTGGAATGACTACACATACAGAAGCCCCAGTACATAATAAAACCTACGAATTCTTCCACCGTTTAAAGTTATCTTTCAGAGGAAAACTGCATCGTCACTGGTTTAATCTCTGGCAGGCTTGCTGTTTCTGCATTTATTTCAGAGGCATTTTACAAAGAGTGTCAACCACTTCATGTTTTATTAGTGCACCAGAAAGACTGAGGAAAGACATACAAAATGACCTACCAAAATGACAAAATGATCAGTTATAAGTGCATGTTGGGTAAATTATTCATCAGAAGGAAGAGCAGAGCATAAAGCGTGCTAAATACTGAATCTCTGACAGCTAGTGATATGGAGCTGGGTCAGTTTAGGGTGTACAGTATTCAGGAAAAGGCTAGAAATATTTGTGGAGCGAAAATGATTTGAGTGATGTGTCACAGGTGAGACTTTGGACACAGGCTGCAGCAGGTTCCCCAGGTTCAGACTCCTGGGTCCAAGCATCAGAGAGGGTGCTGTGGGGCTCCTGTTGCTGAGCTTTCTGCCTATTATTCTTGGGATAACAAGGAGAGGGAATTTTTTTTTTCCTTTTTTCAGATTTTTGTTTTGTTTTGTTTTGTTTTTTGTTTAGCAGAATGTCTGATAGAATATATATTAGCCAGGAAAAGAGAAAGCCTAGTTTTAAAGCTGAAGGCTACTGACCATACTTAGCATTTAGTGGAATTGCATTCAGGGACTGTAAGACATTCTAGATTTACAAACACACCTAAGAGTGGCTTTCTGTTTGGGAATATACAGAGGTGTTTGTGCTTGATAGTGCTTATGTAAACATGACACTTGAAATTCTTTTTTTTTTTTTTTTTTTTTTTTTGAGACGGAGTTTCGTTCTTGTTACCCAGGCTGGAGTGCAATGGCGCGATCTCGGCTCACCGCAACCTCCGCCTCCTGGGTTCAAGCAATTCTCCTGCCTCAGCCTCCTGAGTAGCTGGGATTACAGGCACGCACCACCATGCCCAGCTAATTTTTTGTAGTTTTAGTAGAGACGGGGTTTCACCGTGTTGACCAGGATGGTCTCGATCTCTCGACCTCGTGATCCACCCGCCTCGGCCTCTCAAAGTGCTGGGATTACAGGTTTGAGCCACCGCGCCCGGCCGACACTTGAAATTCTAATGTAATATGCTCTGATTTTTACCTATTTGTATTTTATTGATTTGTATTTTCCCAATCTCCTTTTTTTTCTATGTTACCAACAAACCACACATGCCTCCCATCCCTGAGCTCTGGACTACTACTCATCTGAAGACCTCCATTTAGGTCTTTTCATTTCTGGCACAAGATCCCCTTGTAATTGTTCTTGTTTACAAAGTTGGTGGAAATTAGCTGTATTGACTCACTTTATGTTGTTTATATCCTGACTTTGAAACGCGTTGGAGATTTTATTCAGTGTTTGAAATGGGAAAGTGATTAAAAAGTTAGCAAATCTTATCTATTCTCTACAATTAGTGTTACATGTCTTTTTCTTTACTTTTTTTTTTCTTTTTTTTGAGACGGAGTTTCGCTCTTGTTACCCAGGCTGGAGTGCTAATTTTTTGTATTTGTAGTAGAGACGAGGTTTCACTATGTTGACCAGGATGGCCTTGATCTCTTGACCTCATGATCCACATGCCTCGGCCTCCCAAAGTGCTGGGATTACAGGTGTGAGCCACAGCACCCGGCTTTACTTTTCTTTTTTATTTTTTAAGGCAGAGTCTTGGTCTGTCACCCAGGCTGGAGTGCAGTGGTGCATTCTTGGCTCAATGTAACTTTCTCCTCCCTGGTGAATCTCCTGCCTCAGCCATCTGAGTGTCTGGGATTACAGGTGTGTGTCACCACACCTAAGTTTTGTATTTTTATTAGAGATAACGTTTTGTCATGTTGGCCCAGCTGGTCTTGAACTCTTGGCCTCAAGTGATCCACCTGCCTCAGCCTTCCAAAGTGTTGGGATTTACAGGTGTTAGCCACCACGCCTGGCCAATTAGTGTTATATATCTTAAAAACTCAGATTGTGAAAATGAAATATCTGTGTCTTCGCAAAAATTTTTTAAGTTATTACTTACAGAGCAGGTTAATATAGGTGCATATAATAGATACAGTTTAACTTTTAAGAAGATTTTTAACTTTAAATTTTAATTTGAGCATTTATTTAGTTTGAAGATTATTAACATGTGTATATATAACATATACATATGTGTATATATGTATATACACATATTTAACATGTACATATGTGTATATACACATATGTATATGTTATATAAAATACCAGCCAAAATCTCTTTAACATACATGTGAAATAAAGAATAATAGAATTGGACCAGGTACGGTGGCTCGTGCCCATAATTCTAACATTGAGAGGCTAAAGTTAGAGAATTACTTGAGCCCAGGACTTGGGACCTTCCAGGACAACATAGCAACACCTTGGCTCTACCAAAAAAAAAAAAATAACGGAGTGTGGTGATGCATGCCTGTGGTCACAGCTGTGCGGCAGGCTGTGATGGGAGGATCTCTTGAGCCCTGGAGATGGAGGTTGCAGTGAGCCATGATCATGCCACTGTACTCCAGCCTGGGTGACAGAATGAAGCCCTAGCTCAGAAACAAAACAGAAGAATAATAGAATGAATACAAACAACTCATAACTCAGCCTAAAATACAGAAGGTTATCAATATTGTTTGAAATTCCACCTTCTGAAGATAACACTGCATTTCTTTGCTACATATTATCCCCCTGCTTTTTGTTGCAGTTGTACAGCATATTTGAGACAAATATATGTACTTTCTTTTTTAAATAGCTCAACCTGGCTTCTCAGTCTGTGTTGGAAGGACTCAATGCTTGTTTTGACCACCGAGGAGAAATCTATGTGCCTGAGTTAGGAATGAGCTTTCAAGTTCAGCATGAGAAGACGAAGATTTTTGGGTGTCAAAATCCCTTTAGACAAGGAGGTGGGAGGAAAGGCTTGCCTAGGTCTTTCCTTAACAGATTCACTCAGGTAAGATTTGCTGTTGCCACAGATACCAACGATAGACTATGAGGGGATAAGACTACTATCACGAAGCCTTTAAGGATGTTCACTATGAGAATTAGCTTAACAATACTCTTTCTTGTCCTTATGAGATCAATAGTAATGTGACTGATTCCCAATATTGCTTCTGTCCAACTTTTGGCCCAGAACACTAGATGTGTTAACAGTTGGAAGAAAGTTCCCCAGCCTCTTTAGGATTCTATTACTGTGCACTCTGGGATGAAGTCCAATCTCGGACCTTTTCAGTTGTCCCTCTGATCTATTGAAACATAAAAGAAAAATTTTCAATGAAAAATAATGCATTTTAACTAAAGAAAAGTAAGAAGAAACAGGAACCTGCCATGGAGAATAAGAATCCATTATTCCCCAGTCAGTCACTATTAACACTTTGGTTTCTTTTTTTTTTTTTTTTTGAGACGGAGTTTCACTCTTGTTACCCAGGCTGGAGTGCAATGGCGCGATCTCGGCTCACCGCAACCTCCGCCTCCTGGGTTCAGGCAATTCTCCTGCCTCAGCCTCCTGAGTAGCTGGGATTACAGGCACGCGCCACCATACCCAACTGATATTTTTTGTATTTTTAGTAGAGACGGGGTTTCACCATGTTGACCAGGTTGGTCTCGATCTCTCGACCTTGTGATCCACCTGCCTCGGCCTCCCAAAGTGCTGGGATTACAGGCTTGAGCCACCGCGCCCGGCGCACAACACTTTGGTTTCTTATACCTTTATTCTTACTTGCAGAGGGGTACATGTGTTTGTGTATGCTTACTTGTTTTAACGACAGGTTTTCAGAGTTTGGCCAATGTAGAGGTTTGGAAATGCCTCTAAATTTCTTTAGTGTCATTGCCCCTTATGATTAAGAATTTGCTGAGTATCTTTTAACAGGGTTTTATTGGCTGGGCACGGTGGCTCATGCCTGTAATCCCACCACTTTGGGAGACTGAGGCAGGCAGATCACCTGAGGTCAGGAGTCCGAGACCAGCCTGGTCAACATGGTGAAAACCTGTCTCTACTAAAAATACAAAAACTAGCTGGGCATGCTGGTGGACAGTTGTTATCCCAGCTACTCAGGAGGCTGAGGCATGAGAATTGCTTGAACCTGGGAGGAGGAGGTTGCAGTGAGCTGAGGTTGCACCACCGCACTCCAACCTGGGCAACGGAGCGAAATTCTGTCTCAAAAAAAAAGACCAAAAAAACAAAAAGAATGTTGTATTAAGAAAATTTTCAGGCCGGGTGCAGTGGCTTGTGCCTGTAATCCCAGCACTTTGTGAGGCCAAGGTGGGTGGATCATAAGGTCAGGAGTTCAAGACCAGCCTGGCTGAAATGATGAAACCCCCATCTCTATTAAAAATATGAAAATTAGCCGGGCATGGTGGTGGGCACCTGTAATCCCAGCTACTCAGGAGGCCGATGCAGAGAATTGTTTGAACCCAGGAGGCAGAGGTTGCAGTGAGTTGATACTGTGCCACTGCACCCCAGCCTGGGTGACAGGACGAGACTTCATCTCCAAAAAAAAAAAAAATTCAAACATATGGAAAAGTTGAATGAATTTTATTGTGAATACTCATATCTACCACCCAATTTTAAAAGCATTTTACATTATATATAAGAAATTTTTAATAACGTTTTTATTAAAACACATGATCTGCCCACCTGAGCCTCCCAGAGTGCTGGGATTACACGCTTGAGCCTCTGTGCCTGGCCTGATAACAGTTTTTAAAACATAAATTGCATGTATCTTTTTTTTTCTTTTCTTTCTTTCTTTCTTTCTTTTTTTTTTTTTAAGATGGAGTCTCACTCTGTTGCCCAGGCTGGAGTGCAGTGGCTTGATTTTGGCTCACTACAGCTTCCCCCTCCTGGGTTCAAGTGATTTTCCTGTCTCAGCCTCCCAAGTAGCTGGGATTATATTATAGGTATGCGCCACCACCCCCTAATTTTTGTATTTTTAGGAGAGACGGGGTTTCACTATGTTGGCCAGGATGGTCTTGATCTCTTGACCTCTTGTTTCACCCACCTCAGCCTTCCAAAGTGCTGGGTTTACAGGTGTGAGCCACTGCACCTAACCTTTTTTTTCCTTTAGTTCACTAGAATAGACCTTGAAAACAGAACCTCTACTGTGCTGTATTAAGATTTGATGATTCTTTATCCTCAAAATGCAGAAAAAGAAATTTCTGTAACTGAAAATCAAATATATTTCTCATGTATTGTTACTTGGTGTTAAAGATTTTACATGATAAGACATAGTAGTCATTTCTAGTGTTTGGTAAAGAGGAACAAAGGTGTTTCTTCATGTTATTTTTGGATTTTCTAGGTCTTTGTTGATCCCCTTACAGTAATTGACATGGAGTTCATTGCCAGTACTTTGTTTCCAGCCATTGAGAAAAATATTGTTAAGAAAATGGTTGCCTTCAATAACCAAGTAAGTACCTACATGTATTGGTTCTTTTTTTTTTTTTTTTTGAGACGGAGTTTCGCTCTTGTTACCCAGGCTGGAGTGCAATGGCGCGATCTCGGCTCACCACAACCTCCGCCTCCTGGGTTCAAGCAATTCTCCTGCCTCAGCCTCCTGAGTAGCTGGGATTACAGGCACGCTCCATCATGCCCAGCTAATTTTTTGTATTTTTAGTAGAGACGGGGTTTCACCATGTTGACCAGGATGGTCTCGATCTCTCGACCTTGTGATCCACCCGCCTCGGCCTCCCAAAGTGCTGGGATTACAGGCTTGAGCCACCGCGCCCAGCCGTATTGGTTCTTTTTCTTGCTGTATTTGAAACCAGCATTTTTTCAACATAGGGTTCTACCAAATTATCAGGATCTCTAACTAAAAACAATTACTTTGAATTCTACGGGTTTCTAGTGGAAGGCACACTACATATTGGAGGCTTCCAGTAATTTATTTCTGTGCTGTGGCTACCAGTGTTACTGCTTAGAGAGTATGCCTGGCATTTGGAAGTCTTGAGGAATAGGCATCTGAATCAAGCCTGTTAATTCTTGTTTCAGATTATATATATTTTTGTGGTACATTCCTAGTACTTAATGAACTGCCTAGTAGCAAGCAGGGTATGTTTCCCAATCAGGATGTTTTCTTTCTAGATTGATCATGAAGTGACTGTTGAGAAGAAATGGGGGCAAAAAGGAGGACCCTGGGAATTCAACCTCCGGGACCTTTTCCGCTGGTGTCAGTTGATGCTGGTTGACCAGTCCCCTGGGTGTTATGATCCTGGTCAGCATGTGTTTTTGGTCTATGGTGAAAGAATGAGAACCGAGGGAGACAAAAAAAAGGTGAGTTTCACATTTGCTGTTTGTATTTCTTTCCATCCGAAAGCTGATTTCCTGTGGGTGAGAAAGGATATACTCACACTAATACCAAACTTTTTCTTTTTCTTTTTTTTTTTTTTTTTGAGACGGAGTTCTGCTCTTGTTTCCCAGGCTGGAGTGCAGTGGTACAATCTCAGCTCACTGCAACCTCTACCTCTTAGGTTCAACTGATTCTCCTGCCTCAGCCTCCCAAGTAGCTGGGATTGCAGGCATGAGCCACCAGGCCCAGCTAATTTTTTATATTTAGTAGAAACAGGGTTTCACCATGTTGGTCAGGCTTGTCTCAAACTCCTGACCTCAGGTGATCCATCCACCTCAGCTTCCCAAAGTGCTGGGATTACAGGCGTGAACCACCACGCCCAGCTAGCAAGCCTATTAAAGCTGCTTCAAAATTTAAAAGTTAAAAGAACAGACTAAATGTTTTCCTATCTTGGGGTCCCCTAACATAGAGTAACTTGCTTTAGAGGACATAATTTGCTGATCTATTCAAATCCCTATGATCACAAATGTTAAAGCAACATTACCCTCCAGTAATAAAGAATTAAGTCTTCATCATCTTTATGGGCACCAAGGTGAGAAGCAGGAGGAGGCAGACAGGTGATAATCAGTAGAGAAGGAAGGTTTTGTTTTGTTTTGTTTTTAAATAAATGTCAAATTATAAAGTGTTTTATCTAGAAAGTATAATCATGGAAAGTGAGAATATTCTGTGTTTAAGTGAAAATAAAAAGACCTGTTTCTAAGTAAAACTGGAATTCCCACTGTAAGGAATTGTAGTAATGTGTGCATTTTAGTTTGTGGTATTTAAAATCCTGTCTTGCTGAATGCTCACATTAGCTGTAGGCAGGAGGTGCTGTCATGGCCTCTTATAGGTGAAGATCCAAGGCTTAAAGACATGGAGTGCCTCAGGTAACAGCGCCAGCTTTCCAGTTGAGGCCCTCTCCAGTTTGTCTGCTGTTTCCTTCTATTAAACTTCACTGTTTGAAAATAAATGAATACATATATAGATGCATGTACTCGAAGCAGTAACTGTCCTTGTTGAAATGTGAAGATGTGGCTGGCCCATAACACACGTGACTTTGACACCCCTTTTATTCTGCTGCCCATTCTGTGTTTTGTTTTTGTTTTTGTTGTGTTTTGAGGCTGAGTCTCACCTGGTTGCCTAGGCTAGAATGCAGTGGCACAATGCTGGCTCACTGTAGCCTTGACCTCCTAGGCTCAAGGGATCTTCCTACCCCAGCCCACTGATAAGCTGGGACTATAGGCACATGCCACCAGGGCCTGGCTAATTTGTTTTTACTTTTAACAAAGATTTGGTCTTGTCATGTTGTTCAGGCTGGTCTTGTACTCCTGGGCTCAAGTGTTCTTTCTGCCTCAGCCTCCCAAAGTGCTGAGTTTACAAGTGTGAGCTATTGTGCCCAGCCACCCAGATCTTCTGTAGTGTGGCATTCAGAATCTGATCACACACTAACTCATTTATCATATGCAAGTAGCTTTCAGTCATTCGGTTAGAAGAAAGTCTTAGTGGTTTTTAACAGCTTTAGTGATATATAATTCACATAATCAGCTAGTATTTTAATTTCCTCATTCACATACTATAGTATATTAATTATGGCCAAGATACATGCCAGTTGTTGAATGATTGATTAGTCAGGTGCTGGCTCATTGTGGTATGTGGAAGGTTTCCATCACTCCTCCGATTCAGGGTTATTGTAATAGGCCAGATAGGCATTTTCTGGTAGGGGAGACAAGATCAAGAAAAATAATGTTATAGAATGATGAAGTCTGTAAAAGCTAGAAGAGTCCAGTTAAATTGAATTTTGACTGTGTATGTGTGTGGGGCGGGGGCGGGGACTGAGTCTTGCCCTGTCACCAGGCTAGAGTGCACTGGTGTGATCTTGGCTCACTGCAACTTCTGACTTCCCTGGTTCAAGTGATTATTCTGCCTCAGCCTCCTGAGTAGCTGAGATTACAGGCACGTACCACCACACCCAGCTAATTTTTGTATTTTTAGTAGAGATGGTGTTTCACCATGTTAGGATAGTTTCCTGACGTTGTGATCCACCCACCTCAGCTTCCCAAAGGGCTGGAATTACAGGCATGAGCCACTGCGTCCAGCCAAAGTTTGATTTTTATAGAGCTAAACCAAAAAGCTAGATTGGAAAAATGCTTGTAATTTGTTGTTGTTGTTTTTTTTTTTTCCAAACGGAGTCTCCCTCTGTTGCCCAGGCTGTAGTGCAGTGCCTCAGTCTTGCTCACTGCAACCCTCCTGGGTTCAAGCAATTCTCCTGCCTCGACCTCCCAAGTAGCAATGTTTGTAATTTTAACCCTCTGGTAAAACATTAGGGATTGAGATTATATGGGTTAGTATGGAACATGAGGACATGTATCACCTAAACTCAGAGGTAGGTGACAGGAATGCTTTCCTGTGCTGCTTTTAGTTTCACTCCAGTGTTTGATACTGATTATCATTTTATGTATATTATTTTTATTTTCTGACTTCGGTGCAGTATTCAATTATTATATGAGTATTGCTGCTTTTTAGAAATACAATTTGGTATGCTTTTTTTCTTGACTCTTAATTTTCCCTCCTGTTATGGGCTAAATTAATGTTTTTTATATACCTGTATCCCCTCCACCATTACTCTTAGATTTTTTAAAGAGATCCAAAATCAGAGAGTTAACAGAACATTTTCTAATACTATTACTGCTGACAAAAGGATTAACAAAGTAAATAATTGATCAGAGGAATAAATTTGGTTTTCATATCCACATAAGTATTTGGAGGGTTAACATGTTTTTGGAGGCAGACGGGCTTAGATTTAAAATCAGTCACCAACCATGGGCAAATTCAGTAAATCTTGTGAGTTTTATTTATATAAAATGGAAATGATGACCATTTTACATGGGTATAAGGAATGGAAATAATTGCCCAAAGTACTTAATACAGTGTTTGGTTCATAGCAGATGGTGAATAAATGGTCATTACTGTTCTGTCCTCTTTTTAGGTAGTATTGATGAAAGCAAACAAGTCTTTTGTGTCTCTAGATTTCAATACTACAGAGTCCATGGCTTCAATTTAATTTATGGTGCATTCTCACTGAAATCTCAGATAGTTTGAGATAATGACTGCTATGTTCTCAATCTCAAATTTACTTTCATTCCAAAGAATTAAATAAATGCAGTCAATTTTTTTTGGTGGGGGCAGAGTTTCGCTCTTGTTACCCAGGCTGGAGTGCAATGGCGCGATCTCGGCTCACCGCAACCTCCGCCTCCTGGGTTCAGGCAATTCTCCTGCCTCAGCCTCCTGAGTAGCTGGGATTATAGGCATGTGCCACCATGCCCAGCTCATTTTTTGGATTTTTAGTAGAAACGGGGTTTCACCATGTTGACCAGGATGGTCTCGATCTCTTGACCTCGTGATCCACCCGCCTCGGCCTCCCAAAGTGCTGGGATTACAGGCTTGAGCCACCGTGCCCGGCAATTTTTTTTTATAAGAAAAATTTCAAAAGGATAAGGAAATTGTGACCAGCCTTCTTAGAATAGTGACTCTTATCACTGTGCTTGTTTTCTAGAAAGTTTGCCTAAGAATTAGGTGGAGTGATTTGTGTTTTTATAACATTATCTTCTTCCTTTAGGTCATTGCTGTATTCAAGGATGTGTTCGGTTCAAATTCCAACCCATACATGGGAACCAGACTATTTCGTATCACTCCCTATGATGTTCAGGTAGGGAGTCTAGGATAATCCTCTATCCTTTGACATTTTTTAATGGTTTCTTCTGCTCCCACTACCAGGCACACTTATGAAATCTCATTGGCATGTCTTTGCAGTTGGGCTACTCGGTCCTTTCCCGTGGCAGCTGTGTTCCTCACCCGTCCCGCCATCCTCTGTTGTTCCTGCACCAGTCATTCCAGTCCCTGGAGTCAATCATGAAGTGTGTGCAGATGAGCTGGATGGTCATCCTGGTCGGCCCAGCCTCTGTGGGCAAGACCAGCCTGGTCCAGCTTCTGGCACATCTTACTGGCCACACATTAAAGATCATGGCTATGAACAGTGCAATGGATACTACTGAGCTGCTTGGTGGATTTGAGCAGGTAACCAGTCTGCCTTTATATTTTTGGTCAAAGCATAATAAACCATGTGGTCTGACTGAGGGTCTTCTGTATTGGTAGTGAGTACAGAAAACAGTATTCTCTGACCCTATGATGAGTTCATGTCCTCTGGAAATTGCAGGTTGATCTTACACGACCTTGGAGGCAGCTGCTGGAGAAGGTGGAGGGTGCTGTAAGGGCACTGTTGAGGGATAGCCTCCTTATCAGTGCTGACGATGCAGAAGTTGTGCTGCGAGCCTGGAGTCACTTCCTTCTGACTTATAAGCCTAAGTGTCTTGGAGAAGGCAGTAAAACTATCACGATGGAGATTGTCAACAAACTGGAAGCAGTGTTATTGCTTATGCAGCGACTCAACAATAAAATCAATTCATACTCCAAGGCAGGTATGTATATTTGGATCTCTGTATCAGGCACTTACCATTGCCTATATTGTGTCCATTTACACGTAATAGATTTACAAATATAATGCTCACATTTTGTATTAATTTAATGATTACTAACAATCAGAACTTGTGGCTAAGTTTGGCCTGCAAAGTAAAATGAAGCTGAGATAAAGTATTCAGAATAGTTGATCCTAAAAAATCAAATAGGAAAAAAATTGGTTACCATGCTTTATGGTTTATTTCGTGTGTAATCACCTATAATGATAAAACAGCATGTAAAACTTTAATTATTCTTGGCTATGTTTTTTTTTTACTCAGTAGTTTCTCAGGAAATTGAGCATTTTAAACTGAAGAATAGGAGTCCGAATTCATAGGATGTGTTTATTCATTTATGTGGAGATGGAAGAAATGCATCATTCTGTATGCCATCCAATTAACATGGAAACTTCTCTCATTCTGTGGTGCCACTTTCTGAGTGGTGGTGAGCGTGCCCTTTGGGAGGATTCACCCTGAAGGCCCATAGGTTGGGTCTGTCACTATGCTTGTCATTCTTTATTTCCAAAGCCTGCTTCTAAGTGATTATAAAATGTTGATTCCTTATGGCTGAAGAAATCAGACATCCCACTTCTATCCCAGCAAACATTTTATCTTTGGCTGTGGACCACTCATTTACTTTTTTCATTGTTGACTTGATCCATCATTTCTCACTTTAAGCCTGCCATTTGAACTTAAAATCCTTTACTCATTCACTCAAGTTAATTATAAAAGATATCCAATGGAGCCATGCATCATATATTTTTTAATGGATATTGTAAAACTCATTGAATTATGAGTGTCTGTTGCAAACACTATACTGAATATATGTATTTTTAATCACCATGACAACACTGCATTGTAGGAAGGATTATATACATCTAATAGATGAGGAAATAAATGTTCATAGAGATGAAATTACTTGCCTGCAGTCTTACAGTTAGCAAGTGGTTGGACTAGGATGTTTTTTCGGCGGGGAGGGGAGTTGGGGGTGTTTCTGGGGGAGACTCCAGAAACAAGGGGCTAAGTTTTGAATCCAAGCCCCCTCCAAAGCCGTTAATCTAGTGAGTGTGTAAGTCTTTCATAAGTCAGTTAGAAATTAAATATTAGGGTAAGTTCTCACAGCTTATTCCCAATACTACTATTTATTTAGGATTGGCTATTTCATTTTGAGTAATTTCTTAGGGTTATTAATAGAGTGAAAGGACTAAAGCAATTTGTCTGCTATTTTACATTTGGCTAAAACTTTTTAACTGTATCTTTTGATGTTTCTCTGAACTTGTATGACTTTTAAAACATAGTTCTCATATGTTCATACTTTTTCTGAGATAGTCTCACTCTTGCCCAGGCTAGGGTGCAGCAGTGTGATCACAGCTCACTATAGCCTTGACCCCCTGGGCTCAAGCAGTCCTCCCACTTCAGTCAGCCTCCTGAGTAGCTGGGACCACAGGCATGTGCCACTTTGCCTGGCTAATTTTAAAATTTTTTTTAGAGGTGGGTTCTTGCTACGTTCTCTAGGCTGATCTTGAATACCTAGGCTCAAGTGATCCCCTGCTTTGACGTTCCAAAGTGTTGGGATTACAGGCGTGAGCCACTGTACCCAGCTGCTTTTAAGCTTTTTAAGATCAGATCTAGAATATACTTTGCTGTAGGGCTGGATTAGCCTCACTATTGAAGCATGACCTGGGTAGCATCTTTACTCAAAGTCCTTGTAGCTAGTGAGTTCTCTTCAATGTGTCTGGTGGGAACTAGAATGATACTCAGCACAGTTTGAACTCTGGGAATTATTCAGCTTGCATTTCCCAATTGTCTGTCCTTTCTTTGGCAGTTTTTGCTCATCCATGTAGAGCTTCACCCTTTATATGCACATGCAGATTCTGAGACCCTTGCTGAGATTTTTAAAGTAGTTTCTCTGAGTAATTCCCTCCACTTAAGTACTCTGTTCTTCATTCAAGTTGCCTTAGCTGCCCTGAACTCTACTCTGTCTGTTCAACTCCATGAACTCCCTGATGTGTTTGGGTTCCCCCTCCCTGCTTTGCAATCCAGAAATTGATTCCAGGAAGAAAACCAGGGCAATTATGGGGCTTCACCTAATTTTTTTTCTTTCCCTCAGATATTACAGTCTTGTGCTGCCTGTTGTCCAGTACTAAAGTATATGTTTCACATATTTTGCCCAGTTTTCTAGTCATTAATTAACAATGGTAGATTAAGTCTAAACCTTGTTACTACCTCATCTTTAGAAGTACAAATGCAGTATATATTACCTTGTACATGAAAAATGGTCATAAAACAATTTCCAACCAAAAAGATCTATTGAAAAATTTCTAGGGAAGGTATATATAAACTACAAAGCACTTAGCAAGTAATTACCAGTTATTATAATCATATGATATGCACATTATAAAGGAAGCCCAGTTTGTACTGTGTGAAGTTACAACACCTTCATTTAGTATAAATGCACTGATAGGTGGGAAACATTATCCTCCTCCTGCCATTTGACAAACCGTAATACAGAAAAATCATTTGCCACTTCTGTTACCCTAGAGTCAGCCCTGAGTAGCTGTTAATTCAGAGAGCCGTTAACAAGTATTTTCTTTCTTAAACTTAACTTTCCTATCTGTTTAAACAGAAGCAAAACATTCTTCTGTTTATTCTATTATGAAATCTTAAAAATAAACTGGGCTGGAAGTATCAAGCTTCCTTTTCATAAACTTAATTCTTGGTTTGAAGTTAAGTGCTGTGGATGGTGATTCTTCCCTGTGACATTTCAGAGTTTGCCAAACTTGTTGAAGAGTTCCGAAGCTTTGGTGTGAAGCTTACGCAGTCAGCCAGCGGCTGTAGCCATGGCACATTCGAATGGGTTGACAGCATGTTGGTTCAGGCCCTGAAGTCCGGAGACTGGCTTCTGATGGATAATGTTAACTTCTGCAAGTAAGAACCTTATGCCTCATTGCGAATGGTCCAGCTTGAAATCTAAGTGTGCTTGTCAAAGTAGAGACCCAGATAGAAGTGCTGGTATTTTGAAGCTACTTTTCTTAATGAATTACATAGGCATCCTCAACCGTATTCTGTAAACTTCTCTCTGTGGTGAACAGTGGTAGTTTATCATTAGACAACTATAAGATTTCAGCCCTGTATGTTAATTTTGAGCCGAACCAAAGACTAACAGAATTGGATTACTTATCCCGGCAACCTCCTTTGAGTTAGGCCTTCTAATATCAGAAGTCTTCCCCGTTTTTGTTAGGGTTTCTTCGGTGTAATTTTTTCTAATGCAGGGTCTGATACAAGGCAGGCATTTAGCAAATGGGCATCAGTGATACAGCGATTCAACCGTGTATCATTTTTGATCTTACAGTAAGGTAAAGGACAAGTGTGAAACTACTGTACATACGTAGTTACCATAATAGAAGCTATTCCAAGTTACATGATGGCTGTTTTTCGTGGAGCATTTATCTAACTGTTACAAATTGAAATCCAGTCACCTTAAATGGATTTGATAATGTTGAGGGATGACGGGCAGGAAAGGAAAAAGTGAAAAGGTTATAGTGCAGGGAACTTAATTAGCATTTTTAAAAATTTTATTCAAAAATATCTTGTGTATTTACTGTGTATAAGGCCCTGGGCTATGTTCCTTGGGGAGTGAGAAGGGAAATGAATGGGGAATATACTTTGGAAAGAGATCACTATTGTATCTGGGTAAGTGATTGTGCCAAAAGGAAATGTGGGTCAAAGCATTTGGAGGCCAGGTGCAGTGGCTCACGCATGTAATCCCAGCACTTTGGGAGGCCAAGGTGGGCGGATCATGAGGTCAGGAGTTTGAGACCAGCCTGGCCAACATAGTGAAACCCTGTCTCTACTAAAAAGACAAAAAATTAGCCGCTCATGGTGACAGGCACATATAATCCCAGTTACTCAGGAGGCTGAGGCAGGAAAATGGCTTGAACCCAAGAGGCAGAGGTTGCAGTGAGCAGAGATTGCACCACTGCATATCAGCCTGGGTGACAGTGCGAGACTCTGTCTCCAAAAAAAAAAAAAAAAAAAAAAAAAAAAGCTTGGGTCCTGGGTATGGAAGGAAAGAAGAGTCAATGCAGCATGTCGGCCTATTCACCATTTGAATTCTGTCTGTGCAGCCCATCAGTATTGGATCGTTTGAATGCTTTGCTTGAACCTGGAGGTGTCCTCACTGTTAGTGAGAGAGGAATGATAGATGGATCCACTCCCACGATAATACCAAATCCCAATTTCAGGTATTTATGTCTCTTACATTTCTGCCTCAAAATCTGACAGCCTCAGTAGCAGAGGTGGACATTTGTTAAGACTTCCTTACATATTATTTGTAAACTGAGTCATGGGCAAGTTCACCATTTATTAACACTTAACAAATACTTACTGAGGCTCTACTGTTTACCAGGCACTGCTGGACTCTGGGAACAAAGCATAAACAAGAGGTACGAGGTCTTGACCTTGCACTGGTGATGAAGGTTGAAAGCAGGGATACCAGTCAGATTCCTTTTGCAGTTGTTTAGGCAGGACATCACAGTGGCCTCGATGAAGGTGGTCAGATGGGTTGACTTGCTGATGGACATACGGATTGAGAAAATTAGAATCAAGATGATGTCTCTGTTTTTGGCTTGAGTAACTGGATAAATGGGGTTGTCATTCATTGAGAAAGGGAAGACTGGTAAAGGAGCAGGTTTAATGCGGGGAGGACCTACAGAGCATCAGCTGTTCACTTTCAGACATGAATGAGAGAGGTGTCAGATAACTACACGGAGATGTTGATGGACATTCAGTATATGAAATCGATTGTTTCTGGAGACCACACTTGCTTCTGTTCTGCTATCCGTAGACGAGTTAGAATAATGAATTAGTACTGCCTACCTTGAGGAGTATCTGAAGGTTAGATTTTTAAAGTTCTCAGCACTAAAGGTACACTGGATATATCATACACAGTTCCTTAGGAAAGTAGGCTTAGAGAAAATATTTTGCTATATTGATGCATGTTAGAAGTAAAAGATCCTGCAGGGGGCGGTGGCTCAAGCCTGTAACCCCAGAACTTTGTGAGGCTGAAACAGGCAGATTGCCTGAGCTGAGGAGTTGACAACCAGCCTGGGCAACACAGTGAAACCCTGTCTCTACTGAAATACAAAAAGTTAACCAGGCGTGGCAGTGTGTGCCTGTAGTCCCAGCTACTTGTGAGCACAGCTGAGGCAAGAGAATTGTGTGAACTTGGGAGGCAAAGTGGCAAAGGTTGCAGTGAGCCAAGATCATGCCATTGCGATCCAGCCTGGGCAACAAAGTGAGACTCCGTCTCAAAAAAAAAGAAAAAGAAGTAAAAGATCCTTGGTGTGAATTCTCTGACAATGAGCTGCATAAAAGTTGCCCTCACTGGCTCATGCTGAGCTACACCTTTGGTTGCACTGGGATTTAAAATAATTATTTTCTTTGAATTGTTGTTTTTCTAGACTTTTTCTCTCAATGGATCCTGTTCATGGAGATATATCCCGAGCTATGAGGAATCGTGGACTGGAAATCTACATTTCAGGAGAAGGGGATGCGAGCACCCCAGACAACCTGGATTTGAAAGTTCTGCTACACAGCCTTGGATTGGTGGGGAACGGTGTATGTGACATCCTCTTGGCTCTACACACAGAGACCCGGAGCGCTGTTGTAGGTGAGGTGCTTGACTTTTGGGCCATTGCACAGTTTTAGTCTTGAAGAAATTTATGTTATTCCATTGGACTATTAGTCAAAGATTTCTTACATTTAGTGTATACAGATAGAAATTATCAGGAAAGCTTGTTAAAATGTGAATTTCCTGATAATTTCTCTCTATATACACTAAATCTAAGACCCTAAGAATTGGCCAGGCTTGGTGGCTCACACCTGTAATCCCAGCACTTTGGGAGGCCTATGCGGGCGGATCACGAGGTCAAGAGATTGAAACCATCCTGGCCAACATGATGAAACCCTGTCTCTACTAAAAATACAAAAATTAGCTGGATATGGTGGCGTACGCCTGTAGTCCCAGCTCCTTGGGAAGCTGAGGCAGGAGAATTGCTTGAATCTGGGAGGTAGAGGTTGCATTGAGCCTAGATTGTGCCACTGTACTCTAGCCTGGTAATAGAGCAAGACTCCATCTCAAAAAAAAAAAAAAAAAAAAAAACCAACCCCAAGAGATTGGGTTCAGCAGGTAACAGGTCAGGGCGAGGCACAGGAATCAGTATCTGAAAGATGCTTTCTGTGCCATTCTGATGCATGTAAGCAGAGGCTAACCCCTGAGTAATTCTGCTTTAGGCACTGAGGTTTATGAAGTTTGCCCCCATCATTTCTCCCAGTTATTAACAGCCTCTCCAAGTTGGAATAAAGAGGAAACTTTGATTGTTTAAAGCAGACAGGTGTGACTTTTTCTAAATCTTCAATTATACAAAAAGGAGCAAGATAATAAATGAAGTATTGCTTGTTGGTAACTACTCTGTTAGGTCCCATGCAGATTGCTTATTTAGTCGTTACATTAGTTCTGCTAGGCATATGCTTTCATTTTCCAGATAAGACTAAGAGAGTTTGGTTATTTATCAGTTAAGAATAATGGCTGGAGTTTGCAAATAGGTTTGTAGGATTTCAAATCCCATGGTCTTTTATGAGGTTACACTCAACTTGTCACCTTCAGTGTGTGTCAGCATTAGATTAAGGGTATACATGACCAGGCTTTATCACATCTGTAAATGAGTCCCCCATAGTAAACTGCAGTTAGCCAGAAAGGTTCCTACAGGTCCATTGTGCCTTTGGGGGACGCTAGAGTCTATTTAGAAGGTTTTCTAAAATAAGTATCTGGGTGGGGCTAAGTGGAAGGAGGTTTGATGGGAGGGTAGAATTTATCCATTTTCATTGGAGATTTTAAAGACTATTGTTTATAGATGGCAATTTTTTTTTTAATAGGTTCTCCAACATCTTCTGTATCAACTCTAATCCAGACAGCCATACTAATTGTCCAGTACCTGCAGCGAGGGCTGAGTTTAGACAGAGCCTTTTCTGAAGCATGCTGGGAAGTATATGTCTGTTCCCAGCATTCACCAGCAAACCGGAAGGTACTATGAAGTATTTCAGAAAGTTTCTGAGTTGCGATACCCTACGTTATTGAGTACAAGGAAATTATTTTTAAAGATGGCACCCCAGTGGCCTCAAAGAGTTGACCACTGCAGTTTGCTCTAATAGAGATCTGGTATCCAGGTACTTTGTTGGAAAATAGCTTGAATGTAAAATAATCCTTTTTGAAACTTATCTGTCATCAGCAAACGTAGAATTTAACTTGTGTTTTTCATTGAAGAATTTATTAAGAGTTGTTGTGAGGTGGTCACATGAACTCTTAATACTTTATTTGCTGTTTCTTTTGGGGAGTATCACTTTTATGTTGGTACCACTGTGCTGTGTTTTCATCTCCTAACAGCTTGTACAGGTTTTACTGGAGAAACATGTTTCTTCTCTTCGAGCACATGAAACCTGGGGAGACTCCATTCTTGCCATGGGACTGTGGCCAGATTCTGTGCCCTCAGCTCTCTTTGCTACTGAAGATTCTCACCTGTCTACAGTCCGAAGTGATGGACAGATCTTAGCATATTGTCTCAACAGGATGAGCATGAAAACCAGCAGCTGGGCAAGGTCGGTGGAGCCTTCAGCTTTTGTCTTTGGTTTCTTGGCTGATTTTTGCTCTTGCTGGAAATGGTCAGGACACAATATATTTAAGTGGAGCATTCTGTGGCCATTTATTATGCAGTGGTCATAGTTTTGTTCTTTGTGATATTGCTCCCTATTTGTTATTGATTAGGTACGTTTAGATTGTCTCTCTGTGGGGGACTCATCTTTCCTCCTTATCGTTCATCCATTTGTGAAAGGATTTTCTCAGTTATTTGGAATGTGAAATAAAAGGTTATTCTAGTACTGAGTTTGTTCATTCAAATGAATTTCAGGAGTCAGCCTCTTACCTTGCAAGACTTAGAGAAAATTATGCAGTCCTCCAACCCTGAGAACCTGAAATTCAATGCAGTTGAAGTAGATACTTACTGGATCGATGAACCAGATGTTTTGGCCATGGCTGTTAAATTGCTCATAGAAAGAGCAACGAATCAGGATTGGATGCTCAGAGTTAAATGGCTTTATCATTTAGCCAAGAATATACCACAGGGGCTTGGTGAGTAGAACAACTTAATTTGTCCAGTGATGTGATTTATATACACTTATGCTATTTAAGTGCCTCAGGAGCTGTGTTAATGTGTGACCACACCGTTAAAATTACAGTTGGGTGGTATCCTAGGTAATTTGTGATCTAGCGTTGCTGTTTAGGAGCAAGTCTGCATGTGGATGTGTCACAAGATAAACTTTTGTTTCCATGATATCCTTAGCATTTCAGGACATATTCACCTTTCTAACACATTCAAAAGGAGAGCATACTATGTTATTTTAGTTTTCAGTTTTTAACGTCTGCTTTTTGTGCTGTACTACTGTTGCAGAATCATTCTATCTGGGAAATGTATTAATTTTGATAAATTCATTCCCTCTAAAAGTATGTAAGATTCTAATCTTATTTTAGTTCCAGTGCTATATTTTGTCATACTTAGAATTGTCCCTTGGTATCTGTGGGGGATTGATACGAGGTCTCTCCCTCCCCCACCAACGCGGGAACACCAACATACATGGATGCTAAGGCCCCTTATGTGAAATGGGATAGTATTTTCATACACCTTACACACATCCCCTGTATGCATTAAATCATCTCTGGATTACTTATAATACCTAATACAATGTAAATGCTATGTAAATAGTTGTTGCAGGCCTGGTGTGGTGGCTCACACTTGTAATCCCAGAACTTTGAGAGGCCGAGGTGGTTGGATCACCTGAAGTCAGGCGTTCAAGACCAGCCTGACCAACGTGGAGAAACCCCGTCTCTACTAAAAATACAAAATTAGCTGGGCATCTTGGTGCATGCCTGTAATCCCAGCTACTGGGGAGGCTGAGGCAGGAAAATCGCTTGAACCCAGGAGGTGGAGGTTGCAGTGAGCCGAGACTGCACCACTGTACTACAGCCTGGGCAACAAGAGTGAAACTCCTTTCCAAAAAAAAAAAAAAGTTGTTGTAGTATGTTGTTGAAAAATTGATATTATTGTTGTAGTACTTTTATTTTTTTTAATTTTTTAAATTTTTTTTTTTTTTTTTTTTTTTAGGCGGAGTTTCGCTCTTGTTACCCAGGCTGGAGTGCAATGGCGCGATCTCGGCTCACCGCAACCTCCGCCTCCTGGGTTCAGGCAATTCTCCTGCCTCAGCCTCCTGAGTAGCTGGGATTACAGGCACGCACCACCATGCCCAGCTAATTTTTGTATTTTTGGTAGAGACGGGGTTTCACCATGTTGACCAGGATGGTCTTGATCTGTCGACCACGTGATCCACCCGCCTCGGCCTCCCAAAGTGCTGGGATTACAAGCTTGAGCCACCGCGCCCGGCCTAATTTTTTAAATTTTTGATCTGCAGTTGGTTGAATTCCACAGATGTGGAACCCTCAGATATGGAGGGCCACCTGTACTCTTTCTGTAGTTCTTTCGTTTTAAGAGAGGACAAAGCAATCACAACATTGCTTGAAGTGTAAAGCACAGAATATGGAGTTTGTTGGTGGAGATTAAGTAATTGTGTTTACATGAACCTTTCTACTCCGTGAGAATTTGTCAGTAAGCCAGTGGATATTTATATTATTTTGTGAAATGTGGTCATCTACCTAAACATGTGTAGAGAGAATTATAAATATTTTATCTGCGTTGTCCTTTATGATAGCCACTAGCCAGCCACAGAGAGCTACTAAAATATAAATATAAATTAGATTTTAAAAATCCAGCCCTTTAGTTGCACTGGCCCCATTTCAAGTCCTCTTATGTGACTAGTGGTTATTTTATACAGCTATAGAACATTTTCATCATTGCAGAACGTTCAGTTCGATAGCACTGCTTTAGAGTCTAACGTTGTTTTCTCCTTCCTCCACAGAGTCCATACAGATTCATTTGGAAGCTAGTGCTTCATCTCTCAGGAATTTTTACTCACATTCCCTCTCAGCTGCAGTCAGTAATGTTTTCAAAATATTACAACCAAATACATCAGGTATGCACTTTTGATTTCTAGCTCTTAGCACTGTTTAGGAAACTTACGTTTTGAGTTCCCAGGAAAAAGATCTAACCTGTTAGAGGTCTCAACATAACAGTATTTTTAAAGAAGACTCATGATGTGCAGAAGCAAATTCTCCCTCTTTTTTTTTTTTTTCTTTCACTGTTCAAGGTTTATTGGGGATTTTAGTTGGTGTTAACACTTAGATAGTTGGTTGCATTGTTTATATGTAGATCTTTTTACATTGTATGGTAATATACACTACTGATATATATAGTTCACGAAATAAGATCCTTTGGAACAAGACATGTGATATTGGATCTATACACTGAATGCCAGGATGTAACTGGGAAAAAATGTTGGACTAGGCATGTTCAGTGAAGGAGCCAGGAAGTTACATAACAAATGAACATCTCTCTGGCTCAAGGGGCAACTACAGCGTGTGCAGCATTGGCAGTGGTGCCTCAGAGATGGCAGACTATTTCACACTAACCAGTTTAGGACTACACAAAGTTACCACCATCCAGCATCAGAATATAGCTGTAGGACTTTACAAACCATTCCTATTTCTAACTTCTGGAATTGCTGTTTTTCCCAGTCCATCTTAAAATATTACTGCTTTAATCACAGATCAGATAAAAAGGACAACATGCACAACCTCCTAAAATCCTGTTGTAGCCTAGACAGTGAAATGGTATGACATCAGAAGACTTTAAAATTGCAGCTCTTTTTGGATCCCCCAAAGTGTATCCGCACTCTTCTTCAAACGGGCCTCTTCCTCAGGAGTCAGAGTCACCTTCACAACGTCTGAGATTCCATTCTGTCCCAAAATGCAAGGAACACTAAGGAAGACATCATCCTTTATTCCATAGAGACCCTTAATCATGGTGGAAATTGGGTGCACCCACCTAAGATTCTTCATTATAGTCTCTGCCAAATCTGCCACAGAGAGTCCAATGGCCCAGGATGTGTAGCCTTTGAGTTTGATCACCTCGTAAGCACTCTCAACCACCTGCTTGTGAACCTCTTTCCACTGTTCCTTATCTGTATCAGTCCCTAAATCTGGATGCAGAGTCTTCAGGGAGACACCAGCAACATTCACTCCACTTCATACAGGCACACTGGAATCTCCATGTTCACCAAGGACCCACCCATGACAGCTTAATGGGTGAACTCCCAGCCTTTCCCCCATCAGGTAACAATCGGGCTGAATCCAGATTGCAACCACTTCCAATAACACGGTTTTTGGGAAAGCCACTTATCTTCCAAGCCACATAGGTCAAGATATCCACTGGATTTGAAACAATAAGCAACTTGCAGTTCGGGCTGTATTTTACAACATTAGGAATGATAAATTTAAAGATGTTCACGTTACACTGGACAAAATTAAGACGGCTTTCTCCCTCATGCTGACGTGTCCCAGCCATAGTAATGACCACCTTGGAGATTGCAGTTACATTATAGTCTTTGCCAGAGACAATCTTTGGTGTTCTAAGGAAAAGGCTGCCATGCTGGAGATCCATCATCTCTCCCTTCAATTTGTCTTCAACGACATCAACAAGAGCAAGTTCATTTGCCAAGTCCTTCATTAAGATACTGATGGCACAGGCCATACCAACAGCACCAACCCCAACAACTGTAATCTTATTCTGGGGGGTCTGTTCTTCCTTTAGAAGATTATGAATCAGCTGATCCTTGAGACTTGCCATTTTGGACTTGGAACCAAAAGGAACCAGGAATGCACGTCGGGCGGGCGTTGGGGGCACACAGCAGTGGGATCTGGACCCGGCGGCAGCTGCTCCAACACTCTTTTTTTTTTTTAACTCCTTTTTTTTGTTTGTTTGTTTTTTCTGAGACGGAGTTTTGCTTTTGTTGCCCAGGCTGGAGTGAAATGGTGTGATCTCGGCTCACCACAACTTCTGCCTCCCAGGTTCAGGTGATTCTCCTGCTTCAGCCTCCCAAGTAGCTGGGATTACAGGCGTGTGCTACCACACCTGGCTAATTTTTGTATTTTTAGTACAGATGGGGTCTTTCCATGTTAGTCAGGCTGGTCTTTGAACTCCTGACCTCAGGTGATCCACCTGCCTTTGTCTCCCAAAGTACTGGGATTTCAGGCAAGAGCTAATGCACCTGGCCTCTTTTTTTTTTTAAAGAGACAGGCGCTCATTAAGTTGCTCAGGCTGGTCTTTATATCCTGGCTTCAAACGATCCTCTTGCTTTGGCCTCCCAAAGTGCTAGGACTAGAGGCTTGAGCCACCATGCTTTACCTAAAGCTATCCATTTACCCTTCAGCTTCTGAAGGAGGCTGATGATGTGCCATGGAGTGAAAAGAATCTGAGAGTTGCAACACTGGGCCCTGATACCAACTCTGCCACAAACTGGCTTGGTAGATCTTTGGCTCATCATTCGCTGTCTCTGCTTGTGTTTAGAAACCAGGGGAATTAAGCTCTTATTTCTCTGAGGTCCCTTCCACTCTTAACTTTGTGTTGTTTGCCAGCTCTGTTAGTAGGGTTTCAAACCACGAGGTATTTGACTTAAAGGAAAGTTACACAGGATCAGTTAACTTAGGAAAATATAAAACCTTAATCATAGATGCGGTGGCTTATAGCTGTGGTCCAGCTACTTGGCAGGTTGAGATAGGAGGATTGCTTGAGTCCAGGAATTTGAGGCTGCAAATGCGCTGTGAAGTGCCACTGCATTCTAGCCTGGGGGACAGAGCCAAACCCTGTCTCCGGAAAAGCCTTGATGACGAAGTTATAAAACCATAGTGATAACAAATAGCCATCTAAGCTATCTGATCAAAGAAAGTATTCAAGATTTATTTTTTAAAATAGGGAATGAGAATAAACATTTCCTAAAACAGAGTAATATAAACTTGATTGACAGAAGCTTTAATGAAGAAAATGGGCATTTTCATACCACCACATTTAAAATTTTCCACCTCTATCTTCATTTGATGTAGATCAAAATATACCATTGTCCATTTGGTTTGGAAAAAAAATATGCATGATGCTTCTGTGCTGAATAATTCCTTTATGTACACTAAAGATCATGGAGTGAATGAGAAGAAATCAAGCAATAGAGAAAAATACTTTTCGAGTCAAGTTGTGGCTGAACTAAGTCATGGCTTTCCACTATGAGGATTGTTATCTTCACAAGCACAGTTTTACAGTAGCAGCTTTCATTTTCAGCAGGAATTACTTGTCCTCTGTTGTAACACATTAGCTCTAACCATCTTTTTCAATTGTGTAGCCTTTTTATCTTTCTGGGAGTTGGAAATGGTTTCCTTCTTTACCTGCTGTTCACACTATGTCCTGAGTAGTCTGGGTTGTCCACTATATGGTGGATACTTTTAAACTTAAAGTGCTCCACTGAACCATCCTGCCAGCCACCTTCAAATTAATGTTACCCTTTTTGGTGTCTTGTCTCCCACCCTTGGGTTTTCGCAACTTCTGGAAAGTGTCAGTCTCCTGCTGTTTCACAGAAGTTGTATCAGGTGTGAGCCAGAGGATTGTGGGGCATCAGCAACACACTCTGATTATAGATGAATTGTTTTTAAGTTTAAAAAACGGCATTGTTGGCCGGGCATGGTGGGAAATACCTGTAATCCCAGCACTTTGTGAGGCTGTGGTAGGCGGATAACCCTAGGCCAGGAGTTCGAGACCAGCCTGCCTAACATGGCGAAACCCCATCTCTACTAAAAATACCAAAAATTAGCTGGGGGTGGTGGTGGGTGCCTGTAATCTCAACTATTCGGGAGGCCGAGGCAGGAAAATGGCTTGAACCCTGAAGGTGGAGGCTGTAGTGAGCTGAAATCACACCATTACACCCCAGCCTGGACAACAAGAGCGAAACTCTGTCTCAAAAAAAAAAAAAAAAAAAAAGGATTGTTTTCGTAATGAAAACAGATAGTGAGATGTATTCATTCATTTTCTGCCATGTAAGTAACTTTTTTTTTTTTAAGCTGATGGTGACCACTGTAATTTAGCCTGTGGATTAGTGTGATCTCAGGAAGTGAATTCATTGGTTGGATTGTTGTATTTTAGTAGGGATTACCTTTATATCCTGCATTGGGATGGACTTTCAGTACATAGAGATACTTTGTATTTGGAAAAGAAAGAATGTAAAAGCTATTAAACCCTGCTGTTCTAGTATCATGGGATAAAGCTCATGGTATTTACTGGTTTAACCTCTTCCTCATCAGGACTCAGTGTTCTCAAAGTAAAACAATGAAAATATTCAACTGAAACTTGTCAGGCAAGAAGTTCAACTCCAGTATTTCTGATTGTTGTTTTGTTTTGTTTTTAAACCAGATGAATTTGTGATCCCTCTGGACCCCCGATGGAATATGCAGGCTCTAGACATGATTAGAAATTCGATGGACTTTGACCCAAAAACAGACCAGCCTGACCAGCTCTTTGCCCTTTTAGAATCAGCTGCAAACAAGTAGGTGAAACCTGCTGCTCTGTGCACTGTTTGCCTCACCAGCTTCTCAGATTATACCATTCCTACGAATCTGTCAAATATAGCTTACACGTGTTGAATTTTGTGAACCTGAGAAGTTGTGGGGTGTTGGACATGATTGCCTTTATCGTACGATAGTCGTATTTCTACTTTTTTCTGTTGTATTTTTTAGAGATGGAGTTTTGCTCTTATTGCCCAGGCTGGAGTGCAATGGTGTGATCTTGGCTCACTGCAACTTCTGCCTCCCAGGTTCAAGTGTTTCTACTGCCTCAGACTTCCAAGTAGCTGGGATTACAGGCGTGTGCTACCACGTCCAGCTGGTTTTGTATTTTTAGTAGAGACGGGATTTCTCCATGTTGGTCAGGCTGATCTTGAACTCCCGACCTCAGGTGATTCGCCCACCTCAGCCTCCCAAAGTGCTGGGACCATAGGAATGAGCCACTGTGCCCGGCTGTTTCTGTTTTTGTTTTGCTTTTGAGCTAGGGTCCATCTCTGTCACTGAGGCTGGAGTGCAGTGGCACAGTCTTGGATCACTGCAGCCTTTGCCTCCTGAGCTTAAGCCATTCTCCCACCTCAGCCTCTCAAGTAGCTGGGACTTACAGGTACATACCACCACATCTGGCTAATTTTTGTATTTTTTTTTTTTTTTTTTTTTTGTAGAGACAGGGTTTTGTCATGTTGCCCAGGCTGGTCTTGAACCCCTGAGTTCAAGTGATCCACCTGCCTTGGCCTCCCAAAGTACTGGGATTGTAGGTGTGAGCCATTGCCCCTAACCTGGTTTTTGTTTGATTCCCAGCAGCTCTTTCCATTCTTTTTCTACTTGTTTTTACTTGTCTTTTCCTTAGCCATCTTTCTGTCCACATCATTTCTTGTCCTCAAATGTTGGAGATATAAAAGCACCCCCATACTTATGTACACACTCACATATGAATTTACGTAATTTTCAAAGTGAATCCACAAGTGTAGTGTATACCTCAGAGGTTGCCTTGCAAGCTGCCAGCCCCCTACTCCCCTACTCCCCTACTCCCCTACTCCCCTACTCCCCTACTCCCCTACTCCCCTACTCCTCCACTCCCCTACTCCCCTACTCCTCCACTCCCCTACTCCCCTACTCCTCCACTCCCCTACTCCCCTACTCCCCTACTCCTCCACTCCCCTACTCCCCTACTCCCCTACTCCCCTACTCCCCTACTCCCCTACTCCTCCACTCCTCCAACTCCTTTTTCTACTGTGGCCACTTTGAAGAGTTCACAGTTCAGTTTGTCAGGTTGTGGCAGACCAAGACCTGGCAGTCTGCCTAGACCCAGCTTTCTCCATCCATCTATCCTCTTTCCTTTCACCTTAGTAGTTGTCACTTTCACCTCCATCTCTTTAGTCCAAGATTTGCAGAGGCAGGAGAGGAATAGCAGGATGAAGGACCCTGATATTCCAAGTTTTCCATCAGATAGAAGATATGATTGAAAATGTTATTAACCAACAACTATTTGTTACGTCTTTTGAATCTCATTTCAGGACAATCATATATCTTGACCGGGAAAAACGGGTTTTTACTGAAGCAAAATTGGTTTCTGTTGGTAGCAGAAAGCTAAGAGATAGTGTTTTGAGAATGTCCTTTGACTTCCATCAAGGCAAGAATATTTACCTTTTGTATTCTCTAATTTTAAGCATCTGATTGCATAATGTTGCTGAAGTTAAGAGGCATATTCAGCAGCTGCTGCTGTTTACTGATTTCTTTTCATCTGCTGGCCTGATTTTAAACATGTTCCCTTACCCAGTATTAATGACTAACATTTACTGAGCACTTACTTTGTGCCAGGTGCTTAGCTAAATCCTTTTTACATGTCCGTGATCTCGTTTTCTTTTTATAGCCACCTGTGAGACAGGTCCCCATGTTATCAGTGAGGAAAGGGAGACACGGAGATGCTCAAGGTCACATGTCTAGCAAGTGTCACAGCCACTTGAAAACCAGATCTGTCAGCTAAAAAAAATTAACATTCATAAGCATTTCTTATAGGAGGAAGCATTTCTCCTATCTTTATTTTGTTTTTAATTGAAAAAATATTTGTGCTTGTTGGAAAAAGTTTAAACTGTTAAAGTATAAAAATTGAAAAAGTTCATCTTTACATCGGCTACTGTTAGTAACAATTTCATTTATATTTTCTCACATCTATTGGTGTTAACTCTCCATCTAAACATATGTACTTAATTTTCATTTTGTACTTAAATACTTGTATAAATACATTTTTGCTTTATAATCTGCATTTGTCAGTGAGACATTATTTACATCTGAAGTTAAACATGCCTCATTTGTCAAGTTTAATAATATAGATTGAATATCCCTAATATAAAAATACGAAATCTGAAATCCTCCAAAATCAGGACATGATGTCACAAATGGAAAATTTTATACCTGACCTGATGTAATAAGCCATGGTCAAAATACAGTCCAAACTTTGTTTCATACACAAAATTATTAAAAATATTATAAAATATAAAATTTGGACTATGTATATCCCCAAGATACCTCATTATGTATGTGCAAAGATTCCAAAATCAAAAAAAAATAAATAAAAAAATCTGAAGCACTTCTGATCCTAAGCATTTCACATAAGAGACACTCAGCTGGTAGTAGGCAAAGAATTTGGTTTTGGTTTTGCTCTTTCAAAATTGACCTTTGTACTGGGGATAACATTTAAGTTCTAGATTATAGTGTATTTTGAAAATGTCCAGAGATTATTTTAAATCTGCTGAAATGTTCTTACTTATGTCAACTTTCAGATCCAGAGAGCTATCACACTCTGCCCCATGAAATTGTGGTCAATCTTGCTGCTTTTTTTGAACTTTGCGATGCACTATTCCTGCTCTGGGTACAGTCCTCCCAGGGAATGGTGTCTGATGCCAGTGTCAATGAGGTAAGGAACTACACCTTGTTTTATTTTAAACAACAAAATTTGTCTTTGTTGGCATAAAGATTCTTAGGGCTAAGAATAACTTCAGTGTTACTGTATGCCCAATATTACTTAAGAAATTTATTCTTAACAGTTTTAAATATACCTATACACATATTTAAAGTCTTATTGGTATATAATTTACATATTATAAACTGCATATATTCAAAACATATAACTTTTGACATGTATGCACCTGCAAAACCATTATCACAATCAAGAATAATGAACATGTCCATCACCCCAAAAAGTTTCCTTATTCCCTTTTTGTATTTTCTTCCTGCTCCTGCCCATAGCCAGGTAGCAGTTGATATGCTTTCTGTTACTGTGGATCAGTTATATTTTCTACAGGTGGAATTATATAGTATTTTTTTGTTTGTTTGTTTATCTTCTTTCACTCACCATTGTGATTTGGAGATAAACTCGTGTCAGTTGCTCATTCCTCTTTATTGCTGAGTAGTGTTCCATTGTATGGATCTACAGTTTTTTTATTGATTCACCTATTGATAGATTGTATCAGTTACATTTTAATCCACTTAAGTCCTCCTAGACATTATTGTCACATGTGGATCCTAGATATTATTGTCACATGTGGGTTCAGTGGAGTTTTTAATCCTTATTATTCTAGTAAGTCTAATAAAGTAGAACAGCCAGTCTTAAACTTTTTGATCTCTGCCTCTATACTCTTAAAGGTTCTCAAAAATCCAGAATATGCTACATCTGTCGGTTTATACCATATTAACTAAATCTGAAAATGTAAAAAAATAAACAAAACCATAAATTTGCTTAAAAGACAATAGCAAACTTTCATGTTAATATGGATAACTTATTTTTAATAAAAGCATAGCAATTTCTAAAATAAAAATTGAAAAGTGCAGAACTGTTTTACATTCCTGCAAGTGTCTGTTGATCTGGCTTGTGAGAAGATGGATTCTTGTAGTATGTTGTTTGGAATAAAGTTTGTGAAGAAAAACTGGGCTCCCGTAGTTAGGTTGGAAAGGGGAGGAATATGTTAGTAACCATTCCATATAATTTTGAATATTTTTATTTGATGACACACCAAAAATGATAAGTAGTTTTGTAAAGGTTATTTGCGATGCACAATCTGAGCAAATAATCACTGAACTTCTCATATTAAAATTCACTGGACTGCTTTGCACGTTGTATGGACCTTGACCTTGTGTGAGTCTGTAGCTCATGCATATATAACTTGGAAAATACTGTTTACTGAGTTGGCACATTTCATCCTTCAATATAAATAAATAAAAAAGTCATACCTGTGAAAATCACAAATCTCATCAAAAAATTGTTACCAGTAAGTTGTCAAACTGTTTTCCAGATTTTCTTTTTTTGGGGAAAGAATCTTTCTCTGTCACCCATGCTAGAATGCAATGGCGCAATCTTGGCTCACTGCAACCTCCTCCTTCTGGCTTCTAACAGTGATTCTCCTGCCTCAGTCTCCTGAATAGCTGGGACTACAGGCATGCGCCACCACACCTGGCTAATTTTTGTATTTTTAGTAGAGACAGGGTTTCACTTTCTTGGTCAGGCTGGTCTCAAACTCCTGAGGTCAGATGATCTGCCTGCCTCAGCTTCCCAAAGTGCAGGGATTCTAGGCATGAGCCAGTGTCCCTGGCCTCTCAATTGTTTCTTTTGAAGTAACAGTTTCACATCATTCATTTTCAATGCAATGTCTGTCAAATAGTCATAATTTGCCTGTCAGTCCTTTTTTTGTATCATTACTGTAAATGTTATCGTAGTGAACATGGCAAATAACGTGATATTATGAAAATAGCTTTGACCTTGCGGAGTATGGAAGGAAATCACTAATCTAGAAACAGTGTTACTGTAAAAATAAATTATTCAGAGGGCCATGTTGGAGACTCAGTTACCTGATTTGCATTGCAATCCTGTATTAAAACCGTATGGTATTGTCTAAGGATAGGCATTTAGATCAATGAAACAAAATAGAGGATTCACAGATAGACCCCTCTCTCATACATGGTCAGTTATTTTTGTTTGTTTTGTTTTTGTTAAATATGCAAAGGTAATTTAATAGCAAAAATGGTCAATTCAGTAACTGATGATGGAACAATTAGATGTCCATATAAAGTAAAATGAGCCTTTACCCCTATCTCACATTATATGTAGTGACCTCAACATAGATGAGACTTTTAAAAAAAGAACTAACATGAACTGGCTAAAAGAAAACATAGGAAAAAATCTTTACAACCTAAGTATAGGCAAAGATTTTTTAAGGATTCTCTGTAAATGAAAGAAATCGATAAATTGATTTCATCAAAATTTAAAACTTCTATT
This sequence comes from Saimiri boliviensis, assembly GCF_048565385.1. Lineage (NCBI taxonomy): Eukaryota > Metazoa > Chordata > Mammalia > Primates > Cebidae > Saimiri > Saimiri boliviensis. The sequence goes on from NC_133452.1 coordinate 79,023,502, forward strand.
CCTCATAGCTACCTTTATAAATGTACTTGGAGAAAATGAATATACTGGGAAAAACTCTTAAAACACATAAATTCCATAAACTAGCTATATTAATACAACCCAGTTTTTGTTTTGTTTTGTTTTGTTTTGGATGGAGTCTTGCTCTGTGGCCAGGCTGGAATGCAGTGGCATGATCTCAGCTCACTGCAACCTCTGCCTCCTGGGTTCAAGCAATTCTCCTGCCTCAGTCTCCTGAATAACTGGGACTACAGGCATGCACCACCATTCCAGCTGATTTTTGTATTTTTAGTAGACACAGAGTTTCACCATGTTGGCCAGGATGGTCTCAATCTCTTGACCGGCTTCCCAAAGTGCTGGGATTACCGGCATTAGCCATCTTGCCCCCCCCCAACCCAGTTTTAAAATGAGTAAGACATTTGAATAGAACGTCTTCTCAGAAGTTATAAGAATGCCCAGTAAGCACTTAAAAAATGGCAGTGTCATCAGTTATCAAAGAACTGTAACTTGAAACCACAGTGAGATACCATCCACCAGAATAGAAATAAAAATGAAACTAAAGTTAAAACCATTAACAGCCAGTATTGGCAAAAAAATGGAACAACTGAAACTCTTCTACCCTTCCGGTTGGAGTACAAAATGGTATAGCTGCTTTAAGACAGTTAGTAGTTTCTTATAAAATGACCTACACTTTGACCCAATAATTCTATTTTCTCTAATAACTTTCTACTTCAAATGCTGAAAGATCTTTGCCTCCTCTGTCTGCCTTAATGTTCCTGCATGTATTCCAGTTTAGTCTTAGACTTTTTGTGTATGTTGAGCATTGATTAACAATTATATTCTACCTTGTGTGTCTTTTCCCAGAAGATGTTGTGAGCAGACTTAGTTTACGTTGTTTTTCTTTTTCTTCTTTTTTTAGTCATTCCTCTTGCCATCTTATCTAAAAGGCTTTGTTTTTAGATCTTAGGTTCTCTGCAGTGGCGGGACCGGTTTTGGACTGTAGCCGACACAGTAAAAGTAGATGCCTCAGGTCTGGCACTTCTTGCCCTCCACTGGCACTGGGTTTTAAAACATCTGGTCCACCAGATCCCCCAACTTCTGATGAATCACGAAGACAAGTAAGATTCATATTGAGAGTAGTAATGTCAAGAATTACAGACAGATGATGATACAGATGAGAGGATTTGGAACTGAAACTATTTCTTCTTGCTTTATTTTGGTTTATTCCCTTAGCATATTCGTGAATGTACAGTTAAAAAAGAAAATACTAATGGCTTCTCTTACTCTCCAGCATTTCCCGCTTTCCTTATTTCCCCTCTGCTCTTGTTCTCCTTTAAAGATATTACAAAGAAGTTCAGACTGTCTCAGAACACATTCAGAAGTGTCTGGGGAGCCAGACCGGCGGCTTTGCTGGTGTGAAGAAGTTGCAGAAGTTCCTGGGACGACCATTTCCTTTTAAGGTACGCCTGGAAGTATCTAGTAAATAAAAAAAAAAATCGACTACTTTTTCTGAAGTCCTGGAACTTGGGAACTGACATCGGTTAAGAATTAATCATTGTCAGCTGGGCACTGTGGCTCACGCCTGTAATCCCAACACTGTGGGAGGCCGAGGCGGTGGATCACCTGAGGTAAGGTAAGGAGTTTGAGACCAGCCTGACCAACATGGAGAAAACCCGTCTCTACTAAAAATACAAAATTAGCCAGGTGTGGTGACACATACCTGTAATCCCAACTACTTGGGAGGCTGAGGCAGGAGGATTGCTTGAACCAGGAGGTGGAGGTTATGGTGAGCCAAGATCATGCCATTGCACTCCAGCCTGGGCGACAAGAGCAAAACTCTGTCTCTCAAAAAAAAAAAAAAATGTAATCCGTGTCTTCAAAGCATAACTCTTAAATACAGTTTTCCCTTGGCATGTGGGGGTGATTGGTTTCAGGATTCTCCTTGGATACAAACATCCAGGACAGCCCAAGCCTCTTACATAAAATGGCGTTGAGTGCGTATATAACCTGTGTACGCTGTACATCATCTCTAAATTACAGTACCTCATACAGTGTAAACGCTGTGTAAATAGTGATTATACCGTATTGCTTAGGTAATAATGACAAGATAAAACTGTCCTTAACGTATTCAGTAGACACACCACCCATTTTTCCCCCTGAATATTTTCAACCCGCAGTTGGTTAAATTGATGCCGAACCCACAGGTAACAAGAGGGCAGGCTCTATCTATGAATCTTGTTAAGTAATTTGCTACATAATATCATTTTACTTATTCCTCATATTACTAAGGCTGGGTAGAGAGTAAACAAGTCCTGTGTTTTCTGTAAACATTAAGAATATATCATAAATTTATTCTCAGACCATATAGGCTACTAAAGAAAACCACGTTTGTGCTCTATAGTTTGCTCTTGGGGGTTTTGTTGTTTCAGGACAAGCTGGTGGTGGAGTGTTTTTCACAACTGAAGGTCCTTAACAAAGTCCTTGCTGTCAGGGAGCAGATGCCTGCCCTTGGGGAGAGTGGATGGCAGGAAGACATTAATCGTCTCCAAGTGGTTGCTTCTGAACGGACATTGAAGAAAAGTCTCCTGCAAGCCTGGGGATTGCTACTTAGAGCTAATATTTTGGAAGATGTCAACCTAGGTAAAATATTCTAGCACTTGGCTAGCTGACAAATGCTCTGAAAATATCCTCTTGCTGGTAGCTATTAAGTTTTCCCTTGAGACTTTTCTTTTCTGGGGAATGTGAGGGGTACAGTGCAAATATCTTTAAGTGTCAGGCATAGGGCTAAACTTCACATATGTTTTTAATTCCATCAGTAGAATCACGTGGTTATTAATAACATTTCACAGATGAGAATCTCAGAGCTCAGGTTAAGGAGCTTAACTCTGGTTAGCTCAAGTTAAGCTTGCAATCTCATAGCAGGCTGTTGAGAATCTAGAGGCTGTACTCTTGACCACTGTGCCCTAATACAATGTTTGTCTTTTGTCCAGATGAACTGAGGAATTTTGTGCATGCTCAGTGTTTAGAACTGAAAGCCAAAGGACTCTCACTTGGTTTTCTGGAGAAAAAGCATGGTGAAGCTTCCTCCCTGTCCCATCCAGACTTTACCTCCTTGATCCAGCTCACCAGGAGTGTTCAGTTGTGGCCCGCAATGGAGTACCTGGCTATGCTTTGGCAGTACAAAGTGACAGCTGATTTTATGGCACAGGCTTATCTTGGAAGGTAAACCATGCTTTCAGTTGTTTTTCTTGTGGAAACTTTCTCTTGATTATTCTATATATCCTATACCCATAAACAAAGCACAGACTTGATGGGGATGGTTTCTGAAACAGAGGGAGATAGTTTGCCATTTTGGAAAGCCAAAATGCATTGAAGATTTTTTTGCTAGTTTTGACTCTACTTTAAAAGTCACTAGGAATTTTATCAATAGACTTGTTCATTTTTAGATAAATGTATTATAAGTTTTATGTTACACTTTAATAATGTAGCAGCTTTCCAGTAGTTTTTTGATAGTCCACACCCCATCTTCTCTGTCTTTATTTTTGGAACAGATGCAGCAAAAATCAGCAACCCCAGATAAATGAGGAGATAGGTCATCTCATCTCATTTTGTCTTTATCACACACCAGTTGCTCCTCAAGAGCTTCGACATCTGTGGTCCTTGCTGCATCATCAGAAGGTAAAAATCACAAATAGACGTAAGCCTCCTTTATATGTGAGTTGATTAGATTTTCTGTGACAGAGTGGTTGCAAAACATTTTGTTTATTCTTAAAATTCCATGTTGGAAACCTCAGGTTATTTTGAGTTATCTCTTAAAGGAGAGAATTTTTAATATTCTTTTGCAGTAATTATGAGGGTATATTACAGCTCTTATCACAGGAGTATTCATTTGGTTTCCAATTAAATGAAATGAAAATATTTGCTTCTAAAAACTTCCCAATTGCTCAAAAATATGTTGTGAGAATGTTTTGTACTCTTCTATTCTAATAAGTTGAATATGAATACGAATAAACTCTGGTTAATAGAATTTAATTAGTACAGCTTTAAATAAAACTGGAAACATGTCACATTTCTTGACCAAGATTACTGGTGTGGCAGAGAATCAGAAAAATTTGGATTAATACCTTTAAAATCATGATAGTTTTAGATGAGTCTTAGAAAAAAGAGAACTAATAACTGGATTTATGAAGTCTTTATCAAATATTCTCTTACCTAATTATTCCTTTATTTTTAGGTGTCTCCTGAAGAAATTACTTCTTTGTGGTCCGAGTTATTTAATTCCATGTTTATGGCTTTCTGGAGCAGTACAGTGACCACACATACAGAGTACTGGCTAATGTGGAACCCTTTGCCTGCAATGCAGGAGAGGGAGGCGCCCAAGTCTCTTTTGGGCTCCACATTGAAGGTTTGTTGGTCTAAAATTATAAAACATGTTTGATAGTGGCAAAAGAGTTTCTGAATGGATCTATCAATAAACATTTATTCCTGGCATACAATAGTGACTAGGTGATTGCAACGCTTTATTTTCTGCAGGATGTTAAATAAGTGTAGTGTCAGTAAAAGTATACCATATTAAATGATTTGGAAATTCGGAGATAAGTCAAAAAAGGTTTTGTTGAAAAAGTCTATACTATTTTTCTAATTAAAAGATCATTTTGTTCACTATAAAATATTTTAACAGTACAGATAAATGTATATATAATATATAGAATCCATTAGAAATGTCCACTCTGCTCTGTATCCTTTTGTTTACATATATTTTTATATTAAATACATATATAAACAAAAATAAGTACACATATATGTAATAGAAATATGTATGTCGTTCCAGCTTATTTATCTTTTTGAGATGCAGTTTCGCTCTTGTTGGCCAGGCTGGAGTGCAGTGGCACAATCTCAGATCACTGCAACCTCTGCCTCCTGGGTTCAAGTGATTCTCCTGCCTTGGCTTCCCTAGTAGTTGGGACTACAGGCATGTGCCACCACACCCAGCTGATTTTTGTATTTTTAATAGAGACGGGGTTCCACCATGTTGGCCACGATGGACTCAATCTCTTGACTTTGTGATCTGCCTGCCTCTGCTTCCCAAAGTGCTGGGATTTCAGGCATGAGCCATTGCGCCCGGCTCATTCCAGCTTGTTTTGTAAAGTTATTCTGTTGTATTGATGTGTTAGAATTTATTTCACTCACTTTCTTACTGATAGTGTTGAAGTTTCTTGCATTTTCTCCCTCCTCCTGTTATAAGCGTGCCACATTGACTATCCTTGTATACATCTTTGTCCACTTGTTGGCGCATTTCTGCGCATAAGTTATTGGAATTACAATTGAATCCTTGGTCAGAGTATCTACACATTAAAAGCAAAATTATGGTTATTATCAGACTACAGATGTGGCTTTTGCTTTTTACTTTTTACATTTTTAAAGATGAGAGGAGCCAGTGAAGAGGGAAGTCCTGAAGTCCTGGATGACCACAGTGAGGTTTAGTTTCCTTTAATATAGAGATGAGGACCTGTTCTTCATCTGCCTGCCACACTAGGTGTTATCAACATTTCTAATTGTTTCTGTCATTTAGTTAGAACTTATTTGCACTTCTTTGATAATTGCGAATATTAAGCATATTTTCACATTTATTGATCCCCTTTAGTTCTTCTCTGAATTTTCTAGTCATAGTCGTCCTTTTTTAAGAAAAAAAAAATTGGGTTGGCTGGGCATTAGTTTACTCCTGTAATCCCAGCTACCTGGGAGGCTGGGGCCGGAGAATTGTTTGGGCCTGGGAGGTAGAGGTTTTAGTGACCCGAGATCGTACCACTGCACTCCAGTATGGGTGACAGTGTAGAGACCCTGTTTAAAAAAAAGATAGGGCACGGTGGCTCACACCTGTAATCCCAGCACTTTGGGAGGCTGAGGCGGGTGGATCACGAGGTCAAGAGATCGAGACCATCCTGGTCAACATGGTGAAACCCCGTCTCTACTAAAAATACAAAATATTAGCTAGGCATGGTGGCTTGTGCCTGTAATCCCAGCTTCTCAGGAGGCTGAGGCAGGAGAATTGCCTGAACCCAGGAGGCGGAGGTTGCGGTGAGCCGAGATCGCGCCATTGCACTCCAGCCTGGGTAACAAGAGTGAAACTCCATCTCAAATTAAAAAAAAAAAAAAATCCGTCTCAAAAAAAAAAAAAAAAAAGGAGGGGGGGAGTTGTTCTGCATCAGTTTTTTATTAAAGATGTTTTTATATGTTACGGATGTTAAACTTTTGTCCTATATAGGTTGGAATTATTTCTAGTTTTCCATCCTCTCTCAAGTTTGTTTTCTCATATGTCACAAGTCTTATTTTTTCCCTCCAATATGCCAGTCCCTTCTAATTCCTGACTTTAGGATCATGCTTTTCGATGTAGGTGATGGAGAAGAAGGCAGCAAATCACACTGCCACGTGTGTACTTATGCAACAATCTTGCATGTTCTTCACATTTAGCCCAAAACCTAAAATGCAATAAAATTTAAAAAAAAAAATTTTCTTCATCACCTCAACAGTTCAAAATTATTTTCTATTATTTTCTCCTATATTTTTATTTTATGTTTAAATCAGTGTCATCTGTTTGTTTTAGGAGATAGGGATGCAAATTTTTTCTTTTATACAAGCAGATCCAATAGCAATGTAATAACACCATTTTGACTAATTTGTCCTTTCCACTTTCATTTGAAATGCCACATTTATCATATACCTTACTGCCCCAAATATTTATGGATTTACTTGACCTTATTGTAAAACACCTCTCAAAGCCTTTAGTGATAAACTTTGGATCCCTGAGGGTTGTGTGACATATACAGAGTTGACTATCACACACATTTGGCCGTCAGCCCTTTGACAACCCTTTGCTTTGGACAGTTATTACTGTGTCCCATTTAACAGTCTAAGGAGCACAGACGTGGCATACTTTGTCCCTGGCTCTTCCATTTGTCTCTCACTCCTTTCCTGAATTGCCTTTTATCCTCCTATAGTGTGGCTCCTTCCCTTCTGCATGAATGTTCTCCCTGATTCCCAGGTTTGCAGTCTTTCCTCATGCATTGCTAAAGCACCCATTGCCCATTTCCTAGAGCATGGAGTCCACTTTCATTTAAGGTATACCAGCCCCAACCCATTCTCTCCTTCTGATCCCATCTCTGAGTGATGCTTACCTGTTCCAAGCAACCTGAACCTTCTCTTTTTATTCTTTCCTCTCAGGTTCCCTATTTCTGCTTCTGGAAATTGTCTTAGTTAATTTTTAAAAGTTACTGACTCTTCTCTTGTCCCTTAGGGCCCTGGCAATCTCAGTAGACCCATATTCTCTAAGTGCTGCTTTGAAGTCTTAACCAGCAGCTGCAGAGCAAGTCCCTGGGATGTGAGTGGCCTCCCAATCCTGTCCTCCTCTCACGTGACCCTAGGAGAGTGGGTTGAGAGAACCCAGCAGCTCCAGGACCTCAGTTCGATGCTTTGGACCAACATGGCTATCTCTTCAGTAGCAGAATTCAGGTATTCCCTCGCCCTGGAAGCATACTCTAAAGTTCCTGCCTTTTCTCCAGAGCATAGAGCAGAGACCCAGTGAGAACTTCCTTCTATAGTGGCTAGTTCTGGTGTTTGAAGTGAGGGCATTTTCTGCCTGGATCAGCATGTTTTCAGGCTACCATGAGCTGACCAGTTCCTCTGTCAGTTTTAAGCATATTGTGATCAAGAGGGTGATGCTTAGTAAACCAAATAAGACTATGTGAGAACAGAAATTCAGCTCCACATATTGATGCTGCATTCTGTGGTTGTTCTTTCTTGAGCGGGTGATAGTATATGAAAAGCAATGCCTTTTGATACAGTACAAGCCTTTCAGTGTTTTCTTATTGTCCCCACAGACGCACGGATTCCCAGTTGCAGGGGCTGGTGCTATTCCGGCACCTGGCAGGCCTAGCAGAGCTGCTCCCAGAGCCCCGGCGGCAGGAGTACATGCAGAACTGTGAGCAGCTGCTGCTTGGGAGCAGCCAGGCCTTCCAGCATGTGGGCCAGACTCTTGGGGACATGGCTGGTCAGGAGGTGCTGCCCAAGGAACTGCTCTGCCAGTTGCTCACCTCCCTGCACCACTTTTTTGGTGAAGGGGAGAGTAAGAAGAGCCTGCCTGAGCCAGCCCAGCGTGGGAGCCTCTGGGTGAGCCTTGGCTTGCTGCAGATTCAGACATGGCTTCCCCAGGCACGCTTTGACCCTGCAGTGAAGAGGGAGTACAAGCTCAGTTACGCCAAGGAAGAGGTATGGGGGCCAAGCGTTCGGATCATGGGCTCTTTCCCGGACCTGCTGGATCTGCTGATCGTATTACTCCTTTTGGGAGTTCAGATCTTGATACTGCATAAGCTGCCTTATGACTTCCCAGGAGTCTTGTTTTGTTTTGTTTATTTCATTTTTTTGAGATGGAGTCTTGCTCTGTTGTCCAGGCTGGAGTGCAGTGGTGTGATCTCAGCTCACTGCAACCTCTGCCTCCTGGGTTCAAGCAATTCTCTGCCTCACCTGCTGAGTAGCTGGGATTATAGGCACCCGCCACCACGCCTGGCTAATTTTTGTACTTTTAGTAGAGATGGGGTTTCACCATTTTAGCCAGCCTGATCTTAAACTCCAGACCTCGTGATCTACCCACCTTGGCCTCCCAAAGTGTTGGGATTACAGGCGTGAGCCACCACACCTGGCCTGGATTTGGATATTTCTTTAGATAGTATATAGTATCCTTATGTCCTAGGAATTTTGAACTTATTGGTGTTTGCTGTCTAAAACTCAATAATCAAGTAGAGGCTAGGTGTGGTGGCTCACCCCTGTAATCCCACAGTACTTTGGGGGCTGAAGTGGGAGGAACACTTGATCCCAGGAGTTCGAGACTAACCTGGGCAACAACATAGTAAGATCCTCATCTCTACCAAAAAAGAAGAAGAAGAAAAAAAAAAAGCTGGGTGTGGTGGTATGTGCTTCTAGTACCAGCTACTCACTAGGCTGAAGCAGTAGGATCACTTGAGCCTGGGAGGTCAAGGCTGAGGTGAGCCACGATTGCATCACTGCACTTCAGCTGGGCTACAGAGCCGAGACCCTGTCTTAAAAAAAGAGAGAGAAGTTGAATCAGATACTGTGGTATCCCTTGCTCTTTGAAGTTTGAACCAAGTTCAGGAACTAAATACATTAAGGTAATGGTACGTTAGTACTATTTTGAAGAAGGAAAATTGTATTATTAGGAGTAGCAGAGAGACTAAAAAATTCAGTGGTGGAAATAAGATCTTTTCTTTCCCCTCACAGCTCTGATGTGAGTTGTCTAGATGAGTGGAGCAGAGCCACCTCTCCTTAGGGTTATTCAGGAACCCAGATTCCTTCCATCTGGTTCCTCTACTTGCCCCCAGGGCACTGTCTTCATGTGAATGGTCATAGCTGGGACACAGTGAACTGATTTTTCTGTTTTCCGTTAGTTACACCAGCTGCAGTGTGAATGGAAGACGCGGAACCTGTCATCCCAGCTGCAGACTGGACGAGACCTGGAAGATGAAGCCATCGTCAGTTACTCTCATCCTCATGTCAGGTAACACAGCAGAGTGATTATTTGTTTAGAGGATTAGTGACTCTCCTTTTGACAGAGTTGACCTTTGCAATGTAATTATGGTATCAATAGAGGTGATAATATACACTTCTAAACTACATTAGCAATTAGATCCCAAAGCCTTGGTTATGGTTAGGAAAAATATATGCCTTGTGAAAGGAGGGGAGGGGGCTATTCAAGGTGTGTGTTCACATGGGGCCAAGATGTTTGAAGCCAAAACTTAGTCTCAGCCCAGAAGAACTGGGGTGTGATGGTATACACTGTATTTCTCTGCTATTCTTGGCTGTAGGCCTGTTACTAGGAAATCAGTACGGATTGGGGATACCTTGTCCAAAATGCCTGGGACCAGAAGTGTTTTGGATTTGGGGTTCTTTTTTTCCTTCAGATTTTGGAATATTTATACCAGTTGAACATCCCAGATCTGAAAATCTGAAATCCAAAATACTCTAATTAGAGTATTTTCTTTGAGCGTCATATTGGCTGGCAGTCAGAAAGTTGGGAGACTTTTGGATATTTGGATTTGGGATGCTCCGCCTGTATAATGTAGTAGCTTCTGAGTTCCAGTCCTACTCCTGACCTTTGGTTTTAGACGTTGGGTAAATCACTTAATGCCTTATATCTTAGTGTCCTTATCAGCCCAAGAAAGATAATTGCAGTTACCTACTCCACCGAGTCATGATGAGGCTTCAGTAAGATATGCATCTGAGCACCAGCAACGTAACACAACACAGTAACTGCTGTGTAAATGTCACCCATTTTCACTAATTGTCAATATTGTCGCCACGATTTAGATGATATTGGAAATATTATTTCGCAGCAGCTGATATTTCTTCCTTTTGTGTTCCTAGCTGAGGATCCAATCTAGCTTTGCCGTTCTTCTTCTGACATAATTTGCATACTGTGTTACTTTCTCTTTAGGCTGCTTCGCCAAAGGATGGATCGGCTGGAGAATTTAACCTGTCGCCTGTTGAAGAAGCAGGCATTCAGACCCCAGGTGCCTGGCTATGAGTCCCTGGTGCAGGAGATCCACCACTACGTCACCAGCATAGCCAAGGCCCCTGCCATTCAGGATCTGCTCACACGGCTCCTGCAGGCCCTCCGCATGGATGGGCCACGGTCTGCCCAAGTAGCCCAGAGCCTTCTAAAGGAGGAAGCGTCTTGGCAGCAGTCACACCACCAGTTCCGGAAGCGGCTGGCAGAGGAGTATGCCTTGTATCCGGATGCCGTGACCCCACTCCAGGCATCCATATTGCAGTTACAACATGGCATGAGGCTGGTGGCCTCTGAGCTCCATGCCTCACTCCATAGCAGTATGGTTGGTGCAGACAGCCTGGGGGCCCTGGCCACAGCCTTGCTGGCTTTCCCATCAGTGGGTCCCACCTTCCCCACTTACTATGCTCACGCAGACACTTTGTGCTCAGTGAAGTCTGAGGAGGTTCTACGAGGCCTCGGGAAACTAAACCTCAAGCACTCAGGAGGAAAGGAGCTGGAAGGCAGGGGCCAGAGAGCCTGTCCCACTCGGGAGCAGCTGCTGATGAACGCTCTCCTTTACCTGCGCTCCCATGTACTATGCAAGGGAGAGTTGGACCAGAGGGCCCTGCAGCTCTTCAGACATGTGTGTCAGGTGAGCCATCTCTGGGAGGGCGGCCTACAGGACAGTAGCATGCCTAGTAGATAACACTGTGTGGTTGGGGTGTGGGCATGCTCTTTTCTATTCCTTCCTTTTCCCAGTATAACTAGTATGTTTGCAGACCTTTGCCTCTCAATTTTTAACAGATTAAAAAAGAAAGCCCTTTATCATACATTGCAAATATTTTCTCCCAGTTTGTCAGCTGTCTTTTGACTTTGTTTATGGTAATTTTGCCAACTACTTGTGTCAACTTATATTAAAATGTTCCCTTATTAATAAAAGTGATTTGTTCTCCTTGTATGCAGCTAAGAGAATAAAAACTAAAATTTCTAATGATCATACCACTTAAAGCTGTATAAACCCCACTAACATACCAGGTATCCCATTCTAGGCTTGCTTGTGTGTGTATATTAATATTTATCTGTAGCTGTATGTCTTTGTCACCCTAATTTCAAAAAATAATTTGCCCCAGTGGCTTACAGATTTTTTTTAGTAGCAGCAGCTTTAAAAAGTACAAATCTTAGCATAGTTAATGGAAAAAAAGAGTTGCAGTGGTTGAGTTTGATTCTGATCCCCCCCAGGGCCCCTGGACATGTTCTTAAACTGTTACAAAATGATGTACAACAAACCACTAATAACGTTTATTCTGTCTGATAACTTTGTTTTAAAAAACTTCACATACGGTGATTATTTTCCTGTCATTATGTATTCTTTACCTGCCTCCTATTTAGTGATTGCCATGTATGTTTATGCCACAAGTAATTTTAACTATTTTTCTATCGTTGAACATTTACATTTGTATATACTTGTTTTTACTATTTTGCTACCCCCCCCTCCAAAAAAAAAAAAGCCAAAAAACAAATCCAGTGCCACAGTAAATAGTCTCACAGCTAGATATCTGAATACAAATTTTAGAGATCAGGATTGCTGGGCAAAGATTAAACACACTTCTTAGGCTTTACGTGCAAATTACCTTCCTAGATGGTGGATGCTTATTTCCTCAGCCATAGCAGTATTGGCTGATTCTTTAATTTACAGGTTTTGCCAGTTTAAGGATCTGAAATCTTAGAGTTGGAAGGGAATTTCAGAAGTGTCTGGTAAGACACATTCCAGTTTTACCTGATTGGTGCCCTTTGACCACCCAGTCCCTAATCTAAGTGTTTCTTTCCTGAACTCCTTAGCCAGCTCCTCGTTTAGCTATTGATAGGAAGTTCCCATTAGCTGTACTGTGGCAAGTTTTCCACCTTCAAAAGTACAATGACACAGCAGGGGGGATTTAGGAAACTGGTAGCTGAGAATACATACTTTAAAAACAAAACCCATTTGCTCTTTTTTACATGGAATTTAGTTTCTTGGATGTTGGCTTTTATTTGTTTTTGAGTCATGATACTAGCAAATCTTGCCTTTGTGAGTGCCTCAGCAATGAAAGTTCATCTTCTTTCTGTCTGTGTAACTTTCAGGAAATCATCAATGAGTGGGATGAGCAAGAACGCATAGCCCAAGAGAAGGCTGAGCAGGAAAGCAGCTTATACAGATACAGGAGCAGGAACTCTAAGACAGCCCTGAGTGAAGAGGAGGAGGAAGAACAGGAGTTCAGAAAACAGTTCCCTCTGCATGAACAGGTAGGGCAGTGGTGGCAGGGTTTGTTTTGAAATGACTTCGCTTCATACATTCCCTCTGATGGCTTTCTCCGTGTGTCTATTTTAGAGGCTAGAGTGCAGTGGCACAATCATAGCTCACTGCAGCCTCAAACTCCTGAGCTCAAACAGTCCCCCAAGTAGCTACAACCTCATGTGCATGCTACCTCATCCTGCCAGTTTTTAAATCTTTATAATATAGAGACAGGGTCTCACTGTGTCACCCAGCCTGTCTCAAACTCCTGACCTCAAGCAGTCCTCCCACCTCAGCCTCCCAAAGCACAAGGATTACAGGTGTGAGCCACTGTGCCCAGCCTATAGTCTTTTAAAGTATACTTTAATACATATGTAAGTCCTGTTTCATTTTCTCCATCATTCTTAGGCTTTTTTCTTTCTTCTTTTTGGTCTGATTAGAAGTAGAGTCTGATTTTTAAAAGTTCACTTGCTCTAATGCTATTTATAGGACTTTGCAGATATTCTGGTACAGCCAACACTGGAGGAGAACAAAGGAACTTCAGATGGGCAAGAAGAGGAAGCAGCCACAAACCCAGCTCTCCTCTCCCAGAATTCAATGCAGGCAGTAATGATGATACACCAGCAATTGTGCCTCAACTTTGCTCGATCCCTCTGGTACCAACAGACTCTGCCACCACATGAAGCAAAGCATTACCTCAGCCTGTTTCTGTCTTGCTATCAGACTGGGGCATCGCTTGTGACACACTTCTACCCCCTGATGGGTACAGTAGTTTACTTTTCTTATGCCCTTGGGAAATCAAAGCAAATAGATGCTGTTGCTGCTTCTGGAACAGTCATACTCATAAATTTCCTGTTTTCACATAATTCCTTATTAATGTAGTTTCCTTGGCTTAAATAACTTAGGCTGATTCAAGAAAACTGATTTAGGATTATGTAGTAAGATGGATTTTCATCAGTGTGCAAATGGGTAAAGAAAAAGATGGATATGTATTGTTTGGATCCTTTAGGGTGAAGGATTAAGAAAATAAGGATAAGGAATTAAGTTTGTTTTTTCCCCTTAGCATTATTTCTGCTTTCTGTCAATAGCCTTAGTGCTTTTCAAATGAAATAATATATTCCTGGAAGCAACCAATCTCATGGAATATGGTTTAATAGTCGGTTCAGTGCAGTTTCCTACATGATTTCATGGCATTATTTCATGCAAGTAGGGAGGAGGCGTAAGTTTCCTTTCTGTTTACCTAGAATACAACTGGGAATTTGAATGCATTGAGTTAACCCCTACACCCTTTTGTTTATACCTAGGCAGTTTCTGACTTCCCTTGCACATTCCAAAACTTGAGAACTTTAGGTAGCTGCTATGATATTGGTATTACAATTCTCTAGGCCAGTATTGCTTTGGGGGAGAATGGCATTCATTAGTGCCAATTAGTTCATTGTTGCTGATGTCTTTTTTTTTTTTTAATTTTTTAAATTTTTTTAATCTGAGACAGAGCCTTGCTCTGTTGCCAGGCTGGAGTGCAATGATGCAATCTCAAATCACTGCAACCTCTACTTCCTGGGTTTAAGTGATTCTTCTGCCTCAGTCTCCCAAGTAACTGGGACTATAGGCACGCCCAGCTTATTTTTTGTATTTTTAGAAGAGACAGGGTTTCACTGTGTTAGCCCGATGGTCTCGATCTCCTGACCTTGTGATCTGCCCGCCTTGGCCTCCCAAGGTGCTGGGATTACAGGAGTGAACCACCGCACCTGGGCTTTTTGTTTGTTTTTTGAGACAGTCTTGCTCTGTTGCCCAGGCTGGAGTGCAGTGGCAGGATCTTGACTCACTGCAACTCCACCTCCCAGGTTCAAGCAATTCTTGTGCCTCAGCCTCCTGAGAAGCTGGGATTACAGGCACGTGAATGCCTGGCTAATGTCTGTATTTTTAGTAGGAATGAGGTTTCACTATGCTGGCCAGGATGGTCTCAAACTCCTGGCCTTAAGCAATCTGCCCACCTTGGCCTCCCAAAGTACTGGGATTACAAATGTGAGCCACTGCGCCTGGCCCTGTTGCTGACATCTTCTTGACATGCTGATAGATCAGATTACTGAGTTCACTGACTTTACCATGATGTTAACTTCACAGGAGTTGAACTGAATGACCAACTCTTGGGCAGCCAACTTTTGGCCTCCACCCTCTCCCATAACACTCTCTTTGGGGAGGCAGCCTCAGACCTGATGGTGAAACCTGATGGGCCCTATGACTTCTACCAACATCCTAATGTTCCAGAAGCACGGCAGTGTCAACCTGTGCTTCAGGGTTTCTCAGAGGCTGTCACTCACTTGCTGCAGGACTGGCCAGAACACCCAGCACTTGAACAGGTAGGGCAGTTGCTGAGGAAGGAATTCTCATAGTACTGAATCTGCAATGAGGATGCAAACTCAACATCATCCCTGGGGGCACTCACTTGCACACGTGTACATATAAACAAAGGCTTAAAGAACTGCAATTCAATGAGATGCTACTTACTAACTACAGGATGAACACAACAGTTTTGTATTTCTCTTGTATAAAGGACGTTTGGTGATTCTGTTAATTCTATTTGTTGGGCAGTGGTTGCTGACCATATAAAATGCTGCCATGTTGCTCTGTTAATTCAGACACATACTCATACTACCAAAGGCTTTATAGTTTTCTTAAATATACTAGAAATAGGTTTTGCTTTTTTATGATGAGCAGTTTAAACTGGGACATTGCTCTGTGGTCTTCAGCCAGTTTTATACCCTTAGTACAGGGAATAAGACTGATTATCTTGTCAGACTTCATCTTATTTCTGGGGTATGTAGTAGATAAAGTGCTTATCTTGGTCAAAATACATGCCCCTGAAATTTTTTATTCATAGTTTTCAGTGGTGTTTTAAAAGCAGAGAATTGGGAGGAAACTTCTGTTTAGGACTTTCTTCAGTACCCTTTGACTTTGGGTCAGTGGTGTTCCTACTGAGATACCCAAATCTGTTTCTGCAGCTGCTGGTTGTAATGGACAGAATTCGTAGTTTCCCACTTTCCAGTCCCATCTCAAAGTTCCTGAATGGCTTAGAGATCCTTCTGACAAAGGCACAGGTAAGCTAATCCCTCTCTTCCTTATTTTAGTTGGTGGTCAGTTGGCAAAAGATGTATCTTGTGGCAACTTTGTTGTTAGACAGAAAATTATGGTTTGGGCTGGAAAAAGATAAGCATCTTTGGTTTTTCGGGCATGGGGTGAGATCATTGAAATTGAGCCATTGCCCCTGTGATGAGGGTGAACTGCCTTGCCTTTTTTCCAGTGGGATGCAGTGTCCACTGGTAACGAGGGTAGAGTCCTCCAGGCCTTCTAGGTGGGCATTCAGTCCAGCTGAGTGCCCACATACGCTGTCCCCTGCAATGCCCTCATAGCCTTGGAGTTAGCTGTTACCTCCCCATTGGACAAAAAAGGGCCACATGTTTTTGATCCAGGTCAGAAAGCAAACAGCATGAATTCAGGCTCCAGTCTGTAAACACTGCTTTCTTGCCTGCCTCTAAACTTGGCTCTGCTGGAGTTCTGTCATGTGATCACACAGAAGCTGGATACACTATAAATTCATTCCTGCAATTGGTGTAAGTCGTTTAGGGGCCCAGTAGTCTTTAGCCACACAAAGTTCAAGATGTTCTTGAGAGAGGAGGTCGGGAATTAATAATGTCCACGGTGAATTTTATCTTTGTTTCTTTAGGATTGGGAGGAAAATGCAAGTCGAGCTTTGTCTTTGCGGAAACATCTTGATTTGGTCAGTCAAATGATCATTCGGTGGCGTAAACTGGAGCTGAAGTAAGTGACTCTCCTTCCTTTTCCTGAACTTAGGTTGTAAGGGCTTTTTTCTTTTGGTAGTTTAAATTTGTTTAGGATTTCTATAGTATTACAGCTACAGAATGTGGTTTTTAGTCATTAATCACAGAGTTAAAAGCAGGGCGTTAAAATGGCCTGAATACAGTCTAGACAACAGCACATGTTCTTGCAGCAGGAATCTGGGCAGCTTCTCCATCTCCATGTGGGAGGAGAAGAGTGTGCATGCAGCTTCTGCATCTCTGATTTCTGGTCTTTCAAATGTTTCCCTAAATGCCCCCTCGGCTACTTCTCTCGTTTCAGCTGCTGGTCCATGAGTTTGGATAATACCATGAAGCGTCACACTGAGAAATCCACCAAGCACTGGTTCTCCATCTATCAGATGCTTGAGAAACATATGCAGGAACAAACAGAAGAACAGGAAGGTAACACCTGGCAGTACATTTCCTGGCACTTAGAGTTTCCCAGCTAAACAGAGTGCTGCAAAGCGTAGGATTTCCCTGCTCCTGCCGCTCCCTACACTGCTTTCATGAGGGAATGCCTCCCATTTGACTTTACGGTATTTCTGAGAGGTCAGCCAAGAAAGCTATAAATAGCATTTGTCTAACTGAGAGAATAATAACAAAAGTCTGAGAGGTTTAAATGTCTTCTCCAAAAGTCTCAAGAACCAGTCATGTGGTAAGGTTTCCTTCTTCTCTATGTCCACGATAGAATTCAAACTGTAAGTTGACTTTTCGGTAGGTAGTGGCCAACGTGCTTGAATGAAAAGTCTTTTACACTTACGACGAGCACCTTATAGTTCATTTTCATAATTTGCTGTGAGTGCGTTTAACACATGCCCTATATGCAGCTGTTTATTCATTTAGATTTTTGAGATGGAGTCTCGTTCTGTTGCCCAGGCTGGAGTACAGTGGTGCAATCTCAGCTTACTGCAACCTCCACCTCCCAGGCTCAAGCAATTCTCCTGCCTCAGCCTCCTGAGTAGCTGGGATTACAGGTGCTGACCACTATGCCTGGCTAATTTTTGTGTTTTTAGTAGAGAAGGGGTTTCACCTTGTTGGCCAGGCTGGTTTTGAACTCCTGACCTCAAATGATCCACCCACCTCGGCCTCCCAAAGTGCTGGGATTACAGGCATGAGCCACCACACCTGGCCTGTTATTTTAAATCAGCTTACAATGTAGCCGTGGTCCTTGCTTGAGAGCCTCACGTTGTGATCTCTACTTCATGGTCATCCATAGTATCCTGAATAGATTGTGTGCCCGTCAGGAATAGGGAATGATGGTTGAAAGAAATACATATTTTCCTCTTTGAATTTTTAAAGATGATAAACAGATGACCTTGATGTTGCTGGTCAGCACGTTACAAGCATTTATTGAAGGATCCTCGCTGGGAGAGTTCCATGTGCGACTTCAGATGTTACTGGTTTTCCATTGTCACGTCTTGTTGATGCCACAGGTTGAAGGAAAGGGTGAGGATTTTTTTTCCTTTCCTTTTACATCACACTACTCAAATGGGTTAGGCTTTGAATTTACCACGAGACAGGTGCCTTCTTGCACACTTGGTTTTAAACAAGACACATAGTTATGTTTCATGTGCTTCACTTTAGATAGAGAGGAGAACACTGAAAGTGAAGTGCAAATGGTTCTAAGGTTAGCACTGACTAGCAAGCTCTGGCAGAAGTAAATTGCCAGATGAAGCTCTCAGGACCTAGCATGTTGAGGCAGCACATCTCTGCCTAGACACTGTAATATCCTGCTAAGCTACTGCTTGATCCAGGCCATTATAAGTTTCTTTCATCCAGTGAGAGCACTGTCATCCATCAAGGAACTGCACATAAAACTGCCTGTTGTCAAGTACTATGCCTGACCACAGCAATTGGGATAAAAGTCTCACTACAAGATGAGTACAGACTGTACATGAATGAGCATTTGGGGTGACCTGCTTAATATGCCATCTTTTAAGTCAAGCTCAGTTTCTGCTGATTTTACATTAAGATTCAGAGAAAGAATTTGACATGATTTTAGAAGAACCTCTGAGTACATCATCTTCAAGAACAAAAGTGCAAAAAAACATCTGTTACAAGCAGAAGTGAAAAGTAGGGGAGTGTTGACAGTCTGCATCTCTGGGAAATGCTAAAGTCAGACAGGCTCCCTAAATAATCCGCCTGTGAAACTCGCTGTAATCTCATAGCATAGAGAGTAATGAGGAAGGAGCATCACTGAAATATGAAGGCCACAGCTGGCACCAGTAGCACATGCAGCAAGTGTGGTGTTTTTGTTTCCTTTTCATTTCTTCCAGATTCACTTTGCAGTGTTCTATGGAATTTGTACCATTATTACAAGCAATTCTTTGACCGGGTCCAGGCCAAAATTGTGGAACTTCGTTCCCCCCTAGAAAAAGAACTTAAAGTAAGATGAACAGCTGTCATGATCACTCTTGGGAGGACAAAATCAGCAAATTCTCTTTCTTTAATCCTGTTATCCATTTAACACTGAGGCAGGGATCTAGGGGAATAGTGGCCAGCATTGCCACTGCTAAGTAGGATGGCAAGATGTATAGTGGTGGCACTGGCTTCTTTTGTCACCTGCAGAGTGTGTGAGGGGTTGGTGGAGCGGCCTATCAGAGCCTCCTCGGAGGACTGCCACCGAAGTCTGTTTGTGTCCCCTAGTCTTGCCCAGGTTTGTCTCCCACCTCAGCCGTGCCGGGTCGTGTTGGTCCACGCACCAGTGAAGTGCCATGGGGGAAGGAGGGACCTCTCTTTTGGACACTCTTGGTGGTTCCTAAGCTGGAGTACATGTCAAGTGACAGTGACTGTCGCAGCAATTTTTGTTTTGTTTTGTTTTGTTTTGTTTTTGTTTTGAGATGGAGTCTTGCTCTGTCACCAGGCTGGAGTTCCGTGGTGCGATCTCAGCTCACTGCAGCCTCCGCCTCCCGGGTTCAAGCGATTCTCTTGTCTCAGCCTCCCAAGTAGCTGGGACTTCAGGCACCTACCACCATGCCCGGCTAATTTTTTTATTTTTAGTAGAGATGGGGTTTCACCATGTTGGCCAGGATGGCGTTGATCTCCTGACCTGGTGATCCACCCACCTCAGCCTCACAAAGTGCTGGGATTACAGGCGTGAGCCACTGTGCCTGGCCCATGGTTTCTTTTGTAGGCTTGTTTTACTTGTTCACTGACACACAGTCCAGTCTTTGGGATAGAGTGGGCTCTGGTCTTTGCCGAACAGAAATCTGGAAAGAAACGGAATGACACGAGCTTTATAAAGCCATTTCCTGAACATCATTTATCTTACAGGAATTTGTTAAGATTTCCAAGTGGAATGATGTCAGCTTCTGGTCCATTAAACAATCTGTAGAAAAGACACACAGGTAATCTGTCTTTTAAAACTGGGGACAACCAAAATAGAATTTTGTGTGGTAGAGAGCAAGACTACCTAGTTATCATAACCTGACTTAATATAAGTATCTTAAACTTCTCAAAAAAAAAAAAAAACCCACCTTGATTGATTTGGCTTTGCTTTCAACACCACCCCCTTCTCTGAGCAGAGTCTGCCCGCAGTAAGGATTGGTGTGCCTTGAGACAAAGCAGGCTATGTGTCAGGTCTTCTGCCACCCCCTAGCTCTTGGAGCAAAGCAATCCCATTCTTCCTGGCTTTAGTTTCTCTTCTAGAAAAGGAGGATAACAGTACCTGCCAATCTTTTTCTCTTAAAAATAAAACAACTATTAATATTTAAGGAGATCATTGTACATAAAAGGCACAGGGTATTGAATTATATGGATGCATTATAATGTATTTTTATATTCACTTGCTAATCCAGTTTTTTTCTTCTTATGTCTGTCCTTACCCGGGGACAGGACCCTCTTTAAATTCATGAAGAAATTTGAAGCAGTCCTGAGTGAACCCTGCCGGTCCTCCCTGGTGGAGAGTGACAGGGAAGAACAGCCTGACTTTTTGCCCAAGCCGACAGATGCAGCTGCGAGTGAACCGTCTTCCATTCAGAGTCTGAACAGGGCACTGAGGGAGACCTTGTTAGCCCGACCGGCAGCTGGGCAGGTACTTGGTTATGGGACAGTGCTTGCTTATCCCAAGCCAGTCAAATGGGATCTGTGTTTCATGTGCAAGGCCTTTTCTCAGTACTAGACAAGAAAATGCCTTTGAAATCTTATTGTTTGGACATATATAGCATATGTTTGTTTGTTTGCTTGACTTCCAAGCAGAAAAAGGTTAAAAATCTTAATCTTGTTGCTAAAAAGTTTTTTTTTTTTGTTTTGTTTTGTTTTTATTTTTTTGCCTTTTTTTTTTTTTTTTTTTTTTTTTTTGAGACAGAGTCTCTCTCTGTTGCTCAGGTGCAATTATGGCTTACTGCAGCCTCGACCTCCTGGTCTCAAGTGATCCTTCCATGTCAACCTCTGAGTGCTAGGACCACAGGCCCATGCCACCATGCCTGGCTAATTTTTTTTTTTTTTTTTTTTTACTTTTTGTAGAGACAAGGTCTTGCTTTGTTGCCCAGGTTGGTCTTGAACTTTTGGTCTTAAGCGATCCTCCCTGCCTCAGCCTCCCAAACAGCTGGGATTATGGGCATAAGCCATCGCACTCAGCCTTGCTGCTTTCAAGTTTAATGTCAGCCTGTGAGAAATAATTGCGCTTACCTGTGAACATCATGTGCTATGAACAAAGATTTGAAGCATCAGTTTAAGAATACGCCATTGAAGCTGCCTGTGGGCTACCACGTGAGGAAGCTACTGCACAGTGTGACTGTGTGCCATGATGTGCTGGTTTATAGTTACTGTGGTGTAAATACTCCTGTTGTGGCCAGTTTCAAGCACCAACAGTCAAGATTTGGACTGCAAAATTCCCAAAAACTTAACAGTGATACATCTTGAGTTAGCAGGTCTGTTATAGAATTGATGTTCCTGCTTCATGTCCTTGGGTGTGGGGAGCTTCAGGATCGGAAAGCACTCCTCCAGAGAGTAATTTCCTGGCAGGTGTAGTGGCTCACTGTTGTAATCCCAGCACCTTGGGAGGCTGAGGCAGGAGGATCACTTGAGCCCAGGAGTTTGAGATGAGCCTGGGCAACATATGAGACCCTGTCTCTCCAAAAAAAAAAAAAAAAAAAAATTCTTTTTTTAAAGAGTAGTCAGTTTTGCCTTTTTACTGTATTTCCTACTTGGGGTTCACGGAGTTAGTAATGAAAGTCCTTAAGCTATTTTTGTTATTTTAGTGGTTCAAAATTCATAATAGAAACTGAACATACAGTCATAAGAAGGCTGCAGAGATACGATATGGCTACCAAATTTACTTTCTTTTGACTCTATGTGTCAGCTCACTGCTTCTGTCATTCTAATCAACAATTTTGATTTGCTAATGACAGCATAGTAATTTCAGGTTATTCCTCAGGACAAAAAAATGAAAATATGCCCCTGATGGACAAAAGCTCTTCCCTTCATATAATGTCTGAATTCCTGTGTCTGAGGTGCATTGGCTCATGCCTGTAATCCCAGCACTTTGGGAGCCCAAGGCAGGTGGATCACTTGAAACCAGGAGTTCGAGACCATCTTGGCCAACATGGTAAAATCCTGTCTCTACTAAAAATACAAGAAATAGCCTGGCATGGTGATGCATGCCTGTAAACCCAGCTCTTCGGGAAGCTGAGGTTGCTGTGAGCCAAGATTAGGCCACTGCACTTCAGCCTTGGTGACAGAGTGAGACCCTGTCTCAAAAAAGAAGGAAGGAAATCTAAATTCCTGAAATTTGAATTGTTAATTAGGGGCAAATGGTCATAGGAGTAAGACCAATTTCACCTGGCTGGTATATCAGAAACACAGTGTGGCTCACCACCTTAAGGGCAGTGGTGATAACTGTTCATTCCACTCTGTTCATGATTCAGAACTGGAGTCTCCTCGTGGCTATCGTAGTAAGCATTGCTGGATGTAGGGGTATGGGGGTCCTTCCATTATGTTGATCTCATATAGAGCAGTAATATGGATTTCTAAATATTCACAGTATGTCCCTTAATTTTAGGGATGTTGCATTTGTTCTCATGAGACTTTGGAGATGATGGTAATTTAATATTTGCTGAGCTAGGGATGTGTTTGTGTGCAACAGTTAAATCTAGTTCCCATGCAATTTAAAATGATGCCTGTCATTCTTGGCAGTGAGGCTAACCTGTCCTTTGTCTCACAGGCCACAATTCCAGAGTGGTGTCAGGGCACTGCTCCTTCCCACTTGGAAGGGGAACTTCTGCGTCGCTTGCCAAAGCTCAGGAAACGCATGATGAAGATATGCCTGACCTTCATGAGGGAGAGTCCCCTGCCTCACCTTGTGGAGGGCCTCGATCAGTTCATAGGTGGGTGCCAGCAGCCAGGTCAAGGGTGGAACTTTCTGTTTTCCCCAGTGGCCCAGGAGGTCTGAGAATGTGGTACCTATGTCCTTTTTTGACATCTTACACAGTGTTGAACAGTTGATTGAATACGCAAGTGGGCTTAAAATCTCACAGAGCCAGACACAGGAGCCTACTGAGAGCACACAGTCTTAATTTTCACATTGTTGTCCTCTCATGTAACCTGGTACTGTGCCATTTTTTATGACAGCCTTGTCTGCACTGGTTCCTTTTGGCTGGTATTTGGGTAAAGGGGCACAGACGGTCCCCACTGTCAGAAGGTTGTCTCACTTGAGGAAAAGGCAGATTCATCCCCATCCTCTTGCTTGCTTCACTTCAGAGACGCACAGCAGTTCATTTCTCAGGCTGTCTTCCCTTAGGGAAGGTGAGAGCCAAGACCTGCTCATAGTGTACAGAAGCAATAGCTGGGAAGGGAATACAGAATTTAATAGAATGTTTGGGCCCCTGGCAGCCTCTGACTACCTCCTTCACCCCATCTGTCACCCACCCACAGCGAGTGTGCTGTCAGTGAGGCTGGCCTTCCTTTAATGAGACTGCGTCTGATCTCTTCCTTTTTAAAACTTGCCAGCTGTTGCTTAAGGTGACAGGAGCCTGAGGCTGGGGGTGAGTGGAATACAGATCCACATGCATCTCTGGGACCAGGGATGTGCAGCGTGATGTAAAGCCTCCCTCATTCTCTAACTCTCCCACACTGTCAGTCTGTTGTCTTTGGTGTCTTTGTGCTCATCGATAACTGCCTATATTTGGCTGGTAGTGCTGCCTTAATACATTACCACAGACTGGGTGGCTTCAGTGTGAGGAATTCATTGCCTCACATTTCCAGAGGCTAAAAGTCCAAGATCAAGGTGTCAGCAGAGTTGGTTACTTCTGAAGCCTATCTCCTTGCCTTGCACTGGCCACCTTCTCACTGTGTCCTCCCATGGTCACTCTTGATCTGCGCGTTCTGTGTCCTGATCTTTTCTTTTAAGGACTTCAGTCAGATTAGAGCCCATTCTCATTTCATTACCTCTCTAAAGTCTGTCTCCAAATATAGTCACATTCTGAGGTTGGGGGATGGGGGGTGGGGGTGGGACTTGAGCATGTGAATTGAGGGGGAAGGGAAGACACAGCCCAGCCTGTAACAGTGCCTGCAGGCAGGGAAGTGGCACCCTTGTGTTATTGGTACCCACATGTATTCAGGAAGGCAGGTTGGTGCTGTATAGAAAGAACTTGGGCTTTGGAGTACGGTAGGTCAGTGTTCAAGTCCTGGCTCATCTACTCATTAACCACATGGCCTTCAGATAGTGAGTAGACCTCACTGAGCCTTTCTTTGAAGTCTGTAAAATGGAGCTACAAATAGGTGCTTCTGAAGTTATGCAGATGAAAAGAGAATTTACCATGTACCAACCACAAGTGGAAACTCAGTACATAGCAGTCAGAAATTTCCTTCAAGTGATTATAAATTTCTAGTATAATGTACTGCACATAGTTGGTGCTCAGTAAGTGCATTTTGCTTGATTGATTATAAAACCCCTAAATACAAAAGAATGACTGCTGTTGTTTGGGTCATTTATTGTCAAGAGATTTGAAGCCCTTCGTGTTATTTTTCTGTTTTCCATGCACCTTGACCAGTTTGCTTAAAACACTTAATGAGATTTTTAAAAATGCTAGGGACTAGATTAAGTACTCGGTATAAAGATGAATGATTCTTGGCCTTTGTTCTCCAAAAGGTCCCTGGTGTTGGGTAACTTAAACACATTACTAAACCCCTGGGTTTTCTTATTGCCCGCCTCCCCTGCCTGTTTTCCCCTTACAGGTGAAGTGATTTCCTCTGTGAGTGAGTTACAGAGCTTAAAGGTGGAACCCTATGCAGAGAAGGAGAAGCAGCGGTCAGAAGCCAAGCACATTCTCATGCAAAAGCAGCGAGCTTTGTCAGACCTCTTTAAACACCTTGCAAAAATTGGTAAGGTTCTCACTTGAAACCCAATGAAATGTAGTCACCAACTTTCAGAAAGAGAAACAACATGACTGATTTGGGGGAAATTCCAGACAGTTGAGATGGTGGACAACAGAAGGTACAGGCAGGGTTTTGAAATGCCATTCTAAGACTTCCACTCATGCAGGAAAATCCTACAACCAGCCAGCTGATTCCCAAATATTTCCAGTTTTGTATGAGGTTTCTCAGAATCTATATTTTTGAAATTTCCATCACCACGTGCTGTACCATATGCTTGCAGCATCGTATAGAGAGCAGTGCTTCTCAAACTTGAACGTGCATGTGAATCACCAGGGGAATCTTGTGAAAGTGCAACTGCTGATCCTGTTTGAGTTGCTGTGGGTGCAGCCTGAGAGTCTCCATTTCTAACTAGCTCTCAGGTGATACTGTTTAGAAGATTTTGCTTTGAGTAGCAGGGGAGAGCGGGCACATCCAGTCTCTACTAAGTATCTTTGTTTAAGTGAATGCGGTTTATTTCCTAGGTCTGTCATATCGCAAAGGTCTTGCATGGGCCCGTTCAAAAAATCCTCAAGAGCTGCTTCATCTTCACCCGTTAGATCTCCGGAGTGCATTGTCCATCGTCAGCAGCACTCGGGAGGCTGATTCAAGGTTTGTCTGGTTTCGTGTTTTTTCCTTGTTTATAAATGGAGCAGGTAATTTAAAACTCTTTGGCCTCATTTGCAAAAATGGGAATAGCAGTACCACTGTGGCTACCACTTAAAGTGCCTGGCTCAGGATCTGATTCCTGATGGACATTCAAATGAAAGTGTGAGGCTGGGTGTGATGGATCATATCTGTAAACCCAGCACTTTGGGAGTTTGAAGTGGGCAGATCGCTTGAGGTCAGGAGTTCAATACTAGCCTGACCAACATGGCAAAACCCTGTGTCTACTAAAAATAGAAAATATTAGCCAGGCATGATGGCACATGCCTATAATCCCAACTACTCAGGAGGCTGAGGCAGGAGAATTGCTTGAACCCATGAGGTGGAAGTTGGCAGTGAGCTGAGATTGTACCACTATAATCCAGCCTGGGTAGCAAAGTAAGACTGTCTCCAAAAAAAAAACCATTTCTTTTTTTTTTTTTTTGAGATGGAGTTTCGCTCCTGTGACCCAGGCTGGAGTGCAATGGTGTGATCTCGGCTCACCACAACCTCCGCCTCCTGGGTTCAGGCAATTCTCCTGCCTCAGCCTCCTGAGTAGCTGGGATTACAGGCACACACCACCATGCCCAGCTAATGTTTTGTATTTTTAGTAGAGACAGGGTTTCACCATGTTGACTAGGATGGTCTCGATCTCTTGACCTCGTGATCCACCCGCCTCAGCCTCCCAAAGTGCTGGGATTACAGGCTTGAGCCACCGCGCCCGGCTTAACCCATTTCTTTTCTTACTCTTTATTCCTTGCATTCCCCTCTCCTCCTCCTTTTTTTTTTTTTTTTTTTTGTCTTTTGATTTTCCTGAGGTCTGCTCACTTCATTTGATCATACATGTGGAAATCTATGGGGAAATGGCATATTTTTAGTTGCTCTATATACATACATCCCTCATAAGTTCTAAGATGTTCTTAAATTTGTGAGTCTATACACTGTTGAGACAGGCAGAGCTACCTCTGTCTACAACACAGCAGAGAGTGTTGTGAGTGATGCTTTGCATGAGCTGGGTGTAGTGCACATTTGCGTTTTCTTTGCTCAGTTGGCCCTCCCAGGGCTTTAAATTTGAATTCAACAGAACATTGTAGACAGGGGAAATTTTACATAAGCATTCTGGATTTTCAGTTTTTCAGGAAAATTTGCCAAGTGGGCTTGCATTCCCATTCAGTGAGCAGTGCTGTCACTGGATAGTAGTTTCCTCCTATTAATAGGACACATACTCTCCAGCTTACTTTAGCTCTCAACAGCCCATGTCTTCCCCACATTGAGGTCAGCTGTCATTGCCATGCATCATTTTGTGCTTGGCTGTCTTTAGTCCTCTGACGTAATTTGCCTGGCCCCTGTAGGCATCAGAGTTTATGACCCCTAGCCTCCACTGCCAAAATAAGAAGGTTTCATTGAAGAAACCATATTGTCAGCATAATTTATTTCCCCATGATACTTCCAGTGCTGAGTATAAAATACATCTGTTAAGTTAAGGACTAATGAGTGCCTCAATGAATGAGTCCTCACGGGAAAAAACCTATTCAGACAGCTGATTCTTGGTTATGGCCAAATGTACCAATCTCTTGAGTTTTTAGGATCTGGGGTGGGAGAGTGTGGTTTTAATTAAGTAAATGATGTTGGTATCTTTTCCAGGCTGCTCACAGAAATCTCGTCTTCATGGGATGGATGCCAGAAGTATTTTTATCGCTCTCTTGCACGGCATGCCAGGCTTAACACAGCACTAGCAACTCCTGCCAAGGTAGAATGATAGGACATGAGACTTGCAGGGGACCAGGGAAAGCTCTTATTCTCTTCATCCCAGGCCACATTCTCAGACCTTGTTAAGTGATAACAGCTTGTTAGTGGAACTGAGCTTTTTGCAGTATATCCTTAAACTTAAAATATAAATCAGTGTAATTCTTTGCAAAATCAGAGAGCATCTTAAATTCTGTTACACTTGCCAGCAGGACCAAATGTTTAAGAAAAATTAAGAAAAACCTCAAATTGAGAATGCCACGTTCAATCTTTTTTCCCTTTGTGAATTGAGAAAAGACCACTAATAAATGGATTTTTGGAGTTAAATCCAGTTCCTGTCTATGGAATATTGATGATCTGTGCAAGCATAATTGGAGAAACACTGCTCAAAGAAAAAAATGAATATGTCACCTTTAGAGTGCTTGTCTGTCACTTACATTAGCAAGGGACTCCTCCCCTGAAAGAGTCCAGAAACGACTTTCTAGAGGCACAACTGTGGGTGGGGTTTGCCAGCAGCCCCTTCAGCATGGTTTTCCTTCTGCCAGGAGATGGGCATGGGCAACGCAGAGCGGTGCAGAGGATTCTCAGCACATTTGATGAAGATGCTTGTCCGACAGCGGCGCTCCCTGACCACGCTTAGTGAGCAGTGGATCATCCTCAGGTATCAGCTGATGAGTTGTGCTATTGGGAAGAATTGGGTCAGTCAGCTCAGAGTTGCCACATATGGGGAGAGGAGTGACATGCTCTCAATTGTGAAATGAATTTAAGGCCCAAAGAGGCAGGTAGGGTTTCTCCCGGCTCTGCCCCTTGCTTTCAGTGATATGCCTCTAGTGGCCATCTCCCTCCGGGTTCTAACTATATACCTCGTGAGAATATGGAGCCGGGGAGATTTCGGGGCTGTGTCAGGCAGTGAAAATTGTCATGGGTGAACTATACCTGTGTCTGGAATGAGGATATATGTTGCTGAAAGTCCATGTGGGCTGCTAGATATGGTCGTGTTCACGGTATTAGGGTGTCCCAGTCTCGGGCACAGATGAGATTTGAGTCTGCTTCTGTTACTTAAGCTTTTGGGATCTGCTGAGTCATACATGGAGGCTCCTCAATGGAAACAGATAATTAAGAGATGAGGACAGTTAGGAAGGTTGTCGTCATCTCTTCAATGGATTTATAGCTGAGAGATAGTACTTCCAGACTGTTCGCTCTAGCTTCAGGTATTTCCTGCTCCATTCATTAGGGTTTATGTAGCAAAGTACAGTACATTTACTAGATAATCCTAGTTGAAGTCTCTGTAGTGGTGTGACTGTGTTGTGATGCTTTTCCTGAAAGACTGAGGGATGGGTTTAAGTACTTTGGGAGGCATTTTAACAGACTTCTTACCTCTCTGGGAGATTCTTCTTGACTATATGGAAAAGCCCAGGCTTGTTCAGAAACACAAATTTCTTTTAAAACAATATAGTAACATGGTTTAAGGTGCCGTTCATTGTGTTTTTCCCATGGGTTTCTCTGTACAGGAACCTCCTCAGCTGTGTGCAAGAGATTAATAGCAGGCTGACAGGGCCCCTGGCCTACCCCGTGGCCTTTCCTCCTCAGGACGGTGTGCAGCAGTGGACTGAGCGCCTGCAGCACCTGGCCATGCAGTGCCAGATCCTGCTCGACCAGCTCTCCTGGCTCCTCCAGTGCTGCCCCAGTGTGGGGCCAGCTCCAGGCCATGGCGATGCCCAGGCATTGGGTCAGCCTCCTGCCCCCTGCCTGAAAGGACCAGAACTTAGCAGCGGACAACTTTGTGGAGTAGTACAAGACCTAATTCCCTCCAATCTGAGCTACCCATCTCCAGTTCCTGGAATTCAGCTGCCCTTTGGTTGCCGGATGCGGAAACAGGATCAGCTTTGGCAACAGTCAACTATGAGATTAACAGAGATGCTAAAAACCATTACAACAGTGAAAGCTGATGTTGACAAAATTAGGCAGCAGTCTTGTGAGACTCTCTTTCATTCTTGGTACGTGTGTCTGTTTTTTCTCTGTGTACTTAGGTTCTTACTATGCTTATCTAAATTGGGGATGGGAAGGGAAGGGTGTTAACAGAAAGCAGCAGCTGTTAGACAGCCCTGGGGTCTAGGGAACTCAGTCGGTTTAGGGTATGGAGTGGGGAGGGGATAGAGAGTGTCATCTGCAGGTTCTGAGACTTTAGTGGAAACAGCCTTGGCAAAGATGCCAGGCGAAGCCCTAAATAATCCTCAGGGAGAGCAAATCACATCCTGCTATTTGTGGTGGTCCAAAATCAAAGCCTGTCACACCAAAGACTAATGATAATGGAATATCATTAGTCTTAATGGAATAAGTTTAGTAATTTATTCAGTAATTAATTCCATTACTAAACCTAGGTGTTTAGTATTTTGTTCCATTATTAAACCTAGGTGTTTATTAATTTGATTACTAAACCTAGGTGTTCAGTAATGGAATAAAATTATGAAAAGAATTGTGCTTCAGTCCTGTGTTACTCAGTGGACCTGCACGGCACTTTGTGGCATGTGTTCAGCTGTAACCTCCAGTTAGGGTGTGTTCTACCTTGCATACATTGTAGTGGTTGGAGGGATGGGTGTGTGTTTGTGGGAACTGTGGTGCATTCTTTTCAACATTGTGGCATTTCTGTTGCAGGAAAGATTTTGAAGTTTGCTCTTCCGCACTGAGTTGCTTATCCCAGATGTCAGTTCATTTGCAGGGCCTAGAGTCCTTGTTCATTCTTCCAGGGATGGAGGTTGAGCAGAGAGACTCACAGATGGCACTAGTTGAAAGTCTGGAATATATAAGAGGAGAAATTAGTAAAGCCGTGTCTGACTTTACCACCTGGAAGACACATTTACTTACTTCAGGTAGCCAAGGAGGTAAGGAATATTGTTCCGTCAGGGAATAAAAGCCCAGTACAGAAATGATGTCTTGTAGATGTAAGTCTCATTATCCTAAAGACATATTATGTTTTGGTTTACATGTACCCATCCAGGGTTCTGAGGCAGGGATGTGGGGTTGAAATCCACAGCTCTTAACTTTTGCCCCATTTGTTTGAATGCCTGTTACATACTCTGTAGTACACATAGGAAGGCAGCACAAATTGTCTGTTAGTTTTTCCTCAGATTGAAAAAGCTTGGAGCTGATATTTGGACTTAATGTTCATACTGTCTTAACAGTTATTTTCCTATTTTTTACATTGTTTTAATAAAATTGTTTTAATACAAGATAATAAACTTGTAGGTTTATCGAGGCAAGGAGTTTGTCTCTTTTCTTTGTATCTGGCACAGCTTGACAAGTAGCTCATCAGCAAATGAGTATTTTTAATGATTTCCAGAAGGACTAAACCAAATGATTGGTGTCTTTCATTTGTATGTTTGTTTTGCACTGTTACTTACTAGGAAATCAAATGTTGGACGAAGGGTTTGTGGAAGATTTTTTCGAGCAAATGGAAACTGCCATCCGAGCCATCCTCTGTGCCATTCAGAACTTAGAAGAAAGAAAGAATGCAAAAGCAGAAGAGAACATTGACCAAGCAAGCCCACAAGAAGAGTGTGGTATGTCTGAGATCAGGCAGAAATTAGTTTCATGCCTAATTTAATTTTTGTATTTGATGATTTATTTCTGAGGCTAAATAGTTAAGGGTGAATGTTAGAAACAGATGCCTGCATGAATAGAGATGAAAGGATTTGTTTTCTGTTACTCATCATGTTATTTTCTCTGAATGAATGGGGCAGCAGGCTTTGAGAGACTGCAATCAGGACATCTAACAAAACTCTTAGAGGATGACTTCTGGGCCGATGTGAGCACTTTGCATGTGCAGAAAATAATTTCTGCCATCTCTGAGCTGTTGGAGAGGCTGAAATCGTACGGTGAGGATGGCATAGCAGCAAAGCACCTGGTAACTAACTGTTCTTCATAAGCTTTTTGCAATGCACTGAGCAAAGGCACAGTGGGGTTCACCTCACTCCATGTGGTTAAGTCCCAGAGCAGGCCTCAGTGCCACCATCACCAAGAACTTGGTCTCTTTATTTATACGTGCAAAGTCATTGACAAGCTTTGAAAAGCTTAGGGCTTGCTAGCTAATTGTAAGATGCGTAAGGGCAAAACTGCTAAGCACTCAGAATATCCATTACATTAGGATTCTTTCATATCTTAAATACTCCCAAGTATTTAATGTTATTGACAGACGATGTTATCAACTGGGGCTTAGCGGCCACCTTCTGTAAACACCATTTCCACTACAGTAAGCCAACAGAGTAAGCAGTTGTAGTCTCTGCAGTAAGTCCAGAGAAGCAACTTACTTTGTAGGACATTGTATGTTATTCTATAGCATTGCCTCTAGTGCTAACTTTGAATCAGCAATAGAATTTATTTATAAATACTATTTTATTTTTTATTATTTTTATTTTTTAGTTTATTATACAAGGTCTCATTCCATCTGAAAAAGACAGGGTGTGGTGGCTCATGCTTACAGTCCCAGCACTTTGGGAGGACAAGACACGTGGATCACCTGAGGTCAGAAGTTCAAGAACAGCCTGGCCAACATGGTGAAACCCTGTCTCTACTAAAAATACAAAAAAAATTAGCCAGGCATGATGGCACACACCTGTAATCCCAAGTACTTGGGAGGCTGAGGAAAGAGAATTACTTGAACCTGGGAGGCGGAGGTTGCACTGAGCCGAGATTGAGACTTTGCACTCAAGCCTGAGTGACAAGAGCAAAACTCCATCTCAAAAAAAAAAAAATTGTAAAATTTTCATACATAAAAGATTATTTTATTTTATTTTACAAGGTCTCATTCTGTGGCCCAGGCTGGAGTGTGGTGGCATGATCACGGCTCACTGCAGCCTTCACCTTCTGGGCTCAGGTGCTCCTCCCACCTCAGCCTCCCAGGTAGCTGGCACTATAGGCGTGCACCACCATGCCCAGCTAATTTTTAAAGTTTTGAAGAATTGCATTCTGGCTATATTTTTTTTTGGTTTGGCATTTTTTTTGTAGAAATGGGGTTCGGTTCGCCACATTGCCCAGGCTGGTCTTGCACTCCTGGGCTCAGGCAGTCTACCCACCTTGGCCTCCCAAAGTGCCTGGCCAACATTCTGCTTTTTAAAAACCAACATTGTGAGCCAAAGGAGATGTCAGTCTGAGAATTTAAAGTGTACTTTTGTGATGATTTATGTAAATGAAGAAATCTCAGTGAGCTGTGTGTATTAGGGTGGGATGGGGGTTACAAACACATACATGTAACTTGCCATTAGTACTAGTTAATGCATTCGCAATGTTGTGCAATTACCACCACTATCTAGTTCCAGAATGGAAACCTGGTACCCGCCAAGCAGTGTGAGCTGGCCTTTTGTTTTGTTTTGATCTCAGTTCTTCAGCCAATCCTGTTCCTTGCTGGTGCGTCTCCTGCCAGTCCTCTCCAGCTACTCAGACCTCGTCCTCTTCTTCCTGACCATGTCTTTGGCAACTCACCGTAGTACTGCGAAGCTGCTCTCTGTGCTTGCCCAGGTCTTCACGGAGCTTGTCCAGAAGGTAAGGACTATTCACATGGTGCGCTGTGAGCAGCAGGGACCCAAGTAAATTTCTTATCATTAGTCTCTGGTGAGATAGGCTTTTAGCAAGATGTGATTTGCTCTCCCTGTGGATTATTAGGGCTTCATCTGGCATCCTTTTGCTAATGCAGTTTCCACTAAAGTCTCAGAACCTACAGATGACACCCCCTATCCTCACCCCACCCCATCCCCCAAACCGATGAGTTCCCTAGACTCCAGGGCTAACAGCTGCTGCTTTCTGTTAATACTCTTCCCTTCCCATCCCCAATTTAAATCTTCAGATAACTCTTGAACTAGAGTTGTAGGATAAACCCTTAAGGCCACTAAGTTTTCTTTTAACTATGCAGGTGTAATTATGATTAAATGATAATGGGACTATTAGTATTAGAGTTTTTTTCTTTAGCAGAGAAATCATTTGTTCATTCAGCCATGTACCCAGTACTTTGAAAAGCACTGAGGTTGTAGAGATTGTAGACCCTCCCCTTGAAACTCAGGGACAGTAGACAGTGAAATCTAAGAACAACACGGTGTGGGTAGGTCTAGTCATAGAGGTAATCCAGCTGTTGGTCTCCTAACCTCTCCAAGCCTCAATTTCCTCATTTATAAAATGAGATCTGCCTATATGTGTAAGCATTTTTGTGAGAACGAGAACCACCTGCATTTGAGTATGTGAGTTTTGTTTTTGTTCTTCCTTAGCAGTCTAAGATTTTCTCCAAGCTAAGTACAGATGAGATGTACTTGAGGAAGATAGGAATTTACAAACTGAAGATAGGGTCTGCATTTCTTATAAACGGTTAAAAGTTTTTAGTTATGAGTCTCTAAAATACTGGAAAGGTTGAAAAGTGGAAGCCAAGCCTAATGCCTTATATCAAGAGGATAAATATGTTTATCTGCTGAATAAGAAGTAAAAGAATGAATCTCAGGTTTGTCCTCTCTGATGGGCACCAAGCCAGTCTTAACATTCCATTGCTTCTTGGAATAAACACTGTATGCCAACGACAGTGGCAGGAAAACGTATGGTACGGGTGCCTTGAGATTTGGCTCAGCTAGATCTGTCCATTTGCACCATAACTGTTGTCTGATAGGCTGTAGAATGACGTTGGCCTTTCAGACCTTTGTCTGTTTTGGGTAGAATGGCTCTGATATGTGCAGAATGTTGGGAGCCCGGTGGCTATCTCAGATGTAACTACTGCAGTGATATGCTCTGGTAAGGACATCTGAAACTGCCTCCTATGCAGTCCTATTCTTAGCCTATATATGAATGCCTCTCTTTTAAATAATGTAGTTCAATGCAAAAATTAAGCAAGTAAGCCAAACTATTTTCCAATCTATGTCCTAAAAGTGTCTAAGTGTCCAAATTGTATTCATATCCTTTCTGAGTAGTTCCGAGGGAACTTGGAAGTAGGTTAGACAGTGCTAAGATAATAGATCTAGGTTGTAATTAAAGCTCTTGATCCACAGGAAGCTGTCTCTGTGTAACCAAGTTATAATTAGTGTTTACTGGTCTTGGATCTTAATTCCTTGCTAATTAGCAGCTTTTTAAAGTGCATTCTCATCCTCAGGTTGACAAATATCTTCATAGTATATATTTTCTTTTACAAAATTAAAATTTCTGATTGAGAGTCACTACTTCTTTTTCTTTTTACTTCTGTTCAGGGGGCTACTATTCTTCTCAGGTTATTTTCATGTATAAAATACTTTTGTTGAACATTTCACAGTTACTACGTCCGGCTGTGTTCTCTTCAGAGCCTGTTCTGCCTTGCTCAAGGCCTTTTCCTAAATACTGTCCTTCTAGTATACTTCATTTAGATTTTTGTCTTGGCAGAGTGACAAATGACCACATGCCAGAGACCTCTACAAAGTCAAGTCATATGTTAAATCTGATGTCAAGCTGTGAAACTGCATAACTATTAGCACCAAGAGGAAATGAATGTCAGAAGTCTGTTGTACTTCCAGCAGATTTAAGATGATAAGCTAGAAAAACAATTCCGCATGTGTTTCAATTGTTTTTCTATGGCAAGAATGAAAATCCCCTTTTAAAATTGCTTTTGTGCCTAACTGTTCACTTCCTTTTTCTTTTTTCTAAGGGATTTTGCTTGCCCAAAGAATTTATGGACGATTCAGCTGGAGAGGGAGCAACTGAGTTCCATGACTATGAGGGAGGTGGAATTGGAGAAGGCGAGGGCATGAAGGATGTGAGTGACAAGATAGAAAATGAAGAACAGGTATGTTTCCACATAGGTACACAGTTGACAGAAGATCACTCTCTTCAATATTTAAGTTGCACATAAAAATGGTTTTTGCTAGATTAATGATTTTTAATCTGTGATCTACAGAGCCCTAGATACATTGGTCCTTGTGCAGTGGGTGTAAATAAAAAGCCTAAAAACCACAGGAAGGAACCTTGCAACTCTGTCATTGGTTTTGGCTATAATTATGGAGGAAATAAATGATTTTTACTTTTTTTTTTTTTTTTAAATGGGGAGATATTTGCTGATGATTTTCTACAGTATTTTTTACATTATTTTTAAGCATAAAAGGCCTGGCTATCTTAAGTGATAACTGCATTAAACAATAATGCCAAAATATGCTGTTAATAGGTTTTGCTGTTGTATATCTGTAGGGCATATTGAGAGTTTAAAAAATCTGTATCCTTTTTTGGTTGGAATCAAGCAACCTTCTGAAGTATTTAGATGCTATGGACTCAGACTGTAAGATGCAAACCCTGTAGTAAAGTACAGTCCATACAAAAAACATTAAGCGGAATTAAAAGCTTCCAGAACAGTTTGGTAGTGTCTGCTGAATTTTAAATTATGTGTATTCATTGACCCCCAAGTTCCATGTTTTCTTAGAGAAATACTAGTGTTGGTCAGGTGCGGTGGCTCACACCTGTAATCCAAGCACTTTAGGAGGCTGAGGCAGGTGGATCATGAGGTCAGGAGATCAAGACTATCCTAGCCAACACGGTGAAACCCCGTATCTACTAAAAATATAAAAAGTAGCTGGGCATGGTGGCATGTGCCTGTGGTCCCAGCTACTTGGGAGGCTGAGGCAGAAGATTGCTTGATCCCAGGAGGTTGAGGCTGCAGTGAGCCATGATTGTGCCACTGCACTCCAGGCTAGCAACACAGCAAGACCCTATCTAAAAAAATAAAAAATAATTTTTTTTATATAAAATAAATATATAAATTAAGGAATGAGCAAGATTCTCTTGGTTTACTGTCTTTCAGTGATCATAGCGACAAAAATAGTATTAAAGAATTGGATAATAAAAGATTGGTGAATTTTTTATCCTACAAAGACTGTGTATTCTTTCAAATGTCCCTAGGATTATTTTTACAATTACCAATAAGAAAACCTGAAGAAAATTTCCTATTCTCTGATTACAAATACAATAAAGTGGAAACTAACTCCAGATATTTTATAAATTCCATGTGGCTGTCTCTGTGTTTCTTTCTTTTTCCTCTCCCAAATATATTTTTACACCATTAATCTTAGCATTTATATCTCAGAGCTGAAGCAAACATTGGTAAAGTTATAGCATTTATTTACGTTTAATATAATGGTTTTTTATATAGGTGGAAGATACATTTCAGAAGGGTCAAGAAAAAGACAAAGAGGATCCTGATTCAAAATCTGATATTAAGGGCGAGGATAACGCCATTGAGATGTCGGAAGATTTTGATGGGAAAATGCATGATGGGGAGTTTGAAGAACAAGGTTTGAGATTATCTGTCACTTCATTCTTGTTTTTCAAAGTATATTTTATCCAGGAAATTACATGTTCCTAATAAGGAACCTAATATAATCTTTTGAAACAAGTTGGTTACTGTGCTTAACTGCAAATGAAAACCTCAGCATCTCCATGGAGGCAGAAGTCCCCAGTCTCAGGCTCTTCTCATCAGAGTAAACTAAGACATTAACTGATACTGTTTGTAGCTTCCTCGTGGGCTACATGCAGTGGCTCAGTAGTGCCCTTCAGGGAAGCCTGAAAGCAGATGATCCCTAATGGAGCTGGGTTCTTAACAAAAGGCAAATTGTTCTGTGTGATGTTTAAAATACCTTTTATTCCTAATTAGAAAAATAGTAGATGTTTGTTGTAGATGATTTGGAGCAAAAATGTAGGAAAGAAATAGATCCCCCCTCAGGCCTACCACTCATAGCATTTAATAAATTGTTGTATATTTCTTTCCATTTATTGCATGTATACATACACACAGACCATATACAGTTCTGTAGTCTGCTTTTTAAATTTAGTATCTTATGAACATTCTCCCTGTCATTAAAAATTATTTGAGAATATAATTTTTTAAAGTACGTTGTCATCTGTCATATGTTTATGCCATAATTCAGTCCTTGCCCAAAATTTCTCTCCAATTTGAGATACTTAACTATGTCTTATTCTAAAATGAGTGTCTTGCAGAAATGAAAGTTGACCTTAGTGTACAGTTTGCCTAAGGCACATAGGATATGACCTTTGGCAAAGTAGACGCTATGCAAAGACAAAAGAAGTCCTGATTGACACCTGATTTTAGATGTTCGAAAAAAAATCATAGCAGTATATTGAAGACGGGGAGGACCAATGGAAACCATGTAGTCCAACCCCCTTATTTCACAGACATGAAACTCAGGTTGCTGAGTCCCATAATGGCCATTCCCCCAGCACTAGAACCAGGCATCCTGATAGATATTTCCCTTCTCTTCGTACCATCTGCTCGCACATTAGAGACTTCCTTGTTCCTCCACTTTGCAAAACACAGTAGGACTTTGTGTAGTAGGAGTTTGTTTTTGACATGTGTAGATCTAAAGGCATCCCCGTGGTGTTTTCTGTAGAAAAAGGCAGTAACTCTGGGTAGGGCCCTTACCCAAGAAGCAGGTCCATACCTTTCTTACAACACAGGACTGGGTTGATTTGGAGATCTGCCTAACTAAGCTCAGTGCCTTCCCTTGCAGAAGAGGATGATGAGAAATCAGATAGTGAGGGCGGAGACCTGGATAAGCAGATGGGTGATCTCAATGGTGAGGAAGCTGACAAACTAGATGAGAGGCTTTGGGGTGATGACGATGAGGAGGAAGATGAGGAGGAAGAAGACAGTAAAACTGAAGAAACAGGACCAGGAATGGATGAGGTAATTAAAAGATTTCTCCCTTCCCAAACAAGCTGAGCGGAGGTAATCTGCCCACCACCTGCCATTCCCTGTCATTTACTTCTCTTCCTTTTCTGTATTTGGTTTTGTTCTCTTTCTTCCATTCTTCGTTTTCTTTTTTCTATTCTATCTCATTGATTACATTCAGAGCTAAAAGAGTAGCCTGACCTGAGTTATCCCATGTGTTACGGAGGAGGGAGATGAATAATACTCAGTGCAGGTGTTCTAAGCTGACTCTCCTATAGGCCACTGAATTTCTCCAGCTCTCAGCTTAGGACACTCCAGGGCTGAGATAGACCTGCACTGTTTTCTCTGGGTCATGGACGGCACTTCCTCAGCCATCCATGGGGATAGGTCCAAGAGGCAGAAATTATGCATGTCTAAGTCAACCCATGTAGAAGCAGTTTCTTGGACTGAGTGTGGTAACCGTTTTTTCTTCCTTTAACATTTAGGAAGAGTCTGAACTTGTTGCTAAAGATGACAACTTGGATAGTGGCAAATCGAACAAAGATAAAAGCCAGCAAGATAAGGAAGAAAAGGAAGAAGCGGAAACTGCTGATGGTGGACAAGGCGAAGACAAAATCAATGAACAAATAGATGAGGTAATGAAAATTTGAAACTGATCTGCTCTCCTGACTCAAGGCCAGGGCTCTTGAACTGCATAGTTCTTGGGGTGTCTCAAGACATTTTTCCCCCTTGTTCACGGACTGCTCTCCTATTACCTCGTAAAAGAATATGCAAGAGGCTCTTACCATAAAATATCTAACTGTTGGTTCCTGACAAAGTAGTTCATATGTTGTTTGGGCTTCTGCTAGAGATCAGAAGCTAAAACAAACCTATGATCCTGTCTTTATTTTGTCTTGTAAGTTTCTTTGAGATTAATTAACATAGCACCACTTGTCCTTGGAAGACCTGCATAGAAATTGAAATTTGAGATTCCAACATGAAAGGTCTAAAAATAGTATTAAAATACTAATGTGTACATGTAATTTTAGGGAACAGATACTGTATTTTCTCACAGTGTAAATGCTTAGAGCTAATTTTATGGGAATTCTACTTTTTAAAAAAAGTTTTGTATTTTTATTTTATCTCCGTTGTCTCCATTGTCCCAAAGAGGGAATATGATGAAGATGAGGTGGACCCTTACCATGGCAATCAGGAAAAGCTGCCAGAACCTGAGGCCTTGGACCTTCCAGATGACTTGAACCTCGACAGTGAGGACAAGAATGTTGGTGAGGACACTGACAATGAAGAAGGAGAAGGTGAGTCTTTCAGAAACAGAGACCAGTTAGAACTCACTACAAGTGAATAGTAACCGACTTGTCTTTCGAGAGCTAGCTCAGTGTTATGACCAGGTGATAAAACATTTTGGTTGGCTCAGTCTCAGTTTAAGGAAATAGTTTGCCTTGTCTTTGTAGTGTTTCTCATGTGAGTGTCCCCTACAGCTCATCAGCCAACATGTATCTCTCAGACTACTGTCACATCCTATCTCTTGTGCCTGGTAGTGCTTCACACATAGCACTGTATCTTCATAGCCATTACTGTGTGTCCCATCTCATGAGATAGTGTAAACGCTGTGCAGTCTGGGCATACCAAGCTGTTGTCAAGTCCAGTTATAGCTTTTTTAGGGAAATGATGGTTTTAATTATTGATTGTCATATGTATATAATGGGAAACAAGATTAAATAATCCCAAGAGAAATCACATGGCATATGACAGTATTTAGTGCCTTTGTCACCCATTTTTTCAACCCTAGTGACCACTTTAGAGAATATTATCTGGTATTAGTTGAAAGCATTGTATTGGAGGTGCCCCTGTAATAGAGGGCCCCATTCCTGCTGCTTAACCAGACAGAAAGATACAAGCTAGCCTCACTGATAAATGAATCAGTTACACAGTTACAAAATCTATTTTTTTAAATGTATATGTATATTTTTATAATGCTATATTAGAACAAAAATAGCAAGTTAGAAAGGAATAAATACGAGGTGCCATTTATGTAAAAATTAACTTTGGATCTAGGTGCAAACAAAGTCAATAACCAAGAAAGCATATAATTAAGAAAATTAAAATCCACTGAGACTGTAATAAGCTATTTGCTTTTAAATAGCCAGACACATTTTGTATACTAAGGAACAAGTATTTAAAATCGTTGGCGTATTTAAAATCATTTGCTAATTAAATAATAGATTTAAAAAAAAAAATAGGCTGGTCGCAGAGGCTTATGCCTATAATCCTAACACTTTGGGAGGCCAAGGTGGGAGAATCACTTGAGCTCTGAGTTTGAGACCAGGCTGAACAACAATAGTAGAGACTCTGTCTCTACTAAAAATAAAAAATTCGTTGGGTATGATGGCACACACCTGTAGTTCCAGCTACTCAGGAGGCTGAGGCGAAAGAATCACTTGAACCCAGGAGGTTGAGGCTGCAATGGGCCATGATCTCGCCACTGCACTCCAGCTTGGGTCACAAAGTGAGACTTCTTGTCTGTAAAAATTAAAAAATTAGCCGGGCATGGTGGCTCACACCTGTAATCCTGGCACTTTGGGAGGCCGAAGCGGGCAGAGCACCTGAAGTTGGGAGTTCAAGACCAGCCTAATCAACATGGAGAAAACCTACCTCTACTAAAAATACAAAATTAGCCAGGTGTGGTGGTACACGCCTGTAATCCCAGCTACTCAGAAGGCTTGGGCAGGAAAATCGCTTGAACCTGGAGGCAGAGGATGTGGTGAGCCGAGATTGCGCCATTGCACTCCAGGCTGGGCAACAAAAGTGAGACTCTGTCTCAAAAAAAGAATTAAATAAGACAGTTATTTTCAGAATTTGCTAATAACTGATATTTTAAGTGTCCAAAGTATAGAAAAGCTGTTTTGACAAAACTTTTTCAAAATAAGTGTTTCTATTTCAATGTGAGTTGTATTTTTTATATATGATAATGATATCCACCAATTATTCACAATGATAATTGAGCATTATAAGCTGTCATTTCCTATTGTTGGCCTAAAATTTTCCTCCTGTGTTTTTTTGGTTTATGGGGGTTTTTTGCGGGGGTGGGGGGTAGATTAGCTATTAGTTTTTAATGAAACATGCCATTGAAACAACTGTATGTGTGAGTATTGTTTAGAACAAGGGTGGGCAAACTTTTTCTTACAAAGTTTCAGATAATAAATTTTTTTTTTTTTTTGGAGACAGGGTCTTGCCCTGTGACCCAGTCTGGAATGCTTGGGCATGATCATAGTTTATTGCAGCCTTGTCTTCCTGGGCTTAAGTGATCCTTCTGCCTCAGCCTCCTGAGTAGCAGAAACCATAGGCATGTGCCACCATGCCTGGCTAGTTTTTTATTTTTTGTAAAAGATGGGGTCTCACTATGATGCATGCCCAGGCTGGTCTCGAACTTCTTGGCTCAAGTGATCCTTCAGTCTCAGCCTCCCATAGTGTTGGGATTATAGGCTTGTGCCACCGTGCCCGGCCAGTAGAACTTTCTTCATAGAAACACGTGGAGGGCCAGGTTGGCCTATGGGTCACAATTTGCCAATCGTTGGTTTAGAGAATTGTGATAAGACAAAACTTGCATAACTGGCTCCCAGCTTAAGAAATCATGTAAGTTAAAAAAATTGTGTGTTCTTACTTTTTGTTGTACCTCTACAGAAGAGAATCCTTTGGAGATAAAAGAAAACCCAGAAGAAGCAGGTCATGAAGCTGAGGAAAGAGGAGAGACCAAGACTGACCAGAATGAAAGTCAGAGTCCACATGAGCCTGAGGAAGGCCCCAGTGAAGATGACAAGGCAGAAGAGGAGGAGGAAATGGACACAGGAGCTGATGACCAAGATGGAGATGCTGAAGAACACTCCGAGGAGCTGCAGCAGTCTCTGGAGGAAAAAGACAGGGAAGCTGACGAGGAAGGTGGAGAGAATGACCCTGCTGACCAAGGTTTCCAGCCCCAGGTATGGTGGGATGTCTGTCTTTTCTTATGCTAAAAATAAATGAGAAAGAGGAGAAGTCCCCTTATTCACATTAAAATCTCTTTTAGGATACTCTTCCATCAACCTGTGGCACTGCCGGGGACTTCTAAGTTTCTGTTTTAAGACCCTCAGTGAGGAATGGGGAAGCCCACTTGTTGTAGGGTTTCCCACCTTATGCTTTTCCCCCAGAGCATTTAATGCTGTGTTTGATTTCTCTGCAGAAGCAGGAGGAAGAACAGGAGGACTCTGACATAGAGGAGCAGGTGCCAGAGGCTTTGGAGAGGAAGGAGCATGCCTCCTGCGGGCAGACTGGTGTGGAGAACATGCAGAGCACACAGGCGATGGAGCTGGCTGGGGCCGCACCTGAGAAGGAACAGGGGAAAGAGGTGATGGTGTCACTGCAGCCACCGGCTGCCTCTTAATAGGGTCTCTTCTCCCTGTCTGACATCACATTCTGAGTAGCAGTAGTTGGTTTATGTTTGGTTATTTTGTTGTTTTGTTATTAACATCTAACAGACCACATCTCATTCTTTAAGCAGTGTGTGACTAAACAATTATTTTTATAAAGACAGGGATACATTCTGAAAAATGCCTCATTCAGCAATTTTGTCATTGTGTGAACACCTTGGAGTGTGCTTACACAAACCTCGATGGTACAGCCTATTGCCCCTAGGCTGCAAACCTATACAGTGTGTTACTGTACTGAATACTGTAAGCAGTTGTAACACAGTGTAAGTATCTGTGAATCTAAACATGGAAAAGATACAGTAAAATGTGGTATTAGAATCTTATGGGACCACCAGTGCACATGCAGTCTTTCCTTGACTGAAACGTTGTTAGGTGGTGCATGACTGATACTTATTTTTATATGCGCTCCAGGACAAACCCCAGAATATCGGCTATATTTAAGTGGTGTGCATGATAAGAAAAAGTTGTTAGACTGGTAGTTCTAGATTGAAGAATCAGGTTCATGTTTTGCAGAAAGCTCTCCAGGAAAGAAACATGGAATTTAGACTTCAGGCAGTGTATGCCTTTAATGGTATTTTTCTTTTCCTTGCTCATCATCAGGTTTCTAAACGTTTAATTTAAAAAGCAAAGCACTTTTTCACTCCTTGATCTGGCGATGATGTGTTCTGATACAGCCACAGTTCAGGTTGCTGGGTGCTATGGAAAGAACCTGGAATGTCAACAGAGGACCTGCTGGTTACAGTGGTGATCCTGGACAACTTCAGTCTCTTTGAGTCCTAGTTCTTAATGACAATAAGAACCATTTATATTGCTTATACCCTATGACTACCACCTCCACCACAATTATTCATTGAGCACCCATTAGTTCCTAAACATTTTCATTACTTCAAGTCCTCACTGTGTCCCCATGAGATGATATTGTACTGTTTTTCTCCATTGTGTATTTGAGAAAAATAAGCCTCAGTAAAATGACAACCTCAGGTGTACACAGCTGGCTGATGATGAAGCCTGGTTTCTAGTTGAGGTCTGTCCTGCCTTTGGAGTGAGACATAATACTCCTGCAAAGAACTAAGCAGCCTTCCAAAGGCCCCTGAGAGGATAACATAAGGTGTACCTGGACACTCCTATTTCTGCCTGTAGGCCAGGCCTTAGTTATGGCGAGTTCCAGAGCAGGCAGACAGGCAGGGGTGATTATTTGATTGAGAATAAAGAATAGCAGTGAGAGAAGTTGTAGTCAATGCAGCATAGTAACCAGGGACTTGTAATAGCTTCTTCTAACTCATTCTTTTGTGGCTTGGGATTTCCTAGGAACACGGAAGTGGATCTGCAGATGCAAACCAGGCGGAAGGCCATGAATCGAATTTTATTGCCCGGTTGGCCTCCCAGAAGCACACCAGGAAAAACACACAGGTTTCTATCACTCCTCAGCTAAACTTAGGTGAAGGCTGCATGTTGAAAAAGATACTCCAAATGTAGTGATTTT
Source organism: Saimiri boliviensis (assembly GCF_048565385.1). Taxonomy (NCBI): domain Eukaryota; kingdom Metazoa; phylum Chordata; class Mammalia; order Primates; family Cebidae; genus Saimiri; species Saimiri boliviensis. Next base: position 79,067,544 of record NC_133452.1, read on the forward strand.
TTTTTTTTTTTAAACCATACTCCTGGCTATTGCTGTCCCACCAGATAGTAGCCTTGGTGAGCAGACCAGGACCATGGGGTTTATCCAGCAGGATCCTCCCACTGGGCTTCTTTCCTGAATGTGTCTCTTCCCAATCCCTGATTCCTGCCGTGAAGTTTTAAGAGCCAGGTGCAGTGTGCTGCTGCCCAGCGCCAGCCTGTCTCACTCTTTTCAGTGTCCATAGGCTCTTGTTTTTTAAGAGTAAGTTTTTAAAGTAGGGTATAATTTATGCAAATGATGCAAAATTAATTTAAAAAACCAAACCCCTAAAAAGCTTACATCCTATTCCTGTCTCCAACGGACCTTCCCCAGAGCAAACTGGTATTATCAGTTCTTTCTTCTTTTGGAGATACCTTCTGCATATATGGCATGGATGTGTGAAAGTATGTTTCTTTGCCTTCATTTTAGATATAAAAATACAGAGATGGTTCTATATAAGTATATAGAGGCCCTGTTCTTTTTAATAGCCGTACTAAATTCCATTCTTGTATGGCTAAACCTAATTTACTTCCCTTGTCCCGTGCAGATGAATATTATGCTTATTTTGTGTCCTTTTGTCATGACAGGCAAGGCTCTGATGAATCTTTTTATTTCTCTAGAGTTTTAAGAGGAAACCTGGGCAGGCCGACAATGAACGTTCTGTGGGTGATCACAATGAGCGTGTGCACAAGAGACTGAGAACTGTGGATACAGACAGCCATGCTGAGCAGGGACCAGCTGAGCAGGCCCAGGCCCAGGTGGAGGATGCAGATGCATTTGAGCACGTTAAACAAGGCAGCGATGCATATGATGCGCAGACTTATGGTATGGTGCTGGAAAGGCTGCTGCCTTTGCCCACTGAGCTCTCTGTGTGAGCTTGTGCTGTTACGACTATGTGCCTGGCAGCTGATAGTACCCATTCATATCAGGGGAGAGAGGAAATGGCTTTGTAAAGATAAGAAATGTGGAGAAATACAGTTTGTTTTTGGTACAAAGGTATCTGTAACCAGGTGAAGATGGTTAAGATTTCTCAGTTTAGTATAAACCTTTTAAATATCCTTAAATATAATAGTTAAAAATAACAGTTGGCCACATCCAGATGCTGATATCAGGGTTTCTTAGTACTGGACATTTCTTTCTTCTTAGTCACCTCTGGATCAGTCCCTGCACTGAGGAGCTATGAACTTGAAATACGTTTTCTCCATAAGTGCAAAGGGGAGGAAAAATGTCTCCTCATGAGGTCATTGGTCAGTCTCCCCTTCTAGTTCTCTTGGTGACTTCACTGTTTCATTCCTAATATGTAAACTCATGTTGAGAATAATCTACCTTTGAGAAGGGTACAAAAATGACTGCTGTACATTGGATCATGTTGTTCTCTCCTGGATCCCACTTAAAAAGAAAAACTTTCTGAGCCTTTGCTGCATTATTACACTCAAATAAGCCTATGAGCTAGAGCATCTCTGTTTTATAGGTAAGTACACTGAGGTCAAGTGGTTTAAGAACTCACCCAAGATCACAGTGCTGAGATTCCTATTCTCACGTTCGTCTTTCTGTTCCTTGTTTTCTGCATAATAACGATACTTACTTATGGGGTACAGTGTGATGTTTCGATGCACATATACGGTGCTTAATGATCGAGTTAAGATAATTAACACCTCAAACATTTATGATTTATCATTTCTTTGTGTTGGAAACAGTCAAATCTGCTCTTCTAGTCATTTGGAAATATATATAATTATTGTTAGAGTCACCCTATAGCCCAATTAAACACCCTTATTTTTGTGGTCACATGTATAGTTACACTATACCCTCTTAATTTCTGTAGGAGGTAGGGAACAGGCAGTTCGTTAGGTCAATAGGTCAGTAGGAACTCTTGGGCACAGGCAACTCTCCAAGCCACATAGCTGGTCAGTGGCACAAGTTGCGTCAGTAGTATCTTGGAAGCTAGAATGACAGAAACCATACCCACTTATCATTACTTTGTTCTGCAAAGAGCTAGGATTTTTATGTGTGGGTGCATGCTTTGTTGACAGATGTGGCCAGCAAAGAACAGCAACAATCTGCAAAAGACTCTGGCAAAGATCAGGAAGAGGAGGAGATAGAGGACACCCTCATGGACACAGAGGAGCAGGAGGAGCTCAAAGCAGCAAACGTGGAGCAGCTGAAGCCAGAGGAAGTCAAGTCAGGCACCACAGCACCCTTCAGTGAGTCCTGCTAGTGAACAAATCCTTCCCAAGATCTCTGATTTAAAGTCAGTTCCCTCTCACTATAGTCTAATCTGGTGTTCAGTTCCATCTCCTAATCCATGGCTTAGATGAATCATTTGCCTGTAATAATTACACTATGTATTTTTTTAAAATAAGACGGGGTTTCACCATGTTGGTCAGGCTGGTCTTGAACTCCCGACCTCAGGTGAGCCACTGTGCCCGGCCTACACTATATTTTGTTTGGGAGCAGAAAACAAAAATATAGACGGGGTGGATGTTGCACAACACCATCCTTCAAGAAGTCTCCTGGAACTTGAATTTCTGGCAAAATCTCATCAGTTCTTAAAAAATAAGTAGAAGAAACCAGAATAGTATACTGACTACAGCTATGATGAAAAGGTGTATTATTAGAGAAATGGTGGTTTTGTAAAAGTACCATATTATTAGCATAAAATGCAGTAAAATATTAAAGGAAATAGAATGAGGAGTTTCCATTGCATAGCCAAGCAAGTTCTATTACTTGTCAAAAAATAACTTTATCAGCAATGCAATAAATCCAAATTCAAAAGAACTTGCCAAATTCAAAGGCTTTTTCTTCTGCTTCATCCCTGTCCTCTCAAGAGTGTTAGAACAGTTAACTGCCCTATGTGACAATCCAGGCTTTGCCTCTCACCTCACAGGTTGAAGCAAATTATTCATCTGTTCTTTGCCTCAGTTTCCTCATCTGTAAAATGGAATCGTGGCTTTATTTTAGTTCTTATTTCTATCAAAGTTATACATGCATATAGTTTCACGAATCGTACAGTTTTACAAGGCTTCTTAAGACAACCCAAAATTTCCATTACTTCCTATCCTAGAACGTCTGCCTTCAACATCAGTAAGGGAGGTTAGAGAGTAAGGGTTGGCAGTGACTGTCTCAGAGAAAGAACATGTGAAATCAACATGTGGAAGTATGTTGGAAAGTGAATGAAGTTTGATTAATTGTTAGGATTAATTGGCAACAGCAAAGGCTTGGTCAGTCAACAGGCTAATATTATGGTAAGTAAAATTATGTGCTTAAATGAAAATAGGCTTTGATGAGATGGAGGTGGAGATCCAAACTGTTAAAACAGAGGAAAACCAAGACCCCAGAGCAGACAAATCCCATAAGGAGACAGAAAATGAGAAGCCAGAAAGAAGCCAAGAGTCAACCATTCATACAGCTCATCAATTCCTCATAGAAACAATCTTCCAGGTACTAAATAAAACTCACAAATTACTGCATTAGTATTGGGTTAATAAATTAACAAAATATACTTTTTAAAATTGCTTTTAAATCTTTGTCTTTAGAACTTTACGGAACATCTGGTTGTTGGGGGGGGTTTCATGTTCTTATTGAAAAGTTTTAGGAATACTATCGGTATGATAGGTGTTCTTTAAACACATGATACTGTTCCAGCAGTCTGTGATGGTGGGTCTGGTCCCTGGCCTCTGGGACTCACATCCCACTTTTCTAACCATCCTTATGTAAGGAACCTTCAGGACAGTGAAGTTTGTGATGGTTAAGTAAAAAATCTTTGGCTTGATGCCTGTATTTATGAAGAGCTGTTATTAATCATATAACATTTTCATTATTGATGACTTAAGGGTGTTTTGTTTTTGTTTTGATAGAGTGGCTTTATAAATGTTAAAACTTTTCGTTATCTATATTGTCTAAGAGGGGAAGCAGAATGCTTGTCTGGTTTCTTCTCATTGTGCCACTGTATTTGCTGAATTAAGTTTTGAATCTCAGGAGGATTTGACTGTGTAGATTGAGTTCATACTGTAGGGTGCAAGGCAGCCAGTTAAGGTAAGTTGGTGATTCCAACATGGGCCACCTCTTATCTATGGCTTTTTCTTCTTACCCCTTTTTAAAGGATGTCAATGAGCTAAGACAGGAGCTGGAGAGACAGCTGGAAATGTGGCAGCCACATGAATCTGGAAACCCAGAAGAAGTAAGTCACTGTTTTTTTGTAAAATATCAATTTTTTTTTTTTTTTTTTTGGTCTGACATCTAGCAAACTTAATAGGTAAGCTATTACTTACTAAAAAGGACCAGGCATATGGAGACTATAATTACAATCCTAAAGCCTACGTCTGTCCATCAGTTTCTGCCTGCTTTGCTGCTAGATCTGTAGCTTAATTAAAATAGAGAGGAAATTGGTGTGCTTAATTCCTGTAACTTCTGTTGCTGGCTCTGTAATGGATGTAATAGTTGTGACAGTGGTTGAAAAGCTGGGCAAGAGTCTATGCTGTGCCATCATGAGTAAAGGCCAGCTAGATTGTTGCTGGCTGACTTAACGTGGTAGCATGCATTAACCAGCGGTTTTAATGATTTTGCGTCCTAAATTTACTGTATATGTACACATTTACTTTTATATCTATTGTCATCACTCCCACCACATATATGTACTTGAGTGCTCTAGTTGGCAGAAAATCATGGGGCTTTGTGTTGAGTGTGTTGTTGGAGGGATTTGCACTTAGCACTTTTTTTTTTTTTTGAGATGGAATCTCGCTCTGTTGTTCACGCTGGAGTGCTGTGGTGTGATTTCAACTCACTGCAACCTCAGCCTCCTAAGTAGCTGGAATTACAGGCACATGCCACCATACCCAACTCATTTTTTTGTATTTTAGCAGAAATGAGTTTCACAATCCTGGCCAGGTTGGTCTCAAAATCCTGACTTCAGGTGATCCGCCGGCCTTGGCCTCTCAAAGTGATGAGATTATGGGCATGAGCCATTGAGCCTGGCCCACTTTTACTTTTGAAACCTGACTCTGAAAATCCACGAGTAAGTAGCTGGATCCGTTGGTGGCAAAATTACCCATTTACATCTCCCTCCCCGTATGAAGGGTACATGTTTTACTCTTTGTAGGGGATGTGAGTAAGGCATTGATTTGGTCATGAATTCTAATAATTAACTGCCTTGTTTCATTCTTTCTCATGTAGAAGTGCGGGTTATGGGTTTGGTTGAAGGAGGGACTTTTTTCTCCTTTTTTGTTTGTGAGATGGAGTCCTACTCTGTCACCCAGGCTGGAGTGCTGTGGTGCAACCTCGGTTCCCCCAGGTTCAAGAGATTCTCCTGGCTCAGCTTCCTGTGTAGCTGGGATTGCAGGCACACGCCACCATGCCCAGCTAATTTTTTGTATTTTTAGTAGAGATGGGGTTTTACCACATTGGCCAGGCCGATCATGAACTCCTGGCCACCTCAGCCTCCCAAAGTGCTAGGATTACAGGCATGAGCCACCACCCCAGGCTGGAAGGAGAGACATTTTTAATCAAGTAAATTGCATGGTAGCTTGCTGGGAGAAGATTTAAAGTGCTTCTGTTGAGAAAGTTCATACAGGTCATTTTCTACCATCATCTTGCTAGAAGACTTGGTTGGCTGACATTCTGAGGGTAACTTAAATTTTGTTGTCACAGGAGAAGGTTGCAGCTGAGATGTGGCAGAGTTACCTGATCTTAACGGCACCTCTTTCACAACAATTATGTGAAGAGCTTCGTCTCATATTAGAACCTACCCAGGCAGCCAAGCTGAAGTAAGTTCCCCTCTAGAAGGCCTTACAGTGCCCTGGGAAGATGGCAGCTTCATCGATTCTGTTTAACTCAGCACTCCATCTGAGTAGGACTCCATCTCTAACCATTTATGGTGCCAGCTTCTCAGTTGCCTCTTCTGCCTACAGGCACCAGTGTTCCTTACCCTGTTTTCCTGTTATTATCTCTGCACAAAAGTTTCTGGGTGTCTGCATTGATCACCTTGTTCATGTTGAGTTACTCACTTGTTTAGGTGTTACTTACCTAGATCTTTTCAAAGATGTACCCAAAATCTTAGTTTTAGAATAGAAAAGAAAGAATCCAAGATTGATATTCAGTAGATTTTTGTCCTAATTTTTAAAAACATGTTTGGAAGGACCTAATTATTGCCACATACATGTCCAGTTTTTCTGGCTGGACCTCAAGAAGATCCTGGCACTCAGTCCTCGATTAACAGTAACGCTTCATTGTGCCAGGCTCCTAGTTATTTGGTGTTATTGATTTTAAGATATTATTAATGTGATTTTTGTCTCTAATGAAAATTCTCAGGAATTAAATGTTAACTAATTTTTGCCCATTTGAATCAATAAATAGAGGAGACTATCGAACTGGGAAACGACTGAACATGCGGAAAGTCATTCCATACATTGCTAGTCAATTTCGGAAAGACAAGATTTGGCTTCGAAGGACCAAGCCCAGTAAACGCCAGTATCAGATTTGTTTGGCTATTGATGACTCTTCTAGTATGGTAGACAACCATACTAAGCAGGTAAGGAAGAGAAATGTAGTGGTGGTTTGATAGGAAATTAACACCAAACCATGTTCCATGGGCCACCAGAATGCTTTCAATATGATATGGCTAAAACATTTTGAAATACTTGTTAGGCGTGTTTTGAGAATGTGATAACCATCTTTGATAAGACCTAAGATTTTCAAAAGGTCAATTTTAGGATGTCTCAGATGTGTTGGTTTCTTACTGTCGGAGATCTTTTAAATTGTTTTGTTTCTTGACCCTGCTCTTCTTACTGTCTAATTGCAGAGTAAGTAATTCTGATAGTATTTATTTTGCAGAAAATGCAACAATGTACTATTAAACTATTTAAGACTATGCAGTAATTTTGGAAAACTTTGATTTTTATTAAAATTTAATTTTTATTAAAAGTATATATATATATATCTAGGATACATTTATTTTATGTCCTAAATTATCTATAGTTATTGTTCTGTCAGTGCTAATATTAAGTTTAGGAGCCTGAACAGAATTACTTACACCTCCATTACAGATGCCAAAGAGTGTTTGTTTTTGGCAGTAATGCTGTTATACAGCAAGGGTAACAAGCAACCTAAAATTTGTATGTTCTGCTGGAAAAAGTTAATGCAGCCTCTGAACCTGGATTCCTATCCCAGTTCCATTTATTAACATGTGACTTTGGGTAACTTATTTCTTATGTATCAGTTTCATCTTCTAAAAAGTGAGGATTATATACATATATATATATATATATATATATATTTACATGCACACACAACAGTAATTATAACCTCATACTCGCAGAATTGTTATGAAGATTAAATGAAATAATATATGGAGAACACAGTTTGCTACTTCTTTTGTCATATTGCAGATGGTAATGAAATTTTCTGATACAGCTGTACAGTTTGATTTGGCTACATATATATGAATGGATTTTAAATTGCTTTTTAAAATTTGTTACCTGAAAGAGGTTACTCTTTATGTAGGTCCAAAAAAAAGAAAGAAAAATTAAATTCGCGGACCATATTTCTCAAGGGTCCCCCTCCACCCCCCCGCCTTTTTTTTTTTTTTTTTTTTGAGACAGTTTCGCTGTTTTTGCCCAGGCTGGAGTGTAATGGTGTGATCTCAGCTCACCGCAACCTCCGCCTCCTGGGTTCAAGTGATTTTCCTGTCTCGGCCTCCTGAGTAGCTGGGATTACAGGCATCCGTCACCACGCCCAGCTAATTTTGTATTTTTTACTGGAGATGGGGTTTCTCCATGTTGGTCAGCCTGGTCTCAAACTCCTGACCTCAGGTGATCCGCCCGCCTCAGCCTCCCAAAAGTGCTGGGATTACAGGCGTGAGCCACTGCGCCCAGCATTTTTTTTTTTTAAAGACAGGGTCTTGCTCTGCTGCTTAGGCTAGAGTGCAGTGGCATTATCATGACTCACTGTGGCCTCAACCTTCTGGGTTTAAGCAGTATAGTCCTCCCACTTCAGCCTCCTGAGTTTCTGGGACCAAAGGTGTATGTCACCATGACTGGCTAAATTTTTTTTTTTTTTTTTTTTTTGAGACGGAGTTTTGCTCTTGTTACCCAGGCTGGAGTGCAATGGCACGATCTCGGCTCACTGCAACCTCCGCCTCCTGGGTTCAGGCAATTCTCCTGCCTCAGCCTCCCGAGTAGCTGGGATTACAGGCACGCGCCACCATGCCCAGCTAATTTTTTGTATTTTTAGTAGAGATGGGGTTTCACCATGTTGACCAGGATGGTCTCCATCTCTTGACCTCGTGATCCACCCGCCTTGGCCTCCCAAAGTGCTGGATTACAGGTTTGAGCCACCGTGCCTGGCTTTTTTTTTTTTTTTTTTTTTTTTTAAGACAGGGTTTCACTCTGTTGCCCAGACCGGAGTGGTAGCTCACTGTAGCCTCAACTTCCTGGGGGTCAGGTGATCCTCCTACCTCAGCCTCCCAAGTAGCTGAGACCACAGATGTGGAGGGTCTTGCTGTGTTACCTGGGCTGCTCTTGAACTCCTGGACTCAAGTGATCCTCCCTCCTTAGCCTCCTAAAGTGCTGGGATTATAGGTGTGAGGTACCACGCCTGGCCCTACTTGTTATTCAATGTCTACAGCAGACCATTCCTATCAGTGTAATGGATTCTAGGTTTCAACATTTATGGTACCAGGCAGAGCATAAGGCCATGAAAGCCTCAGGGTTGGTTGTGACTATAATAACCTTACTGATGTTATTCCTCTACTTGCCGAACAAAAAAAAACAATGTTTTCTGTGGGAATCTGGATGCAAAAAAAAAAGTTGAGAGGCTCTGGTTTAGAGGATGTTCTGATTCCTGAAATCATTAACTTTCTAATTCACAGCTTGCATTTGAATCTTTGGCTGTGATCGGAAATGCTCTAACCCTCCTGGAAGTGGGTCAGATTGCAGTGTGTAGGTAAGGTTGCCTTTAATTCCACTGTGAGAACTTTTCACAACCTGTTTGGTTATTTTGATCACATAGCAAACAAATAACTCCTGTTGTATTTGGTTTTCCGCCCCCAAGTTTTGGAGAATCTGTAAAGCTGTTACACCCATTTCATGAACAGTTCAGTGATTACTCTGGGTCCCAGATTCTACGTCTCTGCAAATTCCAACAAAAGAAAACCAAGATTGCTCAGGTATGAGAATGAAATAAAATGTCTTCTGCATAGTTATTTTTAAATTGGTGTAGATAGGAGGGAGAACTTTTTTTTTTTTTTTTGAGACAGCATCTCATTCTGTCACCCAGGCTAGAGTGCAATGGCACCATCGTAACTCACTGTAGCCTCAAACTCCTGGGCTTAAGCAGTCCTCTCACCTCAGCCTCCCTAGTAGCTAGGACTACAGGCCTGTGCCACCATGTCTGGCTAATTTTTATTTTTTGTAGGAACAGGGTCTCACTTTGTTGCCCAGACTGTTCTCAAATTCCAGGGGTCAAGTGTTGCTCCCTTCTTGTCCTCCCAAAGTGTTGGGATTACCATCATGCTAGGCTGACAAACCATCCCCCAACCCATCCAATACAGACTTAGGACAGGGATAGTCCTAAACACAGCCTGTGTACCACTGGAATAGAAGCTTCCTTGGCATCCATTATAAAACAAGATGTGACTTTTTCTCAGTTCCTCAAAGATCACTTGACTTCGCATCATCATTTTCTGGCTCCCTGCTTTTTTTGCTGAGTAGTTCAGAACATTCTGCAAAACCAACCCCATCTCCCATACCCTTATCAGGTGGGCCAAGATGTATTTTTCTCCCTTATTAAGCCTAGAGAAGAAATGATATAACGTCAGTGACTTTTTGAGGATAGCACAAGTTCAAAACAGAGCATGGGATTGTATTTCTCCTGGGTCCTGCTCTGATTCAATCTGCTTTCTCTAGGCTGCCCTGGACATTTTATATTTTCTGGCCTTCTCTTTTGCTCATTTCTTTTCTGTTCTTGAAAGAAGATAGCTGTTTGGTTTATTTGAGGGGGTTATTGACTTCTTATGTCCTAGGGAAGCACTTCTTTTCCTTTGGGGTTTCTTCCAGAACTCTAAGTGGGTTATATGTTAATGAAACATGTCTCACCTGTGCTTGAGAATGCATGTATCATCTAGGCATGATGGCTCACACTTGTAATCCCAGCTTGAGGCCAGCGGTTCAAAATCAGCCTCGTCAACATAGTGAGAGCTCATCTCTACAAAAGACAAAATATTATCCACATGTGGTGGCACATACCTATAGTCCTAGGTACTTGGCTGTAGGCTGAGGCAGAGCCCAGGAATTGAGGCCACAGTGAGGTGAGATCATGCTACTACACTGCAGCCTGGATGACAGAATGAGACCGTGTCTCAAAACACAATTAAAAAAAAACAAACAAACAAAGAATGTATGTAACCAAGGATCCTCCTTTTAGCTTCTGGGCTGAGCCACTTTCAGGCTGCTTGGTGCCAGGGGGCTGTAGGATCCTCCTTTTTAAACTACATATGGCCAGAAGGGACAAATAGTTGATGGTCTATAAGCCTGAGGTGGTTATCTGATGATCACTTCAGTGTCAGAAATACCGTCAGTCTCTTTGATAACGGGAAGAGAGCATTTAAATAGTTTTCTAATTATCTATTTCTGGTTCTGGTTTAGTTTCTAGAGTCTGTCGCCACCATGTTTGCAGCTGCTCGGCAGCTCTCACAGAACATTAGTCCAGGTGAGCTGCATGCCTTCCTCTTCATTAACAAAATGCTTTCCTGTACTCTGTATTCCCAAGCTGCCTGCTTCAGCTCACTACCCCTGTCACCATGTTCTAACAGGTATGCTCCACAGGAAAAGATATAAGTCAATGGAGCTGGTGGAATTTATTCATTCATTCAGAAATATTTAGAACCTGTACGCATGCGGCTTATAATCAATGGGAGATCTAGACACTAACTAGTATATAAACATTCGATAAGAGTTTAGAGTTGTGAGAGAAAGAAGCAAGGTGTGTGGAATTAAATATAAAGACTACAGTTGACCCTTGAATACCACAGGTTTATCTCTACTGCTCAGGTCTACTTACACATGGAGTTTTTCCAACCAAAAGTGGATTGAAAATTCAGTATTTGAGGGATGCGAAACCCGAGTATATGGAGGACCAACTTTTCATATATGCGGGTTCTCCAGGGCCATCTCTAGGCTTAAATATGTGTGTATGCTGGTATACTAGGGGTGGGGGATAGGTGTTCTGAAACCAGTCCCCTTCGAGTACTTTATTCTCTAATATTTTAATAAGAGAGGAAAGTAGAGAAAGACATAATTTAAAAACCAGTTAATCCAACCACATTTACTTTGGGGGTTCGAAACATGCCCATTCTTCAGTCTTTTCCAAAAATCTCTCAGTGTCCTCAGTGTATCATGCAGAAGCTTCAGTTTTTGATGGAAGGAAGTCATTCACACCCCTCAACATCTGCTACAGCACCCATCCTCAACTCAAGTACTATATAATCTTTATCTGGAAACACTATGTAGCAAAAATTTTAAAACATCTTATTTACTGTTGAGTGGTTCCTTTCTATTTGTTTTTGTTTAAACAAGTCAAATTTCAAGGGGAAAAAAAATACAGAAATTATGTACAAGGAGTTAACAGAAATCTAAAGGTGATTATTCTGTGTGATGACAAATTTGGAAGACATAGTTCCAGGTTTCTGATTTGGGTGCTTTCTTCTAATGGCCTACTCGGTACTATCATTTTTAAAATTAATAGCCATAAACAAGTGTTTTAATTCTCATCTACAGTGTGTTGCTCTATAATTGACGTTGAGCTGAACTTAACATTTTCTGAAGCACTATTGAGAAACTCTGCTGTACTGACAGCAGCTTACTTAGTATACCTTATTATGCCTTGTCTCTTGACTCAAGCGTCCTAAAGGATAGATCTCATTAGAGGTCCCTCATGTTTGCGCCCAGAATTCATCAGCTTTAGAAGTCTGTTTAGCTTTAATAGTACAGAGAAAGCCTACACTAATATGGCGAAGTCTGTTTAGCTTTAATAGTACAGAGAAAGCCTACACTAATATGGCCTACTTCAGGTAGTTTGAGTTACTAAAAATGGATGTCCATTTTATTCCCTTGTTTCCTCTTATATGGTCTACAGAAACTGCACAACTCCTCCTGGTAGTCTCTGATGGGCGAGGCCTTTTCCTTGAGGGCAAAGAAAGAGTCCTGGCAGCAGTTCAGGCTGCCCGGAATGCCAACATCTTTGTCATCTTTGTTGTGTTGGACAATCCCAGTTCACGGGTGAGTGACTACTAAACGCCACCTCTTCGAGAGATGAAGTGGGGATTCCCTTCAACCTGTTTAATCTGCAATAAGGTCTGGATCACTTAGACATATAGGGAACTCCCAGCATTCATAGTACCATTGTAGGCACTCAATTAATCTTTGCAATAAACCAGTGAGGTTTAGGGATCATGATTCCCACTTCACACTGAAGAACTGAAACACATAGAGGTTAGGTAATGAGTGGGAGAGCCAAGATTTCAGAATGACCATCCTCTTGGGTCATCTTTTCCTTCTATGCAAAGTCAGTGCAGGTATTACAGCCTTGATAATGGGTACTGACAACTTTGAAATGGAGATCAGGTGTTTCTACACTTAAACTTAGGTCTCAGCAGCCCTCCTCACAGCAGGAAGCATTAATCATCTTAGTGAAATATGCCGACAGGGCAGTTCTGTTCCAGGGAAGCACTGTGTCTGCAGGTCACATTAAGGCCTTGATAGCAAAGTAAAGATTTAATGTGAATGATTCCAAGTAGACGATGGGGAAACACCACTGTAGGGAAAGTAGATTTTTCTGTCTATCCCTTTTCCTTTTTTTCATCAGTGTCCCTCCTCCTTGAAGGGCACTCAAAAAGAGATCTACCTCCTTCTTAGCAGAGTTCTGAAAATTCTTTTTTACTTAGTAATAAAAGCTAGGTTCATATGCAGGAATAAAACACAGAAAGAGACATAAAAGTTGTCAGCAAAAGAGCTAGCTAAGGATGCTGCTTTAATCACTGCCTCTTCATTTCAAATTGCCTTTTGTTGACAGGATTCTATCTTGGACATTAAAGTACCGATATTTAAAGGACCTGGAGAGATGCCTGAAATCCGATCCTACATGGAAGAGTTCCCATTCCCATACTATATCATTCTACGAGATGTAAACACACTTCCTGAGACACTCAGCGATGCCCTCAGACAGTGGTTTGAGTTGGTGACAGCCTCTGATCACCCATAGAACAGAAAGAGTCCAAAGTGAGACTTAACCGTGGTCAGAAGGCCACATTCCTTACCCAGGTGCTCCCTTTCGGACAACTACAAAAAATTTTATTGTAATATATATTTTTATTTTACAACATGATCTTATAGCCTATAGAACACTCTCTGGCTCCCTGCTTTGCCTGGGCTAAGGTTTTTATAACAAACCTGGAAGCAGCAGCTGCAGCAGCAGCAGGTGCCTGAACTGGTAACTGGAAGAGATAGGAGTTCAGGTACCTGATGCTGCAGTGGGCTTGGAAGCCCTGGCCTGGGAGGAGGTCATACCCCACCGTTGGAGCCCAGCTGCTTGTTTTCCTTTGCAGGGGACCTGGGCACCTGTGCCTTGAGGAGACGCTGCCAGGAGCATGGGATTTTGACAGTCCTTTGTATAAAGGATTAAGGGGAGCTAGCTGCCCTTTTGACCCTGCTCTAAGCTCTGCCTTGCCAAGCCCACAATGTGTACCCAAAAGCTGTCAAGTGGCTGAGACAGTTGCAGTTTCTGGAGAGTATGAGGGTGTGTTTACTGTGAAAGGAACTACCTTCTCTTAGAGGGTAGGAAAGTGTGGTATGTGTGTGTGTTCTTATAAAGCAACCGGACATTATTAGAAGCCCAAGTAATCCATAAAAACGATCCTTGGGCTGTGTAAAAACAAACTGGCTTTTCAGTATCCTCTTTCACATGTGCTGCTTCGGGAGACTATGCAATGATGGAAAGGTGATTGCCCCTTTATTTCATTCAGTGCCATGGTTCCTGTTGTTGTAGTAATTTATTTGTTTAGTTCATCTTTTTTTTTTTTCTTAATGGTTAAGGGGAAGAGTCATTCCTCACACTGCTTTCAAGCTGAACTGAGCCAGTTTCATTCTGGGAAAGAAACACTATCCAGAAGAACTCACTCAGTAGCTCCGTCTATTTTTTCCAGTCAAAAGAAACTGATTTTTAGGCAGTTTTTACTTGGCCAGAAAGCAGCACTTGAATACTTGAAACTGTGTGCTCTGTTCTACTTAATGTTCTGTCAGAATGTTCTTCTTTTGTAGGCAATATGTCATGATGTAATTGTCTATCCCCCTGTCTGTTTCCAAGTTACACTGTGAAGTCTGCCACCCTTTTGAGGTGGTCATCAAAGACACAGATTGCCTGTTGTTTAACCAAGTGTCCCAAAGCATGTACCTGAAGTTATATCATTATTTTTTATTCTAAAAAGCTATGCAGCTTATATTCTGAAAACTATTAAAACATATACCACTGTTGATATAATTTGTAACTATTCTTAATGAAAGATGACAGGATTGTAAAAGGTATGCTATGGGATTGATCTCTGCTGGATTAGTAAGCTGTTAATAGTTAATGCTGTGCTAACAAGACCTCCAACTTAAATGTTGCTCTTACTACAAGGGTTGATTTCTCATTTGCATTTATGTCCATGGTAGCCTGAGCTATAATATGCTGGCTTTGCGGTAGAATGAAAAGGGTGAGTTGATGGAGCCATGCAATGGCTTGTAAAGATTCTCCTCTATAAGTGATGTCATATCTACACACATTTCATTGGCTCAAGTCCTCCATGGGGCAGGGAGTTTAATCTTCCAGTAGGATTGAGTCTGGGAGGGAAAGACACCAATACTATGACAATGCTGCAATCTATTATATCTGCCTTTGGAAGCTCCATCTTAGATAGAACTCCCAAACCGGAGTGCCCAGAGTGATTCCCTTGGCCCTGGGTTGGCTCATGAGATCAGGGACAGTAGGGATTCCAGGAAGCAGGAACCCAAGAGTGCCATTTTCAACTTGTGCTCCCAACAGGGCTTGCAGGAGTAGAGATAAATTAATCTATCATGTTAATAGTTCATATTCGTGCCATCCTGCCCATCCCCCCAGGCCTTGGCCAAATAGGTAAGTTCTGATATTTAACGAATGGACAGCAGAACACAAATGTCCTCCATTGTGTCTCAAAAATCTCACTTTGGGGCTAGGCGCGGTGGCTCACCCCTATAATCCCAACACTTTGGAAGGCAGAGGTGGGTGGAGCCCTTGAGGTCAGGAGTTTGAGACCAGCCTGGCCAATATGGTGAACCCCATCTCTACTAAAAATACAAAAAATTAGCTGGGTGTGGTAGTATGTGCCTGTAATCCCAAGCTACTGGGGAGGCTGAAGCCAGAGAACTACTTGAACCAGGAGGCAGAGGTTGCAGTGAACTGAGATCACACCACTGCACTCCAGCCTCGGTGACAGAGCAAGACTCTGAACAACAACAAAATCTCACTTTGGACAACTTAACCACTCCCGTAGCCTCAACCATCATTGAAGCTAAAAGACTAAAATTCTCCAACCAGGGGTCCAGGAAGTCTACTCTTTGGTATTCTCAATTATATTCAGACATCTGTTGGAGCTACATTTAGGCAATAGACTCTTCAAAGACACACATTCAAAAATGTCACTCTGTTCTAATTCTCCTATCCCAAACGTTCCTTCAACATTCCCCATATGCAGTGACTACTCCAACAAGCACCCTGTTCACAAACTTGGAGCTTAACCTATACATCTGCTTTACTTCCTTCTCCATTTCTATCCATACCCCAATCAAATTAATCATCTTGTCCAGTCTGACTTCAGGACATCCTATCCTATTCCGCACCCCCTCCTGCCCGCCCCCATTCCATTGTGACTGGGGCTCTTTTAATCTCTAGCAGGGACTCCTTCAGTGGTATCCTGACCAGTAACTTGTTTTTGCTTGCTTCGCTTCATCCTACATACAACATCCAAGATCTTTCTAAAAGTTCTCTAGCTGAAAATCCCTTCAGAGCTCCCCGTTGTAAAGAGGGTAATACTCAAGCTTCTTCACGTGACCTATGAGGCTCTTGCCTGTCCCTTCTCTCCCAGTATCCCTGCCAGTGTTCCATGTGTTGTCTGGAATCCTCTTGTTGACTTTGCTTTTCTGGCAAATACCTAGCTCAGACAAGCCCTCCAGGAGGAATGATTTCCCACAGTATGAACCGCAACATTATTTGTTAGCACTATATTGAACTTAAGAGGTTTTCCTGCCCAAAGCGTGAGTCTGAGCAAGGAGCATATGTGACTGACGACAGCATTGCCAGTGTCATGAGTTTTTTTTGTGTTTTTTAATGGAGCTTTGCTCTTGTTGCCCAGGCTGGAGTGCAATGGTGTGATCTCCGCTCATTGCAACCTCTGTCTCCCAGGTTCAAGCAATTCTGCCTCAGCCTCCCGAATAGCTGGGACTACAGGTGTGCACCACCAGTCCCGGCTAATTTTTTGTATTTTTAGTAGAGACAGGGTTTCACCATATTGGGCAGGCTGGTCTTGAACTCCTGACCTCAGGTGATGCACCTGCCTTGGCCTCCCAAAGTGCTGGGACTACAGGCCTGAGCCAACGCACCTGGCCTGAGTGTCTCTTGATGGGAAGAAGAAATAATGTAAAAATGTGTTTTCTCACATATTAATTTATAGATTCAGCACTATTTCAAAATTCCAATCAAGATCACAAGATGATTTGGAGGGAAATTTTACAAAACATTTCTAAAGGTTATAGAGAACAATACTAACAGATTTTTTTTTAACAAGAAACAAGTTTTGCCAGATAATAAAAACATACATATAAGACAAAAATTAAAAACTCAACCCATCTAAGATGAAACAATTCTGGATTACTCAGACCCTAAATGAATTTACTATACAGCCAAAAAGACATCCATTATAAAGCCCAGAAAAAGAAGTGAATTATGTAATAAATGATACTGATACAGCTTAACATCTAGAAATTAGATCCACATGATGCTGTAAACCAAAGTAAATTCTAGATGGAGTAAATATTTTAAAAATAATGAAACTTTAAAAAATGAATTACAAAGGTCTGAATGGGAAATGAAAAGCCTCAAAAGGCACAAAAATACCTGTGATTGTATAGATAAAATTTCTGTATGTATAAAGAAATGACAAAAACAAAATATAGAGCCCATATAAAAGAATAAAAGTCCTCATCATTAACAGATCCAAGTCATGAGCAATTCACAAATCAGTATAACTAAAAATGGCGAGGGGTATTTAACTTCTCTCATACTTTTTAAAAGTTAGCAATGACATATCAATGCTAATGTATTAGACAAAGTTGGACAAATATATTACTGACAATGTGGTCATGCAGTTAGCATCATTCATACAATGCCTGGTGAAGTTCAAAAGAGCAATGATTAGAGTTCATACGTGTTCCAGGTCCTGTTCTCAGTACATTACAGGTACACAACTGAGGTAGATGCTGTATTTCACTTTACAGGGGAGTTAACAGGCCAGGAGAGGGTAAATAGCCAGAACACAGCTAGGAAGAGGGAGTCCCAGGATGCCAACAGGCAGGCAAGCAAGTACTCAGTAAACAGCAATTGAATGAACACTTGGTACTATTTTAATTTGATACAAAACTATTTGGAAAATTAATACGGCAAAGATTTGCTAACTCCACTTTTAGTGACTTAACCTAAAGGCATGTGGTGTGTATTGTGGGAAAGATAAAACAGTTACAGGGAAAGAAAAGCAAAAGCCTGAGGCTTAGGGATGGTTATGCTCCTCCTTATGAAAAGTGCTTAAAACTGCAGTGGGGGCCAGGTGAGGTGGCTCAGGCCTGTAATCCCAGCATTTTGGGAGGCCGAGGCGGGCGGGTCATGAGGTCAGGAGTTTAAGGCCAGCTGGACCAACATGGTGAAACCCCGTCTCTAATAAAAGTACAGAAAAATTAGTCGAGTGTGGTGGCGCACGCCTGTAATCCCAGCTACTCAGGAGGCTGAGGAACGAGAATTGCTTTAACTCAGGAGACAAAAGTTGCAGTGGGCCGAGATAGTGCCACTGCACTCCAGCCTGAGTGACAGAGCAAGACTTCGTCTCAATAACAAACAAAACAAAAAACCCCGCAGTGGGGCAGCCATTCAAAGCTTTGTTTCAAAGGATCATGAAGTTCACTGCTCCGGGAAAACGCTTGTATTTGAAAAGAAGAGGACGAAAACAGAGAGAGACGCACTCCAAGGCTATTCATATTGCCAAATCTTTCCTGTCTCACCACCACAATCCCTGTCCCTCAGACAAACCTCTAGAAGCTGAGCCAACCTCTGTTCTGCTTTCTCAAGACTTGTGCCAAGTGGGATCAAATCAAGTACTGCCAAAAGAACATTCAAATACTTTTCCCCCTCTTTGCCCACACACAAAAGACTTTTTTCCAAGACAGTCTCGCTCTGTCGCCCAGGCTGGAGTGCAGTGGTGCAGTTTCGGCTCACTGCAACCTCCATGTCCCGGGTTCAAACAATTCTCCTGCCTTAGCCTCACGAGGTGCTGGGATTACAGGCGTCCGCCACCACGCCGGGCTGTTTTTTCTATTTTTTGGCAAAAACGGGGTTTCACCATGGTGGCCAGTCTGGTCTCAAACTCTTGACCTCAGGTAATCTGCCCGCCTCGGCCTCCCAAAGTGCTTGGATTTGCAGACCTGAACCGCCGCGCCCGGCCTCCTCCTCTTTCATTTGATGAACTCTCTTTACCAAGAACCGTGCCAAGTGCCCTTTCTTTCGTTATCACAACGACCCTATAAGGCACTGTATCCCATTTTACCGACGAGAAAACTTCAGCCAGCGCAGTCCATAACCTGCCCCAAACCCTAGGGCCTCAGTCCCGAGACCGCGCGCTCTCAGAGACAAACCACCCGGCCGTTCCCAGGAAACCAGGCTCGTCACACCCCCTGGTCGGAACCCCCACTTCCGCTCCTGCGCGCTGAGGCTCCGGCGGACCGCTGGCGGACATGGCCGCTTCCCGCTTCCCCCCAGCGACGCTAACATTAAAGCAGGTGAGGTTCTCTGCCTTCCAGAGCGGCTTACCTGGGTCTCAGCGCCGGGATTCTCCATCTACCCTCCATCCAACGGGGCGAGCTCCGGCATCCTGACGCAGCGCGCGCCTTCTGATATTAGCCCGACGCCTGCGGGGCGGGGCTTCGCGCCGCGGAGGCCTGTGGGAGGCAAGAGCCGCTTACTCGGTTTGGTGTGGTCGCGTCAGGTGCGCTAGGTGCTTGATTTCCTCAAGTACCGGCGCCCCTGCTATTACTCAGTGCAGCTGTCAGTTGCACTGAGCTGTGGCAAACGGCAAATGAGATTACCAAAGATTTGAACAGCTTAATTTAGAAGAAGTGCTGTCGTCAACGTGTGTGTGTGTGTGTGTGTGTAGACAGAGTCTCACTCTGTCGCCCAGGCTGGAGTGCAGTGGCCACATCTCCGCTCACTGCAACTTCCGCCTCCCAGGTTCAAGCGAGTCTCCTGCCTTAGCCTCCTGAGTAGCTGGAATTACAGGCGCGCGCCACCACGCCCAGCTAATTTTTGTCTTTTTAGTAGAGATGGGAGTTTCACCATGTTGGTTAGGCTGGTCTCAAACTCCTGACCTCGTGATCTGCCCGCCTCGGCCTCCCAAAGTGCTGGGGTTACAGGCATGAGCCACCGCGCCTGGCCGATTTTTTAATTGTTCTTAGGTTTCACAGAGGAGTAAGCAAAAAGATCAGATGAACCTCGTGATGCTTTCTTTAAAACATGTTTTTGAGACAGGGCCTCACTCTCGCCCAGGCTGAGTGCAGTGGAGCAATCAAGGCTTACCGCAGCTTACACCTGCTGGGCTCAGGTGATCCTCCCATCTTGGTCTCCTGAAGTCCTGGGATTACAGGCCTGAGCCACTGCACCTGGCAAAAAAAAAAAAAAAAAAAAAAGTCTTTGCTTTTTTTTTTAATTGACCAATGAGAAGGAGTCTGGTTACAGCTTGTTTGCTGAAATAGAACCTTCCAGGCTGGCGATTGTGCAGTAGGAATTGATATTTCTCCTCTCTTTTACAGTTCATAAGAAGGCAACAAGTTCTTCTCCTCTACAGAAGGATTTTGCAAACAATTCGGCAAGTTCCAAATGATTCTGATCGCAAATACCTGAAAGATTGGGCAAGGGAAGAATTCAAAAGAAACAAAAGTGCCACCGAAGAGGTGAGAACAAAATCATGGTGAGGACAGACCCTAATTCTTTTAATTGTTCAGTGAATTTTTTTTTTAAATTTAGCAGACATCTTGGAATATAATGCCACTGAGCTGGCATAGCTTGATCATTGCTTGTAATGTTACCGATTTTAAATGATATTTTAAAATTTGATATAGCTGTATCTGTACTCTTCAACATCATCACTGGACTTTTATATTATGTATTATATATGTGGAACTCTTTTGGCTTTCCTAAAAGGCAGCAGTTCCAATACCTAGTATTGGTTCTTGATTTTAACAAATAATATGGTATAGCTATACCTTGTTTAACCAGGTAAAACAGTAACCAGATTTCACTTTATTCTACAGGACACAATCCGGATGATGATTACACAAGGCAATATGCAGCTCAAAGAGTTAGAAAAAACACTTACTTTAGCAAAATCTTAACAACTATAGCATTATTCTCAAGAATTTTCAAAGTCTCCATGTGTTTTGTTGCATTTAGGATTAAAGATGGACAGCACAAAGCCCAGTCTTACTATTTGTATGTACAGTATTTGCTGCATTTTGGAAATGTTTATGGATGTCTCCGCAGTTTTTAAAAGAAGCAAAAACCGGCCTGGCGCGGTGGCTCAGGCCTGTAATCCCAGCACTTTGGGAGGCCGAGGCGGGTGGATCACGAGGTCAAGAGATCGAGACCATCCTGGTCAACATGGTGAAACTCCGTCTCTACTAAAAATACAAAAATTAGCTGGGCATGGTGGCGCATGCCTGTAATCCCAGCTACACAGGAGGCTGAGGCAGGAGAATTGCCTGAACCCAGGAGGCGGAGGTTGTGGTGAGCCGAGATCGCGCCATTGCACTCCAGCCTGGGCAACAAGAGTGAAACTCCGTCTCAAAAAAAAAAAAAAAAAAACAACGGCCGGGCGCGGTGGCTCAAGCTTGTAATCCCAGCACTTTGGGAGGCCGAGGCGGGTGGATCACGAGGTCAAGAGATCGAGACCATCCTGGTCGACATGGTGAAACCCCGTCTCTACTAAAAATACAAAAAATTAGCTGGGCATGGTGGCACGTGCCTGTAATCCCAGCTACTCAGGAGGCTGAGGCAGGAGAATTGCCTGAACCCAGGAGGCGGAGGTTGCGGTGAGCCGAGATCGCGCCATTGCACTCCAGCCTGGGTAACAAGAGCGAAACTCTGTCTCAAAAAAAAACAAAAAACAAAAAACAAAAAAAAAACAACAACAAAAAAAAAACAAAACAAAACAAAAAAAGAAGCAAAAACCACTAACAAATGGCCAGTTAGTACATAAAAAGATGCTGGACATAATCATTAGGGAAGTGTAAATCAAAACTAAGAGGCGGGGTGCAGTAGTTCACGCTTGCAATCTCAGTACTTTACAAGGCCAAGGTAGGTGGATCACTGGAGGTCAGGAGTTAGAGACCAGCCTGGCCAACATGGTGAAACCTTATCTCTACTAAAAAGTACAAAAATTAGCGTTGCGTGGTGATGCATGCCTATAGTCCCAGCTACTCGGGAGGCTAAGGCAGGAGAATCACTTGAACGCAGGAAGCAGAGGTTACAGTGAGCTGAGATCATGCCATTGCACTTCAGCCTGGGTGACAGAGTGAGATTCCATCTCCAAAAAAAAAAAAAGAAAACTCACAACTATGAATTTATCACTTCATTCACTAGAATGGCTGTAATAAAAAAGAAAAATAATAACAAGTGTTGAAGATGTGCAGAAATTGGAACCCTTATACATTGCTGGTGGGAATGTAAAATGGTGCAGCCACTTCAGGAAACAGACTGTCAGTTCCTCAAAAGATGAAACAGAGCTGCTGTATGATTTAGCAATTCTACCTCTAGGCCCATAACCATTAATTGGCAGTAAAAAGAAACAAAGGACTGATATATGCTAATCATGGATAAACCTTAAAAACATTAAGTGAAAGAAGCCAGTCACAAAAGATCATGATTCCATTTAAACGAAATGTCCAGAATAGGCGGAAAGATTAGTGGTTGCCTAGGCTGGCTGTAGGTAGAATGGAGTAACTGCTAATGGGTGTAGGGTTTCTTTTCAGGGTGATGAAAATATCCTACAGTTAGCTTATGGTGTAGGTTGCACAACTCTGAATATACTCAAATCCACTGAATTGTACATTTTAAATATTATATAAATTGTATCTCAATAAAGCTTTTATAAAAAACTCTTGGCCGGGCACGGTGGCTCACGCCTGTAATCCCAGCACTTTGGGAGGCCGCGGCGGGTGGATCACGAGGTCAAGAGATCGAGACCATTCTGGTCAACATGGTGAAACCCCGTCTCTACTAAAAATACAAAAAAATTAGCTGGGCATGGTGGCACGTGCCTATAATCCCAGCTACTCAGGAGGCTGAGGCAGGAGAATTGCCTGAACCCAGGAGGTGGAGGTTGCGGTGAGCCGAGATCGCGCCATTGCACTCCATCCTGGGTAACAAGAGCAAAACTCCGTCTCAAAAACAAACAAACAACAACTCTTAGATGTAGGACTGAGAGTATACTGACATTAGGAGATACCCTGGAACTTTGTTGCAAAATCCTGTATTATCCCTGAGGGTTGCTCAGATAATGTTCTTCACATGTGTCATGGTTTGACAGAGGACTTGTCAAAAAGATCACCACTGGGAATCTAGATCCCAGTTGGGAAGGGAAGGAGCAGCTTAATGAGCACATTGAAGCACTTACCAGAAAGAAAAGGGAAGACTTCTGGATGAAACCTCTGTGAGTACCTTAACATTCACATGGAAGAAGTAAAAAAAATTAAAATTCTGGGTGCAGGGCCGGGTGCGGTGGCTCAAGCCTGTAATCCTAGCACTTTGGGAGGCCGAGGCGGGTGGATCACAAGGTCGAGAGATCGAGACCATCCTGGTCAACATGGTGAAACCCCGTCTCTACTAAAAATACAAAAAATTAGTTGGGCATAGTGGTGCGTGCCTGTAATCCCAGCTACTCAGGAGGCTGAGGCAGGAGAATTGCCTGAACCCAGGAGGCGGAGGTTGCGGTGAGCCGAGATCGCGCCATTGCACTCCAGCCTGGGTAACAAGAGTGAAACTCCGTCTAAAAAAAAAAAAAAAAAAAAAAAAATTCTGGGTGCAGTTCTCAAAGGACAGGAAAAAAACAGAATTTGAAGAATATGTCAGAGATAAATACATTACAACCAAAGTTGACCTTGGGGCACTTTTGAAGGAGACCTAATTTATAATTCAGTGAAAGATGTGAAAGTGAAAGCTGGTGGAAGATGCTGGAATCATTCAGTTCTGAATACTGAAGTCTTCTGTTCATCAACAGAACAGCGCTAAGAAGTTAATTTAAGAATCTGACCAGCACCTGAAAGATATAGACATCATTTTGCAGAATGATAAATGGTGTCCAGCACTGGACTGCGCCTGAGGAGAGGCATAAACTCAATGTGGATATTGATGACCCGGGCTATCACACTCCACCTCTACTACCTTCCTGAGCTTCAGAGCCCACAAGACAATAATTCTGAATACTGTTCTATGGGAGTAATCTACTAATTCAAAATGCTTGCCTGAGCCAATTTTCAGTTGTTTATGTAGATAAGTATTAGTAAACTTACTGCAAAATGATCTGACAAACAGGAGGAGCATTTGTGATGCTTCTGAACAGAGAACACTTTGGAAGTATTTTTCTTTGTGTGACATGATCGATATACTCAAATGCAGGCTATCTAGTAAATCTAAAATCTTAAAACTCAAATCATCCTTTTATGGGTGTGGAATTAGTGATTTAATGATGCTCTTCCTAACGGTGTGCATGGAAAGGTTTTTGTTAAAGAGTGTATGTGGTTTGCATTTGCAAGATGCAGATAGCACAGATTCCAAGAAAACCTAGTTTTCTGTTTTTTTTTTTTTTTTTTTTTTTTTTTTTTTTTTTGAGACGGAGTTTCGCTCTTCTTACCCAGGCTGGAGTGCAATGGCACGATCTCGGCTCACCGCAACCTCCGCCTCCTGGGTTCAGGCAATTCTCCTGCCTCAGCCTCCTGAGTAGCCGGGATTACAGGCACGTGCCACCATGCCCAGCTAATTTTTTGTATTTTTAGTAGAGACGGGGTTTCACCATGTTGACCAGGATGGTCTCGATCTCTCGACCTCGTGATCCACCCGCCTCGGCCTCCCAAAGTGCTGGGATTACAGGCTTGAGCCACCGCGCCCGGCTTCCTGTTTGTTTTAAAGCAGGTAAGTCTGGCTGTGGTGGCTTAGCTGCTTTGGGAGGCTGAAGTGGGAGGATCGCTTGAATCCAGGAGTTCTTTAACAGCCTGAGCAACATAGTGGGACCCTGCCTCTATAAAACATTAAAAAATTAGCTGGGCAAGATGGCATGTGCCTGTAATTCCAGCTACTCAGGAGGCTGAGGTGGAAGGATTGCATTTAGCCCAAGACGTTGAGGCTGCAGCGAGCCATGAACATGCCACTGCACTTCAGCCTAGGAACAAAGCAAGACCCTCCCTCCCCCCACACAAAAAAACTAAAACACTGAAAACTGAATAATCTGTCAGAGGTGGAAATTACTGGATGTGCTTTTACCTTCATCTCTAAAGAACAATTTAATTTGTTCACTTACATGCTTTGTTTATCTCCTCTGAATTGTAGACCAATCTTGTTGGTTAACCTAAGGGGATTTATTTAGCAATTTATTCTCAGGTATGGAGACACGGTCATTATGAAGTTGGTCTGAATTGAACTGCCAGTGATTTTTATGGAGGAATGAAAAGACAAAAAAGGGTGAAACACACTTTATTCATCATGAAGCAACATTTATCGGTACTCTGGATTAGACAACAAATTACTTTCTAGATGTTTCTTGAAAATTGTACTTCTGTTTGAATGTTAAACTTCTGTTCCTAAAGTTTAAGATGTTTGAATGTCAGTTTATATATTTGAACCACAATAAATCGATCCTCTTATATTAAAAATTTAAATACAGAAGCTTTGTAGCATAAGAAGTAGCTAAAGCTATTTATTATATAAATATTAACTGCCCATGTTATTCCCCCCTTTTAAAATGTGCCATCAGGGCCTGGCGTGGTGGCTCATGCCTGCAGTCCCAGCATTTTGGGAGGCCGAGGTGGGTGGATCATGAGATCAAGAGATCGAGACCATCCTGGTCAACATGGTGAAACCCCGTCTTTACTAAAAATACAAAATTAGCTGGGCATGGTGGCACCTGCCTGTAATTCCAGCTACTCAGGAAGGCTGCCTCAGTTTGAACCTGACAGGCAGAGGTTGCAGTGAGCCAAGATCACACCACTGCACTCCAGCCTGGATGGGGTCCACAGTGAGACTCCATCTCAAAAAAAAAAAAAAAAAAAAAAAAAGTAAAAATGTGCCATCAAGTTAAAAGTGTTAAATTCATGGTACAAGCATTACCATAGATGTGCCTGCAAGGAACACAGATGACTTTTTTTTGAGACATGGTCTCTGTCACACAGTTGGAGTGTGGTGGCTTGAACATGGCTCATTGCAGCCTCAACCTCCCAGGCTCAACCGATCGACCACAGGCATGTACCACCATGTCTGGCTAATTTTTTTAATTTTTTTTTTGTAGAAGAGGGGAATCTCACTTTGTTGTCAGGCTAGTCTCAATCTCCTGGACTCAAGCAATCCACCTGCCTCAGTGCCCAAAGTGCTGGGATTACAGGTGTGAGCTTTTTTTTTTTATTCTTTTTCATATGGAGTCTCCCTCTGTCGACAGGCTGGAGTATGCAGTGGCATGATCTCAGCTCACTGCAACCTCTGCCTCCTGGGTTCAAGAGATTCTCCTGCCTCAACCTCCCAAGCAGCTGGGATTATAGGTGCACGCCACCACATCCGGCTAATTTTTGCAATTTTAGTAGAGATGGGTTTCACCATATTGGTCAGGATAGTCTCCATCTCCTGACCTTGTGATCCGCCTATCTCAGTCTCCCGAAATGCTGGGATTACAGGCATGAGCCACTGTACCCGGCCAAGCTCTTTTTTTTTTTTGAGACGGAGTTTTGCTCTTGTTACCCAGGTTCCTGTGCAATGGCACGATCTCGGTTCACCACAACCTCCACCTCCTGGGTTCAAGCAATTCTCCTGCCTCTGCCTCCCGAGTAGCTGGGTCTACAGGCGTGCGCCACCATGCCCAGCTAGTTTTTGCATTTTTAGTAGAGACGGGGTTTCACCATGTTGACCAGGATGGTCTCGATCTCTTGACCTCATGATCCACCCACCTTGGCCTCCCAAAGTGCTGGGATTATAGGCGTGAGCCACTGTGCCCGGTCTCCAAGCTCTTTTTAATTAAGATACACAGTCTTACCTCATTCTGTCACCCAAGCTGGAATGACTTTCTAAAATTACAGAAAGCAGAACATATTTCTTGCTGTTTATAGTATTGTAGTCATACCAGGGAAGACTGTTTCTCCTTATATAAAGTTACAAATAAAAAAATCTGTTTTACTTTTTTTTTTTTTTTTTTTTTTTTTTGAGACGGAGTTTCGCTCTTGTTACCCAGGCTAGAGTGCAATGGCGCGATCTCGGCTCACCGCAACCTCCGCCTCCTGGGTTCAGGCAATTCTCCTGCCTCAGCCTCCTGAGTAGCTGGGATTACAGGCACGCGCCACCATGCCCAGCTAATTTTTTGTATTTTTAGTAGAGACGGGGTTTCACTATGTTGACCGGGATGGTCTCGATCTCTTGACCTCGTGATCCACCCGCCTCGGCCTCCCAAAGTGCTAGGATTACAGGCTTGAGCCACCGCGCCCGGCTGTTTTACTCTTACTCATAAAAGTTATTTTAGAATACAAAAGGTTAGTTTTTCAAACTGGTTTTTGTCACTGGCTTATATTATCCACACTTCACAAGAAGAAGTGCATTTAAGAATTAACTAGGCCGGGCGCGGTGGCTCAAGCCTGTAATCCCAGCACTTTGGGAGGCCGAGGCGGGTGGATCACAAGGTCAAGAGATCGAGACCATCCCGGTCAACATGGTGAAACCCCGTCTCTACTAAAAATACAAAAAATTAGCTGGACATGGTGGCGCATGCCTGTAATCCCAGCTACTCAGGAGGCTGAGGCAGGAGAACTGCCTGAACCCAGGAGGCGGAGGTTGCGGTGAGCCGAGATCGCGCCATTGCACTCCAGCCTGGGCAACAAGAGCGAAACTCCGTCTCAAAAAAAAAAAAAAGAATTAACTTAGTCAAATGGTATAACGTTGGTAACTACTGCAGAATATACCAACTACTGTTGGTAACTACTGCAGATGACGTTTTGTCCCTCCCCTTTGTCCAGTATTGTCCAAATGGTCAACAGTTTAAACATTTAAGCTTGCACTGAGGAAACTTGCCACATTTCAGCAGTTTTGTTTTGCTTTTGGTGAAGAGCACCTGATCTCGACTTTATAGCCTATGTATTTACTCTGAATTACACTTTTATAGATACAAGGTAAAGTATAGCTGGGTGGTCTCAGGAGCCATAAAATGTGGTCAACCACAACAAATGAAAATATAAGCTAAACAAAGTATTCACACTTTCATTTTTTTAATAAGGAATTTAAGATCCACAGTATCTTAAAGTTTAATGCTTGGAAGAGACACAAATTCAAGGTGATAAAAATATTGATTAGAAGACACATAACATGCCTCATGAACACCTGACTTCACAAACAAGGTATAACCATGAAAACAACACTCTTATTTTGGGCTCCCAAAATCAAAAGTAAGATTAGAACTAATAAATTTACTCTATCACAGATATTTAGTATACTCAATACAATAATGCACTAACAATTTCTTTAAAAAAAAAAAACACTAACATTGTACAATGTTTCTGTGTTTCACGTTATTTTTTTTTTCCACAGGTGTTGAAAGTTTCAGCCTCGGTTTGAACCATGACCTGCATGACAGGCTGTACACTGTCAGCAGTTCTGTTTCTTTGGAAAAGTACAGTTGTGGCATTTACTCATTTTAGCAGATAGCTAAAAGGGAAAAATAAGGAAAAATATACACTGGACCTGCAGTTAAGTTTTTGACAATGCCAAGGATCAAAACCAGACAAAACAACATTTGTTGAAGATGAAAAGGTATTGCATTGGTCTTAATAGAGATACTGTCATCTCTGGGTAAGGATGCTGACTGAGCCTATTCTGTTTCTTCACCTCTGTGTGTTTTCTCTTCTATGACAGACTTCCAAGAGACAAGATCATGTAGTCAGCCACACTAGGTCCATTTGACCTTTCTCATTCTCTGGTCTCTTCCCTGTGACTTGACAAAAATATTCAGTTCACAATATTAGCTGCCTGCTTCTGATGGGTAGGAGGTATATAATCAAAATACTCCCACCAAAGCACTCTGTGGTCTAGACTTGATACTTAATTTAGTTTTCGGCATTTCTCAACAAGGATACCTTGAGGTAATAGGAGATATTTTGGTAAGTGAAAATAATTCCTGCTTGGAACACAGCTTACTGAACTCAGGATTTCATTTCTTTGAGTATTAGGCAGTTCTCAATAAACTGATGTATGTTGAGGAATAATTCTAAAGAGGTT